>NC_086447.1:728194578-728876721 GCF_028390025.1 Pseudophryne corroboree
CACCTCTATTGTAAATTGGAGAAGTGTGTGTTTGAAGTTAAAACCATTCCGTTTCTAGGTTACATTGTGTCCGGTTCCGGACTAGAGATGGATCCTGAGAAACGCCAAGCAATCCAGAATTGGCCTATACCCTTAAGCCTCAAAGGGGTCCAGAGGTTCTTAGGGTTCGCCAATTATTATAGAAAATTTATACGAGACTTTTCCACCATTGTGGCGCCTATCACTGCATTAACCAAGAAAGGTGCTAATCCGTCCAAGTGGTCCGAGGAAGCTACACAGGCCTTTCACCTTCTGAAGCAACGGTTCATCTCTGCACCAGTTCTGAAACAGCCCGACACCGACTCTCCTTTTATCTTAGAGGTAGATGCCTCCTCCGTTGGAGTAGGAGCAGTGTTATCCCAGAGGGCCAAAGATGGACATCTACATCCTTGCAGTTTCTTCTCCCGGAAGTTCTCCCCAGCTGAGCGCAACTATGCCATTGGCGATCAGGAGTTGCTAGCCATCAAGCTCGCTCTGGAGGAGTGGAGATACCTGTTGGAGGGAGCTTCCCACTCAATCACCATACTTACCGACCACAAAAATCTTTTATATCTCAAAGGCGCACAATGTCTGAATCCTCGTCAGGCCAGATGGGCACTTTTCTTCTCTAGGTTTGACTTTAAACTCCAGTTCTGTCCGGGTTCTCAGAATCGTAAGGCCGATGCCCTTTCCCGCTCATGGGAGCAAGAAAATGAGTCCGAGTCTGCAGACAAGCATCCTATTATTAATCCGTTGGCATTCTCCACGGTAGGGATGGACTCTACGCCTCCACCAGGGAAAAGTTTTGTTAAGCCAGTTCTAAGGAAGAAGCTCATGCATTGGGCCCATGCTTCCCGTTTTGCTGGACATACAGGCATTCAGAAAACCCTTGAATTTATTTCTAGGTCCTACTGGTGGCCAACTCTGAAGAAGGACGTTATGGAATTTATTGCCTCCTGCCCAAAGTGTGCCCAACACAAAGTCTCCCGCCAGTCGCCTGCGGGGCAACTGGTTCCATTATCTGTTCCCCGTCGACCTTGGACCCATTTGCCGATGGACTTTGTTTCCGATCTACCTATCTGCAACAAGTTTAATACCATCTGGGTGGTAGTTGACCGGTTCACCAAGATGGCACATTTCATCCCTCTCACCGGTCTTCCGTCAGCTTCCAAGTTGGCTCAAGTGTTTATACAAGAGATCTTCCGACTTCACGGTCTTCCTGAAGAGATCATCTCGGATCGTGGAGTACAATTTGTAGCCAAATTTTGGCGAAGTTTGTGTCAAGCCCTCCAAGTCAAGTTAAAGTTTTCCACGGCTTACCATCCTCAGACCAATGGTCAAACCGAGAGGGTGAATCAGGACTTGGAGGCCTTCCTCCGTATATATGTGTCTTCCTCTCAAGATGACTGGGTTCAACTCCTTCCTTGGGCCGAGTTCAGCCACAACAATCAATACCATTCCTCATCTTCTTCTACACCATTCTTCATTAATTATGGATTCCACCCTAAAGTCCCAGAATTCCAACCGCTTCCCGCAACTTCTGTTCCAGCAGTGGATGTCACCTTGCGTCAGTTTTCAAATAACTGGAGGAACGTCCGCGCAGCCCTGCTTAAAGCCTCATTCAGGTATAAGAAGTTTGCCGATAGGAAGCGTAGAGCGGTTCCTGCTCTCAAGGTGGGTGATCGTGTGTGGCTGTCCACGAAGAATTTGAGGTTGAGAGTTCCCAGCATGAAATTTGCACCTCGCTACATCGGACCCTTCAAGATTGAACAAGTCATCAATCCTGTTGCCTACAGGTTACAGTTACCATCCTTCTTGAAAATACCCAGGACATTTCATGTTTCTTTGTTGAAACCGCTGATCCTGAATCGGTTTCATTCCGCACTTCCTCCAGCTCCCAAAGTTCAGACTCAACGGGGAGTCGAGTACGAGGTGGCCAAGATTTTGGACTCACGTTTCCGTTACGGTCAGTTACAATACCTCATTGACTGGAAGGGCTATGGTCCTGAAGAACGCTCTTGGACCAATGCCTCAGACGTCCATGCTCCTGCCTTGGTCCGAAATTTCCACGCAAAGTTTCCTTTAAAGCCTAAGAAGTGTCCTGGGGCCACTCCTAAAGGGGGGGGTGCTGTCACGATCCGGGTATCTGGACGCCATTACTTACCCTTCAGATGCCTCCTAAGGCTGGCTCAGCGTTCCAGGACCAGATCCCGCTGTTCCTGAGTTTCCACATGCAGAATGTCAGAGTGGTGATTTCATCAGCCGCGGCCTCCGCTGTGCCCGCGTGGTTAAATGTGCGCTTGTCAGTCTGGCGTCTCCTGTGGCCGGCGTCGCCATTACTGTTTCAATTCTCACATGGATTACAAACCAAACTTCCCTCCAAGTGTCTGCATGGGCGCAGCCATCTTGGATTTTGTCATCTGATTATTTCCACCAATCTGCTGTCTGTATTGTTGATTTGCATAATTGCCTAGCCAACCCCTTCCTTGCTGCAGGTATAAGTATGCTGTGCCTGAGCAAGGAAGGCGTCAGTGCTTTGGTTGTCTAACCTAGTTCCAGTTTGTCTCTCTCCTGTGGTTGTCTTCCAGGTTCCAGCTCCTGTCTCCAGACTTCTGCTATAGAGACTCGCACCAGCATTCCATCTGCGGTGTAGCCTGACTCTCCGATCCATTCTGGACTCACCTGTTTCCAGCTACAACAATCACCTGCTTCCAGCCCAGCTTCCAGCAGTGTACAGCTTCTCTTAAAGGGCCGGTGTCCTTTTTGCAGTTTACCACTCTCCACCGGTATTATTATTTCACCGCTCTCAAACAATCACCTGCTTCCAGCCCAGCTTCCAGCAGTGTACAGCTTCTCTTAAAGGGCCGGTGTCCTTTTCTGCAGTTTACCACTCTCCACCGGTATTATTATTTCACCGCTCTCAAACTCCAAACTTCATTATTATTTCATCGCTCTCAAGTTCGTTTATTATTTAACTGGTTCCAGCCAGTATCCACTCCGTACCAACAACAGTCTGGTTCCAGCCAGTATCCACAGCAGCCGTTTTACCTTCAGCAGCCCAGCCTTTCCTGGAACATCAGCTGGTACGATCCTGGGTTCTCTCCATTGCTACAGTCAGGCCTGGTAAGGACTTTCCAACTAGAAGATTATAAGAACTGTCTCACACTACCAGTGCCTGTGGCCCTTGCCACCCTGTAGTACCCAGGAATTGTATTTATCCTCTGTTGACTTTTATGTTTCCTTTTACTGCTGCTGTGTTACGGAGTTTGTCATAATAAACATCATTGACTTTTATCCTGGTTGTCGTGGTCACGCCTTCGGGCAGTTATTCTACATGTCTAGGGGTCTGATACAACCTCCCAGGTTCCGTTACATCTCAGCCCCTACAACTGAGGCTGCCTCCCGTCAGCTCAGGCCCTCAGTTGTGACATTGTCATCCTACATGTGGCGGGAAAGAATGGCAGTCCAGTGGCTACTGCACTGCTTTATGGAGGTGCGCCCTCTTCCCAATGCACTGATCTAGTCTGACCTACCCTACTGGGGGTCAGGGGCATTGGCTGTCTGGCTGGCCCTATTATGGTGCAATTGGAGGAGATTTGGGACCTCAACAGTTTTATTGGCGAATGGCCAATTAGATTAGTTAAAGGTAGGTCGTGGACATGAGATCAGCGTTAAGATGTAATGTCGCTGATAGACTGGCCGTTCTTTCTTTCTGCCTCCATACTTATTTAAAGTGTTGCAAAATAAATACGGTTGACCGATTTTAATGGCATTTCAGTTGTCTGTGTCGTTATTTCTAGATAAATTAGAATTTACTTATTAGCAAATAAGGTTTAATTAGTAGGGTTACACTTAGTCACACATCTGCCGGTAGGAAGTTTATGCTCATTACAGCATTTTACCCATGTGGGTGTTTCTAACTTTAAAAATCCCGGTGCCGGCATTGTGAGGTCGACATTCTCACTGACCCACTGGCATATCTACAATGGGTGCAGTATGTGCGGTGCATACGGGCCCCCAGGGTTCAGGAGGGCCCACACCGCACACCCTGCATCCATTTTTTCAATACTCCCCCCCCCCTGTGTACCAAGTTGGCAACAACACTACTGCAGAAGCCACTGGGAAAGTGGCACGGAGGCCATGTTATAGTTATTTAAATGTATGCATCCTCAGTTTTTTGATCTGCATCAAATGAGATCTTATTAGGACACTGTGCTTATAATGTTGGAGGGAGGAGCTTCAATGTATCTAATCTGCACATCGCAAACATTGGTACCTATTAGAGATGCAGGCTTGGCATTGGCCCGTATGGGTACCAGGGAAATACCTAGTGGTCCCAACTACAATTACAGTAGGCTAAATGCTGCAGGCTGCTGAACCGACGCTGATCTCGGAGAGGAAAGCACACTATACTCAAAGCGTTTGTGTTTGTATATGTGTGCGTGTACTGCAGCTTTCAACAGTCCCGCATGGGGGAAAGAGAATGGCCATGCCCAGGTTGGAGAAGAGGGAACGAACGGTGTCTATATTTTATTACAGCACTGTTCCCCTTCAGTGGTTAACGCATTGAAAACGGCTTCCGCAGTGCTTTTAGAATCAGGGAAAGCACTGTTAAGCACTAGTCTTGCCTTCGTCACACCCCTTTTCATGTACTGACCACGCCCTCTCTTGTTACACATCCTATTAGGGCTGGGCCCCTCACATTGGGTTTCCCAGTTTGCGGTTCATGCCTCAGTCACACTCTGCACAAAATGTATAGCAATGCATGCACCCCTAGAATATCACACGTGTGTCTCAAACATCTTTACACCTTTTATCTTTATGCGCATTGGTTACTCCCTTTCATGTGACCAGGGACATTGCTTGGTACTGTAAGAGGGTCCGGACCCATATTCTCAAGTAGTTTTCTTCAGTTGTAGGGGCTGATTCTGAGTCAGACGGATCTTGGTGCATGGATACAAACAGGGAGTTTTTGCATTTAGCACATGCACAGACATGAAGTTATGCATTTTTGTGTGTCTTCCTATTGTAAGTTGTGGGGAACATGTCCACAATTGTTTTTCTGTGAAACTGGGCATTTCAGGGGCAGCGGATTTCCACTTACAGACACGTGAGCCACCAAAATAGTCCTATGGAATTTTGCATGAGCATATGGCAGTAATCAGCCACATTGTTTTTTAATGTTTGTTTTTGCTTGTAATAATATAATTAATACATTTAAACTACTTGGTGATATTAAAGCTATAAATGTATTGTTTTAAATCTTTTATTAATACCATGTGTAACTAGTATAACTAGGAGTGATTGCAAATGTGTGAGCTTGGTTTGATGGCAGGGATAATTGTAGGCTGCTGATGAATGTAAAAAAGGAAAAAATCTGCTATACAGTATGTAGCTTTATTGTAAGCCATTTGCTAATAAACTTTTGCCCCTTATGCTTTTGCTGGCGTCTTTAATACTTTTAAAAGTATTTAAACTGGCATGGAAATGGAGCTCATTGATTCCAATGACCCAATACCCACACGTATTTGTGTTGCTGCTTTAACTTTGCATGCTGCTTTCTCTAGTCATTATCGCTTACATCCATTAACACCCTCCTCAACAGTGGAGCTGAATCAGCATCACACACAAAATCAATTGCAGATACGGCCGCATTGTGCACATGGAAATAAATACGGATATTTGTCTTTATTGCTTGCCACAATCCATCCGCATGCCATTATCACTAAGAGTGCACAATTGCACCATCGCTACCATGAGATCCATCTAAAATCAGATGAAGCTTGGTTATGCTGACCGCGGCGCTGATTGGCCTGCACAACATGGCCATGACATGCCATCAGAACACTTCTCCTATATGTGATCGCCCCGTTGCCACCCAGCCACACCCGTTCATCCACAATTGTACAATAGATGCGTCTAAGATGCATTCGACTTTCAATTGCCATTGGTTTCCTAAATTTGCGGGTGCTCAGCTTGGATGCATACGCAGTGTGAATAATCACAAGAGCTGTCTACAAAATGGACTTGCGATTAACTCACCTTTAATCTTTAAGTGCAAGTGCTTGTTGTTAATCACCATATTGCCAATGTGATTGTATTTTGCATGCAGTGTCACTGGTGTTTAAGGCAACAGTAGTACAGTCAAGTCATTCCCTCTTATCTAAAATAAAAGGCATTGGGCAGGATGTACTAAGAAATGCAGCCAAGACTCTGTAAATCCCGTTTTCAGAGTTTGTCTGCATTCCTGTATGTACCAATGTAATAAATTCCGGAGCTTGGAGCCGTGGTTAATGCCATTTTTATTTGGCATTACCCGATAGAAGCTGGGCTGCTTTTTGCCTGCTTTCTGAGAGGGATTCAATGAGATCCCTCACAGCACCCCCCCCCCCCCCCCCCCCCCCCATAGCGGCACATGCGGAGAGGGATTCCGGGATCTTAAACCCGGAAGGCCTTCTTTCGCAGAAGACAGCTCTAATCAGGAGAGCTGTCCTTTGCGATTTGAATAGCATATCTAGGGATATAACGGCGTTATTAATGCTGCTATGTAACTGATAAGTGGCGGGATGTATCGCATCGCGGATGCAATATATAGTACATCCCGCCCATTATCTGAGATTGACAGGTTATATTTGGTTAAACAATGACGAGACATTTGAACAATACATAAGCTTAGAGCACTGTCCATCATAAAACAGCTAGTTTCAACTGTGTCACAGTGACTTTTCAGATTTCCTTACACATTTTCTAAACATATGTAGCATAATTAAGCAAGTTGGAGAAAATTTCATGTAATTACTGGTATCTGCAGATTGCAGGTGCAAATGTAGTAGAAAGACAATAGATGTCTCAGCTTTGAACATTTTAATTGACAATCATCTAGGAAAAACAGCAAGATTAAAAGATGCCAGGGAAGCACAAGTAATGCAGAAATTACAATTTAACCATTTTAATACAGGAGTTAGACTCAATGATAATTTGAATGTTTAAGTTGTTTTTAATTGGCATAGTAAGGTCTGCAAACATCTTCCCCATGACTGACTTGAAAGTATTTCTATAAATGCCAGGTTGCGCTTCCCTTTGGGCTTGGCCACATACAGCTTCTGTGTATCTTTTTTTGCTTTCTTTCAGTAGCAGCCTGAGTTTGTGTGTGTATATATATATATAGTAGAAGGAGAAATCAGCGGCACTCAGCAGTCGGAATTATGCAGTAAAGAAAACTGCAGACTGCAATAAAAGTTTTCTTTACTGCATAATTCCGACTGCTGAGTGCCGCTGATTTCTCCTTCTACTACATTGGATCTTGCAATAGATCACAGAAGGCACCGCAGCAAGTATTTCAGCAGCCCCACTCTGAGTGCCGATCCCATTACCGCTACCTCTATATATATATATATGTTTTTGACCAATGTCACAATATCTAGCAGGTTATTCATTTACTATCGTTATATAGACGACATACTAATCTTTTGGCGTGGTGACGTACAGGATTTAATATCTTTGATTGATGGGCACAATGCTTCAGATAGCCCAGTAAAATTTACGATGTGTTGGAGTCAATATGAGATGTGTTACTTAGATATTCTGATTAAATTACACGATGGTAAGATCGACACCTGCTTGTATAAAAAACCCACCGACCGCAACACTGTATTGCGTTATGACAGCTTTCATCCGACATCCACCATTAAGGGCCTGCCATACTCACAATTTTTGAGGGTATGCAGGTCCAACACAGACGAGGTGGTCAGGGACCAACAACTGAATGAAATGGAGGGTAGACTCCGGGATAGGGGTTATCCCCCCAAACTGCTACGTCAGGCACGTAATAAGGCCACAGCCATGAGAAGAGAAGATACGCTTCTCCCTGTACCATCTAAGGACACCTCTAGATGTATCCCATGGGTGAGTGCATACGATGTGAATAGTGGACAGGTGAAGAATAGGCTGCGAGGATGGTGGCCCATAGTGACGTCGGATCCTGATCTAGCAGTTTTTAAGAACAAACGCATTATGCCAAGTTATTCTAAGGGACGCAGCATTAAAGACATCCTTGTTAAAACAGACATGTCCAAGTTTAAAATGGCCCCCACCCAGCATTTTCTGAGCAGGAAAAATGGGTGCTACAAATGCACGGGCTGCACGACCTGTGCCCACATGTCCCCAGGGGATAGTATTTCCCATCCTTTTTCAGGAAAAAGTTTTAAGATCAGGTGGCCCCTAACGTGCAGTAGCAAATTTGTTATATATGCCATCATGTGCCCATGTGGCCGATACTATATCGGCAAGACTGAGTGCCAGTTCAAGGTGCGAATGGCACAGCATAGACAAGCCATCAGAAATGCTTTAGCGGCGGGCAGCGGTGAACAACCGGTGGCCAAACATTTTGTGGAGTTTAGACACAGCATGGCGACATTTAAACATCGGATCATTGATCATGTACCAGAATCTCCCCGGGGTGGAAATAGGGGCAAAAAACTTCTACAGCTAGAATCCATGTGGATACATAGATTGCAAACCCTTAAACCAGGGGGTTTGAATGAGAATTTAGGGCTCATTAATTTTCTCTAAATCGCTGCAGAAGCGAGGGATACGAGGTCCACTAGGTGCCATTTTTTGTACACAGACTCATGGTTATGTTAATAAAAGTATTCCCTTTTTTCAAGATTGACTCGTCAGAAGAAGCTAGGGCATCAGATTTAATATAAATTAGTAATTTAAGTCACACGATACATATATGGTGGATATCGGACAGAATTAGGTTAGACAGGATCTGCATTATTTATGAGTAGTGACATATAGGATGTGTAGGGTACTTTTATGAAGATTTGGCAATATGGTGAAGATTTGTGTATAAACATGCTGTTTTTATATGTGACTATAGCACTTTATGAAAGATTTGCACTAATTTGTAACCAGTCTCGATTTTGCACAGTACTATGTTTTGTGGTATACACGTGTGGTTTGTTATGTATTGGTAGCATCCCCTTGGTAACGCGTCACACTCCCGCAACGTCACTTCCGGTTGCGGCAAACGTCACTTCCGGTCGCGGCGATGGGCGGCGAGGACGGCGGCGGGACCAGAGGAGATGCCAGATGATAGGGTGAAGTGTGGGGGGTAAGTACTTCTGTTAAGTATTTATATGTGTGTTATGACATGTTCACATTTATCCTGAAGAAGGGGAACTGGTCCCCGAAACGTTGATTGTTTTTTCACCATTACAAGATTTTATCACAGACTCTGAGTGCCGCTTCATTTTGTGATCCTAAATATATATATATATATATATATATATATATATTTATTAGAGATGTGCACCGGAAATTTTTCGGGTTTTGTGTTTTGGTTTTGGATTCGGTTCCGCGGCTGTGTTTTGGATTTGGACGCGTTTTGGCAAAACCTCCCTGAAAATTTTTTGTCGGATTCGGGTGTGTTTTGGATTCGGGTGTTTTTTTTCAAAAACCCCTCAAAAACAGCTTAAATCATAGAATTTGGGGGTCATTTTGATCCTATAGTATTATTAACCTCAATAACCATAATTTCCACTCATTTCCAGTCTATTCTGTACACCTCAAGAAGGGATTTAGTTGTCAGTGGACTGCTTCCGCTGTCACCCAAAGTTTTTGAACTTGTCAATGACTTCTGATGAATGCGCTCCAGGTGACGTATAAGGGAGGATGTTCCTAGGTGGTTAACGTCCTTACCCCTACTTACTACAGCTTGACAAAGGCAACACATGGCTTGACACCAGTTGTCCGCATTTCTGTTGAAATAATTCCACACCGAAGAGGTGATTTTTTTTTGTAATTTGACCAGGCATGTCAATGGCCATATTCATCCCACGGACAACAGGTGTCTCTCCGGGTGCCTGACTTAAACAAACCACCTCACCATCAGAATCCTCCTTGTCAATTTCCTCCTCAGCGCCAAAAAAACACCCATATCCTCATCCTGGTGTACTTCAACAGTGACATCTTCAATTTGACAATCAGGAACTGGACTGTGGGTGCTCCTTCCAGCACTTGCAGGGGGCGTGCAAATGGTGGAAGGAGCCACCTCCTCCCATCCAGTGTTGGGAAGGTCAGGAATCGCAACCGCCGACACAGTTAGACTCTCCTTGGGGATTTGTGATTTAGAAGAACACACAGTTCTTTGCTGTGCTTTTGCCATCTTAACTCCTTTCAGTTTTCTAGCGGGAGGATGAGTGCTTCCATCCTCATGTGAAGCTGAACCACTAGCCATGAACATAGGCCAGGGCCTCAGCCGTTCCTTGCCACTCCGTGTCGTAAATGGCATATTGGCAAGTTTAAGCTTCTCCTCAGGCGCTTTTCATTTTGATTTTTGGGTCATTTTACTGAACTTTTATTTTTTTGGATTTTACATGCTCTCTACTATGACATTGGGCATCTGCCTTGGCAGACGATGTTGATGGCATTGAATCGTCTCTGCCATGACTAGTGGCAGCAGCTTCAGCACTAGGTGGAAGTGGATCTTGATCTTTCCCTATTTCACCCTACACATTTTTGTTCTCCATTTTTTAATGTGTGGAATTATATGCCAGTAATATTATTATATCAATAGCAATGGCCTACTGTACTGTACAACTATATACTGTTGGTCACCAAAATGCTGCACTGTACTACTATATATCCTGCTCACAAAAATGCAGCACAGATATGGAATGGATACTTGCAGTGACACGGAGCTGCAAGATACAGCAATGGCCTACTGTACTGTACAACTATATACTGTTGGTCACCAAAATGCTGCACTGTACTACTATATATCCTGCTCACAAAAATGCAGCACAGATATGGAATGGATACTTGCAGTGACACGGAGCTGCAAGATACAGCAATGGCCTACTGTACTGTACAACTATATACTGTTCGTCACCAAAATGCTGCACTGTACTACTATATATAGTGCTCACAAAAATGCAGCACAGATATGGAATGGATACTTGCAGTGACACGGAGCTGCAAGATACAGCAATGGCCTACTGTACTGTACAACTATATACTGTTGGTCACCAAAATGCTGCACTGTACTACTATATATACTGCTTACAAAAATGCATCACAGATATGGAATGGATACTTGCAGTGACACGGAGCTGCAAGATACAGCAATGGCCTACTGTACTGTACAACTATATACTGTTGGTCACCAAAATGCTGCACTGTACTACTATATATACTGCTCACAAAAATGCAGCACAGATATGGAATGGATACTTGCAGTGACACAGAGCTGCAAGATACAGAAATGGCCTACTGTACTGTACAACAATATACTGTTGGTCACCAAAATGCTGCACTGTACTACTATATATACTGCTCACAAAAATGCAGCACATATATGGAATGGATACTTGCAGTGACATGGAGCTGCAAGATACAGCAATGGCCTACTGTACTGTACAACTATATACTGTTGGTCACCAAAATGCAGCACACTGAGCACAGATATTTGCAGCACACTGAGCACAGATATGGAGCTTTTCAGGCAGAGAACGTAGATATTTGCAGCACACTGAGCACAGATATTTGCAGCACACTGAGCACAGATATTTGCAGCACAATGAGCACAGATATGGAGCTTTTCAGGCAGAGAACATAGCCATGTCCTCTCCGTTCAATCTCCAATGCACGAGTCAAAATGGCGGCGACGCGCGGCTCTTTATATAGAATACGAATCTCGCGAGAATCCGACAGCGGGATGATGACGTTCGGCCGCGTTCGGGTTAACCGAGCAAGGCGGGAAGATCAGAGGCTGCCTCGGACCCGTGTAAAATAGGTGAAGTTCGAGGGGGTTCGGACCTCGACGAACCGAACCCGCTCATCTCTAACATATATATATATATATATATATATATATATATACAAACTGAAAATTCAGCACTCACCATAGCAAGCTCACTTATCCTCACGACATCAATAAATAAATGATGGGGGTTCAGTTAGTGAATTGGCCAATGCACAGAAGCCTGCAAATCGATCGCCAAGGTACCCCACCTTCATGCAGGTCCTACACTATCACAGAGTCTTAAAAATCAAAACCTGGCAACTGTATCACACATAATATAACTGCAAATATGCCTACTTGGTTTAATGTGCACCTGCCACATACCTTATGGCTTTTAAAGGTACACTAGTCACCTGACACTGGCAGATAAATTACTAAGGAACAGTTGACACAGGTTTAGGACAATTGAGTTTACATAGGGGTGCATGAAAAAGCTTATGGCCACAGTTAATAAAAGTTAACCAAAGATTAACCCTGGGGTGGCGAGTGCTGTGTTTTTATATTTGTTTGTATATTGCAGGGTTAATCTTTGGTTAACTCTTATTAACTGTGGCCACAAGCTTTTTCATGCACCCCTATGTAAACTCAATTGCCCTAAACCTGTGTCAGCTGTTCCACGATCTGTCGATACGTGTTGGGCGTGGCTACAAACCATGGACAGTGTGACATCACCTGCCGGGTCAGGAGCCAGCGTGAGAGAGTTGGTGAGACGGAGACAAAGTACAGCAGTGACGGTTTTCATTATTGTTGCACCTGAAATTTTAAACCAACATGTATATGGATATTTATGTTTTATTATAAAGAGTGTTACCTTTTAAATTCATGAGTGCGCTCTCCTGATTCTTCCTAGTATATATATATATATATATATATATATATATAAAAAATGTATTTATTTTGTGTGTGTATGTGTGTGTGTATATGTGTGGGGGGGATGGTGGTAAGGGAATAGAAGAGGAAGGGTTGGGTGGGCTGCTGTTGTTCCTTCTGGTTTAAACCTGTGTATGCAAAGCAAAAAAATGAATGTAAAGAAAATAAAAAACAACAAAAAATGGCAATAAAAAAAGAAAAGAAAAACACAAAACAAAGGCAAAGTAATTGCGTGCACAAAGCTCGAATATTTACCTCTGCAAAATCAGAGTTTTTTTTAAATGTTGGCTTTTTTTTCTACAGCATAATAGGCATTTGCTTACAAGGTAGATACCAATGGATAAAATAAGACTCCACAAAACACCATAACCAATTACATGTTATTTTATTATACTGTAATCATGCATCACAAGAGGCAACTTAGCAATCAATCACTTCAAAATGAGTGACACAACATTCAATGTAAGTTAATAGATGAGATTTCACATAATGACTGCAGACAAGGAAAATAATACCACAAATGACTTAATTACACAAGGCTGATAGTGGTAAGTGGAACATCTGAGTGAGAAGCCATAAAACCCTTCAGTAGCTCTAGGTGAGGAAAGTGCTGAGAAACAAGATGAGGGGAACCTAAATCTGGGCCTAAAGTGAGTGAACCAATTATAAAAGCAGAGAATAAAGATGTCACTCACAGTCCTAGTGACAGATAATGGATTGGTCTTCTCCCTAGTGACAGATAACTCGATTTGTGATGTGAAGGAAAGCTATTATATTTAGTTTCGAAGCACAGAGAATTAACACAGCACAATATCCCATAATACAAGCCAGTAACTATAATTTACTGTACTCTGCAGGTAATAATGCTGTTGTTTTATTACTTTATTCTTTACAGTATGTCAGGGGTTCTAAAATCAGGGCTCAAACATTAGAGATTACCATATGCACCCAAACTGCAATGTGGATATTGGACATGTATTGGATTGCTGATCAGGGCTGCCTCCAGAAATTACGGGGCTCAAAACAAATGAAAACGTCATAATGTTTACAGCAGAATTACACAGGCTTTATGGAATGACTTTTGGTCTATAATTGGAGAGCCACCATTATGGGAGTTCTCTTTATCATAGCTGTGTTTCTCTTAGTGGCATGCAGTGAGGTCAGTGGCTGATAAGGCACTACAGCCATAATGTCCGCCGAATCCTGCCGATGACCCCTACCGCCACCGAGCCAATGCCCGCTACTGCCTCTGAGCCGATGCCCGCTGCCACCACCAATGGCTTACAAACTCGCCCACCATCAACTGACCCAGCCCTCCACCACTAATTTGCAGCTCAGTCCCATGCCGCCAATGCCCACTGCCTGCCTACTAATCATACATGTGATATATTGTACATTTTTATAGAAAAAATAAATAAAAATTAGTGTTTGGGACTGGGAAGGGAGTGGGAGGAGGACATGAATGCAATTTTGTTGTCTAGGGCTTCCATTAACTTAATGGAGAAGGGTCTGAATGGGTTAAAAACATTTTTTTTAAATGCGTGAGGTCCCCCCTCCTAAGTATAACCAGTCTCGGGCTCTTTGAGCCGGTCCTGGTTGTTTAAATACTGGAAAAAAATTGGATAGGGGTTCCCCGTATTTAGACAACCAGCACTGGGCTCTTAGTCCGGTCCTGGTTCCAAAAATACGGGGACAAAAGATGTAGGCGTCCACTAGTCAGGGACATAATGCCACAGCCGGGGGACACATTGATGTAGGTTCCCTGGAGGAGTTGGTTCCCTTAAATCAAGGGGTCACCCCCCCTCCAGGCACCCAAGGGCCAGGGGTGAAGCCCGAGGCTGTCCCCCCATCCGTGGGCGGTGGATGGGAGGCTGATAGCCATGTGTGTAAAAAAATATATTGTTTATTGTTGTGGAACTACAAGGACCAGCAAGCCTCCCCAGCTTGCTGGTACTTGGAGAACCTCAAGTACCAGCATGCGGGGAAATAACGGGCCCGCTGGTACCTGTAGTTCTACAAAAATAAAATACCCAAATAAAAACACAACTCACTCACCGTGACAGTAAAAATTTATTAAAACACACTTACACACTCACACATACTTACCTACATCCCACGCCGGTCACGTCCACTTGTCCAGTAGAATCCAATGGCAGTACCTGTAAAAATGAGAGACAGATTACTTACCTACCTACTTACCTACATCCCACGCCGGTCACGTCCACTTGTCCAGTAGAATCCAATAGGGTAGGGGGGAGGTCGCACACTGCAGACGCCACTCACCGCCCGGACCCGCCGCCTCCAGCTCCGCGTGTGGGGGTGATTGGACAAGCGGATCCAGCACTGGATCCGCTGTCCAATCACAGGTGCCTCGCTGACATGGGAGTGGTGTCCCTGTCAGCGAGGCACTTATTTCAGTGCCGCTTTCCCCATCTGTTTTGAATGGGCTTTTACAGCCCAGTGCTTGGCCCCACCCCCAGCTCTGTCCCGTTTCCATTATGTATGGGAGGCACTGCTATCAGTGCCTCCCATACACATTTAAGGCAGAAAAAATTATTAGAATTAAATAAAGAAGATACTTATGACACAGAATATGTGTCATAAGTATCTTCTTTATATTGTTTTAATAATTAATCACAGGGGAGGCACTGCCTCCCCTGACTGCACGTCCCTGCAATGCATATCCCTTACACAAGCTTCCATTGTATGTTTCCTGTGCCAACAAGGTTTTGGGCATGCAATAGACTGCCAAAGTGGGCACAAACCATATTTTACCATCTTGAGTAAGTAGCTGTAGTTTTGCAAGGGTTAAATAGACTTGGGCAACACATTTAATACTTTAAACCAACAGAGTGGTGACATTTAATTTAGCACTTTTTTTTAACACTCTTAAATTATTATTATTATTTTTTTACTAATACTACACCTTTCACCTGTGTAACACTTTTAATACATAGCTTTTTGCTTCTTTCTTATTAATACTCACTAACACCTTAGCTATTCAGTGGTGTGCTGCCCTGGGGTGACTGGCTCTCGCTGTCTTGTTGGGGTCCCAGAATCAAACTTAGTGTTAGGGATCCACCAGAGACGAGGTCACCTAGACACAGTTTGGTGGGCTAGTATCTTTTGGCCAAAAAGTATACCAAGAACCTCGAATTTGCTCTATGTTAGATTGCAGAGTTTATTATAATTATTCTGACTAGCTTGGTATTGTGGAGTGGGCATCAGCACCACTATAGAATAATTCAGGCTGATCTCCCAGTTATTGGAAAATCTGGCCGATAATTGCATTGTGTGTACTTAGCTTAAGATTATACATATCCCTATACTGTATAGTGTACCATATTTCCACTCTTCTTTTTCCTCCCCCCCCCCCCCCCCGCCCCCGTATTATAAACTTAAAACTCAAAGCCAAAACCTAGATCTTTAGAAAGGACCTAACTACCAGAATGCTAAGTCCCAGAGTATAAAGAGAGCTTCTGTATTCCCAACTTTTTCAATATCTTGACAGTTTGCTATCAATAAAATAAAACACAACTCAGTTTTATGGTTTAATTGCGTTTATTTTTATTTGATTTTATTGCATGCAGGAGACAGTGGGGGGTATTTAATAAACAATTATCTCATAAACACTAGAGATGAGCGCCTGAAATTTTTCGGGTTTTGTGTTTTGGTTTTGGGTTCGGTTCCGCGGCCGTGTTTTGGGTTCGACCGCGTTTTGGCAAAACCTCACCGAATTTTTTTTGTCGGATTCGGGTGTGTTTTGGATTCGGGTGTTTTTTTCAAAAAACACTAAAAAACAGCTTAAATCATAGAATTTGGGGGTCATTTTGATCCCAAAGTATTATTAACCTCAAAAACCATAATTTACACTCATTTTCAGTCTATTCTGAATACCTCACACCTCACAATATTATTTTTAGTCCTAAAATTTGCACCGAGGTCGCTGTGTGAGTAAGATAAGCGACCCTAGTGGCCGACACAAACACCGGGCCCATCTAGGAGTGGCACTGCAGTGTCACGCAGGATGTCCCTTCCAAAAAACCCTCCCCAAACAGCACATGACGCAAAGAAAAAAAGAGGCGCAATGAGGTAGCTGTGTGAGTAAGATTAGCGACCCTAGTGGCCGACACAAACACCGGGCCCATCTAGGAGTGGCACTGCAGTGTCACGCAGGATGTCCCTTCCAAAAAACCCTCCCCAAACAGCACATGACGCAAAGAAAAAAAGAGGCGCAATGAGGTAGCTGTGTGAGTAAGATTAGCGACCCTAGTGGCCGACACAAACACCGGGCCCATCTAGGAGTGGCACTGCAGTGTCACGCAGGATGGCCCTTCCAAAAAACCCTCCCCAAACAGCACATGACGCAAAGAAAAAAAGAGGCGCAATGAGGTAGCTGTGTGAGTAAGATTAGCGACCCTAGTGGCCGACACAAACACCGGGCCCATCTAGGAGTGGCACTGCAGTGTCACGCAGGATGTCCCTTCCAAAAAACCCTCCCCAAACAGCACATGACGCAAAGAAAAAAAGAGGCGCAATGAGGTAGCTGTGTGAGTAAGATTAGCGACCCTAGTGGCCGACACAAACACCGGGCCCATCTAGGAGTGGCACTGCAGTGTCACGCAGGATGTCCCTTCCAAAAAACCCTCCCCAAACAGCACATGACGCAAAGAAAAAAAGAGGCGCAATGAGGTAGCTGACTGTGTGAGTAAGATTAGCGACCCTAGTGGCCGACACAAACACCGGGCCCATCTAGGAGTGGCACTGCAGTGTCACGCAGGATGTCCCTTCCAAAAAAACCCTCCCCAATCAGCACATGATGCAAAGAAAAAGAAAAGAAAAAAGAGGTGCAAGATGGAATTGTCCTTGGGCCCTCCCACCCACCCTTATGTTGTATAAACAAAACAGGACATGCACACTTTAACCAACCCATCATTTCAGTGACAGGGTCTGCCACACGACTGTGACTGATATGACGGGTTGGTTTGGACCCCCCCCAAAAAAGAAGCAATTAATCTCTCCTTGCACAAACTGGCTCTACAGAGGCAAGATGTCCACCTCATCTTCACCCTCCGATATATCACCGTGTACATCCCCCTCCTCACAGATTATCAATTCGTCCCCACTGGAATCCACCATCTCAGCTCCCTGTGTACTTTGTGGAGGCAATTGCTGCTGGTCAATGTCTCCGCGGAGGAATTGATTATAATTCATTTTAATGAACATCATCTTCTCCACATTTTCTGGATGTAACCTCGTACGCCGATTGCTGACAAGGTGAGCGGCGGCACTAAACACTCTTTCGGAGTACACACTTGTGGGAGGACAACTTAGGTAGAATAAAGCCAGTTTATGCAAGGGCCTCCAAATTGACTCTTTTTCCTGCCAGTATAAGTACGGACTGTGTGACGTGCCTACTTGGATGCGGTCACTCATATAATCCTCCACCATTCTATCAATGTTGAGAGAATCATATGCAGTGACAGTAGACGACATGTCCGTAATCGTTGTCAGGTCCTTCAGTCCGGACCAGATGTCAGCATCAGCAGTCGCTCCAGACTGCCCTGCATCACCGCCAGCGGGTGGGCTCGGAATTCTGAGCCTTTTCCTCGCACCCCCAGTTGCGGGAGAATGTGAAGGAGGAGATGTTGACAGGTCGCGTTCCGCTTGACTTGACAATTTTGTCACCAGCAGGTCTTTCAACCCCAGCAGACCTGTGTCTGCCGGAAAGAGAGATCCAAGGTAGGCTTTAAATCTAGGATCGAGCACGGTGGCCAAAATGTAGTGCTCTGATTTCAACAGATTGACCACCCGTGAATCCTTGTTAAGCGAATTAAGGGCTGCATCCACAAGTCCCACATGCCTAGCGGAATCGCTCCCTTTTAGCTCCTTCTTCAATGCCTCCAGCTTCTTCTGCAAAAGCCTGATGAGGGGAATGACCTGACTCAGGCTGGCAGTGTCTGAACTGACTTCACGTGTGGCAAGTTCAAAGGGCATCAGAACCTTGCACAACGTTGAAATCATTCTCCACTGCACTTGAGACAGGTGCATTCCACCTACTATATCGTGCTCAATTGTATAGGCTTGAATGGCCTTTTGCTGCTCCTCCAACCTCTGAAGCATATAGAGGGTTGAATTCCACCTCGTTACCACTTCTTGCTTCAGATGATGGCAGGGCAGGTTCAGTAGTTTTTGGTGGTGCTCCAGTTTTCTGTACGTGGTGCCTGTACGCCGAAAGTGTCCCGCAATTCTTCTGGCCACCGACAGCATCTCTTGCACGCCCCTGTCGTTTTTTTAAAAATTCTGCACCACCAAATTCAAGGTATGTGCAAAACATGGGACGTGCTGGAATTGGCCCAGATTTAATGCACACACAATATTGCTGGCGTTGTCCGATGCCACAAATCCACAGGAGAGTCCAATTGGGGTAAGCCATTCCGCGATGATCTTCCTCAGTTGCCGTAAGAGGTTTTCAGCTGTGTGCGTATTCTGGAAAGCGGTGATACAAAGCGTAGCCTGCCTAGGAAAGAGTTGGCGTTTGCGAGATGCTGCTACTGGTGCCGCCGCTGCTGTTCTTGCGGCGGGAGTCCATACATCTACCCAGTGGGCTGTCACAGTCATATAGTCCTGACCCTGCCCTGCTCCACTTGTCCACATGTCCGTGGTTAAGTGGACATTGGGTACAGCTGCATTTTTTAGGACACTGGTGACTCTTTTTCTGAGGTCAGTGTACATTTTCGGTATCGCCTGCCTAGAGAAATGGAACCTAGATGGTATTTGGTACCGGGGACACAGTACCTCCAACAAGTCTCTAGTTGGCTCTGCAGTAATGATGGATACCGGAACCACGTTTCTCACCACCCAGGATGCCAAGGCCTCAGTTATCCGCTTTGCAGTAGGATGACTGCTGTGATATTTCATCTTCCTCGCAAAGGACTGTTGAACAGTCAATTGCTTACTGGAAGTAGTACAAGTGGGCTTACGACTTCCCCTCTGGGATGACCATCGACTCCCAGCGGCAACAACAGCAGCGCCAGCAGCAGTAGGCGTTACACGCAAGGATGCATCGGAGGAATCCCAGGCAGGAGAGGACTCGTCAGAATTGCCAGTGACATGGCCTGCAGGACTATTGGCATTCCTGGGGAAGGAGGAAATTGACACTGAGGGAGTTGGTGGGGTGGTTTGCGTGAGCTTGGTTACAAGAGGAAGGGATTTACTGGTCAGTGGACTGCTTCCGCTGTCACCCAAAGTTTTTGAACTTGTCACTGACTTATTATGAATGCGCTGCAGGTGACGTATAAGGGAGGATGTTCCGAGGTGGTTAACGTCCTTACCCCTACTTATTACAGCTTGACAAAGGGAACACACGGCTTGACACCTGTTGTCCGCATTTCTGGTGAAATACCTCCACACCGAAGAGCTGATTTTTTTGGTATTTTCACCTGGCATGTCAACGGCCATATTCCTCCCACGGACAACAGGTGTCTCCCCGGGTGCCTGACTTAAACAAACCACCTCACCATCAGAATCCTCCTGGTCAATTTCCTCCCCAGCGCCAGCAACACCCATATCCTCCTCATCCTGGTGTACTTCAACACTGACATCTTCAATCTGACTATCAGGAACTGGACTGCGGGTGCTCCTTCCAGCACTTGCAGGGGGCGTGCAAATGGTGGAAGGCGCATGCTCTTCACGTCCAGTGTTGGGAAGGTCAGGCATCGCAACCGACACAATTGGACTCTCCTTGTGGATTTGGGATTTCAAAGAACGCACAGTTCTTTGCGGTGCTTTGCCTTTTGCCAGCTTGAGTCTTTTCAGTTTTCTAGCGAGAGGCTGAGTGCTTCCATCCTCATGTGAAGCTGAACCACTAGCCATGAACATAGGCCAGGGCCTCAGCCGTTCCTTGCCACTCCGTGTGGTAAATGGCATATTGGCAAGTTTACGCTTCTCCTCCGACAATTTTATTTTAGGTTTTGGAGTCCTTTTTTTACTGATATTTGGTGTTTTGGTTTTGACATGCTCTGTACTATGCCATTGGGCATCGGCCTTGGCAGACGACGTTGCTGGCATTTCATCGTCTCGGCCATGACTAGTGGCAGCAGCTTCAGCACGAGGTGGAAGTGGATCTTGATCTTTCCCTAATTTTGGAACCTCAACATTTTTGTTCTCCATATTTTAATAGGCACAACTAAAAGGCACCTCAGGTAAACAATGGAGATGGATGGATTGGATACTAGTATACAATTATGGACGGGCTGCCGAGTGCCGACACAGAGGTAGCCACAGCCGTGAACTACCGCACTGTACTGTGTCTGCTGCTAATATATAGACTGGTTGATAAAGAGATAGTATACTCGTAACTAGTATGTATGTATAAAGAAAGAAAAAAAAACCACGGTTAGGTGGTATATACAATTATGGACGGGCTGCCGAGTGCCGACACAGAGGTAGCCACAGCCGTGAACTACCGCACTGTACTGTGTCTGCTGCTAATATATAGACTGGTTGATAAAGAGATAGTATACTCGTAACTAGTATGTATGTATAAAGAAAGAAAAAAAAACCACGGTTAGGTGGTATATACAATTATGGACGGGCTGCCGAGTGCCGACACAGAGGTAGCCACAGCCGTGAACTACCGCACTGTACTGTGTCTGCTGCTAATATATAGACTGGTTGATAAAGAGATAGTATACTCGTAACTAGTATGTATGTATAAAGAAAGAAAAAAAACCCACGGTTAGGTGGTATATACAATTATGGACGGGCTGCCGAGTGCCGACACAGAGGTAGCCACAGCCGTGAACTACCGCACTGTACTGTGTCTGCTGCTAATATATAGACTGGTTGATAAAGAGATAGTATACTCGTAACTAGTATGTATGTATAAAGAAAGAAAAAAAAACCACGGTTAGGTGGTATATACAATTATGGACGGGCTGCCGAGTGCCGACACAGAGGTAGCCACAGCCGTGAACTACCGCACTGTACTGTGTCTGCTGCTAATATATAGACTGGTTGATAAAGAGATAGTATACTCGTAACTAGTATGTATGTATAAAGAAAGAAAAAAAAACCACGGTTAGGTGGTATATACAATTATGGACGGGCTGCCGAGTGCCGACACAGAGGTAGCCACAGCCGTGAACTACCGCACTGTACTGTGTCTGCTGCTAATATATAGACTGGTTGATAAAGAGATAGTATACTCGTAACTAGTATGTATGTATAAAGAAAGAAAAAAAAACCACGGTTAGGTGGTATATACAATTATGGACGGGCTGCCGAGTGCCGACACAGAGGTAGCCACAGCCGTGAACTACCGCACTGTACTGTGTCTGCTGCTAATATATAGACTGGTTGATAAAGAGATAGTATACTCGTAACTAGTATGTATGTATAAAGAAAGAAAAAAAAACCACGGTTAGGTGGTATATACAATTATGGACGGGCTGCCGAGTGCCGACACAGAGGTAGCCACAGCCGTGAACTACCGCACTGTACTGTGTCTGCTGCTAATATATAGACTGGTTGATAAAGAGATAGTATACTCGTAACTAGTATGTATGTATAAAGAAAGAAAAAAAAACCACGGTTAGGTGGTATATACAATTATGGACGGGCTGCCGAGTGCCGACACAGAGGTAGCCACAGCCGTGAACTACCGCACTGTACTGTGTCTGCTGCTAATATATAGACTGGTTGATAAAGAGATAGTATACTCGTAACTAGTATGTATGTATAAAGAAAGAAAAAAAAACCACGGTTAGGTGGTATATACAATTATGGACGGGCTGCCGAGTGCCGACACAGAGGTAGCCACAGCCGTGAACTACCGCACTGTACTGTGTCTGCTGCTAATATATAGACTGGTTGATAAAGAGATAGTATACTCGTAACTAGTATGTATGTATAAAGAAAGAAAAAAAAACCACGGTTAGGTGGTATATACAATTATGGACGGGCTGCCGAGTGCCGACACAGAGGTAGCCACAGCCGTGAACTACCGCACTGTACTGTGTCTGCTGCTAATATATAGACTGGTTGATAAAGAGATAGTATACTCGTAACTAGTATGTATGTATAAAGAAAGAAAAAAAAACCACGGTTAGGTGGTATATACAATTATGGACGGGCTGCCGAGTGCCGACACAGAGGTAGCCACAGCCGTGAACTACCGCACTGTACTGTGTCTGCTGCTAATATATAGACTGGTTGATAAAGAGATAGTATACTCGTAACTAGTATGTATGTATAAGGAAAGGAAAAAAAACCACGGTTAGGTGGTATATACAATTATGGACGGGCTGCCGAGTGCCGACACAGAGGTAGCCACAGCCGTGAACTACCGCACTGTACTGTGTCTGCTGCTAATATATAGACTGGTTGATAAAGAGATAGTATACTACTAATATTATATACTGGTGGTCAGGTCACTGGTCACTAGTCACACTGGCAGTGGCACTCCTGCAGCAAAAGTGTGCACTGTTTAATTTTAATATAATATTATGTACTCCTGGCTCCTGCTATAACCTATAACTGGCACTGCAGTAGTGCTCCCCAGTCTCCCCTACAATTATAAGCTGTGTGAGCTGAGCAGTCAGACAGATATATAATATATATATAGATGATGCAGCACACTGGCCTGAGCAGTGCACACAGATATGGTATGTGACTGACTGAGTCACTGTGTGTATCGCTTTTTTCAGGCAGAGAACGGATATATTAAATAAACTGCACTGTGTGTCTGGTGGTCACTCACTATATAATATATTATGTACTCCTGGCTCCTGCTATAACCTATAACTGGCACTGCAGTAGTGCTCCCCAGTCTCCCCCACAATTATAAGCTGTGTGAGCTGAGCAGTCAGACAGATATATATAATATTATATATAGATAATAGATGATGCAGCACACTGGCCTGAGCCTGAGCAGTGCACACAGATATGGTATGTGACTGAGTCACTGTGTGCTGTGTATCGCTTTTTTCAGGCAGAGAACGGATTATAAATAAAAGTGGTGGTCACTGGTCACTATCAGCAAAACTCTGCACTGTACACTACTGAGTACTCCTAATGCTCCCCAAAATTAGTAAATCAAGTGTCTCTCTAATCTATTCTAATTCTAAACGGAGAGGACGCCAGCCACGTCCTCTCCCTATCAATCTCAATGCACGTGTGAAAATGGCGGCGACGCGGGCTCCTTATATAGAATCCGAGTCTCGCGATAGAATCCGAGCCTCGCGAGAATCCGACAGCGTCATGATGACGTTCGGGCGCGCTCGGGTTAACCGAGCAAGGCGGGAAGATCCGAGTCGCTCGGACCCGTGAAAAAAAACATGAAGTTCTGGCGGGTTCGGATTCAGAGAAACCGAACCCGCTCATCTCTAATAAACACTGGAAATTGTAGAGATGTTTGTTTAAAAAAAGAGATACATATCTATTCTCCGTACCCTCCCACACCTGAAGAAGAAATATTTATCTCTTAATTTAAGCTAATATCTCCAGAAAACATAAATGTCAAATTTTCCAGCTTTTATGAGAAAATTGCTTATTAAATATCCCCGTGAGCTTTCATCTTCTCACTATTACATACATGGTAGGGACAGGACAATGCGGCAATGTATCGTCAGGTCCAGGCAGAGAAGTGGGGGCAGGTCCACGCTGCTCGATGGTGGCCGGTCCATCCTACACGGTGGTGGCAGGTCCACGCTGCAATATGGTGGCAGGTTCATGCTGCACGGTGGTGGCAGGTTCATGCTGCACGGAGGAGGCAGGTTCATGCTGCACGGTGGTGGCAGGTCCATGCTGCACGGAGGAGGCAGGTTCATGTTGCATGGAGGAGGCAGGTTCATGCTGCACGGTGGTGGCAGGTCCATACTGCACGGCGGTGGCAGGTTCATGCTACATGGAGGTGGCAGGCTCATGCTGCACGGTGGTGGCAGGTTCATGCTGCACGGCGGTGGCAGGGTCATGCTGCACGGCAGTGGCTGGTTCATGCTGCACGGTGGTGGCAGGTGCATGTGGTGCTGTGGTGGCAGGAGCATGCGGCGATGTAGTGCCATGTCCAATTTACGCAATTGTTCCAGCTTCACGCTGCACGGTGGTGGCAGGTTCATGCTGCCCGGTGGTTTCTGGTCGATGCTGCGCGGTGGTGGCATGGCTACAGGAGGCAACATTGTCGCCTCTCACTGCAGATATTGCAGTAAACTGCCTGGAGGAGAGCTTATCTAGCTACAGGGGCCATGGGCCAGTGACATCACAATTGTGCTGACATCACAATGAAGTGTAGATCACATGCAAGAGGACAAGGTCATTGTCCATTAACTAACAATATTGCCAGGGGCTGTAGGCTTAAATGCATTGATCAATACTTGAACTAAAACGCCACTGTTTGTTAGATAATATAGTGAGTGCAGAGCCCCTGGGATTTCTATTTAAAGACTGTGTAGCGCCCCAAATATAGGAATACTGTAGGTGAGTGCTGTGAAACAGTGCTTTCTGTTTATTAGATTCATTTTTAAATTCATCTTTTTGTGATCACATTTCCTCATGCACCCTGTTTAACTTTGTTCCGCCCCCCATCGCTGCCCCATATGCACAACACTCACACACACACACACACACACACACACACACACACACGAGCCACAGCAGCACAATGTAATTGGTGGAGACGTCGCTGCTTCTGTCTATCCGATCGCTCCCTCCCTGCTCCTGGCGGGACTCTACATGCCGTAATGTGTAAAATGGGCTCTGGCCCCATTTTAAATAGGGGGGGGGGGGTTCTTGAACACAGCGCCAAAATGTCTACTTACGGTACTGCCGGGGACTATATATATATATATATATATATATATATACATATATATGCAGTTACATACATATGTTATACAAAGCACAGTATTCACACATATAAATATATATGAAACTTGATCAATATATATATTTATGCTAGTGCTTGCATGCTGTGCCTTTTGTGTGGGCACTATCTGAGGCTCGGTGATCAGTAACTCGGCTGTCTGGACAACCCTCATGGAGATAAGTTCACTGCATAAGATTGACGCGGTGAGGTCGGCACATAGGACATCATGCGGTGTGCTGTCACACGGAGCGCTGAGACACTATGCAGTACAGGGGGGCTAGTGCAGCTGCAGCCTACCGTGCGGCCATGTATCTGGTGGTGTTTGAAGTTAAACTGCCGCTGGGCTTTAAGTGGGCGGAGACTTGGATGGCCACTGGCAGGACTGCTGTAGCGTAGCAGGTGTTTTTTTTCCTGTTTAAAGCAGTGGGCCTATTTTGATGGTGGGCCTGGAGCTGCAGCTCCATCAACCCCACTGTTAATCCGGCCCTGCTGTTAACAAAGTGCCCAGGGCACTCCCTTTCTCCTTCAAATTATGTTAAATACCAGTGACATATTTCTAAGTATCACAGTGCTTTTAAGCGAAATATACAACTGGTCGTATTAGATTTAGTCCTAATCCACAGGTTCTCAAACTCGGTTCCCAGGACCCCACACAGTTTATGTTTTCCATGTCACCCGGCAGGTTCACTGTGTATCAGCATCTGTCACATTTTAAAAATCTACAGGTGACCTGCAAAACATGAACCGTGTGGGGTCCTGAGGACTGAGTTTGAGAACCTGTAGATTAGGATGATCATTAAATGGACACCTAAAACTGATGTTGAATAATATGTACCTACTCTCCCGAAATTAAGGTTATTATCTTTTTATTTTCAGGTTCCTGGACAGGAAACCATGGATGTGGGTTACAACCTATGGCAGCTCCTACCTCTGTGTCATAGGGGGTATGGCCTGAGAAACTGAAATATGCGCATGCACCGGGTCGCGATCCCGCACATGCGCACAAATCAACAAGCAGGCTCCTTTCTAGAAGTAAGATTGGGCCACCGCTATTGCAGGGGAATGGCTCCCCATTGGAAGTACCCTCTGTGCTAATTGCAGTTCAGATTGGCAGTCTCAGCGGGAGAGAACATGTCCCCCTGTGCCTATCCAGCTGTGATTAGCCACTGTCATGGTGGATTTTTCCGGGTAAGGGTGTGTGTGTGTGTGTGTGTGTGTGTGGGGGGCTGCAGCCCCTAGATGAAATCTGTCATTGGTTACAACCATTGTATTTGTTGTAATTTAGACAGTTAGCTAAACACTCTAATAAATGGCCCCCTCATGCCCCTTTATATGCATCAGTGCCCCCTCATGACGCTTTATATAAGTCAGTGCCCTCCAGTGGCGTGCGGTGAGGTCAGTGGCTGGGGAGGCACAAACAGCTAACAATCCCCCCCCCCCCGCGCAATAGAGTGGAGAAAAAAAATAAAGTGTAGCCCCCCTACAGTAGTGAAACCAGCACCAGGCAGAACCAGCCAAGGGGGTAATGCCATAGCAGGGGAGACACTCGGTATGGGGTCTCCCTGCCATAGCATTAATCTGACCCCCAAACTAGTCAGCGCAGGGCTGGTATTCCTCAGAAGTGGGGACCCCCAAAAATAAAAATGGGGTCCCCCTCCCGAGTAATAACCAGCACTGGGCTGATAACCCAGTGCTATGCCTCGCACCACTGGTGGCGGTGGGTGCGGGGTTCATTGTTTTACATTGTTCTTTACAGGTGGCCTACAGGTCCCAGCAAGCCTGCCCCAGCATGCTGGCACTTGGAGAACTACAAGTGCCAGCATGCCCGGACATAAATGGCCTGCTGGCACCTGTAGTCCACCTGCAAAGAATAGTAATATTGTTCTTTACAGGCGGCCTACAGGTCCCAGCAAGCCTGCCCCAGCATGCTGGCACTTGGAGAACCACAAGTGCCAGCATGCCCGGACACAAATGGCCTGCTGGCACCTGTTGTCCACCTATACAGAAAATATTAAAATAAAAACAGCACACTGTCTTTAAAAAAATGTTTATTAGTCAGGGTCTTCACCTGGGGGCGGCGGCCTTTAAGCTCTTTTGCATGGCTGCTGCCTCCCCAGGGCTTCTGGCGTCTTTACCTGGGGGGCGCCACCTCCCCAGGGCTTCCAGCATCTTCTTCCGGCGTCTTCACCTGGGAGGCGGCGGCCATTAAGCTCTTTTGCATGGCCGTCGCCTTCCCCAGGGCTTCCAGCGTCTTCACCTGGTGGGCGGCGGCTGCTAAGCTCTTTTTCATAGCCGCCGCCCATCCAGGACTTCCGGCTTCTTCTGCCTTCAGGAGCTCTTCTCCGCTCTTCCTCCACCGTCGGACTGACAGCCGCTCCCTCGCGCTGACTTATATAAGTCAGCCAGAGGGGGCGGGGCGATGACGCAGCGAGCCGTGATTGGCTTGCGGCGGCCATCTTCAATTTAAGAAATTACGCTGCCAAACTCTGCATCGCCGCTGCCCGCCACCCGCACCTCCGCCGCCACCCGCCCTCCGCCACCTACCGCCGCTTGCACCTCCGCCGCCAGCACCTCTGCCGACGCCCGCATCTCCTCCGCCGCGCCCACACAGTGATTGACAGCGGATCCAGTGACGGATCCGCTGGCCAATCACTGTGGCCTCACTGCCGGGGGCGTGCTTTCATAGGTTGAAAGCACGTCCCTGTGCGAAAGCGGCACCTCTAATGGTGCCGCTTTCCCATGTTATTTCAATGGGTTTTTAATGCCCATTGCTAGGCCCCGCCCGAGCCCGCCCCCCCGCTCCCATACCTTTCCAGTTCTGACCGGAAGGCACCACGATTGGTGCCTCCCAAACACATAAAGGTAGGGAATCTGATTACATTAATATAAAGCAGATACTTATGACACAGAATATGTGCCATAAGTATCTTCTTTATATTATTTTAATCATTAATACCAGGTGAGACACAGCCTCCCCTGACTGTACGTCCCTGGTTTCTCTGCATAACTGCATCTCCGTATCACCACCCTTCATACGTATATGCATATGCGGCTTTTAGCCCTGATTTGATTAGTGTGGTATTCCCTGACACAGCATAGTTGGGCGTGACTCCTCCTCTCTTCAACAATGTACAGTATGTGGGGGACACTCCTCTCCTCCAATATGCAGCAGTATACCTCTATCAGTAAAGTACCTGCATGTGGCCTATACACAGTGACAGATCTCCAGTCTTGTTTATTCTGCCGAGAGGAAGTTGCTAATTATTGATTGAGCACATCAGTGTCAGGTGAATTAATGTCTACCTTACAGTGTCTCTCTATTACTGACTGAATTTTATAAGTGACAGACATTTTTCCGGAGACCAAAGATGCATTGGGAACTAGTTAATTAATTCAGCCACAATGGCTTCATGATTGGAGACACACTGATAGAACAAATGTATCTCCAAGTTGTGAGTGAAAGGGAAAACTGACAGTTGGGGTCATTAGCGTCAGGCCCCATTGGTAGCCCGGGCACCATAAATAGGGGTCTATTTATTAAGCCTTGGAGAGAGATACATTTTAGAGAGATAAAGTACCAGCCAATCAGCTCCTAACTGCCATGTTACAGACTGTGTTGAAAAAGGACAATTAGCAGCTGGTTGTCTGGTACTTTATCTCTCTCCAACTTTATCTCTATACAAGTCTTAGTAAATAGACCCCATAGTCTTCATACCCCTCTGATGGCAGCCCACATGCTGATTTACAGGGCAAGGTTCAGAATTATAATGTCACATACTTTACATTCAGTACTGTACAGTTGGTCACTTTTTTCTAGTTTTCTTTATACTGTTTCTGTACTTTGTAAGGCGCTGTGGACCCATTTAGCACCATATAAATAAAGTCTAATCATCATCATCGTTATCATCATCATCATCATCATCATAATAATATATTTTATATTATAATGGAATTTAAGGACCCATTTGTCAATGTGAAGTGATAAAGCTAATTTATTTGTTTGTTTATCGCCACTTATTGCTATAATAAAAAAACGACTTAATGCCCCAATTTATCAATAAAATATCACCATGGCAGCTGAGCTATACTCAGAGGCATTTTGTGATACTGGCCCAGAGCAGTGGCAGTTCATTTACTGCATTGCTGCGCAGGTCTCACTGTTTTGTCAAATAGCAGCAAAAAATTACTTATCACAGCGATATATTTCAAAATGAAGTGATACTTTAGGGAACCTATTGCCACCAATAATAAATATGCACCCTGCCTAAACTAATGTGATTAAAGATTAAAATGTCATATTGTCACAGGGGAAATAAAGAGAACTCCATAAATGAGGCTCTATCAAGAACTTTTGTTTAACAAGGAAAGGTTGCCTCTAAGTAAGAGGATGGGAGAAATGTAATACAGGTTGAGTATCCCTCATCCAAAATGCTTGGGACCAGAAGTATTTTGGATATCAGATTTTTCCGTATTTTGGAACATTTGCATACCATAATGAGATATCATGGTGATGGGACCTAAGTCTAAGACCAGAAGGCATTTTTGTTTCATATACACCTTATACACACAGCCTGAAGGTCATTTTAGCCAATATTTTTAATAACTGTGCATTAAACAAAGTGTGTGTACATTCACACAATTCATTTATGTTTCATATTAGAGATGAGCGGGTTCGGTTCGTCGAGATCCGAACCCCCCCAAACTTCACGTGTTTAACACGGGTCCGAGGCAGCCTCGGATCTTCCCGCCTTGCTCGGTTAACCCGAATGAGGCCGAACGTCATCATCCCGCTGTCGGATTCTTGTGATATTCGTATTCCATATAAAGAACCGCGCGTCGCCGCCATTTTCACTCGTGTATTGTAGATTGAGCGGAGAGGACGTGGCTACGTTCTCTGCCTGAAAAGCTCAATATCTGTGCTCAGTGTGCTGCATTGTGGTGACCACCAGTATATTATACAGTAGTACAGTACAGTAGGCCATTGCTGTATCTTGCAGCTCTGTATCAGACTCAGTTCTAGTATCCTGATCAGTGCTCAATATCTGCTGCATTGTTGTGTGACCAGTATATACTATATAGTAGTACAGTGCAGCATTTTGGTGACCACCAGTATATAGTAGTACAGTACAGTAGGCCATTGCTGTATCTTGCAGCTCCGTGTCACTTCAAGTATCCATATCTGTGCTGCATTGTTGTGAGCAGTTTATAGCAGTACAGTGCAGCATTTTGGTGACCACCAGTATATAGTAGTACAGTACAGTACAGTAGGCCATTGCTGTATCTTGCAGCTCCGTGTCACTTCAAGTATCCATATCTGTGCTGCATTGTTGTGAGCAGTATATAGTAGCACAGGGCAGCATTTTGGTGACCACCAGTATATATAGCAGTACAGTACAGTAGGCCATTGCTGTATCTTGCAGCTCCGTGTCACTTCAAGTATCCATATCTGTGCTGCATTGTTGTAAACAGTATATAGTAGTACAGTGCAGCATTTTTTTTTAATCATCAATAGTTTTTATTGAATTTTCGTGTTGTAAAACAGGGGTACAGAAGGAAGAAAAAAGGGGGGGGGAGTAGGTACATAAATACATGAGACAACGCAATGGCAAACATGTACAGACAGTTCAAAGTCAATCAAACAGGTACATCAGAGAAGTACATCAAAGAAATTTGCAGTGAACCTAATATAATGAGAAATAGTAATACAGGGAGAAGAAAAACAAAAATAAAGGAGAGGCGGCAATGGGCATATTATAAATACAACACTAAGGAGAAGGTCATCTCAGGCTTAGGAGGGGGGGGGGGCTCATCAGCCGAAAGGGCTGGAGGGTGCATGTCTAGGGGAGGGGGACGTAGTATCAGTGTAGCACCCTCACCCTCCGTGATAAACAGATGCCAGGGCATCCAACGCACCAGGGGGGACTTAGCGGAGAAGGAGTATGGGATGTGCTCAGTCTCCATCAAGAAATGCAGCTGTATTTTGTTTAACACCTTCAATAGGGGAGGCGGTGTGGGCTGTTTCCAGTTTTGGGCTAAAGCCGCACGTGCAGCGAGACAGATATGTCCTAAGACATAGTGTAAATGTGCACCCACGGATCGAGGGTATACATTCAACAAAGCTATAAGGGGGGAGGGGGACAAATCAAGATTCAAAACTTTGTTGATGAGCCCAAATACCTCCACCCAGTACAATTGAATATGGGAACATGTCCAAAAAATATGGAAGAGATGTCCTATCTCTCCGCACAGATGCCAACAAAACTTCGAACATGCAGGCCAAATCGTATGCAACCTTTCAGGTGTGAGGTATAATCTATGAAGTAGCTTGGCATGCATTTCGGAGTGATTCAGGCATTTAGACATAGTAGAAGATGACATAAAAATGTGCTGCCATTGAGAATCATGGAGAACACAGCCAACATCCGCCTCCCACCTGATTTGGGCTCTAGATTTAGAAACGGGGATCAGTGACAGTAATGTTCTATACCAGAAGGAAATCTCCCCCTTTGAAGTAGCACTAGAAAATCGGCCTATGGCGTGCAGAATACCAGGGTGGGGGGTGGGGGTGGGGGGGGGGGGGGGTAAGGTGGAGGCTAGTCCACCAGTGCTGGATTTGATAATATCGAAGCCTCTCAGAGTCAGGCAAAGAGAAGCGTCCCTGAATATCAGAAAAGGAGGCGAGCACAGACCCATTAAACAAATCTCCCAGGACCGCCATCCCCCTGGACCGCCAGCCCGCCAGATTAAGGTTTGGGACTAGGGCGGCCACCGTACCTAGTGATATCAAAAACATATTATGATACGAGGGGGATATGGCCGCAGTCAATTTGTCCCAAACCTGGAGCGTGGCTCGGGTAGAGGGAAGGAGGTTTAAGCTCTGTGGGCGAAGGGGTTTGGGCAGCCAAAAGAGATCTTTCAGGGGAAAGCGGGGGCAGGTCGCCTCCTCCAGACACGTCAACCCCGGACATATATCTCTGCAGAATTCTTTAATCTGGGCCAAGAGGCAGGCCTCCTGGTACAATGGTAAATTAGGCATATCCAGGCCACCGGCTCTCCTCGGTAGAGGCATCCTTGCGCGGGCAAGTTTAGGCGGGCGCGAAGACCATATATAATTGGTGAGGATTGTAGTGGCCTTATCTAGATATTTCTTGGGGAAAATAAAAGGGATAGTTCGGAACAGGAACATTAATTTAGGGAGCAACGACATCTTAAAAGCGGCCAGACGCCCCAACCAAGAAACTTTATAATTGAGCCATGATTTGGTGAACAGCTGAAGGGAGGACAACAGAGAAGGAAGATTAACCTCAAAAACAGAAGAGGTAGATGGCGGGATGGAGATACCTAGATATCGTATCGAGGATGTTTGCCAGTTGTATGGGTACTTAGTGCGTAATAGGGGCAAGGAGTGTGTGAGATTAATGGGCAAAGCATCGGTCTTAGAGGCGTTTAATTTATAATAGGATGCTGCAGAGTACATATCTAAAATATTGTGCAAATGGGGAAGTGTAGTGCAAGGGTCCGTTACAAATAAAAGAACATCATCCGCGAACAAACATAATTTGTGTAGCGAGGCGCTTAATCGCAATCCAGGGAACTGTGGGTCCGCTCGAAGCCTAGCTGCCAGTGGCTCAATGGCCAGTACAAAAATGAGAGGGGAGAGAGGGCAGCCCTGGCGGGTGCCATTGTAAATTGGAAAAGAACGAGATAAAAAACCATTACTGAAGACCCGGGCCGACGGGGAGCTATACAGAGCTAATATCGAAGAGAGGATGCGATCGCGCAGGCCAAATTTTAGTAGAACTTCTCGCATATAAGACCAGTTTAAACGATTAAAGGCCTTCTCTGCGTCCAAAGATAGCAGAAGGAGACCGTGCTTAGGAGCTAGGGAATCGACAAGGTTAAAAACCCTGCGTGTATTATCAGACGCTTGTCTTCCCGGGATAAAGCCAACCTGGTCCGAATGTATCAGGGAGGGGAGGAGGGCATTCAATCGAGAAGCTATTAATTTAGCATATATTTTAATGTCCACATTCAGTAACGCAATGGGACGGTAATTTTGACAAGAGGTCACATCTTTGCCCGGTTTAGGGATCGTGACAATATGCGCCTCGGGCATCTCCTCAGGGAGGATGCTTTGAGAGGTAATGTCGTTGTAAACTGCCACCAGAGAGGGAGCTAGGAGGTCTTGGAGCGAAACATAAAAGTCATTAATAAAGCCATCGGGGCCCGGCGTCTTACCTCGAGGAAGGGACTTAATCACTTGAAGGGTTTCCGATAAGGACCATGGGGCATTCAGTAATGCTAATTGATCGTCTGAAATAGTTGGGAGGTTAATATCAGCTAAGAAGGAGTTGATAGAGGAGGGGGTAGGCTGGGGAATAGAAGGATCAGTCGAGAGGTTATAAAGTTGGGAGTAGAAGTTTGCAAACTGATTCGCTATCTCCCTTGGATTAGAAATTTTGGTGCCTGTGGGGGATACAATGAGCTTCATTCTATTCCGAGCCTGCTGAGCCCTAAGCTTACGGGCAAGCATTTTCCCAGGCCTGTTCCCTGACAGATAAAACTTCTGACGCATCCTATTTAGTGTGGCCTGGGTGCGCGCCATAAGTAATTTCTGGAGTTGGGACCTAATGTCGGCTAACTGCATCTGTAGGGTTTTCGTAGGTCTAGATTGATTTTTGTCCTCTAAGTCCTTCAGCTTGAGCTCCAAATCGGCCTTGCGTTGTTGATTAAGTTTCTTAAGCTGCGCTCCTGCCTGAATCGCTGCCCCCCGGGTGACGGCCTTAAGTGCGCACCAAAAGTTCAGGGTGGACGTGTCCGAGGGGGAATTAAATTCCATATAGGACGAGATACTGTCAACTATAATTTTTTTTGAGACTGGGTTAGACAGCAAGTGAGGAGAGAGTCTCCAAGGGTGGGGGGGGGGGGAGAGTGTTGACTAGCATCATCCCATTTAAGAGTCAGCGGGGCATGGTCTGACCAAGTTATAGGGAGAATGTCCATGGATCTGGTAAACTGGAGGGTTCATTTGTCCGAAAACATAAAATTAATACGGGAGTAAGAGTTGTGGACGGGGGAATAATAAGTGTACTCCCGACCAGTAGGGTTTTGCACTCGCCAGATGTCATAGAAGTCAAATTCAGCTAAGAGGTTACGAAAGGCTAAGGAAGGGGCGTTGGGGGAGGTTGAAGAGGAAGGAGAGGGCCTGTCCAGTTTAGGGTCAAGGACTAAATTAAAATCCCCCGTGAGCAGAAGGGAGCCCGTACGAATCTTCTGAATAGCTACACATAACTTACGGATAAAAGCAACTTGGTTTGAGTTCGGGGCATATGCTGAGACCAGAGTAACCGGCTTATCGTTTAAAAGGCCGCTCAATATAAGATACCGGCCATTTTTATCAGCTATCTGAGAATGCAAAATAAAGGAGATGGAGTTCCTAAACAATATGGCCACACCGTTCCTCTTAAAAGGGCCATTAGCAAAATAACCTAGAGGGAATCTGCGATGTTTAAAAATAGGGGGTGTGTCTCCTGCAGCGTGACAATATCTGCTTTATGCCTAGCAAAATAACCCAAAGCCAGCCTTCGCTTATTAGGGGAATTCAGCCCCTTGATATTCATGGATAAGACCTGAACCATCGGAGCAAACTAATGCATGTTGTGGGTGGTGAAAGACCTTGACACATACAGAGGTAGAATTGTCTCAAACAACGAATACCTACATCATAAAATAGGGGGTGAGGGGGGAGAGGAAGGGTAAAGGGAGGGGAGAGGAAAGGAACAAACCAAAACGACCCAGTACATCGGGTCGGCATAACTACTGCAAGGAAAGCAAAAAAATGCAGTAGTGTATTACCAGGGGGGAACATGTGGCCTAGCGCCACCACCCATGAAACTGAACGGGAAAAATAAAAGTAAGCAGGAGCTAATATGCCTACCAACAATACAAATTAGAACAAAAGAAAAAACAGATGCATATAAACTGAGATATAAACATGGAGAGATGAGACACCATTAACACAACTGCAAGCAGGGCAACTCACGTGACCCCAACAAGGATAATGGCTGAGTCCATTCTGTGATAACGGTACCGGATATTGGCCCTCATTCCGAGTTGTTCGCTCGCTAGCTGCTTTTAGCAGCATTGCACACGCTAAGCCGCCGCCTACTGGGAGTGAATCTTAGCTTTGCAGAATTGCGAACGAAAGATTCGCATTATTGCGAATAGAAATTTCTTTGCAGTTTCTGAGTAGCTCGGGACTTACTCTGCCACTGCGATCAGTTCAGTCAGTTTCGTTCCTGGTTTGACGTCACAAACACACCCAGTGTTCGCCCAGATACTCCCCCGTTTCTCCAGCCACTCCTGCGTTTTTCCCAGAAACGGCAGCGTTTTTCCGCACACACCCATAAAACGGCCAGTTTCCGCCCAGAAACACCCACTTCCTGTCAATCACACTCCGATCACCAGAACGATGAAAAATCCTCGTTATGCCGTGAGTAAAATACCTAACTTTTGTGTAAAATAACTAAGCGCATGCGCTCTGCGAACCTTGCGCATGCGCAGTAAGCGACTAATAGCAATATAGCGAAACTCGGCAACGAGCGAACAAATCGGAATAAGGGCCATAGTCCAACATGAAAACCACAGTTGAAGGTGTCAACGTCAGGCGGTGACCCATTCTGATTGCAGGGCAGGCTGTTTCTTGGATCCAGGAGGCAGCGTGACAGAGATATCCCACTCCGCCAGTAGTTTGACTCCGGTCTCCAATGAAGTCACTGTGTAGAACTTATTTTCATACGAGATGACGAGCTTCACCTGAAAACCCCATCTATACGTGATGTCTTGGTCGCGAAGTGCCAAAGTGATAGGGAGGAATGCTCGTCGTTTGGCCAAGGTCAGAGCAGAGAAGTCCGGAAATAGTTGTAATCCGCCAAGCAGATCCGAGTCGGAGTCGCCCGCTTCCCTGGCCGCTTTCAGGATGCGTTCTTTGGTTGTGAAGAAATGCACCCTCATGAGCGTATCTCTCGGGAGCGAGGGAGCAACTGAGCGTGGTTTAGGTAGTCTATGAATCTTGTCTATAAGCAGCTCTTTAGGGTCGGCTCTAGGCAGAAGTTTCTGGAACAGCACGGTATCGTAATTCTCCAACTCTGAATTCTGCACGGAGTCGGGGATGCCTCGGATCTTAATATTATTGCGCTGGGATCTGTCCTCTATATCTGCAATCTTGAGTTTAAACGCCTCAAGGTCACTTTGCTGCTGATCGTGGGCCGTTATGAGGTCATTATGAGACGAGACCAGTTCCTCTACTTTCCTCTCTAGATGGTCCGTACGGTCTCCTATAGCGTGCAGCTCCGTCTTAACCTCCCGAAGAGCGGCTGTGAGATCTTGAGTCAACTCAGATTTAAACGCTGAGAGGGCCTGATACAGAGTTTTGACCGTGAGAGGTGCATCAAAATCAGGGTCAAATCCCGGCATAGAGGCAGGGCTGCAGGGGGTATCTTGTGGGGAAACGGCAACCGAGGACTTCCGTAGAGAAGAGGCGGCAGGGGTCGTCTTCTGAGGTGGAAAAGATACTCTGGGAGGCAGCCCCCCTTTGACCTTTTTAGGAGGCATTCCAATGAGACGAGGTTCCGTAGGCGGAATGACGATGAGAAAGAAGCTCAGGATCTCGCAGAATGTATGGCGGAAAGTTAGGTAAGCATAAAGAACACGGGTGGTGGCGGACAAGCGGTCTGGACTACATCAGAAGATCGGTATCACATAGGGCCAGGCAGGGGTCCTCTCCAGCCTGCGGGACCCAGATGGTAAGCTCCCAGCCGGGAGAGAGGGGTGAGAGGTCAGGCACACAGCCAGGGTCCAGCAGCACTGCACCTTAAATAAAATGAAACAGGACTGGACTGATAGGGCACACTTCCCTCTAGGCACTTCCTTGTTGCAGAATGCAGGGATCAGCAGGTAGGAGAGGAGTAGGTGAATGAAAATTGCCACCCAGGAGTGTAGGCAGGCTGGGAGGGGGGCAGCTTCAGGTTTCCACGCTGATATGGCACTTCCGGTGGGGGGAGGCCCAAATCTAGGCCGCGGCTCCCGGTTCTGATATAGGCCGCGAACGGCCGGAGCTCCGAAGGAGGCAGCCAGCCACTCCACTCCACCTTAGGAGGGCGTCTAGGTGATCTGGGGTGCGGAGGAGCACGTCCGGCGCTCGCCGGATCGGGACGGGGCAGCAGGAGAGGAAGTCGTGTAGAAGAAGATGGCCGCCGGGAGGAGAGGGGCAGATGCAGGCCCGCCGCAGCCGCGGCTCAGGAGGGCAGATAGAGGAGCCCTGATCTCACCGCCGGTCCTGGAGTCTCAGCGCAGGTGATAGGCAGCGGGGGAACTTCGGCCGGAGCGGGAGGGAGCCACCACCGATCCCGGTCCAGCTCCAGCACGTCCCCGGAGCTCACTGCCGGGGAGGCGCCAAACTCAAGACCCCGGTCTCAACAGGGGTGGTAGGCCTCAGTCGCCAAACGTCACGGGGGGCCACTTTGAAATCTTCCCTGAGACCCGCACGCCAAGCAGGGCTACAGGTGGGATAGGTCAGGAGGAAAAAAGCTGTAGGGGACAGTTATTAAGCAGAAATCTGGACTCAGGCAGCAGGAGCTCTGAAACTGCACGTCTGTTCAAAGCCAGGTCCAGGCCACGCCCCCCCCAGTGCAGCATTTTGGGGACCACCAGTATATATAGTAGTACAGTACAGTAGGCCATTGCTGTATCTTGCAGCTCCGTGTCACTTCAAGTATCCATATCTGTGCTGCATTGTTGTGAGCAGTATATAGTAGTACAGTGCAGCATTTTGGTGACCACCAGTATATATAGTAGTACAGTACAGTAGGCCATTGCTGTATCTTGCAGCTCAGTGTCACTTCAAGTATCCATATCTGTGCTGCATTGTTGTGAGCAGTATATAGTAGTACAGTGCAGCATTTTGGTGACCACCAGTATATAGTAGTACAGTACAGTAGGCCATTGCTGTATCTTGCAGCTCCGTGTCACTTCAAGTATCCATATCTGTGCTGCATTGTTGTGAGCAGTATATAGTAGTACAGTGCAGCATTTTGGTGACCACCAGTATATATAGTAGTACAGTACAGTAGGCCATTGCTGTATCTTGCAGCTCCGTGTCACTTCAAGTATCCATATCTGTGCTGCATTGTTGTGAGCAGTATATAGTAGTACAGTACAGAAGGCCATTGCTATTGATATAATAATATTACTGTCATATAATTCCACACATTAAAAAATGGAGAACAAAAATGTGGAGGGTAAAATAGGGAAAGATCAAGATCCACTTCCACCTAGTGCTGAAGCTGCTGCCACTAGTCATGGCAGAGACAATGAAATGCCATCAACGTCGTCTGCCAAGGCAGATGCCCAATGTCATAGAGAGCGTGTAAAATCCAAAAAGCAAAAGTTCAGTAAAATGATGACCCAAAAATCTAAATTAAAATCGTCTGAGGAGAAGCGTAAACTTGCCAATATGCCATTTACAACATGGAGTGGCAAGGAACGGCTGAGGCCCTGGCCTATGTTCATGGCTAGTGGTTCAGCTTCACATGAGGATGGAAGCACTCATCCTCCCGCTAGAAAAATGAAAAGAGTTAAGCTGGCAAGAGCACAGCAAAGAACTGTGCGTTCTTCTAATTCACAAATCTCCAAGGAGAGTCCAATTGTGTCGGTTGTGATGCCTGACCTTCCCAACACTGGACGGGAAGAGGTGGCTCCTTCCACCATTTGCACGCCCCCTGCAAGTGCTGGAAGGAGCACCCACAGTCCAGTTCCTGATATTCAAATTGAAGATGTCACTGTTGAAGTACACCAGGATGAGGATATGGGTGTTGCTGGCGCTGAGGAGGAAATTGACAAGGAGGAATCTGATGGAGTGGTAGTTTGTTTAAGTCAGGCACCCGGGGAGACACCTGTTGTCCGTGGGATGAATAAGGCCATTGACATGCCTGGTCAAAATACCAAAAAAATCACCTCTTCGGTGTGGAATTATTTAAACAGAAATGCGAACAACTGGTGTCAAGCCGTGTGTTGCCTTTGTCAAGCTGTAATACGTAGGGGTAAGGACGTTAACCACCTAGGAACATCCTCCCTTATACGTCACCTGGAGCGCATTCATCAGCAGTCATTGACAAGTTCAAAAACTTTGGGTGACAGCGGAAGCAGTCCACTGACAACTAAATCCCTTCTTCCTCTTGTACCCAAGCTCCCAGTGCAAACCACACCACCAACTCCCTCAGTGTCAATTTCCTCCTTAGACAGGAACGCCAATAGTCCTGCAGGCCATGTCAGTGGCAAGTCTGACGAGTCCTCTCCTGACTGGGATTCCTCTGATGGATCCTTGAGTGTAACGCCTACTGCTGCTGGCGCTGCTGTTGTTGCTGCTGGGAGTCGATCATCATCCCAGAGGGGAAGTCGGAAGACCACTTGTACTACTTCCAGTAAGCAATTGACTGTCCAACAGTCCTTTGCGAGGAAGATGAAATATCACAGCAGTCATCCTGTTGCAAAGCGGATAACTCAGGCCTTGGCAGCTGTGTTGGTGTTAGACGTGCGTCCGGTATCCACCGTTAGTTCACAGGGACTTAGAGAATTTCTTGAGGTAGTGTGTCCCCGGTACCAAATGCCATCTAGGTTCCACTTCTCTAGGCAGGCGATACCGAGAATGTACACAGACGTCAGAAAAAGAGTCACCAGTGTACTAAAAAATGCAGTTGTACCCAATGTCCACTTAACCACGGACATGTGGACAAGTGGAGCAGGGCAGACTAAGGACTATATGACTGTGACAGCCCACTGGGTAGATGTATTGCCTCCCACAGCAACAACAGCAGTGGCGGCACCAGTAGCAGCATCTCGCAAATGCCAACTCGTTCCTAGGCAGGCTATGCTTTGTATCACCGCTTTCCATAAGAGGCACACAGCTGACAACCTCTTACGGAAACTGAGGAATATCATCGCAGATTGGCTTACCCCAATTGGACTCTCCTGGGGATTTGTGACATCGGACAATGCTACCAATATTGTGCGTGCATTACATGTGGGCAAATTCCAGCACGTCCCATGTTTTGCACATACAATAAATTTAGTGGTGCAGAATTTTTAAAAAAACGTCAGGGCGTGCAAGAGATGCTGTCGGTGGCCCGAAGAATTGCGGGCCACTTTCGGCATTCAGCCACCGCGTGCCGAAGACTGGAGCACCAGCAAACACTCCTGAACCTGCCCCGCCATCAGCTGAAGCAAGAGGTGGTAACGAGGTGGAATTCAACCCTCTATATGCTTCAGAGGATGGAGGAGCAGCAAAAGGCCATTCAAGCCTATACATCTGCCTACGATATAGGCAAAGGAGGGGGAATGCACCTGTCTCAAGTGCAGTGGAGAATGATTTCAACGTTGTGCAAGGTTCTGCAACCCTTTGAACTTGCCACACGTGAAGTCAGTTCAGACACTGCCAGCCTGAGTCAGGTCATCCCCTCATCAGGCTTTTGCAGAAGCAGCTGGAGAGATTGAAAGAGGAGCTAAAATGGAGCGATTCTGCTAGGCATGTGGGACTTGTGGATGGAGCCCTTCATTTACTTAACCAGGATTCACGGGTGGTCAATCTGTTGAAATCAGAGCACTACATTTTGGCCAACGTGCTCGATCCTAGGTTTAAAGCCTATGTTGTATCTCTCTTTCCGGCAGACACAAGTCTGCACCTGTTCAAAGACCTGCTGGTGAGACACTTGTCAAGTCAAGTATAACCTGACCCGCCAACAGCTCCTCCTTAATTTTCTACCGCCACTGGAGCTGCCAGGAAAAGGATCAGATTTCCAAAACCACCCGCTGTCGGTGATGCAGGGCAGTCAGGAGCGAAAACTGACATCTGGTCCGGACTGAAGGACCTGCCAATGATTACTGACATGTCGTCTACTGTCACTGCATATGATTCTGTCACCATTGAAAGAATGGTGGAAGATTATATGAGTGACAGCATCCAAGTAGGCACGTCAGACAGTCCGTACGTATACTGGCAGGAAAAAGAGGCAATTTGGAGGCCCTTGCACAAACTGGCTTTATTTTACCTAAGTTGCCCCCCCTCCAGTGTGTACTCCGAAAGAGTGTTTAGTGCAGCCGGTCACCTTGTCAGCGATCGGCGTTCGAGGTTACTTCCACAAAATGTGGAGTAGATGATGTTCATCGAAATGAATTATAATCAATTCCTCCGTGGAGAAATTTACCAGCAATTGCCTCCAGAAAGTACACAGGGACCTGTGATGGTGGATTCCAGTGGGGACGAATTAATACTCTGTGAGGAGGGGGATGTACACAGTGAAAGGGGTGAGGAATCAGAGGACGATGATGAGGTTGACATCTTGCCTCTGTAGAACCAGTTTGAGCAAGGAGAGAATGATTGCTTCTTTTTTTTCGTGGGGGCCCAAACCAACCAGTCATTTTGGCCACAGTCGTGTGGCAAACCCTGTCGCTGAAATGATGGGTTTGTTAAAGTGTGCATGTCCTGTTTATACAACATAAGGGTGGGTGGGAGGGCCCAAGGACAATTCCATCTTGCACCTCTTTTTTTTTAATTTATCTTTGCATCATGTGATGTTTGGGGCCAATTTTTTTAAGTGCCATCCTGTCTGACACTGCAGTGCCACTCCTACCGTGTTTCCCCGATAATAAGACACTGTCTTATTTTTTTTTTCAACAAAAAACACCATAGGGCTTATTTTCGGGGTAGGGCTTATTTTAATTAACATTGACAGCAAATTTCACAGCCCCCAGTCCTCCTTTTACAGCCACCATGCCCCCAGTCCTGCTTTTACAGCCCCCAGTCCTCCTTTTACAGCCACCATGCCCCCAGTCCTGCTTTTACAGCCCCCAGTCCTCCTTTTACAGCCACCATGCCCCCAGTCCTGCTCTTCACCTACAGCACTTTCCAGTTCCAGTTTCCAGTTCTTCTTCATGCTTTCCGCCGGCGCCGCTGCTACTCCGCTCCCGCCGTGTACAGAAGCCGCGTGATGTGCGCGGTGACATCATGCGCAGGGCGCAATACATCCCTGGGACTGGGAGCTGGAGTCTTCAACGGCTGATACAGTACTGTACAGCATCCCTCAAGCAGGGCGGCGGTGAAGGGGGTTAGCGGGGGTGGAGCTGGGGGCATTGAATTTAGTGCACGGACTCGGGTAATGAGAATTTTGATAGGGCTTATTTTCGGGGTAGGGCTTATTTTGGACCAGTTTCCAAAAGCAAGGGTAGGGCTTATTTTCGGGGTAGGGTTTATTATCGGGGAAACACAGTAGATGGGCCAGGTGTTTGTGCCGCCCACTTGGGTCGCTTAGCTTAGTCATCCAGCGACCTCGGTGCAAATTTTAGGACTAAAAATTAAATTGTGAGGTGTGAGGTGTTCAGAATAGACTGGAAATTAGTGGAAATTATGGTTATTGAGGTTAATAATACTACAGGATCAAAATTACCCCCAAATTCTATGATTTAAGCTGTTTTTGAGGCGTTTTTGAAAAAAAACACCCGAATCCAAAACACACCCGAATCCGACAAAAACTTTAAGGGAAGTTTTGCCAAAACGCGTCCGAATCCAAAACACGGCTGCGGAACAGAATCCAAAACCAAAACCCGAAAAATTTCCGGTGCAAATCTCTATTTTATATACGCACATCCTGAAGGTCATTTAATACAATATTTTTAATAACTTTGTGCATTAAACAAAGATTGTGTACATTGGCCCTCATTCCGAGTTGTTCGCTCGCTGCTAATTTTAGCAGAATTGCTAATAGGCTAAAATCCGGCAGTTCTGCGCATGCGTATGCACAGCAGGGCGCACGCGCTAAGCAATTTTACACAAAACTATGCTATTTTACTCACGGGCGAACAAAGCTTTTCAATCGCTCTGCTGATCGTAGTGTGATTGACAGGAAGTGGGTGTTTCTGGGCGGAAACTGGCCGTTTTCAGGGAGTGTGCTAAAAAACACAGGCGTGTCAGGTAAAAACGCAGGAGCGGCTGGAGAAACGGAGGAGTGGCTGGCCGAACGCAGGGTGTGTTTGTGACGTCAAACCAGGAACTAAACGGACTGAGGTGATCGCAATCTAGGAGTAGGTCTGGAGCTACTCAGAAACTGCAAGGAAATTGCTTTCGTTAGCAATTCTGCTAATAGCAGAATTGCTAATCTTTCGTTAGCAATTGCTAATCTTTCGTTAGCAATTCTGCTAAGCTAAGATACACTCCCAGAGGGCGGCGGCTTTGTGTTTGCATTTCTGCTAAAAGTAGCTAACGAGCGAACAACTCGGAATGAGGGCCATTGAGCCATCAGAAAACAAAGGTTTCACTATCTCACTCTTGCTCAAAAAATTCCTTTTTTCGGAATATTCCATATTTCGGAATATTTGGATATGGGATACTCAACCTGTAGTAGGCAGTACTACTGTACGCAACAATCAGGTGACATTTTTATTATTATTAACATATTTTAGTTACACAAAAAAACTCTATCACACAAAGCATTTGCATAGGTATACATTAAAACATAGAAAGGCGACAAAGTCCAATGTATGTCTCCATACAGTAGTAAAGAAGTCAGTGCATCTTAAAACTCCACCTTTTCTATGTGCGATCAAACGTACTTTGCTACTAATCCTGTGTTATGACCGTAGAGGCACCCTCCCAGAAAAGAGTGCAGTGTCTCCAGAGAAAATGGGGACTTTATATTACCCATCTAGATAATTTAACTCAAACTCACATTAGCCAAATCTTTAAGACTACTATTTGGTTTTTCTATCAACTACTAGAATGAGGTGTACTTTTAGGTTACCATAATGTCATACCACCAATTGTTCTGATTTTCGCGGAACAGTCCCGGTTTTTTGGGGACTGTACTGCTGTCCCACAAGTGGGCCGCAGTGTCCCGTGGTGGTGGTCAGGGGGTGTTGGGATGCTCCTATCACTCACTGCTGTGCAGTGAATAGACGCTATGCACAGACAGCGTCTGTTCACAGGAGACTGAGGGAATGGGGGCATGCCAGCAGCTCATAGAGCACTGAAAAAATGATGAAAAATGTGTTTGTGGGGGGGCGTGGCTCAATATTGCGGCATTGCAATCCCTAGCCAAAGGCTATATAGATGTTGGGAGGTATGTAATAAGTCATGCATCTGCCACCAGGCATCATCTGTATATGACACTCTTGCACTTCTTTGGACAAAGTGTGGGAGTACATAGACCCCCAACACCAATATACAACAGCTCTTTACAGAGTTTAATGACAAGATCTTCGGAGGGAAATTACATGACGTGACAGTTACATGGAGTAACAGGCTGAAGAAATGTGCCGGATTATGTGAACATCCTACCCATTACTACGGAGGACCATGTAAGATAAAACTGAGCAAACCTCTCCTGGGGCAGCTGACCAGGAGCGATCTCGTTGAAACCCTCCTGCATGAAAAGATCCATATGTATATTTATAGAAAGCAGCAGAAAGATTCAGGTGAACATGGACCAATATACATAGCGCTCATGAACTGCATAAACCACCTGACTGGCACCAAAATATCTATACGCCACAGGTTTCATACAGCAGCATTAAATCTGCGATGCCACTAGTACTACAGAAATGTTAAACGCTGCATGAATAGAGCTCCATCATGGCGAGAGAAGTGGCTGATGGCCAAAATATGTGGCGGCAGCTTCTACAAAGTAATGGAGACTTCTTATCAAGGAATAAAATGATCACTGCCTTCGGTCTGTAAAGATGGAGAGAGGGTTGTTGGGAGCCCCGGGAGCATCATCACGCCATCTGAGGCCTGTGCTGGAGTCACTGGTGGGTACCCTCCCTGACGGGAGCCTGCTGCATATGCTGGTGCTCCTGATCCTTCTGCTTTCCCACCGCTAGGAGCCCTTGTGACCCACGTACTTATCCTCTTGGCTGCCAGCATGTTCCAGGCATCTGATCTCCTGCATCCATCCTTCCAGCTCCCATGCAGGTGGTCCAGAGCCTGGCACGCTCTGTGGGGCCGGGGGATCCTGCTCTCCTGCCCCTGCTGCTGACATTGTCTCCGGGAACCCCTGCTCCTGCTGCTGCAGTTTGTGCTATGGCCAGCCTTCGGCTGCATGGAGGAGGACATCTCCCAGTCTACTAATGATTCTGACTGCTGGCGGCACATTACTCCCAGTTGGGGGAGCTAGCAACAGACACCATTCATGTAGCTGAAGTAATCTGTACATTGGAATAATTACAGCAGCACTTACAGAGTAACATAGTAACATAGTATCTAAGGTTGAAAAAAGACAATTGTCCATCGGGTTCAACCTATTTGTGGTCTATTATGCACAATTATTTTGTATAAAATTTTGACTGAAGTTGCTGACTGCCGTTCCGATTAACCCCTCTTTTTTATAATAACCATAGTGCGTGACTATGCCCCGTAACCCTGGATATCCTTATCCATTAGGAATTTATCTAAACCATTCTTAAAGGTGTTGACTAAGTTGGCCATTACAACTCCCTCAGGCAGGGAATTCCAAACACGTATCATCCTTACCGTAAAAAATAAGAATTTACTTACCGATAATTCTATTTCTCGTAGTCCGTAGTGGATGCTGGGGACTCCGTAAGGACCATGGGGAGTAGCGGCTCCGCAGGAGACTGGGCACAAAAGTAAAGCTTTAGAACTACCTGGTGTGCACTGGCTCCTCCCCCTATGACCCTCCTCCAAGCCTCAGTTAGGATACTGTGCCCGGACGAGCGTACACAATAAGGAAGGATTTTGAATCCCGGGTAAGACTCATACCAGCCACACCAATCACACCATATAACTTGTGATCTAAACCCAGTTAACAGCATGATAACAGAGGAGCCTCTAGAAAAGATGGCTCACTACAGCAATAACCCGATTTTTTTGGTAACAATAACTATGTACCAGTATTGCAGACAATCCGCACTTGGGATGGGCGCCCAGCATCCACTACGGACTACGAGAAATAGAATTATCGGTAAGTAAATTCTTATTTTCTCTGACGTCCTAGTGGATGCTGGGGACTCCGTAAGGACCATGGGGATTATACCAAAGCTCCCAAACGGGCGGGAGAGTGCGGATGACTCTGCAGCACCAAATGAGAGAACTCCAGGTCCTCCTCAGCCAGGATATCAAATTTGTAGAATTTTACAAACGTATTTGCTCCTGACCAAGTAGCTGCTCGGCAAAGTTGTAAAGCCGAGACCCCTCGGGCAGCCGCCCAAGATGAGCCCACCTTCCTTGTGGAATGGGCTTTTACAGATTTTGTCTGTGGCAGGCCTGCCACAGAATGTGCAAGCTGAATTGTACTACAAATCCAACGAGCAATAGTCTGCTTAGAAGCAGGAGCACCCAGCTTGTTGGGTGCATACAGAATAAACAACGAGTCAGATTTTCTGACTCCAGCCGTCCTGGAAACCTATATTTCCAGGGCCCTGACAACGTCTAGCAACTTGGAGTCCTCCAAGTCCCTAGTAGCCGCAGGCACCACAATAGGTTGATTCAGGTGAAACGCTGAAAACCACCTTAGGGAGAAACTGAGGACAAGTCCTCAATTCCGCCCTGTCCGAATGGAAAATCAGATGAGGGCTTTTACAGGATAAAGCCGCCAATTCTGACACGCACCTGGCCCAGGCCAGAGCCAACAGCATGACCACTTTCCATGTGAGATATTTTAACTCCACATATTTAAGTGGTTCAAACCAATGTGACTTTTGGAACCCAAAAACTACATTTAGATCCCAAGGTGCCACTGGAGGCACAAAAGGAGGCTGTATATACAGTACCCCTTTCACAAACGTCTGAACTTCAGGGACTGAAGCTAGTTCTTTCTGGAAGAAAATTGACAGGGCCGAAATTTGAACCTTAATGGACCCCCATTTCAGGCCCATAGACACTCCTGTTTGCAGGAAATGTAGGAATCGACCTAGTTGAAAATTCCTCCGTCGGGGCCTTACTGGCCTCGCACCACGCAACATATTTTCGCCAAATGCGGTGATAATGTTTTGCGGTTATATCTTTCCTGGCTTTGATCAGGATAGGAATGACTTCATCCGGAATGCCTTTCTCCTTCAGGATCCGGCGTTCAACCGCCATGCCGTCAAACGCAGTCGCGGTAAGTCTTGGAACAGACAGGGTCCTTGCTGGAGCAGGTCCCTTCTTAGAGGTAGAGGCCACGGATCCTCCGTGAGCATCTCTTGAAGTTCCGGTTACCAAGTCCTTCTTGGCCAATCCGGAGCCCGAATATAGTGCTTACTCCTCTCCATCTTATAATTCTCAGTACCTTGGGTATGAGAGGCAGAGGAGGGAACACATACACTGACTGGTACACCCACTGTGTTACCAGAGCGTCTACAGCTATTGCCGGAGGGTCCCTTGACCCGGCGCAATACTTGTCGAGTTTTATAAACACGTGGAAGACTTCTGGGTGAAGTCCCCACTTGCTGACAGTGCTATCACATGATTTTCCGCCCAGCGAAGAATCCTTGCAGCTTCTGCCATTGCCCTCCTGCTTCTTGTGTCACCCTGTCTGTTTACGTGGGTGACTGCCGTGATGTTGTCCGAATGGATCAACTCCGGGTGACCTTGAAGCAGAGGTCTTGCTGAGCTTAGAGCATTGTAAATGGCCCTTAGCTTCAGGATATTTATGTGAAGTGATGTCTCCAGGCTTGACCATAAGCTCTGGAAATTCCTTCCCTGTGTGACTGCTCCCCAGCCTCGCAGGCTGGCATCCGTGGTCACCAGGACCCAGTCCTGAATGTCGAATCTGCGGCCCTCTAGAAGATGAGCACTCTGCAACCACCACAGAAGAGACACCCTTGTGCTTGGTGACAGGGTTATCCGCTGATGCATCTGAAGATGCGACCTGGACCATTTGTCCAGCAGGTCCCACTGGAAAGTTCTTGCGTGGAATCTGCCGAATGGGATTGCTTCGTAGGAAGCCACCATTTTTCCCAGAACCCTTTCATTGATGTACTGAGACTTGGCTCGGTTATAGGAGGTTCCCGACTAGCTCGGATAACTCCCTGACTTTCTCCTCCGGGAGAAACACCTTTTTCTGGACTGTGTCCAGGATCATCCCTAGGAACAGACGACGAGTCGTCGGAATCAGCTGCGATTTTGGAATATTGAGAATCCAATCGTGCTGCCGCAACACTACCTGAGATAGTGCTACTCCGACCTCCAACTGTTCCCTGGATCTTACCCTTATCAGGGAATCGTCCAAGTAAGGGATAACTAAAATTCCCTTCCTTCGAAGGAGTATCATCATTTCGGCCATTACCTTGGTAAAGACCCGGGGTGCCGTGGACCATCCATACGGCAGCGTCTGAAACTGATAGTGACTGTTCTGTACCATAAACCTGAGGTACCCTTGGTGAGAAGGGTAAATTGGGACATGAAGGTAAGCATCCTTGATGTCCCGAGACATCATGTAGTCCCCTTCTTCCAGGTTCGCAATCACTGCTCTGAGTGACTCAATCTTGAATTTGAACCTCCGTATGTAAGTGTTCAAGATTTTAGATTTAGAATCGGTCTCACCGAGCCGTCCGGCTTCGGTACCACAACAGTGTGGAATAATACCCCGTTCCCTGTTGTAGGAGGGGTACCTTGATTATCACCTGCTGGGAATACAGCTTGTGAATGGCTTCCAAAACTGCCTCCCTGTCAGAAGGAGACATCGGTAAAGCCGACTTTAGGAAACGGCGAGGGGGAGACGTCTCGAATTCCAATTTGTACCCCTGAGATATCACCTGAAGGATCCAGGGGTCTACTTGCGAGTGAGCCCACTGCGCGCTGAAATTCATTGAGACGGGCCCCCACCGTGCCTGATTCTGCTTGTAAAGCCCCAGCGTCATACTGAGGGCTTGGCAGAGGCGGGAGAGGGCTTCTGTTCCTGGGAACTGGCTGATTTCTGCAGCCTTTTTCCTCTCCCTCTGTCACGGGGCAGAAATGAGGAACCTTTTGCCCGCTTGCCCACGAAAAGACTGCGCCTGATAATACGGCGTCTTCTTATGTTGAGAGGCGACCTGGGGTACAAACGTGGATTTCCCAGCTGTTGCCGTGGCCACCAGGTCTGAAAGACCGACCCCAAATAACTCCTCCCCTTAATAAGGCAATACTTCCAAATGCCGTTTGGAATCCGCATCACCTGACCACTGTCGTGTCCATAACCCTCTACTGGCAGAAATGGACAACGCACTTAGACTTGATGCCAGTCGGCAAATATTCCGCTGTGCATCACGCATATATAGAAATGCATCTTTTAAATGCTCTATAGGCAATAATATACTGTCCCTATCTAGGGTATCAATATTTTCAGTCAGGGAATCCGACCACGCCAACCCAGCACTGCACATCCAGGCTGAGGCGATTGCTGGTCGCAGTATAACACCAGTATGTGTGTAAATACATTTTAGGATACCCTCCTGCTTTCTATCAGCAGGATCCTTAAGGGCGGCCATCTCAGGAGAGGGTAGAGCCCTTGTTCTTACAAGCGTGTGAGCGCTTTATCCACCCTAGGGGGTGTTTCCCAACGCACCCTAACCTCTGCGGGAAAGGATATAATGCCAATAACATTTTAGAAATTATCAGTTGTTATCGGGGGAAACCCACGCATCATCACACACCTCATTTAATTTCTCAGATTCAGGAAAACTACAGGTAGTTTTTCCTCACCGAACATAATACCCCTTTTTGGTGGTACTCGTATTATCAGAAATGTGTAAAACATTTTTCATTGCCTCAATCATGTAACGTGTGGCCCTACTGGAAGTCACATTTGTCTCTTCACCGTCGACACTGGAGTCAGTATCCGTGTCGGCGTCTATATCTGCCATCTGAGGTAACGGGCGCTTTAGAGCCCCTGATGGCCTATGAGACGTCTGGACAGGCACAAGCTGAGTAGCCGGCTGTCTCATGTCAACCACTGTCTTTTATACAGAGCTGACACTGTCACGTAATTCCTTCCAACAGTTCATCCACTCAGGTGTCGACCCCCTAGGGGGTGACATCACTATTACAGGCAATCTGCTCCGTCTCCACATCATTTTTCTCCTCATACATGTCGACACAAACGTACCGACACACAGCACACACACAGGGAATGCTCTGATAGAGGACAGGACCCCACTAGCCCTTTGGGGAGACAGAGGGAGAGTTTGCCAGCACACACCAGAGCGCTATATATATACAGGGATAACCTTATATAAGTGTTTTTCCCCTTATAGCTGCTGTATTTTTAATACTGCGCGTAATTAGTGCCCCCCTCTCTTTTTTAACCCTTTCTGTAGTGTAGTGACTGCAGGGGAGAGCCAGGGAGCTTCCCTCCAACGGAGCTGTGAGGGAAAATGGCGCCAGTGTGCTGAGGAGATAGGCTCCGCCCCCTTCTCGGCGGCCTTATCTCCCGTTTTTCTGTGTATTCTGGCAGGGGTTAAATTCATCCATATAGCCCAGGAGCTATATGTGATGCATTTTTTGCCATCCAAGGTGTTTTTATTGCGTCTCAGGGCGCCCCCCCCCAGCGCCCTGCACCCTCAGTGACCGGAGTGTGAAGTGTGCTGAGAGCAATGGCGCACAGCTGCAGTGCTGTGCGCTACCTTGTTGAAGACAGGACGTCTTCTGCCGCCGATTTTCCGGACCTCTTCTGTCTTCTGGCTCTGTAAGGGGGCCGGCGGCGCGGCTCTGGGACCTATCCATGGCTGGGCCTGTGATCGGTCCCTCTGGAGCTGATGTCCAGTAGCCTAAGAAGCCCAATCCACTCTGCACGCAGGTGAGTTCGCTTCTTCTCCCCTTAGTCCCTCGATGCAGTGAGCCTGTTGCCAGCAGGTCTCACTGAACATAAAAAACCTAAAACTAAACTTTTCACTAAGCAGCTCAGGAGAGCCACCTAGTGTGCACCCTTCTCGTTCGGGCACAAAAATCTAACTAAGGCTTGGAGGAGGGTCATAGGGGGAGGAGCCAGTGCACACCAGGTAGTTCTAAAGCTTTACTTTTGTGCCCAGTCTCCTGCGGAGCCGCTACTCCCCATGGTCCTTACGGAGTCCCCAGCATCCACTAGGACGTCAGAGAAAAGCCTTTACGCCGTATTGTGTGGAATCTCCTCTCCTCTAACCTAAGCGAGTGTCCACGAGTTCTCTGTGTTGATCTAACCAAAAACAGGTCCTGCGCAAGATCTGTATATTGTCCCCTTGTATATTTGTAAATGTTGATCATGTCCCCTCTTAATCTCATCTTTTCCAGTGTAAACATGCCTAGTCTTGCAAGCCTTTCCTCGTATTCCAGCGTCTCCATACCCTTAATTAGTTTGGTCGCCCGCCTTTGAACCTTTTCTAGCTCCAGGATATCCTTTTTGTAGTAAGGTGCCCAGAATTGTACACAGTATTCAAGGTGTGGGCTCACAAGTGATTTATATAACGGGAGTATAATACTCTCGTCCCTAGCATCAATTCCCCGTTTACCACTTACCTGGTGGTGTCTGACCTCTCCTGACCCTCAACGCATGGCTGGTGTTATAAACTCCCTGTTGAACTAAGAGCTGCTACTCCCACCACACTCCTCTCCTCTCATTTTCTGGAAATATACCCACACGGCTTATGTACTAATTACACACACTCTGCAATACTATTAGTTTGCAGGACAACAGCATAAGTTTACATCTAAACCTTCTTACTTTGACAAGAGGAAAAAGTGACGTTCATTACATCAGAGTTCCATTTTCCAGGACAAACGAAACTGCAATTATTTACTGTGGTGAGAGCCACCAAACGGCATTTTGTGGACTAAACCCTAATTTATTGTAGGCACATAGGCCCTCATTCCGAGTCGTTCGCTCGGTATTTTTCATCGCATCGCAGTGAAATTCTGCATAGTGCGCATGCGCAATATTCGCACTGCGACTGCGCCAAGTATCTTTGCTATAAAGATAGTATTTTTACTCACGGCTTTTTCATCGCTCCGGCGATCGTAATGTGATTGACAGGAAATGGGTGTTACTGGGCGGAAACACGGCGTTTTATGGGCGTGTGGCTGAAAACGCTACCGTTTCCGGAAAAAACGCAGGAGTGGCCGGAGAAACGGGGGAGTGGTTGGGCGAACGCTGGGTGTGTTTGTGACGTCAAACCAGGAACGACAAGCACTGAAATGATCGCACAGGCAGAGTAAGTGTGGAGCTACTCTAAAACTGCTAAGTAGTTTGTGATCGCAATATTGCGAATACATCGGTCGCAATTTTAAGATGCTAAGATACACTCCCAGTAGGCGGCGGCTTAGCGTGTGTAACTCTGCTAAATTCGCCTTGCGACCGATCAACTCGGAATGAGGGCCATAATACATTGTTCTGTTACATATATTAATGTGAATGTTTTATGTGGGTATAGTATTTTTATGCTTAATTTAAATGTGCCATGCATAGGTGTTTATTTCATAAATTGTGATAATAAGAATTTACTTACCGATAATTCTATTTCTCGTAGTCCGTAGTGGATGCTGGGGACTCCGTCAGGACCATGGGGAATAGCGGCTCCGCAGGAGACAGGGCACAAAAGTAAAAGCTTTAGGATCAGGTGGTGTGCACTGGCTCCTCCCCCTATGACCCTCCTCCAAGCCTCAGTTAGGATACTGTGCCCGGACGAGCGTACACAATAAGGAAGGATTTTGAATCCCGGGTAAGACTCATACCAGCCACACCAATCACACTGTACAACCTGTGATCTGAACCCAGTTAACAGCATGATAACAGCGGAGCCTCTGAAAAGATGGCTCACAACAATAATAACCCGATTTTTGTAACAATAACTATGTACAAGTATTGCAGACAATCCGCACTTGGGATGGGCGCCCAGCATCCACTACGAGAAATAGAATTATCGGTAAGTAAATTCTTATTTTCTCTGACGTCCTAAGTGGATGCTGGGGACTCCGTCAGGACCATGGGGATTATACCAAAGCTCCCAAACGGGCGGGAGAGTGCGGATGACTCTGCAGCACCGAGTGAGAGAACTCCAGGTCCTCCTCAGCCAGGGTGTGCCCCTGACCAAGTAGCAGCTCGGCAAAGTTGTAAAGCCGAGACCCCTCGGGCAGCCGCCCAAGATGAGCCCACCTTCCTTGTGGAATAGGCATTTACATATTTTGGCTGTGGCAGGCCTGCCACAGAATGTGCAAGCTGAATTGTACTACACATCCAACTAGCAATCGTCTGCTTAGAAGCAAGAGCACCCAGTTTTTTGGGTGCATACAGGATAACAGCAAGTCAGTTTTCCTGACTCCAGCCGTCCTGGAAACCTATATTTTCAGGGCCCTGACAACATCCAGCAACTTGGAGTCCTCCAAGTCCCTAGTAGCCGCAGGTACCACAATAAGCTGGTTCAGGTGAAACGCTGACACCACCTTAGGGAGAAACTGGGGACGAGTCCGCAGCTCTGCCCTGTCCGAATGGACAATCAGATATGGGCTTTTGTGAGACAAAGCCGCCAATTCTGACACTCGCCTGGCCGAGGCCAGGGCCAACATCATGGTCACTTTCCATGTGAGACACTTCAAATCCACAGATTTGAGCGGTTTAAACCAATGTGATTTGAGGAATCCCAGAACTACGTTGAGATCCCACAGTGCCACTGGAGGCACAAAAGGGGGTTGTATATGCAGTACTCCCTTGACAAACTTCTGGACTTCAGGAACAGAAGCCAATTCTTTCTGGAAGAAAATCGACAGGGCCGAAATTTGAACCTTAATGGACCCCAATTTGAGGCCCATAGACACTCCTGTTTGCAGGAAATGCAGGAATCGACCGAGTTGAAATTTCTTCGTGGGGCCTTCCTGGCCTCACACCACGCAACATATTTTCGCCACATGTGGTGATAATGTTGTGCGGTCACCTCCTTCCTGGCTTTGACCAGGGTAGGAATGACCTCTTCCGGAATGCCTTTTTCCCTTAGGATCCGGCGTTCAACCGCCATGCCGTCAAACGCAGCCGCGGTAAGTCTTGGAACAGACATGGCACTTGCTGAAGCAAGTCCCTTCTTAGCGGCAGAGGCCATGAGTCCTCTGTGAGCATCTCTTGAAGTTCCGGGTACCAAGTCCTTCTTTGCCAATCCGGAGCCACGAGTATAGTTCTTACTCCTCTACGTCTTATAATTCTCAGTACCTTAGGTATGAGAAGCAGAGGAGGGAACACATACACCGACTGGTACACCCACGGTGTTACCAGAACGTCCACAGCTATTGCCTGAGGGTCTCTTGACCTGGCGCAATACCTGTCCAGTTTTTTGTTCAGGCGGGACGCCATCATGTCCACCTTTGGTCTTTCCCAACGGTTCACAATCATGTGGAAGACTTCCCGATGAAGTCCCCACTCTCCCGGGTGGAGGTCGTGCTGAGGAAGTCTGCTTCCCAGTTGTCCACTCCCGGAATGAACACTGCTGACAGTGCTATCACATGATTTTCCGCCCAGCGAAGAATCCTTGCAGTTTCTGCCATTGTCCTCCTGCTTCTTGTGCCGCCCTGTCTGTTTACGTGGGCGACTGCCGTGATGTTGTCCCACTGGATCAATACCGTCTGACCTTGAAGCAGAGGTCTTGCTAAGCTTAGAGCATTGTAAATTGCTCTTAGCTCCAGTATATTTATGTGGAGAGAAGTCTCCAGACTTGATCACACTCCCTGGAAATTTTTTCCTTGTGTGACTGCTCCCCAGCCTTTCAGGCTGGCATCCGTGGTCACCAGGACCCAGTCCTGAATGCCGAATCTGTGGCCCTTTAGTAGATGAGCACTCTGCAGCCACCACAGAAGAGACACCCTTGTCCTTGGAGACAGGGTTATCCGCTGATGCATCTGAAGATGCGATCCGGACCATTTTTCCAGCAGATCCCACTGAAAAGTTCTTGCGTGAAATCTGCCGAATGGAATCGCTTCGTAAGAAGCCACCATTTTTCCCAGGACCCTTGTGCAATGATGCACTGACACTTTTCCTGGTTTTAGGAGGTTCCTGACTAGCTCGGATAACTCCCTGGCTTTCTCCTCCGGGAGAAACACCTTTTTCTGGACTGTGTCCAGAATCATCCCTAGGAACAGCAGACGTGTCGTCGGAGACAGCTGCGATTTTGGAATATTTAGAATCCACCCGTGCTGTCGTAGAACTACTTGAGATAGTGCTACTCCGACCTCCAACTGTTCTCTGGACCTTGCCCTTATCAGGAGATCGTCCAAGTAAGGGATAATTAAGACGCCTTTTCTTTGAAGAAGAATCATCATTTCGGCCATTACCTTGGTAAAGACCCGGGGTGCCGTGGACAATCCAAACGGCAGCGTCTGAAACTGATAGTGACAGTTTTGTACCACGAACCTGAGGTACCCGTGGTGAGAAGGGCAAATTGGGACATGGAGGTAAGCATCCTTGATGTCCAGGGACACCATATAGTCCCCTTCTTCCTGGTTCGCTATCACTGCTCTGAGTGACTCCATCTTGATTTGAACCTTTGTATGTAAGTGTTCAAATATTTCAGATTTAGAATAGGTCTCACCGAGCCGTCTGGCTTCAGTACCACAATATAGTGTGGAATAATACCCCTTTCCTTGTTGTAGGAGGGGTACTTTGATTATCACCTGCTGGGAATACAGCTTGTGAATTGTTTCCAATACTGCCTCCCTGTCGGAGGGAGACGTTGGTAAAGCAAACTTCAGGAACCTGCGAGGGGGAGACGTCTCGAATTTCCAATCTGTACCCCTGGGATACTACTTGTAGGATCCAGGGGTCCACTTGCGAGTGAGCCCACTGCGTGCTGAAACTCTTGAGACGACCCCCCACCGCACCTGTTTGTACGGCCCCAGCGTCATGCTGAGGACTTGGCAGAAGCGGTGGAAGGCTTCTGTTCCTGGGAATGGGCTGCCTGCTGCAGTCTTCTTCCCTTACCTCTATCCCTGGGCAGATATGACTGGCCTTTTGCCCGCTTGCCCTTATGGGGACGAAAGGACTGAGGCTGAAAAGACGATGTCTTTTTCTGCTGAGATGTGACTTGGGGTAAAAAAGGTGGATTTTCCAGCTGTTGCCGTGGCCACCAGGTCCGATGGACCGACCCCAAATAACTCCTCCCCTTTATACGGCAATACTTCCATGTGCCGTTTGGAATCTGCATCACCTGACCACTGTCGTGTCCATAAACATCTTCTGGCAGATATGGACATCGCACTTACTCTTGATGCCAGAGTGCAAATATCCCTCTGTGCATCTCGCATATATAGAAATGCATCCTTTAAATGCTCTATAGTCAATAAAATACTGTCCCTGTCAAGGGTATCAATATTTCCAGTCAGGGAATCCGACCAAGCCACCCCAGCGCTGCCCATCCAGGCTGAGGCGATCGCTGGTCGCAGTATAACACCAGTTTGTGTGTATATACTTTTTAGGATATTTTCCAGCCTCCTATCAGTTGGCTCCTTGAGGGCGGCCGTATCTGGAGACGGTAACGCCACTTGTTTTGATAAGCGTGTGAGCGCCTTATCCACCCTAAGGGGTGTTTCCCAACGCGCCATAACTTCTGGCGGGAAAGGGTATACCGCCAATAATTTTCTATCGGGGGAAACCCACGCATCATCACACACTTCATTTAATTTATCTGATTCAGGAAAAACCACATGTAGTTTTTTCACACTCCACATAATACCCTTTTTTGTGGTACTTGTAGTATCAGAAATATGTAACATCTCCTTCATTGCCCTTAACAAGTAACGTGTGGCCCTAAAGGAAAATACGTTTGTTTCTTCACCGTCGACACTGGAGTCAGTGTCCGTGTCTGTGTCTGTGTCGACCGACTGAGGTAAAAGGACGTTTTAACGCCCCTGACGGTGTTTGAGACGCCTGGACAGGTACTAATTGGTTTGCCGGCCGTCTCATGTCGTCAACCGACCTTGCAGCGTGTTGACATTATCACGTAATTCCTTAAATAAGCCATCCATTCCGGTGTCGACTCCCTAGAGAGTGACATCACCATTACAGGCAATTGCTCCGCCTCCTCACCAACATCGTCCTCATACATGTCGACACACACGTACCGACACACAGCACACACACAGGGAATGCTCTGATAGAGGACAGGACCCCACTAGCCCTTTGGGGAGACAGAGGGAGAGTTTGCCAGCACACACCAAAAACGCTATAATTATACAGGGACAACCTTTATATAAGTGTTTTTCCCTTATAGCATTTTAATATATATAGTCATATCGCCAAATAAGTGCCCCCCCTCTCTGTTTTAACCCTGTTTCTGTAGTGCAGTGCAGGGGAGAGCCTGGGAGCCTTCCCACCAGCATTTCTGTGAGGGAAAATGTCGCTGTGTGCTGAGGAGAATAGGCCCCGCCCCCTTTTCGGCGGGCTTCTTCTCCCGTTTTTCTGAGACCTGGCAGGGGTTAAATACATCCATATAGCCCCCAGGGGCTATATGTGATGTATTTTTAGCCAGAATAAGGTACTATCATTGCTGCCCAGGGCGCCCCCCCCAGCGCCCTGCACCCTCAGTGACCGCTGCTATGAAGTGTGCTGACAACAATGGCGCACAGCTGCAGTGCTGTGCGCTACCTTATGAAGACTGAAAAGTCTTCTGCCGCCGGTTTCTGGACCTCTTCACTTTTCGGCATCTGCAAGGGGGTCGGCGGCGCGGCTCCGGGACGAACCCCAGGGTGAGACCTGTGTTCCGACTCCCTCTGGAGCTAATGGTGTCCAGTAGCCTAAGAAGCCAATCCATCCTGCACGCAGGTGAGTTCACTTCTCTCCCCTAAGTCCCTCGATGCAGTGAGCCTGTTGCCAGCAGGACTCACTGAAAATAAAAAAACCTAACAAAACTTTTACTCTAAGCAGCTCTTTAGGAGAGCCACCTAGATTGCACCCTTCTCGGCCGGGCACAAAAATCTAACTGAGGCTTGGAGGAGGGTCATAGGGGGAGGAGCCAGTGCACACCACCTGATCCTAAAGCTTTTACTTTTGTGCCCTGTCTCCTGCGGAGCCGCTATTCCCCATGGTCCTGACGGAGTCCCCAGCATCCACTTAGGACGTCAGAGAAATATATTTTTGAAAAGAAAGAACCAATGAGAAAAGAGTGTGCAGTAGTGCCCAGACGTGCAGTACTGAGCCCCTCAGGTGGTACACCTATTAGCTGTAATACCCTGTGTTTGCTACCACAGCTATTGCCCCCAGCATTACCCTGTACGTCCTGTGTACCAATTAGCCCAGCTTCCTGGTTATAGATTCTCTCTGTGGCCTTACAGTCACTGTCACATCCGCTGCGCACCTAATGTCACCACTATCCCAATAGACTATATTAGCTTGTCTGCCACCTGTCTGTTACCGCCTGTCCCAATCACAGCTGCATTGTGTGTGCACAGTCTGTGTAACGCATGCGCCATAGGAAGTGTCAGAGTATTTACGCATGCACAGTTGCAAACAATCTCTCAAGTACGAGAGAATTGGCGTTGTGTGAGGCTCAGGATCCAGCCCCAAATGTCCCATTTCTACAGCTGGCCCTAATACAGAAGCCTAGTGTAAGCCGGCAGGCAGGGCCCTGATAACTCAATAAAAGCTGCCCTTTGTGATGTCCGCCTGTTCCTGGACTTCGGGGTTTATGACCTGGGAGTCCATCTGCGCAGAGTGATGCAGCGGCCGTGGCAGATACTAGGAGGGATCGGATTGGATTCCTCTGATGGTACCGATGCGGAAAGAAGCAAAAGCATGCACTGTCGATGCTTGAGTGCCGTGGATTATATATAGATAGATCATACTTGCCTACCCTCATGGAAGCTGTGGGAGACTCACGATTTTTGTGTAGTCCCCCGCAACCCTGGAAGGGTAGGTGGCTCTCCCGCATCTCGCCTGCACCCTGCCGCTTCCTACTGAAGCAGGCAGGGTTAAGATAAAAGACACTGAAAGCACAGCTGCGAGGTGGAGGGGGTGGGTCTAAAAATAGCGATTGCGTCATTTAGCCACACCTCATACCCACGGACACACAAATTGCGGGTATTTCTGTGTTTTGGGGGTGGGGCCTAGTGACGTGGCACTCTGGTCCCGGCCCCCGAAGTGACAGGCTGCGTCTCCTCTCTAGGCTTCTACAGGAGAGGAGACAAAAAAAAGTAGGTAACTATGAGATAGATAGATAGATAGATAGATAGATAGATAGATAGATAGATAGACAGACAGACAGGGCAGTAGAGAGTCTGGCTGTGCCTAGGTACTTTTCAGGGGGTGTGGCCTAATTACAGGAGCCTTAGAAAAAAATCAACACCAAAAATAGTACTTTAAGCGCCTCCCTGGCCACACTGCAACCCAGCACACAGCAGCGTGTTCTTGGCTGAGAAGCAGAGCTGCAGCTGCTGCTGCTAGGTAAGGGGGGGGGGCTAAGGGGGGAAACTGGGCCCCTCCATCAGACCTGGACCCGGGTAATTATTAGTACCCCTCCTCCCTCTTGGAGCCACTGTACAGTATATATATATATATATATATATATATATATATATATATATATTTGTGACAGACACGTTGCAGTGCTCTATCATGCAGCATTACAGGGTTACTAAATGTAGAGCGAAGGGAAAAAAACACAGACATAACCAAAAAATAATACTTTATGGAAAACTAAATATAAGCACGATTGATCTTGCTATAAAACAGATAATTGTGCATTTTTTTTCTTTTATGCAGAGATTTTATTGAAGTACTGATACATAATATATTATAAACATCAAGATGAATGATTGATCGTGTTAGGTGGTAGAGGTCTCTGCATATCCTCATTTTAATGAAAAAGAGGGCAAGAAAGAAGAGAGGACAGGATGATAGGGGTGGGGGATGCCCAGTTCTAATAGGGGCAATCATACTGATCTCTCTCACATACAGTAGGGGGAGATGTACTAAGCCTGGAAAAGTGATACATTTCACAGTGATAAAGTACCAGCCAATCAGCTCCTAACAGCCATGTTACAGGCTGGGTTTGAGTAATGTCAGGAGCTGGTTTGCTGGTACTTTATTACCATGGAATTTATCACTTTTCAAGGCTTAGTACATCTCCCCCATAGTGTGAAAGTCTAATAATGTTTTGTTACTATTGTATTTTTTTTTGTATTGTGATTTGTAAACATATAAGGGAGAAAAACTGATCTAGTGGGAGTAATGTCTCAATTATTTTCTGATTAGTTTTGTTTGCTGTATAGCAGTCATTGAAAGTAAGACAATACAGTACACGCTCCTTTGCATATCAAACAGATTTCATGTGCAGTATTACCTTAGGGCTTTTTAGCACATATGTGTTATGCATAAGATGCAGATAACCATAGTAACGGTACACTGGCAAGATGCTCTGTGCACAAAAATGAACTTGGCATTAGGATCTTTGGTCCAGATGCAGGGTGCCACCACTATTATACTAGTATGTCCTATCAACTTTCAGCAAAGCAAAGAGACTGATGATAATGTAACTATTTACTGCACAACAAAGCTAACAGCACTTTCTTTAGCCCAAACCAGAATGTGTGGGTGATGTAGTTTGAAGGATGTTTGACATCACAGTCCACCAGGGCATACTCAAACAGCTGCTATAATTTTCATGGAAGAATGATCCTATAACATCATACACCTCGACAGCTGAATGGAATATGCAGATTAAGTACTGAATTTATACAAATAAAAGTTCAACAGGGGCAGTTGGATATCTGAGACTATTTAAAATCACCCTCCATCATACACATGTTCATTAGTTGCAGGCCGAAAATAGTATTTGTCCTTCTGACTCCCAATTTCCAGAATCCTCCTGGTTTTCTTAGCCACTGTGACCAGTGTTGCCTAAAGCTCTGTCAGGGGCCACAGCTTGATACTGGGGTATGCGGGCATTGAAAATAATAGAATTTTACTTGTATGTAGCAGGGGACGTGGCTGCACCCCCTGCGGGACCTTGGCTCATTGGCTGCTGGACGGCCCTCCTGGCCATTACCATAGTATACCACCATACAGCCCTTGTGGTGAGCTGATTATGGCTTTTGCAGTATTACAAGCTACATCTGTAACACCCAGGTAAGTATGGTGTTAGTGTGGGGTATCGGACGGATTTACCCCTTTCCAGGTTCACTGCTTCTTCACAGGGGTAACAAGGTGTACTGTATATTCAGAAGTTATTGCTGCTCTTTCTTCCATTAAACATCTGCAGTTCCCTATTGCAATCTCCTCCATTAGTCTACAGCTCTAGTGAAATAATAGCAACTACAGTATGTTTCCTTTATACGGTGCTCTAGGTAAACTAAGGATTCAGAGCTGTTGCTGTAACAATGTCTGTTTCACACTGCTCCACAGGGCCATAGATACTTTCTGTAGCTCATCTCATTCCAGGCACTATTTGTAAACTCTGAAAATATATGATAAAAGGGGTGTCTGCCCGTGAAGAACTGGATCCTGACTTTGTTTACACCTCCTATAAATATTATTATTATTATTATTAATCTTTACTGTGCCGTTGTATGTCCTCAGTGCCTGCAGAAAATGGCTGTTTGAGTTGTATGCAGCTAGAAGTGCCTGCTCTGATTTGCTGCCTGTATATTAGCCTTGTAAAAGTAGCTTATTCCCGTCACAATGACAATTAATACTGCAGCTGAGAGGCTCGCAGCTTTTCTGGGTGTCAATGAGCTGCTGTTAGCTGAATCGGGCTGACTGCTCCCTGATCTAGCTAGTTACTCTGCTTTCTGATTGGCATAGCTCTGCCTAGGGTATCCTACTGTTTCCTTTCACAGGTGATGAATTAGAAAAGTGTGACCCGATCCCTGTGTTGCTCACCGGCTGTTGCTCTGAAAGGGAGGCACCTACAGGCCCGCCTATGCTGGGAGGGAAACAGCTGTGTCCACCACCTCTGTGTTCACTGGAATCTGGGTCTCACTCTCCAAGATGGCTGCCTCACCTCACAACAACGGTTTTTTAAACCTGGCAGTTAACTGACCCAGCACATGCCAGCTCCCAACCATGTGACTCTCACTGAACCAGCAGTGTCCCTGTGCAAACCCTTTCCCTACTGCATGTCACAAAGCCTTCAGTCAAGCTGCGTTTTGTAGGGGGAAAAGAGCACAAGAGTCTATGGGGTACATTTACTAAGCAGTGATAAGTGCGGAGAAGTGAGCCAGTGGAGAAGTGTCCATGGCAACCAATCAGCACTGAAGTAACATCTATAATTTGCATACTTTAAAATGATACAGAGCTGCTGATTGGTTGATGGGGAAATATCTCCACTGGCTCACTTCACCGTTCTTATCACTGCTTAGTAAATGTACCCCCAAAACACATCTGTAGCAGCCCTGATAGAGTGTCACACATCTCTTGCATAGCCACATTAATTGCACTACCCTAAAGTGGTGGTGGTACAGTATGTGTTTGTAAGAATGTGGGGGAAGGGGGTGAGAGTGGAAAAAGGCCTAATTATGTATCGGAATCTGACTTTATCTGTCTTTAAATCAGTGCAGCTTAGACGATGACCCTAGACAGTTCATTTTATTGCTTTCAGCTCTTTCAGGATAGAGTTTTATTGCAAAATAATATTTAACTTTACAGAAAACCCAGCATCCATCAATTTAATAGCAATGCATGTGTGACTGTAATTAGATTCCTTCCATTACAACAATGGAAAACTGTGTAGGCAAACGCGCCATGTAATGGCAGCGATCATAAATGTAAATGTTTATGGTGACTACATGATGTTAAAACATGACCATAAATTGAAGACATTTGGAATCCATCACACATGGAACCAAGACACTGAGAGCACACGGACCTAAAAGGTGTAATATTTGTCTTTGTTTGATTACAGGGACTTGTCATCTCCCTTTATAGCTTTCATGTGACTATTGCCAGAGAGCTTGCATAGGAATTCTCCTGATGACCAAACAGCTAAAGGATGAGTTTTGTCAATTGATACTAAAGGGTTAATGACCAGCAGGTTTCACCTTTTAGGTTTGGCACAACATAGAAAAACAGTTCAATATGTAACTACAGTAATTGCAATGGAAAGTCTGCTGGGAGAACCTGCATAACCTTCCTTAGGTGTTTCCTTAAGAACTATGGCAAAATTAGTGGGGCAGAGTATGGAAACTGTGAGCACTGCCCAAGGGTTGTTGCACAAATACATATATTAAGTAGTTTTCCATTGATTACACCTCAGTGTTATCTTCATTGCTTTCATAAACCTTAAATGCAACAAGCATCCCATCAAGATTTTTATCAAACCTTTTATTTCATCCTGTTGGTGGCTGACGTCTGGTTTCCATCTATTTTTTTTTTTAAAGAAATATAAATGCTAATGTATACAGTATTGAGATTTGTTCATCCTAGTACTTAAAACACAGTCAGGGTCATGCACAAAACCAATTATTCAGTAATCATATATATGTTATGGTGTACTGATACTATAGAATGAAAAGCAATACTAAACTAGTGATGCTTGTTACACTGGATGGCTGTAAAGCATCTTTTGTGTGTATTACATACATTGAAACGGAATACTTGCTACAGCAGCCAAATCCCTGCTGTTTCTCTCCAAGGGCAAAAACGCTGCTCTGCTAACTGCAAAGTATGTGGGCACAGAGCACAGGCTATTTGTAAGGATTTGTCTCTGGGGAGGATGTTTAGTGCCGCGGTTTAATAAGTTAGGACAGAGAGACTCTGGAACTGAACTTGTCTAATTTAAATGTAAGAACTGTATTTAATACATTAATATGTTTTAGTTGAATATGGGCCTGATTTATTCTTTTGCAGTGTGCGCATGTGTAGAAACCGTACTGCGCGTGTGCACACAGTGAGATGCAACGGTATCTCACATATGCGAATACTGACTGACAGGCAGAGGCGATCGCAGGACAGGAGGGGGCGTTGATGTGGCGTTTAGGGGGTGGAATTTAGGGTGCAGCATTGGGGGCGTGGCCCGGACAACGCAGGCGTGTCCGGACTGTTTGCGGGGTGGTCCGCGGCGGCTGCGTGACGTCACACACATGCTGCTGCGACCCGAAACATGGCGTGTAGCCGCCTGAATTTGCATTTAGGCTGCGCAGGCATAGGGCTACCCTTAGCATGCAAGCGCTTTGCTGCTGAATGAAGCATTCGCATGTTAGCTGGATGGAAGGGCCCAGCATGAGGGGCGGACTTGCCCTGTGCTGGACGTCACTCCGCATGCTAGTGTAAAGGGTTGTAGTTGTGCGATTTTTCGCACAACTACAACCCATGCTGAATTAGGCCCAATATACAGTATAATATTGCTTTGCACTCATTTTAATGCAATAGTTACAGTATTTCCCAGTCTTTTTATTTTACAATTTACCCTTGGTTCTAACACTAGCGTATAGCCATGCTTGACAGCAATTCATGCTCTGAGATATGAGGAAACTAATACATGATCTCTGTCCGCATCATAAACATATGTCGGGTTTGAATGGAAAGTGACAAATACTAATAGTCCCCCCTTTACATTCCCACATAATAAGAATTATGGCTTATTCAGCCCTTGTCATTTATCTTTATAATAATACAACAGGCTATGGAAACAATGAGTCCTGCCTAACCCCTGTAAACTTTGCTGTTTAGAACTTATTATATTTGTTTTTTGATTGATTTACCTAAACCAGATCTGTAGCATATCTCAGACACATAAAAACAGTCAGCTGGAACTGGATTACAATTTGTCCCATAAAGGGAGGGACTGGGGGAAAGGATTATTCTTATCATCACTATTTCTGCTACAATGCAATTAAAAACTTCAGAAAAAAACACTATTAGTTTTAAACTGCTATACAGCTTATGAGTTGTTGCTGCGCTTTAACTCCCATAATCCTCTACCAACCAGTACCGTAACTACAGTAGTATAGAATCATTGGACTTGATAACATCAGGAGAGCTGCAGGTTAAATACCTCACTCTATAAAGCCACACGCTTGGAAAAAGCAGTAAAAATATGAAGTTTTCTCATTAGTACAATAGCTGTACAATACTGTTCTAATCTTTGGATTGTCCTCCTTTGCCCTAGAAGTCATTTCACAGTAAAAGTTGTGTATTTTTAGCTGACGACTAGTGTAGTATATATTTGGTGGAATATTAGTCGCTTGTATCACTTGTCAATGGCAATTTCATCTGGGAGATAGTAAAGATCCTTTTTTGCAATCTGTTTCTGCAACGCAACAGTTTATGTACTGAGTGTATTTAAAGGGAATTTGTTCTTGGTGACAAGTGGAAACCTGTAAATATTACAGCTCTAATTTGTTTGTTGAGTAATGCCAAGGAATGTGTCTAATCTCAGCTAAGCATGGAAACTGCTGCCGTTAGTAGTCTACAGATAGCAGAGTAATATTCAGCATGGCATACATACATACATACAACATACATACATACATATAAATACATTATAATAGGATTTTGGTACCTACCGGTAAATCCTTTTCTCGTAGTCCGTAGAGGATGCTGGGGTCCACATTAGTACCATGGGGCATAGACTGGTCCACCAGGAGCCATTGGCACTTTAAGAGTTTGAGGGTGTGGGCTGGCTCCTCCCTCTATGCCCCTCCTACCAGACTTAGTCTAGAAACTGTGCCCGAGGAGTCGACATACTTCAAGAGAAGGACTTAACACAGATAGTGGTGAGATTCATACCAGCTCACACATACACATACAGCTGAAACATTACTTACCAAGTAACAATGCAGTACTCAACTAAAACGAAGTTGTACTGTACCAAATAACATTTGCTGGAAAACGAAGCGCTGGGCGTGCACCCAGCATTCTCTACGGACCACGAGAAAAGGATTTACCGGTAGTACCAAAATCCTATTTTCTCTTACATCCTAGAGGATGCTGGGGTCCACATTAGTACCATGGGGATGTACCAAAGCTCCCAGAACGGGAGGGAGAGTGCGGAGGCTCCTGCAGAACTAATTGACTGAACTTCAGATCATCAGAGGCCAAAGTATCGAACTTGTAGAACTTTGCAAACGTGTTCGACCCAGACCAAGTTGCAGCTCGGCAAAGTTGCAGCCGCCCAGGAAGACCCCACCTTACGAGTAGAGTGGGCCGTAACAGATTTTGGACACGCGTAGAATAAGCGTGCTGGATAGTGAACCTAATCCAGCGAGAAATAGTCTGCTTAGAAGCAGGACACCCAATTTTCTTGGGATCATATAGGACAAACCGAGAGTCTGACTTCCTGTGACGAGAAGTTCTCTTCACATAAATCATCAGAGCCTTCACGACATCCAAGGACTTTGAAGTAGTTGAGGAGTCAGTAGCCACTGGTACCACAATAGGTTGGTTGATATGAAATGCCGACACAACCTTTGAAAGAAACTGCTGACGAGTCCGGAGCTCAGCTCTATCTTCATGGAAGATCAAGTAAGAGCTTTTGCATGATAAAGCCCCCAGCTCGGAGACACGTCTAGCAGAAGCTAAGGCCAACAAAGTGACCGCCTTCCATGTAAGAAATTTGAGCTCCACCTCCTGTATAGGCTCAAACCAATCCGACTGGAGGAACTGCAACACCACGTTAAGGTCCCATGGTGCCGTAGGCAGTACAAAGGGAGGTTGGATATGCAGAACTCCCTTCAAAAAGGTCTGAACCTCAGGGAGGGCAGCCAATTGCTTCTGAAAGAAAATGGATAGGGCTGAAATCTGGACCTTCACAGATCCCATCCTCAGACCCATATCCACTCCTGCTTGCAGGAAGAGGAGGAAACGTCCCAGTTGAAATTCCACTGCAGTAAACTTCTTAGGCTCACACCAAGAAACATATTTCTTCCAAATACAATGGTAATGTTTTGACGTTACCCCTTTCCTAGCCTAGTAGGAATAACTTTCTTCAGAATACCTTTCCGAGCAAGAATCAGGTGCTCAACTTCCATGCCGTCAAACGTAGCCGCGGTAAGTCTTGATAGGCGAACGAGGAAGAGGCCTCAGCTCTTCTTGCAGTAGATTCAGAAGGTCCGAGTACCAAGCCATTCTTGGCCAATCTGGGGCAATGAGGATCGCTTGAACCTTTGTTCTCCTTATGAGCTTTAGGATTCTTGGGATAAGTGGGAGTGGTGGAAATACGTACACTGACTGGAACATCCACGGAGACACCAGGGCGTCCACTGCCACTGCCTGTGGGTCCCTCGACCTGGAACAATAACGCCGAAGCTTCTTGTTGAGACGAGAGGCCATCATGTCTATTTGGGGCAATCCCCAAAGATCTGTTATTTCCTTGAAAACCTCCGGATGGAGTCCCCACTCTCCTGGATGGAGATCGTGTTTGCTGAGGAAGTCTGCTTCCCAGTTGTCTACTCCCGAAATGAAGATGGCTGACAGCGCCAACGCATGTTTTTCTGTCCAGAGGAGTATTCTTGTCACCTCTGACATTGCCGCTCTGCTCTTCATTCCGCCCTGTCGGTTTATGTAAGCCACTGCTGTTACGCTGTCCGACTGCACTTGGATGGCCCGATTTCTCAGAAGAGGGGCCGCCTAAAGAAGACCGTTGTAGACGGCTCTTAGTTCCAGGATGTTGATGGGCAGGCCGGATTCCAGGCTTGACCACCATCCTTGGAAGGTTACTCCTTGAGTGACTGCTCGCATCCGTTGTTAGCAGGACCCAGTCCTGAATCCCGAACCTGCGGCCTTCTAGGAGGTGAGGCAATTGGAGCCACCAGAGGAGAGAAATCCTTGCCCTTGGTCACAGACTAATTCTCTGATGCATGTGTTGGTGAGATCCCAACCACTTGTCCAGGAGATCCAGTTGGAAGGGCCGAGCATGGAACCTCCTGTACTGGAGAGCCTCGTAGGAGGCCACCATCTTTCCCAATAGGCGAATGCATTGATGAACCCACACCCGGGGTGGCTTCAAGACCATGGATTTTATCACCACCTTGTCCCGTGGAAGAAACACCCGCTGCACATCCGTATCCAGGATCATTCCCAGAAATGACAATCTCTGGGTTGGTTCAAATGTGACTTTGGAAAATTTAGAATCCACCTGTGACTCTGGAGCAGTCGTGTTGTGAGAACAATGGACTGCAGCAGCTTCTCCTTGGACGATGCCTTTATCAGGAGATCGGCCAGATAAGGAATGATGTTCACACCCTGCTTGCGGAGTAGTATCATCATTTCCGCCATCACCTTGGTAAACACCCTCGGTGCTGTGGAGAGGCCGAATGGCAGGGCCTGGAATTGAAAATGATAGTCCAGCAATGCGAAGCGGAGATAAGCCTGATGCGGCAGCCAAATCGTAATGTGAAGGTACGCATCCTTGATATCTAGTGATACCAGGAATTCCCCCTCTTCCAGATCTGATATCACCACCCTGAGAGACTTCATCTTGAACTTGAACTCCCTTAGAAAGGGGTTCAACGATTTTAGGTTCAGAATGGGCCTGACCGAACCATCCAGTTTCGGTACCACGAAAAGGTTCGAATAGTAACCCTTTGTCAGCATGTGAGGTGGTACCGGCACAATGACTTGTGCCTCCACCAGCTTTTGGACAGCGTCTTGAAGCACTGTGCTGTCCTCCAACAGAGTTGGTAAGCCGGACATGAAAAAACGATGAGGAGGGAGACTTTGAAATTCGAGCCTGTATCCCTTAGACACAATATCTACTACCCAGGGATCCAGGCCGGACGATACCCAGACATGGCAGAACTGTCTGAGTCTCGCTCCCACAGGCCCCACCTCCGGGCCGTCCCATCCACCGTCATGCGGAGGACTTTGGGGTACCTGAAGCAGGTTTTTGATCCTGGGAACCTGCAGCGACAGGTTTCTTGGACTTAACCTTACCTCCCCTAAAGAAGTTATTGGATGATCTGGCCTTTCTAGTCTTGTTAGGCCGAAATATACGTTATGGTAAGAACTTACCGTTGATAACGGAATTTCTCCTATATCCACAGGTATCCACAGGATAACATTGGGATATGCCGAAGCGACAGCGGAAATGGCACCAAATAGTCACAAGCTTTTTGGCCTCCCAGGATGCATCGGGCTCGTCCATATAATCCCGCCCACCGACTCAGTCAAATCAGTTGTTTTCACAGCATTTAGGCAGGAGCATCATGTAGAACCCTATTCAGGCGATAAGAACACACATGCATACCCTTCCATACAAGAGGGAAGAGGTTTAGTGATTTTAAAGATCCTCAAATCAGGTGCGTCAGGGTGGGATCCCTGTGGATACCTGTGGAGAAATTCCGTTATCAACGGTAAGTTCTTACCATAACGTATATTTCTCTGGCTGGGTCCACAGGATAACATTGGGATTCCCAAAGCCATTTTTAGTGGTGGGGACGCTCCTGATTAGACAGGAGAACCTTTCGCCCGAATTCCACGTCATGAGAGGCAAAAGTATCCAAGGCATAATGCCTAATGAATGTGTTAATGGAAGACCATGTGGCTGCCTTACAAATCTGTTCTACTGAAGCACCATGTTGTGCTGCCCATGAAGGACCTACCTTACGTGTAGAGTGCGCAGAGACATTAGCCGGCGCAGGGAGATCAGCACGAGAATATGCTTCTGAAATTATCATTCAGAGCCATCTTGCTAGCATCTGTTTACTAGCAGGCCATCCTCTTTTGTGAAATCCGTAGAGAATAAAGAGAGAATCTGTCTTTCTGATGGCACTAGTACGATCTACGTAAATTCTTAACACACGGACTACGTCCAGCGACGCTTGTCCCGCAGAAAGTCCCGATACCTGAAAAGCCGGGACTACAATTTCTTCGTTCAGGTGAAACTTTGAGACCACCTTCGGAAGATAACCAGATCTAGTTCTGAGAACTGCTTTATCTGGATAAAAAAATCAGAAAAGGAGACTTACACGACAGCGCTCCTAAATCTGACACTCTTCTAGCTGACGCCATCGTCAGAAGAAAGAGAACTTTAGCCGTCAACCATTCAAGATCTGCTCTCTTAAGTGGTTTAAACGGAGCCCCCTGAAGGATTTTAAGAACCAGATTTAAATCCCAGGGTACTGCAGGAGGAACAAACGGTGGTTGAATGTGCAACATTCCCTGAAAAAAAGTACGCACATCCTGTAGGTTAGCAATCTTTTTCTTAGCAATCTTTTTCTGAAACCATACAGTTAATGCTGATACTTGAACTCTCAAGGAAGCCACCTTTAAACCCTTATCCATTCCTGCTTGGAGGAAATCCAAAATCCTGGATACTTTAAAAGATTTTGGATCCATACCTCTTTCGCTATACCAATAAATATAGGCCTGCCATATTCGATGATAAATACGAGCTGAAGAAGGTTTTCTTCCTCGAAGCATGGTTTGAATTACCTGTTGTGAAAATCCTCTTGATTTTAGGATAGAGGTTTCAACAGCCACGCCGTCAAAGACAGATGATCCAGATGGATGTGATAACAAGGACCCTGCATTAGTAGATCTGGACGTTGAGGAAGCAGAATTGGAGCTTCCACGGACATCCTTAGTAGATCTATGTACCAATGCCTTCTGGGACAAGCTGGAGCTATTAGAATTATGACTCCCTTTGCTTGCTTTATTTTCCTCACCACCCTGGGTAACAGGGAGATTGGAGGAAACAGATATGCCAGATGAAATTCCCATCTCTCTGACAGTGCGTCTACAAGGATCGCACCGGGATCCTTTGTTCTTGACCCGTATACCGGAACTTTGTTGTTCAGACGGGATGCCATGAGATCTATCTCTGGCAGACCCCATCTGTTTACTAGAGTCTGAAATACTTCCGGGTGTAACGCCCATTCGGTCTCCTGAATGGTGTGTCGACTGAGAAAGTCTGCTTCCCAGTTCAGCACTCCTGGCACAAACACTGCGGACAATGCCAGAAGATGGAGTTCTGCCCATCTTAGTATGTGAGTTACTTCCTCCATCAATCTTTTGCTGTGAGTTCCTCCCTGATGGTTGCGGTACGCTACTGCTGTTGCATTGTCTGAGTGGATCTGGACTGGTCTTCCTTGCAGAATGCCCTTTGCCTGAACCAGAGCCATATATATGGCCTTTATTTCCAACAGATTTATTGGTAGGCAACTTTCCCGTGTGTTCCATTTTTCCTGGAACCAAAATTTTTTGAACACTGCTCCCCAGCCCTGAAGACTGGCATCTGTTTTTAGTACTTGCCAATCTGCTATCCAAAAGGGTCTCCCCTTGTCTAGATGGTCCGTCTGTAGCCACCAGGCTAGTGACCTTTTTACGTTTACTGGAAGCTTTATCATTTGTCTTTTTATTGTCTGATGTTTTCCATTCCATCTGGTTAGAATGAGGTGCTGTAAAGGTCTGGAGTGGAATTGTGCATATTCCACCATGTCGAATGTTGACACCATCAGACTCATCACTCGCATTTCTGCATGAACTGATACTGTCTGACTGTACAACAATTCCTGAGTCATTACCTGCACTTAGGATATCTTTTTCCCAGGTAAGATTATTCTTTGTAGACTTGAATCCAATATAGCCCCCAAGTGAACCATCCGTTGTGATGGACTCAGAGACGACTTTTCCCAATTTATGAGCCATCTGTGTCTTTGTAGACAAGCTATTGTCTGTTGGAGATGTCCCAAGAGTAATTCCTGGGAGTGTGCCAGTATTAAAAGATCGTCGAGGTATGGAAAAATTCTTATCCCCTGCTTGCGGAGATAAGCTGCCATAACCACCATAATTTTGGTAAATACCCTGGGGCTGTCGCTAGCTCAAGGGGCAAAGCCTGGAACTGAAAATGTTGCTGGAGGATGGCAAACCTGAGGTAACACTGATGGGACCGTGCTATGGGCACATGCAGGTAAGCATCCTGTACATCCAGAGATACCATGTAATCTCCTGGTTCCATGGCCAAAACTATGGAGCATAACGTCTCCATGTGAAACTTTGGAACCCAAATGTATTCGTTTAACATCTTGAGATTGAGAATTGGTCGGAATGATCCATTTGGCTTCTGAATCAAAAATAGGTTGGAGTAACACCCCCGTCCCCGTTGTGTCAGGGGTACTGGGATAACTACCCCCAGACTGAAGCAATTTCTGAACTGCTTCTTGCAGAGCTCTGGCCTTCGACTCTATATGAGACGGGCTGGTGCAAAAAAACCTTTAAGGAGGCTGCTTCTTGAAAGGGAAACCATAACCGAGATACCACCTTCTGCACCCAAGCATCTGTCGTCGACTGCTGCCATATGTGTGCAAAGTGAAGGAGTCGGCCCCCAACCTTGCAATCCTCCAGGCGGAGGCCCGCACCCTCAGACTGATGGCTTCTGTTCTGGCTTGGAAGCTGGCCGTCTATTGGCCCATTGCTTCCTACCCCTAGCTGATTTATTGTACTGGGGTTGCTTAGACTCATCTTTTCCTTTTGCTTTACCTTGCCATCGAAATGGCCGAAATTTTGAACCCCTCGGTTTAGGGTTATAACTAGCCGGAAACCTGACCTTTTTGGATTCAGCTTCCGATTCCAAAATATATGTCAATTTTTTTCCAAACAGAATATTACCAGCGAAAGGCAAAGCTTCCATTCCATTATGCATCCGCTTTCCAAGTACGTAGCCAAATTGCTCTACGAGTGGCTACCGTTAAGGCTGATGCTTTAGAAGCAATCGTACCCATATCAATTGCTGCTTCTTCCAAATATTGCGCAGATTGTTTTGTATGGCCTAGATGAGACTCCTGCTCCCTGGTAGGTGCAGAGAGGCCACTCTCTCGTTCCTCCGCCCATTCTACCATTGCTTTTGCCATCCAGGCTGAAGCCATAGCTGACCTTACCACAGCCCCTGACAGAGAAAAAATGCTTTACAAGAAACCATCTACTCTTCTATCTGTGATATCAGGGTATGAGGTAGAGGGCAATGGTAAAATAGATTTTCGCACAAGTCGCACGACATGTGCATTTACTTTAGGAGGAACTTTTCTTTTAGAACAGTCCTCAGCCGGAAAAGGATAGTAAGAATCCCACTTTTTCGGAATTCTATATTTCTTATTGGGTGTAGCCCAAGGTTCTTCCATAATTTGTCAGATCTTCAGACCCTGGAAACTCAATCCTAACTGTTTTTGGACGTTTAAACACAGATGCTTTAGATTTTGATATTGCCTTGGCTGATTCTTCCAGAGACAGAATAGCCTTCATGGCATCAATAAGCTCAGCTACAGTATATCCTCTGAGCTGAAACCCTCCGACTGGTCGTCATATGGGGTATTTGAATACACTGTATCCTCATCTGTTGTATCGTCTTGTGTAGTCTGTAACATAGATGTATCTACCCTGGTTTTACTAGCCTGCTTACTTGTTGAAGCTGCTGGAATTAAACCATAAGAAGGGAGCTGCATGTAAGGGTTAATAGTGTATCCTACACCCGGGTGTGGAACTGCAGGTGCTAATCTGTCAGCTATTGTAGATAAAGTCTGTGCAAACACACCCCATGGTGGATCTACTGGTTGCTGAACCAGAACCTGTCTTTTACTTTGCTGATACGCACAACAATTTGTACATAACCCGTCATAAGTTAGATACTGGGCTAACACCCCTACTTTACAAGATAAACATGTAAAAGGTGAAGGAGTCCCTGATAAAGTATCCTCGTCACTTTTGCCGCTCACAGACATGGTAAATAATCCGTTTATACAATATACTACACTCTCTGTGACTGAAATCACCTATATAAATATAGAAGTGATATCAATCTGACCACAACCCGAGCACCCGAATTGAGGTTCAGAAACAATACCAACAAACATATAAAAGTCAGCAATCACACTAGCAGTCAGTCACATTTTAAATATTAGCCATTGTCATATGACTATATAATCAACCACAAAAATACTTCTCCAGTATGTAGGAGTACAATTACCGTATTCTGTTTTTTAAATAGCTATTTCAACAAACTTTTCAGACATATTATGCAGAAAACGACAGTGCTGTACAGGCCTCATATGCATTGTGTACCAAAATTAACTATTTGTACTACACAGTAGATAGAATTTTAGTACTGTATAACCCTTACTCAGTAGAGTGGGATACAGGGAGACTCACCCCACTTCCAGGATCGATCAATACGCTCGAAAGACGCTGAGTGGATCCAGACGCTACTAGTGTAAACTGCCGCTCCGGTAACTGATAAAGGACACAGACGCTCAGTGAACGATTAGTGTACGCAGACGCTCCTGTCCGCGACCCGGTCTTGGCGGTAAATTGTAGTGTACACGGTCGCAGCGGCCTAAGCTGTGACCGAGTTCCCTCGTGGTAGCGTCTGAGTCGGTTCATGGACGGAAGACGCACGGAAACTGGTCATGAACTGGGGGGAGGGGCGACCAGGAGAGCATCAGACTCCCCTTGCTGACATAAACTCCAGGGATCGCAGCCTCAACCTAGTCCTGGTGCCTATGATCCCTAAAGCATAGCGCTGGAGCACCTAAGGGTGGCGGCGCATCAGCCATTGTTTGTAGTCTCCACCAATACAATACGGCTGTGTTCGAATTCCCCTAGTAAGTGGAACCAATGCCTTACCTTCTCCCCATGCTCCGGCTACAGCCTGGTAACATCTGCTGGACCTGCTAGAACATCCGACACAGACGCCCGCCAAGACAGCACTAGTACCCGGAGGTAAGCGTTGTTGTGACCCGGTGGAGAGTTGTTGGAGCGACTCTTTCTAGCATGCGTTTAAGACGCTGTTAAGAAAGATTACTCAAAACATAGTAAGACTATAAAAAAATAAGAATAAAGCTTAGGGCTGCCTTAACAGCAGCCCTGTGACCATAGTCCGGCTCCTGGCGCACCAAACAAAAAACTGGTTTGACTGAGTCGGTGGGCGGGATTATATGGATGAGCCCGATGCATCCTGGGAGGCCAGAAAGCTTGTGACTATTTGGTGCCATTTCTGCTGTCGCTCCGGCATATCCCAATGTTATCCTGTGGATAACCTGTGGACCCAGCCGGAGAAAGGACTGCTGCGCAGCTGAGGAGAAGGACTGCTTTGGAGCAGGTGCTGCTGAGGGAAGAAACGGAGACTTACCCACTGTAGCGGTGGATATCCACACGTCTAGAGCTTCCCCAAAGAGAGCCTGACCTGTATAGGGTATCGACTCCACACTTCCTTTGGATTCCACGTCGGCCGACCACTGGCCGAGCCATAGTCCCCGACGAGCTGAAACAGGCATGGAAGAAATTCCCGCAGCCATGGAACCCAGGTCTTTCATGGATTCTACCATAAAACCTGCAGAATCATGAATGTTGCGTAAATACAATGCAACGTCCAGTGGCGGAACTAGCGAGCGGTGGGCCCAGATGCGACAAAATGCTTTGCCCCCCCCCTCATCCCATCCAAGTCCACCCCCTCACCCCTGGAGAGGATCTGATGAGGGGGACCTGCTCAGGGCCAGAGAAATGGATACCTAGCAACAGTGCCGTAACTAGACATTTTAGCACTGTGTGCAAGAAATGGCATCGGAGCCCCACCCCTGCATGCAAAACAGGGGCAGTGCGCGCCGTAGGCGTGCGTAAAAATACATAGGGGCGTGGCTTCATGGGGAAGGGGTGTGGCCACAAAATAATACCAATTCATAAAACGGTGCACAGTAGTCTCCATTATTCAAATTACGCTGCACAGTAGCACCACTACACCAGCTAGAGACCCTTTTACAGCTTACGGCGGACAGATTCCCCTTTTTACACATTACGGCAGACAGCGTCCCCTTTTTACACATTAAGGCAGACAGCGTCCCCTTTTTACACATTAAGGCAGACAGCGTCCCCCTTTTTACACATAACGGCAGACAGCGTGCCCTTTTTACACATAACGGCAGACAGTGTCCTCTTTTTACACATTACGGCAGACAGCGTGCCCTTGTTACACATTACGGCAGACAGCGTGCCCTTTTTACACATAACGGCAGACAGCGTGCCCTTGTTACACATTACGGCAGACAGCATCCCCTTTTTACACATTACAGCAGACAGCGTGCCCTTGTTACACATTACGGCAGACAGCGTGCCCTTGTTACACATTACGGCAGACAGCGTGCCCATTTTACACAGGAGGGAGCCGCAGCAGCGCTGTGTTATTGGTCGAGGCGCTGCTGCTGCTGTCCCAGTCCTTCACCATAGGCTGTCCTCCGCCGCTGTGAATGCTGGGATGCGCTTCACAGCGGCGGACGACAGCCTATAGTGAAGCAGAGGGACAGCAGCAGCAGCTCCTCAGCCAATAAAACAGCACTGCTGCGGCTACCTCCTCCACCTCCCTCCTCCTCCTTCCCACCGTGTCCGCTCCTCTCCTCTCCGGGCGGCTGTGTGCTGCGGGCAGCGGTTGCCCGCAGCACACAGCGGCATGTAATGAGTCAGTTTGACTCATTACATGCTTTGGGCCCCTGGACAGTGGCAAGCCCCAGTGCAACGCACTGGTTGCACTGGCGGTAGTTCCGCCTCTGGCAACGTCATCCCTATCCATTGTATCCCAATCCTCAATTAAGGTAGCCGACCACTTCACTGTTGCCTTTGCAATCCATGCATTAGCAATAGTGGGACGTAATATGGCCCCAGAAGCAGTGTACATTGATTTAAGTGTGTTATCAATTTTCCTATCTGCCGGCTCCTTTAATGCGGTAGATTCCGGTACAGGTAAAACCACCTTTTTTGAGAGTCTGGATACAGATGCGTCAACAATCGGCGGGTTTTCCCACCTTTTTCTATCCTCCTCAGGGAAAGGAAAAGCCACCAGAATCCTCTTAGGGATCTGAAACTTATTTTCAGGGTTTACCCATGCTTTTTCAAATATAGCATTCAGCTCCTTTGACGTAGGGAAGGTTAGCGAGGCTTTTTTATTTTCAGTGAAAAAAGCTTCCTCAACCTGCTCAGGTGTGGTATCATTTACATTTAACACATCCCTGATAGCCTCTATCAACAATTGCACCCCCCTTGTAAGAGATGCGGACCCCCGCAACACATCCCCATCACCATCTGTAGTGTCAGAATCAGTATCCGTGTCGTCTTGTGTGACATGTACAAGCGCACGTTTGTGGGGGTCTATAGCGGGGTGTCCTGAGGTACCAGACACAGGCCATACTGTCATAGAGCTCTGTAATACCTGGGTTGCAGATTCATTACTAGCAACCCTGTCAGAAATCTGAGAAATCCAAGTTTTGATAGAGGAAAACCACTCTGGTTCCCTTGCTGGTATCTGTGCTAAACCAGTGCTAACCTGATTACATGGAATGGGATAATCCTGGGAGGATAAATCCTCTGCTGCATATGACACAGTGTCCCTGGACATAGCTAAAGGTGACCACCAAACACTCCACACACACACAGGTGGGGGTAGACAGAGTTTCCCCCACAAGAGTGGCAAGAGAGAGACAGAGATTGGAGCCAACCCACACACAGCGCTTTTTAGCACGGAGAAACCCCTTGTCAGCGCTGACTGTGCTCCTTAATAGGATACACAGTCTAATTACAGCTTCCCCTCCCTTCTACAACCCCCTGGTACCGTGTACAGTAAGCTGGAGTTGCTGTGGAGGGACCTGAATCTTCCTCTCAGCCCTTGCAGGCAGGAAAATAGCGCTGGAACGCTGCTGGGTCCACTCTGAGCAGAAGCTCCACCCCCTTAATGGCGCTGTCTTCCCGCTCTTCAGGTGATTATACTGGCCTGGGGAAAGTTGCTGGCTGAGATCCCTGGACCCCGACAGGCTTGCTGACCAGTGTGGGGGGGTAAGCGCTGGCCCAGGGCGCCCCTCACAGTGCCGCACTATGTGCCTCTGGTACCATACCGGAGCGCGGTTAATACCGCGCTCCCTCCCCATTGCCGCCATCTTCACACCGGCCCCCCGCTTGCTAGGGGGGTCGGTGACTAACTCACCACTCTCTTCAGCTCTGTAAGGGGTCGGCGGCATGCTGCTGTGGCGAGCGGTTTCCCTGTGGCGGAGACCGATCAGACCCCTCTGGAGCTCAGTGTCCAGTCAGTGGAGTCAGTGGCTCAGACCCCGCAGGGCGGACACTGCTCTCCCCCTTAGTCCCACGCTGCAGGCAGGCTGTTGCCTACAGCCTCCTGTAAAGAAATAAACTCTAAAATAAAACTTTACTAGAAAAGCTCAGGAGAGCTCCCCTAGCTGTGACCGGCTCCTCCGGGCACATTTTCTAAACTGAGTCTGGTAGGAGGGCCATAGAGGGAGGAGCCAGCCCACACTCTCAAACTCTTAAAGTGCCAATGGCTCCTGGTGGACCCGTCTATACCCCATGGTACTAATGTGGACCCCAGCATCATCTAGGACGTAAGAGAAATATATATATGTGTATATATATATATATATATGTATATATATATGTTCCCTTCTCACAGCGGGGTGGGGGGGCACTGCGGGGGGCACACTGCACAGTGGCGGATCTTGCCATGGTGCAGCGCCCTCCCGTGGCAAGATCCGCCACTGTTTCTAGTATCCATTTATATTTCACTGCTGGTCATCAAGCCCTGATTCACTGGTTCCTGTCAGTGTCCGCTACATGTGTGCAATACTGCACTACACCACACCATACCTGGTACTCGTTTGACACAGAAGTACAGCTTCCAATTTCTCGTCACTCTTGGGATTATTTCTCCAATCATTCTAATGCCTGAGTCTAAACTTTCTGTAAGTGCTTGCTACCCAGTGAACTTTCCCACACCTTTTTCATTGCTCTTAAGGGGGGTACTCACGGGAGAGATGTGTGCTGAGCGATCTTAACACAGACCGCTCAGCACACATCTCTCACCCCGCTCAGCACAGCGCGATGTGCTGAGCGAGGGGGAAAGCCGACGGGGGGGCCGCTCACTTCACACAACGGTGAAGTGAGCGACCCGCTAGATTGAGCCTGCATGCAGCTCAATCTAGCATCGGCGATAGCGATGCGCGGGGCCGCGCATCGCTATCGCTGGAGGGCATACACACGGCAGATCCGTGCTTAAAATCTAAGCAATCTAGCAAGATTGCTTAGATTTTAAGTACGGATCTCTCCGTGTGTACCCCCCTTTACTATATCTACACAGAGATGGTGTGTGATGATTATCATTATGTCCTAGAATTGGGTGCGTTACTTGTCATCTTAGCCTCCTCATAACAACATTAATATTGTGACTACAACTCCCAGCAGCCAATCAGATTCTAAGTGTAATTTTACTAGCACAGCCTGTAACATGACACATATCCAATTACCCGCGGTACGTCACTATTAGCTCCGAAAAGTCACAGCTTGTTGGGGCTTTTTTCACCTGCTCCGGGGCATTCTGCTCCCGTGACTGCTTCCATGCTCCAGTTCCCTCCGTCACATAATCCCCAACCTGCATCTGCTCCCGTGACTTCCGTGCTTTGGCTCCCCCAGTCACATGACCCCCGCCTGGCCGGGGCACCCGGGGAGGGGAAACAGGGGCGGATGTCGGACCCCGGCTGAGTGCCGGCTTCCGTGCGCCCTTCCTACAGTCCCCGGCTGTTGCTCCTGCAGCAGGTTTAGGGTTCAATGACTGGAAGGATCACCATGGCTCATCGGAGATGTTGTTTCACCTACGTCAGGCAGGCAAAACAAAATCACCGATAAGCGCCGGCTTTTCACTGAAACCTGTGTGTCTTCTGATGAACAAAATATTTTTTTCACGGGAGATACCCCGTAAAAAAATATGGGGGAAACATCCCGAAAAATAGTGGTAAACACCCGTTTATCGCTGCCGATATTTCATCGCAGATAATTGCATACCCCCCTTAGAAAGTAATTGGTTGCTGAGCAACTTCTCCACTTTATCTCTCTCCAACATTTGATAAATCTTCCCTTTATTCTTGGTTTCATGTAAATATAAGTGTAACCACTATTCAGTACTACATCAACTTGTGATTTCGGTATACTAGAGTTACATGACATTAATACACAGCCCATTCTTCTGTTATTGAGCTGAGTATGCTGATTCACAAGTAGTAGCAGAATAATTATTTACAATGTCTTCACCACACTACTCTAAAGTGTCTGTACAGAGCTGTAGTTCTTTATTTATACTATTACATTTCAAAATGTTTCTTGTTTTATATCTTGTACATACAGATATTGGGGGTCATTCCGAGTTGATCGCTAGCTGCATTCGTTCACTGTGCAGCGATGAGGCAAAAAAACTGCACTAATCAAAAGAGAACTAAGGAGGATCAAAAAATCAGCTCCTTTGTGACTCTTAACTGTATGGGGGAATTCAAATTTTATCACCCCCCCCCCCCGATCTCCTGTCTAAAGTGACGGGAGATCGCAGGGCAATATTCAAATGCCCCCACTTATCGCGCTGATAACGCCCATTACACTTGGGTTTAGGTGTGCAAAGCACCTAAACCGAACTAAACTAATGGTCACGAGCGTGAAAAGACTTTTTAAGTGCATTTCAGTTCGATACCCCCGGGGGTAGCAAGCTGAAAATAACTTGTTGCGCCCATCGGTAGCAACATTAGAAGAGGGTAAATTTTATTCATAAATATAAAACAACTGGCTATAACACATGAAAACACATAAACACACAAAATATCTGTTTTATTTAAATACGATAATTAAATCAACAATTTTTACAAATATGATTTGTTATGCCCGCAAACAGCTACACAAATCACATTTGTAGCAATTATTGATTTAATTATCATTGTGATTTAATTATCTTTGGGTTTTTAAAAAAATATATATATTTTCTGTGTTTTTAGCCAGTAGTTTAATATTAATTACTAACAAAAACCTGATAATTAATAAATAAACCCATAGCCTGGCCACTTCTTTCTTACCAGGTTTCTGGCAAAGTAAACAGGCTTTCACATAAATGTTGCAGTTATCTGAATTGGGGAGGTATCGGACCTGAAATCAGAAAATCCAGCTGATTTCTACAGAGGTAGAGACTGCTGTAAATTTATTACTGTGGCTGTTGAGATTGAGGCAGTCATGGATACTTGTATTATGCTGAAACTGATGGTTGACTTATGATTTTTGTTCAATATAAAAAACTGCCCACTGTGTAAATACTAGAAGAAGGATTTGGCAATGAGCTGAAAATGGTCATGAACCAAACTTGAGGATTACGGAGAGTGCCTATTTCTGAAATCAGCTAAGATTGTGTTTACTCCTTTACCATTGGTGTTTCTACCATGGTGCAATGTGTGTGGTGCACACTGGCCCCTGGGTCAAGGGGGGCCCACATCGCACACACTGCACCCATGTTTTAATACTCACCTTTTCGGAGTCCCGCGACAAGCACTGCTGCCACTGTAGTTGCGGCAAAAATCACACCCAAAATGGCGGCCATGCATGCTTAGTACGAAATATGTATATGGCACCATGTTTCTGGAGACCTACGCATGCACGGTAGACTCTGGCACAATGCTGGAGCCTACAGCACCGTGGAGAGGAGGAGCCCACCTGAAGACTGCACACGGGCCCCCTCATCTCTTAAAATGCCCCTGTAATTACCTTAAGACTTTCTGGTCATATGTTATTAAGGAACATTGGGTTGATCAAAGCATTGCCATCATGACTGGGTTGTGAATCAGCTTACTGTTTGTGTGCACTTATGACTGCATATGGTCAGTGAAAAACATAGGACCTAACTGTGCAAAGAGATAACTCTTAAAGAGGTATCCAATTACCTGCGATAGCTTAATCCCCGTTAAGCGCCGGCATCGGGGGATAAGCGCCAGCAATGGGCTAATTGGATAGACCCCGGCGAATCCATTATCCACTGTAAATTGCCACGTATAATTGGAAACCCGCCTTAATCTAAGAAATCAGTAGCATTGTGCTGCATATGGGGAGTGAATATCCGTCAAACTCCCGTCAATGTCCATCCATAGCCTAATGGTTCATATCTGGGAAACAGAAAGTATCCCGAGCAGGATCTTTCTGACATATATGCCCATGAATCCTGTATGTCTTACCTAACCAGATAAATCGTGATATGTGTATTTGACAGGATGTCACAAATTGTGAAGGGATCTGTTTTGGAAGGTTCTGGAATAGATATAAAACCCAGGGAAGGACATTCAGTTTTACTGCTGTAATCCTGCCAACTAAGTATATGTACAGAATGTCCCAGTCTGACAGATTTTCCCTTTTAGATGCTTCTAGAGTTTGGAAATTCAATGTAACAAGCTGGTCATAAAACTTGGTCAGGAAAATGCCCAATTATTTAATCCTGTGGGGTTGCCTGTGGCATACTGTAATGTTTGGAGTTTGATGATTAAATAATACCTCTAAATCACAGTTAATGCAGTAGAAAAATCATTTGTTAAGCAAAACACTATATAAAATTTCCGAGAGCAGAAAAGCTATTACGGTCATTGCAATTGCAGATGTCAATTTGATCATAAGACTATTGAGGGGCAGACGTGGCAAAATAAACATCAAAAAGTGGTGAAAATAACATATAGAGAAAAGTGATCGTACAAAAAAAAGCAAGTGTCAAACCCTATCTCAAATAAATGTATCTTACTTTTGGAAAAGTAATCAGAGAGCAAATATTGTATCTGCTAATCAAGTCAAGAGTATTACTGTACTAGGTGAACTGTTATTGAATATTATTGATTATGAGCTGAAAATCTCAAATCATTAAAGAATATTGTTGTTGATTTCAATTTCTTTCATCATTGTAAGTGAGTCAAATCAATATTGTGTGACACACATGGCTGACCAAGCCGCAAGAAGTGGGGGGAAGAGAAACATACAGAATAGAGTGTCCACAAAGAACAAAGGAGTGGAAGCCATTTTCTAAAATAAATGTATGATACTCAAGGAGCAAAAATAAAACTATTAAATATTATGCATCAGTGGCTGATTTTTAAGCTAAAACAATTCTATAGTGCTCCTCTCTGTACCTCATTGTGTATTTACCTAGTAGGCTGTCAGTTAAAACACGAGAAGACTGTAATCATTTATTTTGCTGTAAATAGCTTCAGTGCTGTTGAAATTTACTGTATCAATCGATTAAAAAAGAGCATCTCTTTCAAGTGTTAAGGGAAAACAATTGTGATTAATTTCATAAGAAATAAAATAGCCAACATCACGTACAACACCCATAGTAAAAATAAACATACTTGTCCTGTTACTGCTTGTTCGTGAATGTCCAGGGCAAAGTGAGGGCCCACCAAGTTCATGCATCATCGGTAACTTCTCATGCATCACCTTCTAGCTCTAAGGGGGGAAATTTACTAAAGGTCGATTTTGATCAATTTGAAATAGATCAAAATCAATTAAAATCAATTTTGTACTTTCAGGGCCAAAACACACATTTATTAATATTTAAAAATGAATATGAAAAATAATTACCTTTTAGGAAATGTTTCAGCCCCTGAAACCCAACATCGATTGAGATCGATTTTCTTCAATTCTAAATCGATTAAAATCGACCTTTAGTAAATTTCCCCTTGTTGCTTTCAAAACAGGCGCATCAGAGAGTCAGAAGTAGAACACTATTGCTGAAAAGAACTAATTGGGCTTACATTTGACTCTGAGTACAGTGCTAACATATCATTGAGTTGTACATCTGAATTTTCATATCTGACATTGTTATTTTAGATGATGGTCTTGTCTTCCCACAGCTGCTAAAACTAATGAGAATAATGATGATGAGTAAATTGAGGAATATGACACGTGTCTGCGTCTAAAGTTCAAAAGCCATTCTTTTGTATTGTGGTGAACAAACAAATCAAGCATTTTAGCCATAAATGCGACAGAGCCGGCCCTAATCAATATGCTGTCCTAGGCAAGATTTTGTCTGGTACCCCCTAGCACCGCTGCTAGTTCCACCTCTGATCCTGCACCCCTTTCCCATCAGCATCACCCCTCACCCATAGCAGTCCACATTTTGGTGCTCCTACCGCCAATATATTTTAAATAGGAACAGTGTGCACATCCGGTGCGCAGCCCAAAAAAGGGCGTGTTCTTTTGGGAAGAGGCATAGCCACACAATAGTACCCCCAATTGAAATTATGCCACACACAGTGCAACTTTATTCACATTATATCATGCAATAGTGTCTCTTCTTCACGTTACATCACACAGTAGTACCACTTTACCTTATATACGTTACTCCTCACAGTAGTGCCCTTTATTCTCATTACATAACACTGAATTGCTCCTTATTCACAGTACACCACACCATATTGCTCTTTATTCACATCAGACCGCACAGTAGTGCCTTTTCTATACATTATGCCACACAGTTGAGCACCTTATACACATAATGACACACATTAGTAATACCTTTATACACATAATACCACACAGTAATGCCCCTTACACATATGATACACATTATTAATGTGCTTATAAACATAATGCACCTTACAGATGTGTCCTCATACATCTTGCATCAATATGCCATGCAGCTCCCGGGCAGCTCTGCCAACATTGGGCGCCTTTTTTTGCAGAAAATGCATCTTATTTTCATTGCTATGTGACTAGGACGCACAAGCAGATTCTGCTGATTAAAATTATAATTAGCAGGCTTATATTTTGTGTGAGACTGTAGCTGTATCTGGATACGAAATGCTATGTTACAGTGATTTCCAGGAATACACTGTAACGTAGCATTTCATATGCAGATACAGCCGCAGTCACACATAGAATATAGGCATGCAGCATATCATTTTAATCAGCAGAATCTGCTTGTGCCCCATGGCATTCCGAATGCCCTAAGCATTTGTCTAGTTTGCCTATGCCTAGTACTGGCTCTGTTGTGATATTCTTTTGTGACATTCTGATGTGACATTACTGTTGCTGAAGTGTCTGATTTGTTAAACTTTGCACGTACAGTTAGTTGTATCTACTACAGAAGTTAGTGTAGCAATGTCAACACTATGTTCTTGTACTATTATTACAAAATGTTGATATTTGTGTGTCTGTCCTTTTATTAAACTGTCATCCTTCTATATAGCTGGAGATGTTTTTCATGTTTCATTTTCGTTCATTGCAATATTCTTGTATTGTTAAGAAATTCTAGGCTTTTGCCCAACTGTATGCTTTTATTGAAACGCCATCCTTTCTGGTGCTACTCCGACAATTTGCATCCAGTGCATTTTCCATGTGCTAGAAGGAAGTATTGTACATCATTTATTACATATCCTTTCAACTACCTGTAATTATTCTGTTCTGCCAACCTGTTTTAATTGCGTCCAATGCCATATACTAGTAGCAGCAAAATATACACTGTCTGGAGGCAAGAGATTTCATGCGATTTGCCTCTTTTTGGTGAAACAAATTAAGACGTGGTCATTTACTAGTCACTAATAGTCCTTGATCTGAATATGGATGTTTGCATGTGTATAATAGTTCTAAACACACACACACACAACGCATGCTGTGGGGCTTTGTGGCGATCTTAACATAAGGTCTGTTTTTAATATAATTAACTTATTAAGGGCCCAATTAGGAAGCGCATGCGCAGAACGGTCTCTGTGCCCAAAGTAGAAATTATTGTTTTTACGATCATTTCACCTCTTTAAACATGGGCGGGATTGTCTCCTTTTTTGAAGCCCCTGTCCCTGCATGTAATGTTTAGGACATTTGGGCGAATTGTAATTTCTTATTGCCGTGCATAGCAGTAATAAGAAATTCTAACTATCGGGTCTAAATCCTAGTGGCTAGTAAATAATATGCCCCTAAATGGTTGAGAAAAGGATGATATAACGTCCTCATACAGATGGAGCCACCTTCATCTTGGCCTTTTATAGGATTGACTGAGCCAGGGCAGTCGGACTTAGTCCCCTGCTATAATGACTTAGGGGGTCATTCAGACCCGATCGGGTCTGAACAGCGCATGCGTGTGGCCCGCAATGGCCGTCGCCGTGCAGCGACGGATCTAACGAAGAAAGCGATTGCAACGGTGATCACAAGAAGATTGACAGGCAGAAGGCGTTCGTGGGCGGCAACTCACCATTTTCTGGGAGTGTCCGGAAGAAAGGAGGAGGATTCCTGACGTCACCACCTGTCCAGATCGTCGCAGCGGCTGATTAAGTCCTGGGCTGGCAGAAACTGCACAAACTTTTGTTTGTGCAGCTCACTGCACAGCCAATCGCACCCCTGCAAGGCGCTTACCCCCTCCCCTGTAGGCGGCAACTACCTGGTTGCAGCAGTGCAAAAAATAGCCTGCGTGCGACCAGGTCTGAATTAGGCCCTTAATCCCCTGATGTATCGTTCTCTCTGTATTGTATTGCAGCTGAGAACAATAGATGAAAGGCTTATGCAAATAAAACTTGGTGTGCCTAGGTGCAGCAGAGAAGCCAAAATGAGCATGGCTCCATCTGTATGTCTGCTTAGGCCCAGTTGATGAGATGTTACTTTGATTGATGACCATAATGTATTCTACTTGAATTACATTGGCAAGTTTGGAAATACAACGCTTTGAGTGGCACATGTGTTATATTACATTAGACTTAGTGGGCGGTATGTACTAAACGGAAAATGCGGAAAACTCACGTTTACCGCATTTTCCTAACTTACTAACCCCCGGCCGGCACCCGATATTTTGTTACCTGCGGGGTTCGGGAGGTGCGGGCTGCCTTCCGCAGAGTGCTGTCCCTGCAGTGCTGGCTCCTACACAGTGACATGAGCCGAGTGCTGCACATAATGTCACCGTGCAGGAGCCGGAATTGTGGTGTCACCTCTCGGCGCCCCCCCTTGTGACGCCACTGCCGCCCACTATATATATATATATATATATATATATATATATATATATATGTAAGTCCAAGCAGATAACATTATAGAGTAAACCAGGTGCAGAGAAATACCAGTCAGTAAAAAGCTGCTGCCTAGAGGTAACGGCTGACACCTCAAATGTAAAACAAACAGCAAAAAAAACAAGGGGAAAAGGCAGCACTGGTTTACCCACTGGACAAATGCTTATACCATACCATCATCCCATTAACCAGGATGCTCATGGATTACACAGGTTCTGTGGATGATTAAAATCAGGTATAATGCAGGCTTGAAGTCAGCCAGCCAAAGAACCTGTGTAATTCATTAGTGTCCCATTTTAAAGGGATTGTACAGTATGTAAGCCTAGTTATAAGAATAAGGTTTACAAAAATAAAATAATTAATAATTACTTGAAGTACAACATATACTGTAAAAGAGTGGAGGCTCCTAACTAGTTTCTTTGCTCAGCAAGTTTGTCAGAGGGTTGGCTCCCTAAGCAGATAACACTCTTGGGGGTAGATTTAATAAAGAGCAGTTTTTTTAGAAGTGGAGTTGTTGATCATAGCAACCAATCAGATTCTAGCTATTATCTTCTAGATGTGCTAGATAAATTATAAGTAGAATCTGATTGGTTGCTATGGGCATCAGCTCCACTTCTAAAACCTGTTTTTTAGTAAACATACCCCTTGGACTCTATCCTGGAATTAGCTTCACCTGGGGTCAGTATTGTTAAAGTGAAGGCGTGTCATTCATATATCTCATTCACATGCACATATACATTATATATATATATATTTTAAAAAATAGACTGGCACTCAGGAGACTGATATATGCAACAAAAATAAGTTGCCCCGATGTCAACATTTCAGGGGTATCAGCCCCATCGTCAGGACCAAGCAAATGTTGCTGTATGGTCCTGATGACGAGGCTGATTCCCCCAAAATGTTGACATCGAGGCAGTACATCTTTTCATCTTTTCAAAGGTTTGAAAAGTCGGTTGGGTGTGTGTTTTTTTCTGTCTATTAGATAGGAAAAAACAGACACCCAACTGACTTTTCAAACAATTGAATATCCCCCAATGTATGTATGTATGTATGTATGTATGTATGTGTGTGACTGTACATATAAATGTGTATATGTGAGCAACTATGTATGTGACACTATGTACTGTATGTGTATATGTGTGCGACTATGTTTGTATGTATATCCCCTCAACCATCACTATTTTAATGTCACCGTCCTGGTTTTTGGGTACTGTCCCACCTGTGACTACAGGAAAGATAGGAAGGGAACTCTCACCTCCTGTTCACATAAGGATGGGAGCAGCACTGCAGCTTGGGAAATGATGTGCACTCCCCCAGTGAAGTGAAATGGAGGTGTGATGTATGGCCATGTCCTCTGTTCATGTGCATGCCGGAGGCTTATACACTGACTCAATCCCTGGGTCCCAAATGCTGGTCTTTAGGACACCCTAGTCATAAGTACCCGGGCCCCCAAAAGCCCCCGTTCAGCTCTCGAGAGAAATGTGCTAGATATTTTCAGTAAGCAAATAGAGGTCCTACTTAGATAATGATAGCTATAGAAGGCATTAATCACAAACATCAGCACTTAAAAGTTAGATGCACAATCACCGCCAATGTACAGTAAACATGCAAGAGATATGAGAAAGGGAGAGAGTATAATTGTGTATACAGTAATTTGTTATTTATAATTATCCACATTAGCATGAATAAGCTCCTTGACAATATGTAGGCAGACATACAGTACAAGCCATATGTTTGTTCATGTTAAATTATTATTTTTTGACTAATGAAACCAACATGTTACAAGTCTAGCCAATGTGTATGTAAATTACACAAATGTGTATATAAGATTGAATGTCAGAAAAGAGCATGGCACAAGTCTCGTCACTAAGCAATGTAGAATGCCAGGTGTGCGTGTGTGTGTGTGTGTGTCTGTGTGTGTGTGTGGGAAGGAGGGAGGGCGGACTGGTTCCATGAATAACCACTCACCTTGACCCCCCAAAAAATATTTAAAGCATGATTCATTGCCACTGATTCAGTTGGGTATCTGTTTTTTCCTATCTAAGACAGGAAAAAAACAGACATCCAACGAACTTTTCAAACAATTGAATTCCCCCATTAAGTTGCTTGTCATAAAGATGCAGAGGTGTAGCGTGTAGCCATGGCAGCCGGAACAAGCTCATGTCACAGCACCCCCCTTCCCATATATACAAAAACACATCCCTATCACCTTCCTCAGCCACAGCCCCATCTTCAGCCCCCATCACCTTCCTAAGCCCTCAGCCCCTCAGCCTCCTCAGCCTCCAGCTCCATCACCTTCCTCAACCCCAGCTCAATCACCTTCCTCAGCCCCTAGCTCCATCACCTCCCAGCCCATCACTTCCCTCAGCTCCCAGTCCCCTCATCTTCCACAGCCACATCCCCCTCACCTTCCTTGGCTCTCACCTTCCTCAGACCCCAGCTCCATCACTTTCCCTGCAGCGGCAACCTGAATTATGCCATGGTAGTGCCCTTACACACATTACACCTCAGTAAAGCACGTTATACACATTAAGCCAGGTAGTCCATTATACACATTATGCCAGGTAGCCCATTATATATGATATGCCAAGTAGCCCCATATATACATTACACCAGGTAGCCCCATACACACATTACGCCAGGTAGCCCCATATATATTACGCCAGTTAGTCCTATGTACACATTGCACCAGGTAGCCCTTACATATACATTATGCCAGGTAGCCCCATATAAACATTATGCCAGGTAGCCTCATATACACATTACGCCAGGTAGCCCCATATACACATTAGACCAGGTAGCCCCATATACACATTACACCACCTTCCCTGCAGCTCCAGGAACCCGCAGCTCTGCTACTCACCTTCCCTGCAGCTCTGGGACCCACCGCTCCACTTCTCACCCTCCCTGCAGCACTGGGTCATTTTCGACACCTGTAGCTTGAGCGCCACCGGAACCGTCCTCCCTATGCCCCTGTATATATGTTACTATTAAAACAATTTAAGTACTGTAGACTGGGCCATGCTGAATAAAACTATATGATTAAGTAGTAAAAGATACAGTATTGCAAGACAAAATCCTAAGAGGCACAATACTTTGTGTAGTCACTATGTTGACAATCACAATTGGATGACACCATAATGTCGATATGGTAAAAATATTGACACCAAAAAAAGAAATTGGGTTTCGACAAATGTACCTGTCGCCATTTTGATTTCAACATATTGAATAACTCAACATATTATCAGTGTCAACATTTTTTATGTTGATACTGTGGTTGCTGACATTATGGACATGAATGTCAGCAAAACATACAATACTACCACACAATACTAGCATTTATGTTAATAATTGATAATCTGTGCAGATCAAAAAAAAACATTTACCCAAAACTTATATATTTGAGAAATACTGAGGAGCATTACAGGGAGAGTACACCAACGTCTATAAGAGACCACCATATTAGATAGATTTGCACATGCCCAGTAACCTCGCGCACACTGCCAGAGTCTACTGGGGGCATGCTCTGGCATGACAGGGGGGCTTGCATGGAGGGTGCACACAGACCCTGTCCTCTCTTGAACCTCTCCTGCATACATTATAAAGAAGAGTTCTTAAAAGGTCAATACAAACCATGCTTGTAAATCAAATATATGTAAGTACAATACTGTAATATAAGTTGAATACAATTCTTGGTAAGTTTTTATTTAACTACTACAGTAGTTTAAAGTAATTCTAAATAATTTTGTGTTGAACAAAATTATTGTTTGTGCCAGAATTTATTTAAAATAGCTTTAGCCCATAAGATATTTGTTACTTCCTATGAGGTACAATTACCTCCTGCAGCCTATAGACCAGTGGTTCCCAAACTGGGTGCGTAGGCAACTCGGGGGGTGGGGGGGGCGCAAGTCTCTTGCAGGGATGCCCCAGGTCAGTTTTCTGGGACCAAATCAAATTATTCATGGTCAAAGTGATATGAAAAACTAGTGATCGTGGCTGTCAATCATATAACATGTGAACAATCAGAAGAATAACTCCGTACAACACAAAATGCCTGAACTTGAGTAAGACAGGTAGGCACAATTTACTTAATTTAATATATTTTTCAAAATTTATCAATAAAAAAACTTTTAGCCTAGGCGTGCCATAAATAAAAAGATGATACTCCAGGGTGCCGTGATTCAAGAAAGTTTGGGAACCACTGCTATGTCTTCTCCTTGCATAATGCCTGGAACACTTGATGGATCATGAAAAGTTCAGTTAGGTCATGAACATATGAATAATAATAATAATTGTTCTTTATTAATGAGCCAAGCAATACTGTATTTAATCTGCCTTTGTATGTCTGCATGCAGCCTCTGTGACCTCTGTTTACAGGCGTTTTCAGAGTGCATGCTCCAAGTGTTGGAAAAAGTGACAACTTGATGCACACACCTACAAATAATTGTTACCTTTTATAAGCAAAACATATGACCAAGTTGCTTACTCAGCTAGTTTGGCCATGTTCAACCACTGATAATCTGTAAAGAATTCCAGTACACTGTAATGCAAAACAATACAGTGTTGGGGGGGAATTAGTCAAATACAAGCTTCAGAAGCCCAGTACCCTCTGACAAATCACTGAAGCACTCCTTTTTTCCCCTCAGAAAACAAAATGTAAAATGTCATATTTATAGAGGTACATATCTGCATACAGTATGTAACTCTGAATGCCTCTTTGATAGCTTCAACTCACTTCTCTGCCCACAACCACCTCCTTCCTTTTCCATCCTCACATCCCATGATTTTGCCATCTACGAGTATGTCTAACATACTCCACCTGCTATATTCTCCAGTCTGCCCTCTGTCCATTCTCTTTAATAATCAAAAAGTCTCCAACCTGCTCCATCAACTCTATTCCTTCCCATCTGCTACCCCTTCCCCACAACATGCTTTATACTTCACTTTCTGCAGTCAAGCTTCAATCTGCAATATTCCACTTGCAAAAGGGATCAATAAACTACTTAGGCAGAGTCTCTCCATACTCATCCTCCTGGACCTTTAAGTTGCATTTACACCATTGATAATCCTCTTCTTCTTCTTCTTCTTCTTCTTCTTCTTCTTCTTCTTCTTCTTCTTCTTCTTCTTCTTCTTCTTCTTCTCATCCTACTCATTGGCCTTTGTGACAGACTGCTTTTCTGGCTTACTACCTACCTCTCACACTGCTCATTTGCTGTCTCTTCTTTCCCATCACTTCCACTGTTCCTGCCATATGCATTTCCCACTAGGAATCTCTAATTTTTCAAAAATAGTTTATCCATTCACCCTTTAGTACTTCTATATTGACAACACCCATTTATACCTCTTCTCTCCTGACCACCTCCCTTCATACCTGCCTCATCACCATTAACATCACAATTTATTCAATAGCTGCAGTCTGCTGCCATTGTGACTGCATCCTCCGCTTTACAGTATTCCACACACCGCAGTCTTGCCACATCCACTTCAGAAATTGTGTTCTGATTCTTACCAAGATGCTAGTGACACTGGCCCTCATTAAGGTTCGATTGTTAAATTGTAAAAATCGTAGACAACTGCTTTTTGGCCACATGTGCGGACTTCCGCGATGCGATCGCATCCCGGAAGGTTGCAAACGCAATTTGATTGACAGCAGTGGGCGTTGAGGGGGTGTTGACGCAGAGTTAGGGGGGAGTGGTCTGTACAATGCAGGCATGTCTGGACCATTTTAGGGGCATCCACGTGATATAAAACACAGCTGCTGCGACAACAAAAATGGCACTGCATATGGAGGGGTCAACCTTAATTTCTGATTCTACGATGCAATCACAATTGATTTGCGATTGCATTACAGCATGCAGATTATCATACTGGGCGGCCTTGCCCTGTGCTGTGCGCCCCCCAGCGGCCTCGTCAGCAGTAGCAAATTCTGCTATTTAGTAGAATCTGCTACTGAAGTTGAATAGGGTCCACTGTTATCTACTGTCTCCTTATTTTGACTACTCTAACCTCCGCCTCAGCAAGACTGATTTACCACTCTTGCCACATTTGCCACACCACTTTTTAATTATCTACATTGACTCCGGAATTCAATTAAAAATAGTCACTTTACCTAAAAGACCTAATCTACCTCACCTCATTATACATCGGATGTCTCATCTCTTCATCTTGCCCTCTTAGATCTACCTCTGACCTGCGTCTGGTTTCATCATTGGCAAACACCTTGTTCCCCTCTACAAGACTTCTTCTGTGCCACTGCACACTTACAGACTATCCTGCAGTCTACAAATCTCTCTGAAAACCCATCTCTTTATTAGATCTTCCCCTATTATTCCCACCTATACTACCCATACTAATACAACTTGAAAACTGTCCTAATCTCCACTTTGAGCACGCTTTTTGTTTGTGCTGTGTCTTCTTCAAGTTAAAATGTACATTTTCTCATAGGCAGGACTTTCCCTACTTTTTTCATAATCTACATTTTAGTTGTATACCTTTTATGCCCCTGTCTTATGTGCATTCTGATTGCCCCATTGTCCAGCGCCAGAGGCGGACTGGCCCACATAGGAACAGGGGAAACCACCGGTTGGCCCCACTACCTGTGGGCCCTCCTCCACCTCTAGGGATCAGGTTCCTGTCTCTATCCTAGTGCACATGAATTATGTATTATACATATGTTACATTATACTTCATAAGAACATGGTTTATTATATATTTACCAAAGGGCACAGAACATGTACTCTGTAATGGTTAGCCAAACCTCTGTGATGACTGGCCACACAGTTAAGCATGGGCCAGTACGACAGTATTCCTTCGGTGGGCCCTTCATTCCCCAGTCCAACACTGTCCAGTGCTGTGGAGCACAGTGGCAACTTGCAAGTTAAAAAAAGAGTATTAATGAATATGCTTTAACTTCTGAGTAGGACTAGAAAGGGCATACTGATTAGCCATTCAAAAATACCCAATTGCAGACATTTTCTTCTGTCCAATATGATATTAATAATAAGTGAACCAATTTGTTAAGGCCTGAGCAAGGAAAGTCCACGTTTCAATATACACAATAGAGGTTCACTGTTCTACCATAGCAATGCCAAATAGAGCAGAGCAGTAATTAATGAGTAGTAATTCAATTTAACAAAGTGCTCCATGCCACGGAACTGCTGTAGGTATCCAGAGCTCTTATTCCAAAATCCATATATATGTTTGCTTCATGTCTGCTTTGGCACTGGCCATTTCACTACATACTGTACATGCCGCATGTTCTTTAGGATTTATACAGATTGTTGTTTGGATTCATTGTAAAAAGTGAATAAATTGGAGTGAAAGAATTAATTTTACATATTTCTCTGAAGACACTACTGTAGTTTTGTGTTACCTGGGGCACCTTCCCCCTCTATGCTGGCAGTAGGCAGAGATATTGATTTAGTTCCCAGCTAATCAGCTGAGTAGTACCTATAGAGCTCAATCTCCTGACATAAATTGATGTGGACTATAATATGAAGGAGGAATCCTAATCCTGTGGGAGTGTCACAGAGACTGTGCTGGGAGACACAAGATTATAAAGGGTCTATTTACTAAGACTTGAAAGTAAATAAAGTGGATGGAGATACAGTACCGACCAACCAGCCCCTAACTGACATTTTTCAAACCCAACCTGTGACATGGCAATTAGCTGATTGGCTGGTACTTTATCTCCATCTACTTTTTCTCCAACTATAGCTCAGTAAATAGACCCTAAGCATAATAGCATTTTAATGCTTTAGATACCAATATAAATATGTATATCTAGTGCCTAGCTAGGCTGCCCACATGTTTAGTGCCTACTGCTGAGACGTTTCAGCGCATGGAAAATGGTGCCATTTGTCAGAGCAGTTCAGCTACTAAAATATTGCATACTGCCGTTTTCACACTTCACACGATAAGCACCCCAATCAGGGGTCTATTCATGTAGCAGAGAAAAGCCCTGTTTTGCAGAACACAGGTCTTTTCTCTGTCTAGTGATATTCATAGAGCTGGTTACCATGGAAAAGTTCCTGACTTCTCCAGCGGCACCCCCGCTCCATGCCTGAATCGCATCACCATACTTTTGTATGGTGAGTGCAATTCATGAAAGAACGGAAATCTCTGCTTGGCTTGCTAGGGGAGAAGAGCAGTGAATACGGCTGTCTCCCTGCCTTCCCCCCGTCCCCTTCTGTGACAGCAGTCAATCAGAGGACTCCAGAACATATACATATGCTGGGTCTCCTCCTCCTGACTGCCCGCTGCCAAGTGCCCCCTCACTCTTCTCCTGCCTCTTGACTGCCTGCTGCCTGCTTTCCCCCCAATCCCATCACTGAGATTACCTAACATATGCATATGCCGGGGCACCTCCTCCTTACTGCCCTCTGCCCCTACTCACGCCGCCACTGAGGTGACCCCACATATGCATATGCCGGAACAACTCCTCCTTTCTGCCCGCTGCTCCCACCCCCACCGCCACTGAGGTGCCCAATATTTGCATATGCCAGATCATCTCCTACTGTCTGCTGCTCTGTTGCTCTGCCCCTATCCCTGCCGCTGCGATGACCTGGCACCCCCACCATATTGAAAGAAAAAAAAGGTCAGTGAAAAACAAAGAGAAGATGGCACCGCAGGACCTGTCTATACCGGATTGCTTTGCTAAAAAGGTGACGGTACAGGAATAGCTACTTAAGCTATAGATCGCGTCAATATATTCTGGTGATGATGACCACTACTGTGCAAGTCAACATTTCAGTTTACTCAACTTTAATCATAGTAAGTCCTGAAAGTTCTGTGGTATTTCTGCATATACTATATGTGTGTGTGTTTATATATGTGTGTGTGTATACAGTGGTTGCACTTACATGCTATAGCGCATCCTCTATCCCAAATTTACAATGGAGGATCCACTTTCACAAAATGATGGTGTTCCAGGGAATGCGCTCTGCAATCAATGCAGCTTTTATGTGACTGTCCCACCATCCTAATAGTGAACACTTTTTTCCCAACTGCTGGGAGGTATGTCATGCACCTGTGAGTGGGTACTTTTCATGTGCTAGACATACCCCCAAAGTGGTGCAGCCATGCAACTAACAGGTCGTAGCCTCACTCCCAGAGGGGGGTGGGGGTGGGGGGGGGGGGGGTGTCCCGTGAAGTTACTGTACCGGGGCCCAGGGTTTCTCTTGGCAGCCCTGTGAATAGACCCCTGTTATTACAGTTGAAGCTTTCTAAGCTGGAGGTGTTTGCCTTAATGTGTATGGTAGGCAGAAGGAACCTACTGACTTATAGGAGCCCTTTAGTGGCACTGACTATGACACTTTTAACATCCGGAGAGACTGATAGCCTTATTATGTGGCTACCATAAGTGTCTGTTGGCTCACAATGAATGGTTGCTATGAGCAACTTCTCCACTTTATCGCTTTAAAAGTTTTGATACAGTACATCTCTCTGTTTCCAGTGTGCAGAAACCTGTGTTTGATATTGGTTTGCCCCTGATAGTCAACCAGGCTGTAGCTATTAGCACATGCAAAAATGCATCTTATCATAACATATATTGTGCCCCTCTTTACCTGAATGTAAAATGTTGTCTATACAGTATGATGATCACGCCAATCTATGTGCAACCTCTGTGACCTGTGGGAGTAGACAGTCACTCTCTAAGTACCTGCTTCAAAAATAGCAATAATGCTTACGGCATATAGTACACCTATTAATAATTAGCATCACTCCCTTTAAAAGTTAAAGCACCAGTTATAGATTTGGCTTCATAACCTGTAAAGTTCAGTTCATCCACTTCAGTCATAATAATGAATTGCTAGTAATACACATATAAGACTATTCTCAAGTGCACAGGTCACAATTTTATACATGGCCACAAATTAGAGGACATCAGGCCATCAAATGTGGTCAGTTTTCTCAAAGAGCAATGTAATTGTAATGAGCTTATTAATATTCATTTACATTAAGAATAATGTGCAACTGATATGTAAGATATAATTTAATTAGAATAAATGTATCTTTATATAATACATATTTCAAATTAAGTATTACTTTATGCAATACATATCTCTTGATTAGGAGTAATTCAACCAAGAGCGTAGCTACCATAGGTGCAGGGAGTATAGCTGCTAAGGGGCCCAGAGCTGAGAGGGGCCCACCTTCCCTGTCACAGTTTCATGCATTATATACATTTTTCACCACTGGGTGATGCATAGGGGTCCTTATAAACTTTTGCCTTGGAGTCTGCAATATATCTAGTTATGCACTTGGACCTGCTCATTGCAATGTGGTATAAAATGAAATGGAGGCTATAATGTTACATAATATGAACTTGGGCCCTGTAATGTGGCAGAATATGAGGTTGAGACACTGTACAGTATGTCATAATGTGAATTGGGGGTACTGTTGGGCAAAATGTGTACTGGCAGCTCCACAATGTGACATTATGTGAACGAGGGCACTACTATAGTTCATAAAATGAACTAGGGCACTACTATGGGGTATAACATTAAAGACGGCACTACTGCGGTTCAGAAAATTAACTAGGGCATAATTTAGGGCAGTTGTTAAAATTACCAACTGCTGCTGGGAGGTGTCTCTCTAGAAGCATTGAGACGGGGCCTCTTCAAAATGTTGCTATGAGGCCCACACATTTCTGGCTATGCCCCTAAATTCAAGGTTGAGAGCCCCATTGTGTGTCACCTCTGTGCTTATACTGAGCAATGATGCATGGTTTGTCTGTAGGGTATGTCCACATTTTGAGGCTGATCCTCAGTCAGATGCGTCTCAATTCACAATGCAAAGAGCGAGTTTTAGCAAGGGTGTAGCTAGCATAGGGTTAGGGAGTGCAGCTGCTATGGGGCCCATAAACTTCTAGCTACACCCGTGAGTTTTAGCATGCAGTTCATGTACAGAAGCAATTGCCCTGATCTTTGCATATCTACAGTGGATTCTCAGTAAGATGAATCTTTGCCAGATATTGCTTTGGAATGGGCATTACACAAGAGAGCTGTCTTTTGGAAGTGTCATTGGAGTATGGTGGGCATATAGCTAGAGCTCAGCACTATTCTGAGTCATGCATATGGAGAATGGAAGCCTGCTTCTGACAGATCTTTTGCACCTAGCATAGATATGGTGTAAGTGCCTGTACTAATAATGGCGATTGTGGGTGTGAACATGAAAGCAGTGGGTGGAGCGGCTTCCCAGATCTGGCTGCTGCTGCAGCATCATGCATACGCAGCCACTGTGTGTCCGACTCAGGATCAGCACTTTTGTATTTAAATTGTTTTAAATAAAAATAAAGATTTAATGGCAGTCTGTTTTTAAATTTTTGAAAGCATGTAGACGCATAATAAGGATGCAATTACTTTTCACAATGAAACGCAGCCCATCTTGAAAAAACAGACTTGCTTGCCTATACTTGATTTTTTCACTTTAATCACTTTGATCCCATTCTGTAGAGAACAGTACCCCCAATTCACATTATGACATACAGTGCCCCCTGTTCATATTATGCCACATTACAGTGCCCCCTGTTCATATTATGCAACATTACAGTACCCCCAGTTCATATTATGCCGCTCTATAGTTCCTCCACTCGATATTGCAATACCCTACAGTGCGCCAGTTCATATTATGTAACATTATTTATAACTCCCTCTAGTTCATTTATACCACATTACAATGAGCAGGTACAGGGGCATAACTAGATATATTGTAGGCACCAATGCAAAAGTTTGTAAGGGCCCCTATATATCACTTTCTAGCACAGCCTGTAAAAAAACAGAAGCTGATTGGTTGGACAATGTCTCCACTTTATTTTTCAACAAGAATTGATAACCCCTGCAGGGCCGAAACTAGGATTTTCGGCACCCGGGGCAAGGCGGTAATTTAGCCCCCCCCCAACACACACACACACACACACACACACACACACACACACACACACACACACACACACACACACACACACACACACACACACATCAAATCAAAGGTTTAGTAACGCTATTTCAATATTGCTTATTAATGTGCCTAAATGCTGTTTGTATTATTTAACCTTTTTGTTTTTTTTTACACACGGTGAGATCCTTGCTATGTCCGATTTTGTCTATGGGATTTCCAGTAAGAAACTTTTGGCCTAGGGGCATAGCTCCCAACCTGACCCTCTCCAGGAGGGACACAATGCTCTGCTCCTGGACTTCCCTCTTATTGTATGATTGCCATCACCTGTGCTGAAACTCCTTTCTTATCCATTAACCTGTTCAAAACAGGTGCCGGCAATCATACATTAAGAGAAAAGTCCAGAAGCAGAGCATTGTGTCCCTCCTGGAGAGGGTCATGTTGGGAGGTATGCCATGAAAAAAATTCTGATACTCTAGGGTGCAGTGATTCAAAAAGTTTGGGAACCACTGGTATAGTGTGTCCCTAGCTTTACAATGTAAAGGGAGGTGTGTGTGGTATGTTTCATAAAGATGGGTAAGATCATTGAAAGTGTCCTTATGTCCTTGGATCCAGGTTAAGCACAAACTACAGGTTTATGAAAAGTTTTCAATTTAAACAAAATTGATAAATGTATCTTTCTTTAAAGCGGCCACTTTATAATGACTGTAGTTTCCTAGGCATGTGCAGCATTATTGGTCCTGACTGTATGACACTGCTGTTAGTACGCTGCTGTAAGGGGCGCTCAGACGAAGACAGGTGTTACCTAAAGTCTTGATTGCAGCATTCTACCCAAATGTTACATATATAGGAATGTGCGCGCTGCAGTGACCATCTCCTCGGCGGCGTCACACTGCTGCAGTGCTGATGACTCCCCGGCCGCTACAGACACATGCAGCAGCAGCAGCATCCCCGCCCCCCGCAGCCATGTACAAGGTCTCTGACGTCATCCAGCACGTGACACGCCCCTGGGCCGCGCTGTGATTGGCTGGAATCACAAAGCCAGGCGTTAGATAGCGAAACTACTGCGCCGTGTTGGTACTAGAGGCAAAAGTGAATTCTAAGCTCTCTATGTGACGGCACCATAGGCGTCTGCAGGAGGTGATCACGGCAGAGTTCCCAGCGCCCCCTCTAGTCCGGCGCTCGGGGCACGTGACCCCTTAGCCCCCCCCTAGTTGCGGCCCTGACCCCTGCCTTAGGAGTAAATGTATTTTAGAGGCACGGATCGTGCCGTTATAACACTTCCTGCTTTGCCTCATTACCGAAGCGAAGCACAAAGGGACATCAACAAGATGTACTAACATCTTGTCTGCCGAAGTGGCTCCCCCCTCCGGCGATGTCCCCTGAGCACACAGCGCTTCAGCTCAGTGCTGAAGCGCTGTGTCTCCCTGTCCAGGCCGGCTCCTCTGCTCATGTGCGGGATCTCGCTACTCATGCGAGATTCCCTGCGCACTCCGGAGCCGGCACCTGTCACAGGCAGGAAAAACTCTGCCCCTGCTTTGGTCTACGGGCATCGCCCCTGATTTGGTCTATGGACATCGCCACCTGCAGCTGTCGAAATCGACAACTGCAGGTGTTGGAACAGTCAGCGATGGTGACCTTTCATACATTGCACGCTGGCCTGCTATCAGTCACCCTGCAGACAGCTCTGCCTTAATACATGGGGGAGAAGCGGTATAGCGCACATAACGTGTGCTGATATCGCTACTCCCCCATAACGACGGGTAATACATTTACCTCTTAGTGCTGTACTTTGCTCAAATGAAAGATGCCTAGAAAATTACCTCAATGTAAAATAACTGCAATGCGAGAGTGACTAGCTCAATTTGTGATCATTCAGATTATATTTATATTATCTAGAGACTGACATGAGCCATGATGACATATATAAAAACATCTTAGAACATGCTGGGAACTTGTTAGGAAGCGGGGGATGCAATGGAAAATGTACGCAGCACAGGAATTTGAAATATCTTAACTACTGCCAAACTGTGGAATCTTTACATATACATTTGTGGATGTTACATAATGTAACTTCATGTCAAAGAAACTTGATGTGTAGGTATCTTCTAAATGATGTCACAGGAAACAAAGCATGCAGAAACAGAATGCTGCCTATGTACTGTAGCTGCAGTATGGCAATATGATCAAATGTTTGACCCCTTCCCTTTCAGATGTTAATACAAAATCTAAACATTTTTTTCTCTTTTTATTATCCGTCTTATGGGGAAGAAAGTTTGTGGGATGAAATGGTGGGGTTAAAAAAAACAAACAGATTCTTATTACATCTATTTTAAATGTTTTGTAATGTGTGAAAACTAAAAAAAAACAGATATTTGTGAATACGCTGTAAAAATCCAGACAAGCTGTGCGCCTGTGCTCATTATGGGGATGATTCTAAGGGGTCTGTTGATAAAGCAGTGAATAGAGTGGAGAAGTGAGCCAGTGGAGAAGTTGCCCATGGCAACCAATTAGCATTGAAGTAACATTTATCAAGTGTATTCTATACAATTCTAAGTAGCAGCTGATTGGTTGCCATGGGCCACTTCTCCAGTGACTCACTTCTCCTCTCTTTTCACTGCTTTATGAAAAGACCCCTAGTCATATACAAAGTGACTGTGTTTGCATGATGCAACACGAGCCTGATTTACTACCTATGCTAATACAGGATTCTGTAGGACTAATGTGAGAATCTGTGTATCTGCAAGCAGTGTTAATTACGTCAACGAAAATTTAGACTAAAACTATTCAATGACGAAGGATTCTTCATGACTAAATTACAACGATAACAAAAACAGGAAATTCTTAATGAAAATGATGACAAATATTAGTCCACGATGTCCTGACAAATAAGGATGAGACGAAAAAGCTGTGTCTATTTTGTTTGGATGCCGCCGGCCCTGCCCGCAGGTCTCGCGATAGTAACTACCCAGGAAGCATTGCAGGACGCTGGACTTGGGATTCGGGACTTGTGGCGTGACTGGAGTGGAGTCTACTCTAGCCTCGGACTCGGAGTGGGGAAAAGTGAGTCACTGTGTGGTGGTCACACTGCAGTGTCACCGTCACTGTGACCGGACAGACAGACGAGAGGCTGAGCTTTCACAATTTCAGGCAGGCTGCAGCACAGCCATCAGAACACTGACCGGGAGTCGGACTCAGGAGTGGGACATTCTTTTAAGTTTAACAACATTTCAGGCCGGGTACGAAAGAAGGACTCAGAGGAGATGCTTTATCTATCTATCTATCTATCTATCTATCTATCTATCTATCTATCTATCTATCTATCTATCTATCTACAATATATATATATATATATATATATACACTGTGTGTGTGTGTATATATATATATACATAGTTCTGTAAAAAAGGGCACTCATGAATATAGAAAAACACATTAAAGTTTATTTTCACCCAAACTGAGTATTATTACGTATAATGCGTAAAAATTGCGAGATCGGAAGGCCATTTTTGAGGGATCTTGGGTGGTGACTAGTAGAATAAAGGAATGTGTTCCTATCTGTACTTTTGTGGAACAATGTAGTCCCTAGCACACCACCTTTTCTGAACACCGAAACATCAAGGAATTCTATTTGGTCTGTTTGTATATTATACATGAACCTTATAGGGCTGTTCAGCTTATTAAGTTCCTCAACGTCAAAACAAAACTATCACATGATCCTCTCCACAGCATGAAGAGGTCATCTATAAACCTATAATAGTGCAGAATGCTGAGACCGTACTTGGGATAAATATTGTGTCATAAATATATTAGCATAAACCCGTGCCAAATACGATCCCATCGCGGTCCCAGCATTCTGCACATAACATGAGTCACCATACTTGAAATTTATTACAAGTCAATATGACCTCAATCATATCACACATAAAGTCAATGGGGGGGGGGGGAGCAAAAAAAAATCTAAATTCAACAATGCCTGACGTACGGCTGAAATCTCTTGCTCACGAGGTATAACCGTGTACAAGGATGAAACTTCCATAGAGGCAAACATAACATCAGTAGATAGTTCTTCAATCTGTGCCAATTTGCTCCAAAAATCACCTGTGTCTCGTATGTAGCTCCTGCTACAAACCACTAGGTGCTGCAGCAGGAAGTCAACATACTTTGCCAAAGGTTGCAATACAGACCCTTCAGCAGACACTGGGCCAAATGTAATAGAGTGAGAGTTTCAGAAAGTGAGAGATTTGGTAAGGTTTTTCAGTTTTTTTAAAGTGGCAATCATTTACACTGCAAAACCAGGTTGATCTTGCTGCGTAAATGATTGCCACTTTTTTTTAAAAAACCTGCAAAACCTTACCAAATCTCTCACTTTTTGAAACTCTCACTCTATTAGATTATAAGACTGATAAGTGACCATTTTATCTACTCTCTTGTTATCTACAATAAGATGATGGAATTTTGCAAGTATAATCATTGCCAAAATGGATGCATTTGATTCTAATTGATACTGATGCTGAGCCACCACTCTCTGAGACTCTTCACAAAGTACCCAGTTTGGGTGAAAATAAACTTTTATGTGTTTTTCTATATTTATGAGTGCCCTTTTTTACAGAACTTTGTCTTTTCTGGACCTTTTTGGAACAGCTTTAAGGGAGCACCGTTCATTATCTGCTGGATTAACTGTCTCAACTAAGGAATATATAAATAGGCATATATATATATATATATATATAATCATATGATAATATGCATCCTTACGGCTTAGTTTTTTGCAGAAGTACTATACTACTACTTGTATCAGCCAGGTTGTATTTTTCTAGTGCTTTATTGTATTCTTTCGTTAATACTGTATTTTATATACATTTTTATAAAGCATCTCTGGCCCTAAAATTGATTTACTTGCAACAAGTTGAATAAAACAGTTTGTTTTATCAGTACTGTATGTATATGTACTAGTATGTATATGCATATTACTTTTTACATCTTGTGTGAAGTGAACTTCAACTACTACTAGTACTTACTTAAGGTTTTAACATTTTTAATTAAAGAACAATTGTATTCTTGAATTGATATCTGCAATAAATTTTTTTTTTACCTGCTGTGAAGGAAATATCATTGTGTTGCACTTGTTTGTTACCTAGATTACTAAACACATAGTGAAAGGTATACAGAGTACTCAAGGGAATAACAGAGAAATGTTCTTCATTAAACTGCAAAGTTATGACTAAAACATTGACTAAAAGTAGACTAAAATGTTAACTGAGATCCACTGACTAAATCTTGACTAAGACATAAAGAAAAGAAAAAAGACTAAAATTTAGTCCAATTTTAAGAAAGTGACTAAGACTAAAACTAAATTGAAAATCCTTGACAAAAGTAACACTGTCTGCAAGTGGGTAGCCGCTCCATCCACCCAAACACCGCAACTATCATCATTAGTAACCGCACTTGCACCCCAGCCCTATGCTTGGTGCTGCAAGAAATCTGTCAGAAACAGGTCTTGGCCAAGATGCTGTGACTCAATGTTAAACAAAATACCACCCACTTCAAAAGAAAGTGAAGTGGAATCTGGAAGAGCAGCTTATTCTAATGGATGTCTGGTAGGAAATCTGGCAGTTGCCTGGACATTCCTGGAGAGTATAGAAGTATGAGTGCAGGGTAACCTTAGTTACCCCAGAAGTCCTTCCTTTTATCACCATTTCATTATATGGTGACTGACAGTTTGAATGGTTTAGGAAATAAAGAGGAAGTATCCCCCTCTCCTGCACCTAAAGTCCTTCATTCATGATGTCAGGCACCACTATCCTAGTCCTAGTTGCGGGAATGGATGCAAGTGACCAGGGTAGTGCAGACTAAGGGCGTCAAGAGCATGAGGGGTGATGGTGAAGTTGGGGACATTAGAAATGCTTCTCTTAGTCCCTTAAGAAATACGAGGATACCAATAAATGCAGTTTTCCAGGTATCTGTGAATTAGAATAATGAAAAATATAATAAAATCATTTATTTTAATATGGCACATACATTTTAGACTATAAATACTTAATCATCTATAAAACAGATACGTTTGGTTAATAGTCTTCTGAATCAAAAGGCCAATTAGACTTTTGGCTGCCATCCATTAGATATCCTGGTTGCTTTAATGGATCATCTAAGCCTGAAAGCAGGATCAGTAAATATTTCAAGCTTAATAATGTTTATAGAGGTCATAGCATCCAACAGAAAAGATCCACTAAAATGCATAACAGCTTGTCTCATCTTCTGATCTGTGTATAGCTTTACAGTGAGTGAGGAGATTAGGAAGAATGCTATCCAGTGCTAAAATGTTTCTGATGAACTCAATAAGCCACCAAAGAACCAAGGCTGTCTTTTTGTATGGGCTCAATGGGCAGTTGCCCAAGAGCCCCAGGAGTATAAGAGCACTGTGCTGATAGCTGGCGGTCTTTTTTTTCCAGGGGTACCAGATTTTTGAAAATCAGCCCTGGGGAACCGGAGATTTCTGACTTCAAAGCAGTAAACCCCATCCAAGTTATTAATTGCTCTTCCCAGCCAGATATCTTAGGTTCTGTCTAACTTACAGTTCTTCTAACGGTATACTCCAAGAGCTGGGACTCTCCCCTTTTAGTGGACACTGGCAGCTTGTCTCTACTATGCCAAGAACCAGAGATATGAGCCTTCCAGCAGCTGGTCCATGCTCCAGCTCCACACGCTTGGTATGCAGTTTTGTATTTTCATCAGTGGATTGCTCTGGCTCCTGAACTTTGATCCACAAGTCCGAAGTACTGTACCTCCTGAAAGGTGGAACTCTGTAGTGTTTTTTTTAAATCCCATTGAAAGCTAGGATATCTATTTCCAGAAACTGGAGATATCTGCAGTCAAGCAAGCTGCCCTCCCACCAGAAAGTGAAGCCCACTCCACTATCCATCCCTCCCCTGCCTTCCTGTTATAGTGTCACAGCCCAGCTTGGCAAAACCCGATGCTGGTTACTGGTTTACAAGGAGGCCTCAATACAGAGGCTGATTGGGATGGAAAACCAGCCCGGGAAATTTATGGAAGCAGCCCTAATGGGGATTCAGTCATAGGAGTGGGATCCCTCCTAATAGGACATGATTGTATGCAATTGTGTCTGAGACCAGGTGTGGATTGGGAACTATAAGTGACCCACTAAAATTTTGTAGAAGTGGCCCAACATGGGCAGCACAAGAGGTATAACATACCGTGTAGCCATGGCAGTATCAGTGGATGGCAGATTTGATGTACTGCAATGATAGGATAGCAATGAATGGGGACAATAAAGTATACTGGGTGCAATGGGCTGTCTGTCATGTGTGTGTGTGTGTGTGTGTGTGTGTGTGTGTGTGGGGGGGGGGGGGGGTTGGGTCACATGACTAAATGTCCAATTCTCCCCTGCCTCACTACAAGGAGACCCTCTCATCATCCTGCTATAGAAGTAACTATTGCAGGCTTATGATTCATTTGAAGGGTGAGGGGAAGAAAAATAAAAAACAAACAAAGTAGAAATATTATTTTTGGGTGTATAATAAATTTTATTTTAGGCAATCTAGAAGGGTCACCTTGTACCAGTGGCGGCTCTAGACAACTTTTAGGGGGGGCGGGTTAAGAATTATGACTCCTCCCCTAATCATAGCTCCTCCCACTTAGAAATGCCCCTCCCATTCACTTCTAAAATTTCCCATTGTTGCCATTACTAATAAAATGTTGCCAGTTAGTGGAGAGAACCCTGCACACTGGTGATAAAGACTGGCGAATCGCCATTCCTGCATGCATCTGCACATTCATAGATCACACATGCACAATCATGCAGCCCACATTTGGGCTAACAGTCCACTTTGAGAGAAAAAAAAGTGAAATAAATTTATTTTAGAGGAAAAAATGCTTTATATAAATACTAATTTCTTTTAATAGATACTGTGATGGCATTAGTAATAGTACAACAATGGTACACATTATAACACACAGTATGAGCTGAAATGCACATTATAGCACACTGTATGAGCAGAAATTCACATTATAGCACACGGTATGAGACAAAATTCACATTATAGCACACGGTAGGAGCCGAAATTCACATTATAGCACACCGAATGAGCTGAAATTCACATTATAGCACATGGTATGAGCCGAAATTCATATTTTAGCACACGGTATGAGCCGAAATTCCCATTTTAGCACCCAGAATGAGCCGAAATTCATATTATAGCACATGGTATGAGCCGAAATTCACATTATAGCACACTGTATGAGCAGAAATTCACATTATAGCACACGGTATGAGCCAAAATTCACATCTTAGCACCCAGAATGAGCCGAAATTCATATTATAGCACATGGTATGAGCCGAAATTCACATTATAGCACACAGAATGAGCCGAAATTCACATTATAGCACAAAGAATGAGCCGAAATTCATATTATAGCACACTGTATGAGCAAAAATTCACATTATAGCACACAGTATGAGCCAAAATTCACATTATAGCACATGGTATGAGCCGAAATTCCCATTTTAGCACCCAGAATGAGCCGAAATTCATATTATAGCACATGGAATGAGACAAAATTCACATTATAGCACACAAAATGAGCCGAAATTCATATTATAGCACATGGAACAGGGAAAGTGACATTATATTAGTAATAATGCTGCTGCAGGAAAATGAATGTTTTAACAGATGTACTGTATCAGTCCAGTTCTGCATCGTAGATCTACTGTATACATTAATATTACATAGATGTGTGTCTGGAGCTGGAGTGAGAAGTTTGTGTTACTTTGCGCATTGTACAGGAATACAGACCTGCAGTGACCCTCAGTGTATTTGCTAAGATCTGGGAGCTGGGAGAGGTATAATAGTCAGTGGATGGAGTTGTAGATGCTCGGAGCCATGTCCCAGCAGCCATGGTAAAGAGGACTAGAGGAGGGTTCTAGAACGAGTGTCATAAGTGGTTAATGAGAGCACTCCTTCTCCTTGCGCCATAGATCCTGCTTTCTAGGCTCCCTAAGACTGGTGCCTAGAAAGCAGTTCAGTGATGCCAGAGAGAATAAGCAGTGGATGATGTGAAAGGGAGAGTGTTGTTGCCCGTGCAGAATAACACAGCTGAGGGAGGTATTCCTGCTGCATTCCCCGTACAGGACAGGGCAGGCCAGCGAGTGTGGCAGACCCTTCTTCCCGCTTACCCCCACCACCATGTGCATTTACAGGCACCTGGGTGAGTGCCAGCTGCCAAGTTCACAGACTGCCGGTGCTGCCACCTTGTTCTTGTGTGTAATAATGTCAGTCCCAGGCCTGCTCCCTCCTTCCTCGGGACTCCTCAGGATGCCGCCGCTGTCTAATTGACACCGAGCCGGCTGCATCTGTGGACCTGCGGTAGCTGGCTGGCCGCAGCCAGTATTCACCACAGTGCTGGCTGTGGCAGCTGATCATCGGGCCGGGCGGAAGTACTGTACGGCTGGATGTGCTGCCTGGCTGCGGCTGCGCAGATGATCCGGCCGTCCATCCCTGCACCGGTATGTGTAGGGAGGCATTCGCCCTAATCGCCCCCCGCTAAATCCGCCACTGCCTTGTACCAGCGAAAGAAACACAACCGAAGCTAGTATACAGCGTAGTGTATTAGAGACACCCACATGCACAGAGCCACCTTTTACATGTGATCATTTTATTTTAGGATAAATTTATATTTGGAGAAAAGAAAATTCTTTTTTAGGGGCACTCTTTAAGCAGTCTCAGATTTTAGTGAATTGAAACTTATCTTTTATTCAGATATCTCTTTAAAATAGGGTGAGAAGCAAAGTGAATAAAAATAAATAAAATGTCACGTATCATTGTGGACCACAAACAATAAAGCAGCTTATATGCCTCTGACTCTAATAATGCATAGAAGTTTTAGTAATTTTGCTTCAAGCACCTAATTCCCTCAGAAGATCTGTCAAAAGACATACTGTCCATGCGATTATACTGTATCATCGCAGTGGCAAACGCAGGATTTCTAGGTGGGGGGTGGGGGGGGGTTCCAAATGCAATCCACAATCTCCCACTCTGTGTAACATTGGAGCAAGTGAGGGAGTCTGGGTTAGCGGTAGAAGAACCTAGTAACGGCCCTGGACATTAAGGTAAACATTTTTATACACTGTATATTGTATGGAGTACAGTATTAATATTTAACACTAGAGCTGGTCTATTGTATAGGCCAGGCATGTCCAAACTGCAGCCCTCCAGCTGTTGAGAAACTATACATCCCAGCATGCCCTGACACAGCTTCAGCATTCTATGACAGCAAAACTGTGTCAGGGCATGCTGGGATATGTAGTTTCACAACAGCTGGGGGGCAGCATTTTGGACATGCCTGGTATAGGCTGTATCAAACATATTTAGCTAATAAAAATAAGATAAGTGGTCAGGAAAAGGTTTAACATCCTATAATAAAGACACAAGCATAATAGAGCCAGTACTGCACTTTCTAAGCGCACATACTCCCACCTAATTGTAAGGCTCCTGTCTCTTCTTCCTGATAACTACTCTCTGGTCCAGTGCACTGATTGAGAACTCAGATCCACACACACAGCAAACTTGGTAGAAGAAGCTGCTACCACTGTGCATGTGCAGCAGCTCTGCTCTGTCCCTAAATCTGCATGTTGAGGCGGCAGCTCTAGTAATAATCATATTATATACTATTGCTATTGTCATAATTTTAGCCACTTGCCAAGAGGAGGGGGGGGGGGAGGTTTCCGGGCAACCAGAAACCCCTCTGCGTTTGCCTATGCATCTTGATTATACTACTGCAATGCCCTATACCATGGTCTCCCAGCAAAACAAGTACACCACTTACAGCTGGTACAAAACGCAGCTGCCAGACTGTTAACCAGTTCCGGATTACCAAATAGTCAGAGTAGGCACCGGCATTGAATCCTTCCCCCAGTCATATAGGTTTAATACCTGCTTTTATTGATATATTCAGTGAGCTTTCCATATACTTTTGGATTATCTTTATAAACATCTGGCACTTGAGATTACCCCTGAGGAAGTCCCAGTTAGGGACGAAATGCGCTGGCTTGTGTTCAAGTACTGTATTCCATCTGTATCCTATGCTACCAATGAAGATTTGTCACAAACTTTAAGCGTCAACTGGACTTTTCATCTGACAAAAATTGTTTTGCATGCATTGCTTATACATTCTGTAAAAAGTTGTTGATATGCTCACAAATATTTTATGTTATTATGGCTGCTCTTTCCACCTAGCGCCTAAGGGTACCCCTTCTTTGTTTATATATATATATATATATATATATATATATATATATATAGTAGTGGGGGAAGGGCAGCTGTCAGTAGATGCTAAGCATATTATTTGTGCAGCAAAATTACAGCCTCTATGCACCAAGATCTGGGTAGGTTTCCTTTTCTTTTCTTTTTTTTTTTTAAGTGCTTCTGGAGGGAAAAATGCTGAGAACAGAGCGAGAGGGAGTAAGATAGAGATAAAGGAGGGCAGTGGAGCAGGACCATAACTAGGGTGGTGCCGCAGAGCGCAGGATGCCCTGTGCCGGAACTGACTACCGCTGCAATCTCTATTTGGCTGCCGTCAGTAGTGCAGGTAACCGGCTGTCTGTCACCGTGGTGTGACTTGGGTCCGCTTTGTGTGAGATGGGGATCAGCAGACAGTGAGGATTGGGCAGAGCATCCCTGAACCCCTCCTCTGCACAGTGACGACTCTGTAGTGAAAGTAGCCGTTACTTGAAACAGCAGGGAGGCTTTCATGATTCTGCAGTCAGTGTGGCTGTCATTCTGTTAGCATGTCTGGTACAAGATACAATCAGCCACCTTCCCTTTGCCATCCCCCATTATCTGCCACCCTCCTTTTATTCCTGGTCACCTCCACTATCTGCAACCCCTTGCCAGTTACCACCATGATCTGTCACCCTCCGTCTGCTGCTTCCATTATTTGTCACCCTCCTTCTATCCCCTGTTACCTCCACTATATGCCACCCTTGCTAGTCACCCCACTATTGGGATGTAGTTGGCATCCTGACATACGGGATGCCGGTGGTCAAGAGACCAGTGCCTGAATCCCGACACCTGTCTGAATGCCGATGCCAGAATCCCAGACCTAAGTATGCTGGGGAGGCTTAGGGTTAGGATGTGGGAAAGGAGGGTTAGGCTGCGGAGGGACGGGGTAGTGGTAAGGTTAATTTAGTTGAGCGCCCCTGTCAGGATTATGGTAGTCAGGATACCGGGGTCAGTATTCTGACCGCCAGAATCCTAACTGCTGGCATCCCATACCTTTTGCTATCTGATATACCTTGCCAGTTACCGCCTTCCCCAGCCAGCCTCCATTATCTGCCAGCCTTGGGAAGGGAGGATATGGGGGGGGGGCGCCCATCCCTTACTTTGCTAGGGGCGCTCGGACGCCCAGATACACCCCTGTTCTGTTCATCCATGTTAGTGCTCTGACAGATAAATGATCGTGTAATAGAGTAACAATGTATAATTCAAGTGCACGGACACCTGACATTAGAAGAGGAGGTGGGGACCCCAGACTGTGAAGCCCACTGGGGATCTCCTCTGTATCCCTGTGGGCCAGTACAATTCTGGATGAAATATACACAAATGGTTATTCACCTGATCCTAAGCAAGAGATGTCTTGCTACACAAACAATGTGGTAACGCATAGGGTAAATAGTCTTTGTCATATTACTTTGGCTATATTTGGCATTTGAATCCAGGAAGGGAACAATAATAAAAATGTTAATGAAACAATTATTACAGACATTTATTCATCTAGCCAGCATTTATATTTATTACTATAATTTACATAATACTATTCTCTTGCTTGTCATTTTATAATGCACTGAACTGCATTATTCATTTCAATATTGTTAATACTTTGCCCAGCATGCATAGGATGATTTTCTGTTTTAGAATAATCACTTACTTTAAACAAGGGGATGTATCACTTCATGAAGAATGTTTTTGTTACTGTCTTATTACTCCCTTCTGCTGGGAAATACTGGTGGCCTGAACTCAATATAATGAGAATTACATTTGCTCTTCCCCTTGGTCTCTAGAAGGTAATATGAAAGTATCACTATATATCTATGTAAAAATACCAATTGTAAGCATTGAAAAGGATTTCAGCATTTTTGTAATTACTTGTTTTGGCTTTATTAATTTAATTTGCTGGAATTAGCTTTAGAGACTGGATTTACTAATGGAAGTAAGATCTAATTGAAGAAAGATATTCATTATGAAATTAGGGTAGGAAATGGCAATAAAGTGTACAATTCTGTCCTTATTCACCTGGAGTTTTGCGCTAAAATGGTATGGCCCCCAGTCTCTTGTCTTTGGGTGGGTTCACACTAGGTGATGTGCTCTATTAGCAACGTTGCCTAGTGTTTCCCCTTCCGGGCCAGGCAACCTGGTGGCGATCATACACACTGTGCGATATCACTAATGATATCGCACAGTGAGGTCATACCGCGGCCGGCCGGAGCATGCAGTTTTGCACAATGAGTCCAAATTGAGCTGCATGCACGGCCAACACCGAGGGATGTTAATGACCCATGGGGCCACGCATCGCTCGTCGGTGGCAGCATACACACTTAGCGATAAAGTAAATAACGTCGCTCAGGAAGGGTCAAAATGAGCAACATCGTTTAATTTATCGCTAAGTGTGTACACACCTTTTCTCTCAGATTAGCATTCTTGTCACTCTGCTATAGCATGCAGATTCAGATATATAAAGGGGCTTTACAAGGAGCTATCAGGAGATTTGTTTATTGAGAGAACACTGCACAGGACACGCGATCACCCTCTGAGGTTATAGGAGTGAAAATGTTGTACCCAATGTAGGAATGGGTTCTTCATAGTAAGGACCATAAGGATTTGGAACTCTCTGCCAGAGAAGGTAGTAATGGTGGACTCGGTAAATACATTTAAAAATGGTTTAGATTAATTTCTAACTGAAAAAGATATCCAAGGATATAGCATCAAATAATTATATTTTAGGGAGAGCTCTAATTATAGTTGTTAATTATTCTTAAAACATAATTTCAGCTGGGGCATTATAATATGCATTAGCTAAATAGAGTAGGGTAAGAATCATAATACAGGTTGAACTTGATGGGCAAATTGCCTTTTTTCAACCTCATTAACTATGTATGTTACTATATCCACTAATAGTATGCAGGGTACACATAATGTATGCGCTAATCACATTAGCAGCGCTAAACAGGCACAAATTTAGTAAAGACTAAAAGACAGGATGCGGCTAAATCACATTTTGTCATAATTTGGGGGATATTAAAAACAGTGCTAGATTAGCAGCTGGGCATAGGGGGCAGTCGCCCCAGGCCCCCCCGACACAGGAGGCTCTGAGACCCTGCATACAGCAAAACTGTGTACTGTGCAATGCAGCTGGGACACGGAGAAGCAGCACTGGGCAAGATCACTGATTTAAAGATGTACTAAGCAGTGAAAAGAGTGAAGAAGTGAGCCACTGGAGAAGATGCCAATGGCAACCAATCTGCATTGAAGTAAAATCTCCTATATAATTGTCCAGATCTATCACTCTGTGTCTGTGTGGATAACGCTGGGAGTGGCTAGGAGCTCTCATTGGGTTAGCAGCAGGTCTATCACACCCAGTCCACAGCTGATTGGGCGAGAAACGCCCTCCCACACAGGTTACATCCAATGGGAGGCTCTGCTTTTTGCCTGCTGTGTGTTCCCAGAGCAGGATTAATAATGGGGCTGATGGAGCTGCAGCTCCAGCTCCACACCCCAAAATAGGCACACTGCATCTGCAGCAACATACCCTCCAACAATTTACACATAAGAATCGGGACAAATTAGAAAAGGTGGCGTAGCCACGGGTACAGTGGCGTGGCCACGCCCCTTTCCCTATACTTTCAATGGAAGTTTGGAGAGCAAAAATCGGTACAGACCATAAAAAAAAGGTACTGTACCTGCCAAAAAGGTGCAGCTAAAGGGTATACCACTGCATCTGCAGCAAGTCTCTGTGCTGTAAATAGGGAAAAAAACAAAACTTTTACTGCAGCGTCCTATGGGGGTCATTCTGACCTGATTACTCGCTGTAGTTCATCGCAGCGGTCAGGTCAGAACTGCGCATGCACCAGCACCGCAGTGCACCGACACATGGCTGACAGCCGCCGACTGTCGTTGCCTAGCGATTGCCTCCGCCTGATTGATAGGCACAGGCGGTCACTTGGCAGGAGGGGGGGCACGGTCCGGCCAACGCAGCCGCTGCGACCAGGGCACCAACGAGTAACTCCCGGCCACCCGCGGGAGCTGCGCTGGCCGGGAGTTACTCTTCAAGTACAAATGCATTGCCGCCGTGCAATGCTTTTGTACTTGTGGGGGGGGGAGCCGGCCTGACATGTGGGGCGGACTAGCCCTGTGCTGGGCGTCCCCCGCATGTCAGTGTAAGTGATTGTAGCTGTGCTAAATTTAGCACCGCTACGATCAAGTCAGAATGACCCCCTATGTCCTGCTGCCTGTCCGCCTGCCCCCTCTGGCATCAACAATCCCCTCTCACTAACCGCGGCTCAGGTGGAACAAAATCTGCTGCGGCCACCGGCATAGATGTGTATGAAAGCGGCGCAGTGGAAGGCTTTCATAGCCCTCCATACGCCGCATACTCTCTGAGCCCCGAAGCCTCCTCTGCGCGTGATGTCACAGAAGTGCCTCCCCGCCACATCCGCGCACAGATCCCTAGAGGCCCTGACTCTGCAACACAACACTTGGGCGGGTGGCCGGCCTGGAAGCCCCAAGATGGCTAATGTAGTGGATAGAGTGGGTGATATCGCGGAGGGTAATGTCTGGATGCTAAATCAATGTAAAAGGTGACAGTGCTGTGCTGTGCAGTGCAGTGCAGTAGGTGTGCACTGTCACTGACACTGCACAGCACTCTCACCTTTTACACTGATTCAGCCAGTCAGTCCGTTCTGCCAGCCAGCCACTACTGTTAGCGCCGGTGTCCCAATGCGCCGCATTACAGGGAAGTAGACGCACTAAATAAACTACAGCTCCCAGCTGCCCTTATCGCCGAAGCATTCCAGCACTAAGGCCTGCTGGGAGCTGTCGTTTATTGAGTGCATCTTCTTCCCTGTAATGCGGCGCGTTGGGACACCGGATCTAACAATAGTGACTGGCTGTTTGGCTGCGCTGTGAGTTTCTGGAAGAGCCACTGCCAAAGGGAGGACAGCAGCTTAGCTGCTTCCAGGAGGAGAAGCAGGAGAAGCAATACCCGCCCCTCCCCCACTTGCAGTACCTCCGGGCCCCATCCACCGCACCTGCACCCCCCCTCCACAACCCACGGTGGCTCCTGACCCCCTCCCCCACCCAAAGCACCCTTGCACCTGCCCCTCCCCCACCCGCTGCACCACCGCACCTGCCACTCCCCCACCCACGCACCCGCGGTGGCTCCGGACCCCCATCCGCGGCACCCGCCCCTCCCTTACGACCACACCTGCCCCTCCCCCACCCGCACCACCCCCGCAACCACTCCTCCCCCACCCACGGCACCCCCAAAAACCCCTCCCCCTTAACGTCTCACCCGCACCCGCCACTCCCCCAACCACAGCACCTACTAGGTGATTCATCAGGCCCAGCGTGTACTGTTCACGCCGTTGCAAGGGGCTACGACCCCTTAACCATCACACGCTATTTGTCTGTGCAATATTTAACCACGCACACAATTATGATTGGAGGTAATACTCCATATAAGACAAATATTACACGCCACAAGGGTATGCAAGGGTTAAAGGGGCATAGCCCCTTACGACGGTGTGAAGAGCGCCTGTAGGGCGCAATGAATCTCCTAGTTATAATATGTATACAAAAAAAATTATACAGAGCAGCTGATTGGTTGCCATGGGCAACTTCTCCACTGGCTCACTTCTCCACTCTTTTCACTGCTTAGTACATCTCCTCTCTGCTGCCTGTTCTGTTACACAGGACTGAACAGCACTAGGGCCGGCCCTAGGCATAGGCAAACTAGGCAAATGTCTAATGCATTTGGAATGCCTTGGGAAATGCATTGTGACAGGAATGAAAACTTGGGCTACATATTGTAATCATACAGTAAGGATTAATTGATTGGTCAGGGATTAAATTGGTGCCCAAATTATCTGAAACCAAATGTACTAGATCTAAAGCTCAAAGCTAGTCCTACAATAAAAGGTACCTTCTTGCTTCATCTTTCTTAAGAAAGCTTGGTGCACATAGGATAGGACAAATTTTTCATCCAGTGTTCAAAACCTTGTTTTCTAAATAATGATATTAAGGGGCCTATTATCATTTAATATTTGCAGGATATTTCCTAAAAACAGATATTTTTGGGATGGTGTCTGCAAATATTAAAGGTTCCCCAGATGTACTATGGATATCTGCTGCAGGCCCAGAAGCTTCCTCTCCATTGGCCCCCGATGATGCATGCACCAGCCAACAGTTGTACATTGGCTGCCAGGAACCCAAACCAGTTACACTTTCACACTGCTTCCAGCTTATCAGAGCCTGTCTACTGGCAAAAGGATTTTAGTCAATTCACATAAAAATATAAATTTCATATTGCGAATTGGGTGAATTTTTTTTTAAATCAAATCTGTATTCATTCAAATGTGTGTTGTGATAAATATGCGCCTAATAAATTTCAGAGATTCTTGAAACTTTTACTTCTATATGTTTAAGTGCTGTTTTTATTTCTTTTGATCAGTTGGGTCTTATTCTATATGTTCAACAAATTAAATTTTCAAGTCATTTAATTGTAACTTCAAATTAATATGACTATCATTAATTAGCCTACAATATCCCAAATATATCTAAACCCTGCTTGCATGGTTCTTCAATACAACAACAACAACAACAACAACAACAACAACAACAACAACAACAATAAAAAAAAAACACATGAGAAATTGGCAGGAATAAATTCCATCCAATAAAAAAATAAAAAAATGGAAAAGCATTTTGATCAAAAGGAAACAGTTATCCCTGGAATGCAGTCCAATAAATTATCACCTGGGGCCCCATCTCGTACCTGTTTCATTATAGCATTTGTTTCCTATTACATAACCAGTGGCGGATTTTACCTAGGGGCTGTTGCCTCTCTGATAAATATTTGCCACCACCAGTGAGCCCCCAGTAACTGGTGTGGCTTCCCATTGATAGCACTATCTGCTAATCGCATGAAGAACAGGCATCCTGGACTGTGATGGGCAGATAGTGCTTCCAATGGGAAGCCATACCCCTGCTTGTCTGCCAGCTCTATTATACTGATAGGGGCTGTAGCTGATGTAGTACCTAGAAGCTGCAGGGGAGAAATGAGGGAGGGTTGTGGGCATATGCACATTTGCTTCCAGCCATAATGGGCTTCTGTGATTGCACGCATGCACAAGACCCATTTTCCATTCTATCCTACAGTTTACTTACACTTACAGTGCTGCTGCTCAGACAGGCCCCAGGGGTCACCTCAACTCTAGGGGACACTTACCACAGCAGGTTTTTCTGCACCACATGGACTCATGCCAGGACATGACATAGTACTCAGTAGCCCTGCATGCCCCGCCCTCTCACCACCCAGCACACCAATAGGCAGACTGAGCTTCTGCTGCTACCTCCCAGGACTCGCCACTCTCTGCTATTGCGCAGCTTTGTGCCCGGATAACCCGTGATTTCTCCCCTTTTCCCCAGCCATCATCCTCCTTGTCATCATCGAGAGATGCAAGAGAGTGGAGGGCTGAGAGAAAACACCAGCAAAGCGACTCAGGGGCACACTGTGCTGCTGCTCCTGCACTGCTATACAGGTGTGGCCAGTGTTAGTGGGTAGAGCAGTGCCCCACCACTACCCCCACTCTGCATCCTTGTGCTCAACTATGGATAGCTTTAAAACATGGGGCCTAATTCAGACCTGATCGCTGTTGTGCGAAATCGCACATCGGGCAATTATCGAATGACTGCGAATGTGTATGCACCGCAATGCGTAGGCGCGAGGCCAAACTGCGACAGAATGGGGCGAAAATTTTGATAGCTAGGCGTACGCAAGGTGATTGACAGGAAGCAGACGTGGGTGGTAACTGGGCGTTTTTTAGGAGTGTCAGGAAAACCGCAGGTGTTCCCAAGCGTCTTCTGGGAGGGTTTGTCGTCAGCTCCGGAACCAAACAGCCTGATTCTGTCCCACTGTAGGAGTAAGTCTTTGGCTACACACAGGGGGAGATGTACTAAGCCTGAAAAGTGATAAATATCACTGTGATAAAGCACCAGCCAATCGGCTCCTAACTGCCATGTCACAGGCTGTGTTTGAAAAATGACAGTTAGGAGCCGATTGGCTGGTGCTTTATCACAGTGATATTTATCACTTTTCAAGCTTAGTACATCTGGCCCACAGACTGCACAGACTGGAAAATCATTCAGTGGTGAGTGAGTTGCAAACGGATTTGCAGATGTCCGCTATCTGGCAAAGTTTTCGCACGGCGTACGCATGCAATTGCACACCTGCACGGGGTGGGTGTTTACTCTCTATGGGCAGTGACTATCTGATTGCAGACCTTTACAAAAACGTAGAGGAGCGATCAAGTCTAAATTAGGCCCATGTTCTTTTATCTGGCTTATAGGCCCTACACACTTATAGATCTAACTGAACGATATGAACATTCTCGTTCAACTGGTTCATATCGTTCAGTGTGTAGGCACCATCGATGAACGATGCGCGGCCCCGCGCTCGTTCATCATTGGTGCCAGGTCGCTTATACTTGCATGCCAATATGGACAATCTCGTCCATATCAGCATGCAAGGCTATGGAGCCGGGTGACAGGGGAGTGAAGAAACTTCACTCCCCCCGTCACTCACCCCGTCCCACCCCCCTGCCGGGTCGCCGGGCACCTCGGCGGCTAATCGCTAATGTGTAGGGCCCTTTAGTCTACCAACTTTGGGAAACACTGATTTAGAACATACACAACCCCATATATATATATACAGAGCCGGCCCTAACCAATATGATGCCCTAGGCAAGATTTTGGCTGGTGCCCCCTAGCACCGCCGCTAGTTCTGCAGGAGATGCCTGGCATGAGTCAGCTGGCAGCTCTGCTAACGTCGGGCGCCTTTTGTTTATGAAAATGCATCTTATTTGCATTACTATGTGGCTAGGATGCACAAGCAGCTTCTGCTGATTAAAATGATATGGAGCATGTCTATATTCTATGTGCGACTACGGCTGTATCTGCATACGAAATGCTACATTACAGTGATTTCCAGGAATACAATGCAACGTAGCATTTCGTATGCAGATACAGCTGCAGTCACACACAGAATATAGGCATGCCGCATATCATTTTAATCAGCAGAAGCTGCTGGTGCACCTATGCATACCAAATGCCCTAGGCAGTTGCCTAGTTTGCCTATGCCCAAGGCCGGCTCTGTATATGTATATATATATATATATATATATATATATATATATATAAAATCAGTGCTAATGCATTTTGGTTTTCTCCTACACATTATTGCTATTTACTTTATTGTAGAAATGTTTTAAGGTCTTTGTACAAGTGTTGCGGTGCATTTATTATATGTTTGTTTTTATTATATTTGTATAATATTAATGTTGTGTTTGTACAGCTTGTGTACTTGTGTTTACTCTTCATTCCACACTCCCAAATGAAAAATGCTTTTACAATTTCATGCATAAACTTTTTCATTTCCCATTAATAAATAAAGCCAAACATCAGCATTTGATCAACTCAGTCTGTGGATATAATGAATGGATTTTTACTAAGAAAATATTATAATATTGAGACTATTTAGATTTTGAGAATTATTCTATGACATATATATATTTAAATTAGCTTTAATGCAATTACTGTATGTCTAGTTTAGAAGCCAGGCATATAAGTTTACGAGTTAGACAATAAGTCAGTAAGAATGGGGTCTAGTAGAGAAAGAGTTGGAAGTTATGCTTCTCTGTTTCAGTATTTACATACTGGATTGAATCCTAATCGCAACACATTGGAATGTTCAATGACCAACAGGCTTAAAAGCCAAATTGAAAATACAGAAAATAGTCTAATAAGTCCATTGAGGCTGCAATAAAATATTGAGAACATCTTCAAAATGGCATGATTTAATGTTTCACTTTTATTGCCCAGCACAAAGCAAACATTTTTCTCCCAAGGCCAGGATTACTGTAAGACATTTTTTTTACAGCCCGTATATTGGGATGACAAATGTCTGGCTGAGTAGCTGCATTGCAGAGGATATCCAACATCTGCGGCCTTTAATTACAGATACAAAATATTTCTATTCTTTTGACAATTTGATTGCACTAATGATACATTTGAACTGTTTGTGGTTTAATGCAGCCGAGCTTTTAACTTTCTCTAAGCAAAAGGCACACAATGTGTTTATTATTAGGCAGAATATAAATACAACAGACAGTCACTGTTGCCAGAATCTTCAGTCGATCGAAATGGTCCGTGGAACGGTATCCGGACTCCAGGCCGACAACAAAAAGGTCGACACACCTTAGGTCGACGCCAATTGGTCGACACACCTTAGGTCGACATGGACAAAAGGTCGCCATGGACAAAAGGTCGACAGGAACAAGGTCGACATGGAAAAAGGTCGACATGAGTTTTTCACAATTTTTTTCTTTTTTGGAACCTTTTAATAGTTAACGATCCACGTGGACTACGATTGGAACGGTAATTTGTGCCGAGCGAAGTGGAGCGGAGCGAAGGCACCATGCCCGAAGCGAGGGGACGCGGTGCACTATTTGGGGTTCCCGGTCACTCTACGAAGAAAACGACACAAAAAAACATTAAAAACTCATGTCGACCTTTTTCCATGTCGACCTTGTTCCTGTCGACCTTTTGTCCATGTCAACATTTTGTCCATGTCGACCTAAGGTATGTCGACCAATTGGCATCGACCTAAGGTGTGTCGACCTTTCTGTTGTCGACCTGGAGTCCCAGACCCCGTGGAACAATACAATATAAAATAAACTCATAATCCATACATACTGTATATTGTTTGACAAGGTGCAACAAGCTCTTTATTTTGATTATTTGAAACACACACTGAAGGTTATTTATAAATGGTAAAGCTGATGGGGGGTATTCAATTGTAGTCGGAACTGCAATCTTGTCAGAAAGATGGCAGTTTACGACTTTTTTAGGTCGGAAACTGTACTGACCTATTCAATGCCCCTGCCATTTTTCCGACAAGTCGGCAATTCCGACTTGTCGGAAAACAAGTGGGTTGGCGGAATAGCTGCGTATCCACGTGTTTTGTCGGAAGCGCAGCCAAATCCGACAGGTTTTAGCCCCATTTCTGACAATGTCAATCCGACTTTAAAAAGTCAGATTGACATTGTCGGGAACGGCCAAATCCTATCGATGTCGGATCCTTTCCATTGGAAAGGATCCGGCATCAATTGAATATACCCCAATGTGGTGGAGCATGTTTACAGTACATTAGGAAATAATGGCTACTTTTAAGTAGTAGATATATGGCATTTCCACATTCATCTGCTATGAAGAAAAAGAAAAAAATGAGGGAATGTACATCTCAATCTGCCCCATCTGGAAGTGGTAAACATGGTGGTATACTGGTAAGCACTGATGCCTTACAGCACTGAGGCCATTTTTTGATGAGGGTCATATGTGTGTGGAGTAGAGATGTGCGTCAGACCATTTTTGCTGGATTTGGTTCTGATACGTCATTTGGATTTGAATTTGCCAAATTGCTGTGACTGGTTTTGGATTTGGATTTGGATTTGCGTGTTTTAAAAATATTGAAATCACATCATTTGATTTTTGTTTGTTTTGTTCCTAGAGTATTATTAACCTCAATAACATTAATACAGTCATTTTGACCACCTGATAGCTCACAATATTGTTTTCACCAATATTGGCAAAAGGCTGCAGCGAACTGGATGGTTACTAAGCGACAGAGCAGCGGCACAAGCACACGGCGATTTACAGCACATCTACTGTATGAAACATTGCCACAATGTACTGGGGTACAGTGCACAGAACAGTGCAAACAATAGATCTATACATTTTTAATTTTTTTAACCCGCAGCTCAGTTAAAACTGAGTGGAGTCACAGGGCTTTGAACAAAGGGCACTAGGGAAAAGTGCACCAATCAGTACAAACAATAGATCTACATCTACATACTGGCCCTCCTATGATGATAATCATCTGCTCCGGTGCCCAGAAAGATACATACAGCTTCCAAGAAAGAACTGGCACTTTGGAGACTTGTGAATGCAAAAAGACATATATTGCCCATACATATAAACGTTTTGGGGTATTAACCCCGTCGTCAGGACCACATAGCAAAAAATTTACATTATGTGGTCCTGACAATAGGGTTAATACCACAAAACATTGATGTATGGGCAATATATGTCTTTTTGCATTCACAAGTCTTCAGAATGCCAGTTCTTTCATGGAAGCTATATATGGGTGTACTATGCTATACTGGCGCTTGGTATCCCGGCGCCCAGCATACCCAGGGCTGCCACCAGAAATTGTGGGGCCCAGTACTGACAAAATAGGCAGGGCCCCCCCTCCCCCCCTTTTACAAAAAATATTTTAGGCAGATATTTTGGGCAAAAATTATTAAGCCTGCCCCCACGTCAAGGTATACTCTTTAGGCAGGTACCTAACCACCCTCATTAAATAAACCCTAGTGCCAGATATGCCCCCAGACCCCAGTGCCAGATATGCCCCCAGTTCCAGATACAGAAATGCCAGATATTCCCCCAGTGCCAGATACATATATATCCCCAGTACCAGATATGCCCCCAGTGCTAGACATGCCCCCACAGTGCCTGCCAGATATGCCCCCAGTGCCAGGCATGCCCCCACAGTGCCTGCCAGATATGCCCCCAGTGCCACATACAGAAATGCCCCCACAGTGCCTGCCAGATATGCCCCCAGTGCCACATATATCCCCAGTGCCCCACATACAGAAACGCCCTCACAGTGCCTGCCAGATATGCCCCCAGTGCCAGATATGCCCCTATTGCCAGATACAGAAATGCCCCCACAGTGCATGCCAGATATGCCCCCAGACCCCAGTGCCAGATATGCCCCCAGTGCCAGATAAAGAAATGCCTGCACAGTGCCTGCCAGATATGCCCCCAGCGCCAGATACATATATGCCCCCAGTGCCAGATATGCTCCCAGTGACAGATACAGAAATGCCCCCACAGTGCCTTCCAGATATGCCCCCAGTGCCAGATATGCCCACATTGCCAGATACAGAAATGCCCCCACAGTGCATGCCAGATATGCCCCCAGTGCCAGGTACACGTGTCCTCACAGCCCCGGGCCCCCTTCTCACAAAACACACAGTCACAGACAGAGACATACAACATACTTACCTTTACAAATCCATCCTCTCTGCTCTCTCTCTCCCACACTATCTGCTGCTGCCGGCCTCCTCCTATCCCTAGCTCCGCGGCTCCTCTTCACCCGATGCGCCGTGACGTCATGACGTCATGCTGAGTCGCATCCGAATAAAATAATCTTTATTAAAAAGAACAGCAAGCAGCAGCTTGCTCTGATCGGCGGCGGGCCGGTGGGATATGAAGGGGCAGCCGGCCAGCCGCGCCGGGGTCAGTGTCACCGGCGGCCGCCGCCGCCGGGAATAGCCACGGCTGGCTGTGTGTGCAGCCCGGGCCCTCCACTCTGTCAGAGTGGCCGGGCCCGGGACAACTGTACACAGGGCACCCCCTTGATGGCGGCCCTGAGCATACCGATGCCGGGATCCCGACCGCCAGCATGCCGGGCGAGCGCAAAAGAGCCCCTCACGAGTCATCAGAGTGCAAGTTCTTTCATAGAAGCTACATATGGGTGCACTATACTGGTGCTTGGGATCCTGGGCACCCAGCATACCGGTGTCGGAATCCCGACCGCCGGCAGCAGGGCGAGTGCAAAAGAGCCCCTTGTGGGCTCACTGCGCTCGCCATGCTGCGGGCACGGATGTGCGCTATGCGCGCCGCACTATTTATTCTCCCAACAGGGGTGTCATGGACAGCCCAAAAGGGAGAATAGTTGTCGGTATCCCGGCGCAGAGTGCCGGGATCCTGACAGCCGGGATATCGAGTGCCTCCCCTATAAATATATATATATATATATAGTAGTAGTTCCAGTTTCCTGGGGGGCACTCTCCTTCACAAATCATCCAAACGTATTTTCTTAAATCACAATCGGCTTTATTGGGTCGACGTTTCGGCTCAACAGGCAGAGCCTTTATCAAGACAAGCCATACATATTGTCATATTGCCAAAAAGTCATAACTAAGATAAAAATAACTCAACAGTACACCACTGTAGAAGGACTAACGGTCACATCAACATATAGGCTTCACATAAAGCTCCTGGACAACTATCCAAATAGTGGCACATCAGTCAATAGAATCTCACTGGAGGCAGAAAGTAGACGTCCATTCAGTGTGACTGCATGCAGAGAGTGCCCCCCAGGAAACTGGAACTACTACTATACGTGTTGATCCACCGAGACTGTGTGGATTCGACTGGGTGCACCCCGCAGTTGACTATACACGGATGTGAGTGCAGGACTTCCATGGATATATATATATATATATATATATAATATTTTTTAACTTGCAGCTCAGTACAAACTGAGTAGAGTCACAGGGCTTATATATGCACGTAAAACACTAAGGTAAAGTGCACCAAACAGTACAAATATATATATATATATATATATATATATACATACACAGTATATATATATTTTTTTTTATTTGCAGCTTGGTTCAAACTGTGTGAATCACAGGGCTTATAGATGCACATGAACAGAGCGCACTAAGGTAAAGCGCACAGTACAAACAATATTTTTATTTTATTTTTCCTTTTTTTAGCTTGCAGCACGGTTATAACTGCGTGGATCATGGGCTTATAGATGCACGTGAACAAAGTGCACTAGGGTAAAGTGCACAAAACAGTACAATTTACAGCAGAGTACATTGCAGCATACAGCAGCATGGCCCCTATACATAGTCATTTATACAGTACAGTCAGTACAGCACGGTATATCACAGCATACAGCAGCGTGCCCCTATACCCAGTCACTTAATAGTAAAGCAAAGTATAGCGCCTCATAGCAGAAGCGTGCCTCCTATACACAGTCACTTATAAGTACAGCCAGTACAGCACAACATAGTGCAGCATACAAGAAGCATGCCACCTATACACAGTCACATTTAAGTACAGTGAGCACAGCAGTGTATAGCGCAGCATTCAGTGCGCATCAGTGAAATGGCACCGAGTCCCGGCCGCATCACCTTATACAGAATCCAAGTCCCGCGAGAATCTAATGCAGCGAGGATGTCGCTTGGTCTCGATGTGGGATCCAAGTCTGGCAGAAACGCCCGAGACGTGGCTCGGGTGAACTTGGATCCCAAATGTTCATAGCAGTCTGGATTACCACTCATCTCTAGTGTGGAGTTTGTATGTTCTCCCCATGTTTGCATGGGGGTTCTCTGGCTGCTCTGGTTTTCTCTGATACTGCAAAAGCATACTGGTAGGATAACGGAAGTCTGACAAAATAAACCCTAGTATATGTGTGCACTTGTATATTAGCATTTTAGACTGTAAGCTCCAAAGGAGCAGGTACTGATATTAATGACAAATATTCCCTGTACATTGCTGCATAAATTATTATTATTATTATTAATAATAATAACAACAATAATAATAATAATAATAATAATGGTTTAATAATGTTATATGAGGTCCAGTGCACAGTTGTGCCTTGGTAGCGCCTAGTTTTAATAATAAAGCATGTAGTTTTATTATTTTTAGTGCTCTGTGATGTTTAAGTAGAGTAAACATCTGTAAATAACCGCAGTTCATGTTCCCTTCATAGATATTTTGCATTCTGATATATTCATAATTATATAGAGTTGGAGCAGTCTCATCGCATATTATGTCAGAAGGTTATCTTGATAAATTATTTTATTAAAATGAATTGATCTTCTGTAACTTTTAAATCAAAGCAGCTATACTATTGATTATTCACACATGGAAAATAAAATGATTAATTGCAATCAGTTAGGGGACACATTGTTGGTGTGTGTTTTTGCCATTTGCTTGTAGATTATGGCGATAACAGCTGAGCCAATTCTGTCCCTCAGGATCTGTTTCTAATGATTGATTTGCAGTGGAACCAGAAAGGATGTACCCATAATTCATGGAGAAAGAAACAAAACTATAGGGGTAATTCAGACCTGATCGCTGGTCAGCGATTTTTGCTGTCCTGCGGTCAGATAGTCGCCGGCTACAGGGGGAGGGTATTGGAGCTGTGCAAGTGTGCGATCGCATGTGTAGCAGAGCTGTACAAACTGATTTTGTGCAGTCTCTGCGCAGCCCAGGATTACTCAGCCGCTCCGATCACATCAGCATGTCTGGGACCAGATTTGAGGTCAGAAAAACCCTCCCTGAAAACGCTTGGACACGCCTGCGTTTTTCCAGACACTCCCTGAAAACGGACAGTTGCCAACCACAAACGCCCTCTTCCTGTCAATCTCCTTGCGATCACCGGTGCAATCAATTTTTTCGCTCCATCCCGTCGCTATGCAGTGATGCCCGGTGCAGTCGTCCGACGCACCTGCGCATTGTGCAAACGCATGCGCAGTTCGGACCTGATCACAGGCTGTGAGAAAATGCAGCCTAGCGATCAGGTCTGAATTACCCCCTTTATTGCTAACCTGTAACTATTTTTTGGACCAGCCAGTGGTTGTCATGCTGCGGGATATGGTGGAATGCCTTTCTGCCAATTCTCCTACTGCTTTGATGGTAAAATTATCAAATTCAACATACCTACATTTTCCATATCCCCACTTCTAAATTACCATTTCAACCATTTGCACTGTTTCAATATTCTTGAGCATATCTTTGCCTGAACTAATGACTTCATTAAGCAATGAGACATAGGGCCAGATTCAATTAGCCACGGGGGTTATATTCACCCCGGACATATTCAATCAGGTCCTGCATGACTGTGCGTTAAGCCCCAGAGCCCCAGCCTCAGGAGCTGGTAAATGCACCCTCTGGGTTTTATTGCGCAGGAAAACACTTAGATTCCTGCACTTAGCGTCGAATCTAGGGGTTACTACATGTTACCAGTGGGTTTCAAAAGATAAAAAGATTGAATAGCTCTGGGTGTTAAACCCGGAGCTTTACCTTCTTTATAAACACCGCAGGTAATTGAATATGCCAAGTGTGATGCTACTAGCCCCTAGAGAATTCATAGTCTGAATTCGGTCTCAACCCACACAATTACTGATTTACCTGTGTGTATCGATGTGACATGTGTCTGGTAAAGGGTGACTTACCGTAGAAAAGGGTTGTTCCTAGTTACCTTGCTCTTCTCTGGCCATGGCATTTGTTAGCGGCTTCAGGGGGACTCAGCAAATGCAGAAAACGAAACTACTGCTCTCACATCATAAAGTATCATTACCAGTAATACATCTCCAAAAACTTACACTCGACACATATCTACCAATGTTTTACTTTTATCACCGGAAACCAAGACCAAGACAGAGGGTTATGTCATCATGGAGATGTGACCGCCAGTAAACTGGAAATAATTCCCAACCAGCATTACAACGCCGTGCTGACGGATGGCTGTGCAACTGAGACTTCAAATCAGGACAGATGAAAGCTATGTTGACTGCTGTATACATATAAAGCAATTTCTAACTATGGGGGTAATTCCAAGTTGATCGCAGCAGGATTTTTGATAGCAATTGGGCAAAACCATGTGCACTGCAGGGGAGGCAGATATAACATGTGCAGAAAGAGTTAGATTTGGGTGGGTTATTTTATTTCTGTGCAGGGTAAATACTGGCTGCTTAATTTTTACACTGCAAATTAGATTGCAGATTGAACACACCCCACCCAAATCTAACTCTCTCTGCACATGTTATATCTGCCTCCCCTGCAGTGCACATGGTTTTGCCCAATTGCTAACAAAAATCCTGCTGCGATCAACTTGGAATTACCCCCTATAGATGAACAATTTACGAATGCATTGCCAATGTAAGTAATTGTGTTCTAATGGTGATTTATTAACTATGTTCCTGTTTTAAACTGGCGCTCTCCTAATATATATTTACAATTACATCTCCAAACATTTTAGATTTTTTAAGGCTTTGGTTATGCCACAACATAGAGCATATTTGAAAAGATTTAAAATTAGATAAACAAATCCAAGGTTCACATTCAAGTCAAGCAAACAAAGCAAACATCTTTCAAATCCAAGTGAAGCAATACAATTTCAGCCGTTACGATTGCACTTTTGGAAGGGATGCAGTTAATATACTGGCTGTCGCAATTCCGGCGTTCAGGGTACCGCCGCTGGAATCCCGACAGCCGGTGAAATGGCGGCGGTTGCAATCCCCGAATGCAGCCCCATATTCCCACTCGGGTGGTGGGTCCATGCCAACTCCCGAGTGGGAATATTACCTATGCCAAGCTTGCCACCGGGCCCAATGCATGGTGAACGCATCGAGCCCACGAGGGGACTCACTGCCTCGCCGCCGGGATTCCGGATGATGGGATCTGCTGTCGGTATAGTGACAGCTGGTATCCCGTCTGCCGGTCTCCCATATGTATTCCTTTGGGAATACATACAAGACTAGCCACTTAATGATATCTTCAACAAGTGTCATTTCACAGTATAAGAAAGCTGCTATGAATAATAATACTATATGTAAGGTAAAAATTAAATGTTACTCATTTAGAGATACAGTAGGCTCTAAATATCTAATGCTATAACCAAATAATGAAGCCAAGTTAACCTAGAAAAATTGTATGATGAAAGGTATAAAATGCTAAATCGGCCATAGCCTTTGCAGACATAGCCTGCCTGTAACGTGATGCAGCGGAAACACTTAGAACACTTGGGGGAGGATGTATCAAACCTTCAAGAGAGATAAAATGTAGAAACTGCACAAGGCAACCAATACGCCTCTAACTGTCATTTGTTAAACTGTGCTATATAAGTTATAGCTAAAAGTTGCTTAGTTTCACTTTCCATGGACAGCTTCTCCACTTTATCTCGGAGGTTTGATACATCTTCCCTTTAGAGACAGCTGGAATAGACAATCCAGGTTACAATGCGGGCACCAGACAATTGCCTGCTAGCAGCTCTATTGTCCCTCCTATACTGTTGCTCAAATGGGCAAACAGAGTTGTTTTGACTATACAGTACTTCACACAAAAAAACCTAGCCCCACCCCAATCCACTCAAATCTTGTCCACATATTCTCCTCCACACTCTCATTTCTATAAGGCCATACCCACTATAAATGCCCATGTTGGGAGTGTACATGGAACGTAAGTACACCAAGGACTTGCTGAAATAGGTTGCACTGGCTACTAGGAACTAGGCTCTACATATATTGTCAGACAAAGGGGGATATTCAATTTGCCCACAACAATTGCGGGTGTAAAGTGTCGCCGCTGGGTGCTATCTAACTAGCCCCGATAAACCGGCTCGTGCCGCGGCTTATCGGGGATTTTGCTTCACCTGCCTCCAGCAGGCGAAGCAAAATGCCCAATAACAGCCCGGGGCTATTTCACCACGAAAACACACAGGTTTCACAGTTCACTGAACCTGTGTGTTTACGGGTGTAACTGCACTCGTTACCAACCGAGCTAATTAAATAGCCCGACCGCAGCACCCGAAGAAACATCGGGGGTTATTACTCCCGATGTCTCTTTGGAAGCAAATTGAATATCCCCCAAAAGGAGATGGGAACGGTATATTGCACTTGGAATGAGCGCTGTTTACCACTGGCCACCAAATAATGGATTCTGTATATACTAACTAAGTGATGGCTAAAAAGCATCAAGTGCAACATTTAAATACATGTTTTTTCCATTCCTCAATGGCTCAAATAGAAAAAAAGCTAAGTGGAGACACAAAAAGGGAAAGAAGTAACTAGAACGTTCAAATACAAAATGTACAAAAACATCTATAAAAGCCATTTAAAATATTAATAAACTTATCCTTATTTGTCAAAGATGAAAATTGTGACATGAAATCCAAAGATTAATGTGACTGATGGTATCTATAAGACCAATATAAAAGCAATCAAATACTTGACGCAATCACATACTTGAACGTTGTGTTACTGTATATCCCATATCACATATTCATTTTAAATACAGTAAACAGATGTAATCTTTGTTTATTTTTCCTAGGCCATAGTAATATAATGTAAACATTGTCAATTTATATTACTGTATAATATAATTGTAAGCACAATCACCAACTATGACCCATGCATGATATAAAAAGGTACTACAGCATACTAAACATAAATAAAGAGGCACATCATTAAAAAAAAAAAAATTAGAACCAGTATATACAAATAAAATGCATTTTTCTAAACAGTATATAAAAATAAAATGCATATTTTCTAATAGAAATATTGTACAATCACAGCTTATATAACACAATATAACTGAACTTTGAATATTATAGTTTTATATGAATTTTATCCTCTCATGCATTTCCTTTGAAGCTGCAGCACCACCTAGAAAAATGCTTTCCTAATGTGGCTCCTCCCCCTAGACAGTTTTCTGGCGCACTGTCAATTCTGTTATTCAGAACCGGTAAAATAATTTTGGTAACCAATGTTGGTGATGAAGGGAAAACAGCTGGGAGGCTCCTAAAAATCAGGTGACGCTCCTGACCGCTTGGAAGAGTGGGTAAGTCTCCCAGAACCGAGCACATATCATGCAAAACTAGGCGTCTGGGGCAGCCAGTGATGCAATTAGCGCTAAACCACATCCCTGTGGCCTTTTCCCCCACTTTACAATGTCGGTAATATATAATATGGTATTGTGTAGTGGTGGGCAGGGCTACAATAACGCAATAGCATCATCATGCCACCAGTCCGACCACTTCCCATGACACGCCCCCTGCTGAGCCAACCTGGCAGTCCCGTCCATGAGGAAGCAGCCAGGAAGTTGGCAAGTATGGAATGGGGTCTGTAATTGGACAATCCAATCTTTTGATTTTGTTTTGTGGCTAGTGCTCCCATTTTTAACAGTGGTCCCACTGGTTTTTAGCCAGATCTGAGAGTGAATCAGAGGAACCCCTGCATGTAGCAGCCTGTGGTTCTGACTGGCAGGAGGGGTTGGGTAATTTTGGGAAATATTTTGCTCGGTGGTAGTGCAGCTTTAAATATGTTTCCAGGTACCAAGAACAGTTATGGCAGCCAATTTTCCAGACAATTTTTGGAGAGAAGCCCTTATCTTGCTTCTTTCCTTCATTTTATCACTGTTGTTACTTTTGGCTTAAGGGAAGGAGAGTGAGAAGTAGAGATATTTTCAGTGGAACTTATGACTCTATTTCCAGATGAGGAAGAATAGAAGTAACAACTCACCCTTGATGTTCGGATATATGTAGCCTGTCTTATACTGCATCCGATACTGATAAACACAAAACTCCTGTCAGGAAAAAAAAAGTTTAAAACTGTATTAATGGAAAAATGAAAAAAAAAAAAAAAAAAAACCCAGCACAGCTCTTACCCAGAAATCCTACAGCCTTTATCAAACTGAAATGAACTGGAACATAGACTGACAGAATTAATCATCCCAAATAAGTAGTGTTGCTCAAACAATATCTAACACTATATGAGTATTATTGGATATTTGACATTTTCTGTAAAATAAGTAGTAATTGGAAAATTTCAAATTGAATCATAACAACCTAATCCATAAGAAGCATAGTAAGTTGTGTCGGGTATATGTGTGTATGTTTGTGTGTACAGATAGGGTAATATAATATAGTTGTTTTGTTCTAACCAGAAATCCGCAATGTTCTTAAGGTATTAAAAGCTTCCATGGTGACATTTAACAATGATTGGGGAACAAGGTTTCTACAGTTGTCTTAAAAAGCTTTGCACAGTTCTGTTTTATTGAATTAACCCCTTGTATGTTTAAATAATAATTTTTTTCCAATTATGAACAAGGGAATATCTTGTTGCGGATCATCATAAATATTTCTCGCTACAGTTCTATTTTATAAGCTTTGTTTCCCAATTACAATAAGGTTTAATGCGCTCAAAATAAAACTTTGTAAACAATTTTTTTATTTTGTGTAGAAACCTGCAATTTAATATGAATTTGTCCTAAAAGTAGACAATTTAAAAAAAAAAATCACTGTAATGCACATTTGTACATACATATGACTAGATGTAAACAAACTGCAATAAGTGGACAAGAGGAGAAGAGTAGTTATACAGTACTGTATATGTACTTGAAATCCGTGAGTGTCCTAATAGGAATAAATGTGGGTAATCCACCCATGTCTTGGATAGCTGTGTTATGGTCAGATTGGGTGTTACTAATGGCTACAACATAAGTAAAAGGAATAAAAAAAAAAAATGATGCATTACAGATGAAGACGTAAAATGTGACCTTTACTTTTTTTTCCCTATTTTGGATTAATTATAGACTTCTACGGCAAGAAGTTCAGTGTTGGGTAAGAAGATATAGGCAATGAAATGCCAAAAACGTACAATTCCCAAAATGTCGAACTTAGTTATACTGCAAAGACAGAACAGCACATCCTTATAGTAAAATTTGGGTAGGGGTACTCTTGCCTCCTGGGCTTGAGAGCAGTAGCCTCTTCTGAATATGCATTGTCCAGTGCATACGCCCACTGTCACTTCAGAAGTAGTCTCTGCTCTGTTTTTGTGGGAGCCACAAAGAGGAAAGCGGTTGACCTGTCATTGCTGGACCCCCTCACCGCAATTAAAGGGGACAATGAGCATGATCAGTAGGCATCGGAGGGTAAAAGGATAGCAGGCATAGAGACTGAGCAGGTAACTGTGCACCTGGACAAACCATGCTGCACTGCAAGGGGTGCAAATAAATGTATTATTTTTGCATGCAGAGTAAATAGTGGCTGATTTTGCATCTAACCCGTAAATACTGGACAGCTTTATTTTTACATTGCATTTTAAATTTAAGTTTAAACACAACTCTCTCAAATATAAATTTCTCAATTTCCCCCCTCTCTCAAATCTACAGTAAATGTTTGCACATCTAAATCTTCCCCTCCTGCCATGCAACATGGTTTTGCCCATTTGCACAGTTACTACTATATTTGCTCCCATCTCAGAATCAGGCCCCTGGCAAGAGGCAAAAATACTGGCAACAAGTCGTGTGGCGTTCCCTTGTGTATTTGAATGTACATTTCATCCTTTCTTAAATAAAACATAAAAAAAATAAAAAAAAATACTGCCAACAATCAGGAGGGCAATCATAGATATGACAGGTGTTAATTTATGTCATTTTCTATACACTTAAGTACTAGGCACACCCCTGTCGTGGGATGACCACTGATCCTCCGCAATTAAGCATTTGGAAACTTCCCACAATAAGTCATGTTTGAACCTAAAGAGAGTTAAAGCAAGAGAATGTTATCGGAAGAAACTGAACTAACAATGCATTTTGCTGCAATGTTTAATATAAACTCAATAGGGTCTGTCCTAGCGCCCAGTCTTCTACGGCACATTTCTCCAACATGCTGGGAACTCACCTACTTAGCCCCGTAATATTCTGGCTTCTGTAAATCTACTTCAACATGCTGATTAGTTGCCTGCAACATGTGAGGCTTTCCTGAGTGTGAGCTTTTATTCATTTATGAGCCTATTTATTAAAGTATCCCTGAGATGGAACAAGGATGGACCTCAGCAGATACTGTATCTCCGTTATCTGCATCTGCACACACTGAGATAGGTGCAACACTGCGGGATACAACACAATTCTCTGGGTGCATAGCTTCTCTGCCTGGTGTTCATTGAAGATCCCAAATCTTGTCAACCCACAATGCAGATCCTACATCTCAGTTACCTTTCCAAAATGTAGATTTCAGCTCTGTGGTGTTAGCCCCAAATTGAAGTACCCACAAGGCAGTTACCAGGTCTTAATACTACTCCTGCTCCTCCTCATACTACTGCTGCTACTACTACTACTACTACTACTACTACTCATAATAATAATAATAATAATAATAATAATAATAATAATAGCCATTGGGAGTCTCAATGATTTTTAACATTCAACTGGAGTCTGAGACTTCTGGGAATCCATTAAAGACTTTGCGGCCATTTGTAGATCGCTGCCCTGTTGCTATCCTGTGCACCTGTGGAGATGCAATAAATGAAAAATGGATAAACAGAGTTTGATAAAATGTGATGAACCCAATGCTTTGATATTTACCAACAGGCTTAGAGCGCGGACAACATTAGTGAAATGTTTCATTTGCCTTTGGTTTGTGATGCTGATGTGTAGAGCAAATTAATCTGCAACCACATTTATTTCAGTCAGATGGCAATTATTAGTAATGACTATAGGCATGTAGTCTACTACACATCCATAAATCTTATCCTAACACCCCTCTATTGTATTCTCTAGGTTTGGACTACAGGTTGAGACTGTTGAGATGGGTCCATATATATTTTAATATACATTTATTGTCTATAGTAGGTGTAGGGGGGGGGGGGTGTACTACGATATACCGGCACTCGGGATCCCGGCGCCCAGCATACTGGCGACGGGATCCCGACTGCCGGAATGCCGGCAGCGGGTCATGCACAAAAAAGCCCCTTGCGGACATGGTGGTGCGCTATGCACGCCATGCTATTTATTCTCCCTCCAGGGGTCACCCCAAGAGGGAGAATAGTTGTCGGGAAGCGTTCGCTGGAAGTGATGGGGGCAGGGGGCAGCCGGCATTCAGGAAAACGGGTGGGGGGGTGTTGCACTGCGACAGCAAGGCTGAGTAAGCCCGCACATGAACACTGCGAACAGGTTTGCATTTGCAATCCTTAATGAATTAGGCCTAAAGTCGTTATATGTCCATTTTGACAGAAAAGCCAGAATAAAGGCAGGGAGAACTGTGACGGCTATTAGAATACTAACCTCTCCTGTATGCCATTCTTTTATCTGAAATCAGATGATGCTTATAACATCTAATATTGGCATTGCTTCCATGTAGCAGCTGTGTATATACTATGTCTTGGCAGGGCTTCACATTCATTGCGGATTGACAGCTGTGATGTTACAACTTCAATGCTAGTTCTTCTTACACATTGCAGAAGAAGCTGGCAGTCAACCTCTTAGTTTCTTATTTTTGAAATGTCAATGTATTGTTCTTTGTTTCAAGGTGGCAATTGCAAATGGATAACTTAAATATGTAAAAGGAATATTGTCTACAGTATTTACGGAACTGTAACTGTATACCACAGGAACACAGACAATGCTACCCTTTCACTATTTTTCTAACTAAAGGATGCAAAAAGACTATCTAGCTATGGTTCTGTCTCTTCCGTGGCTAATCATCCTGCACTGTGGGCCATTAGTGTTATATATGTAAGTGCATTTACATGTAGTAACATTCAGGGCCATGTTAATGTATAGGCAGACACGCTGGGCAGCTGCCCAGAGCCCAACAATTCTAGGGGTCTTCGAGTGTGGTGGCCACACAAAGCGTCGAGGTAGCATTCTCCCAGCCTGCAGTGACAGTGAATGGCTGTCAGCATACTGATTGGGGGATGGCTGGAGCTATCCACCAATCACAGTGCTGACAGCCATTCACTGTATGGAAGAATGGGGAGAGATGCCGCAGGGCCGCAGGAGGGACATGTTATGATTTTTTTTTTATTGGTTCTTGTGAATGGGAGTGTAGGGGCCCTAGTGCATTGCTTTGCCCAGGGCCTTCTATGCTGTTAAGTCGACATTGTAAGTTTACATCCAGAGAGACTGCCTAGCAGTGGCAGTCACTACCCACTGGAAGTGCTGCCTGCTAATCACATGATGGATAGACATTTTCGAGGGAAGGTGTTTTCCTCTCCCTGGGACTGCCAGTTCAAACTTCAGGAGTAGGCAGCACTTCCCATATGAAGCCTCTACCCTGCTATACTGGCAGACCTACCTGACTTCTAAAGGGCTGTAACTCTTCCTAGAAGCTGGCTGACTTATTAATTTGTGCATGCAAAGGACGATGATAGACCCCCCTCCCCCTTCACCCTGGCCAGCCAAGGCAGGAGCCACGGCTGATTACATCTCACATAAAGTGTGTCCCTCTCAGCATGTGCACTGCTTGCACTTGTAGTGTGTTACACTTACAGGTCCATTCGCTTTGATTTGTGGTGGTCACGGTTCATTTACATGTGCCGTAATGGTGTGCAGACCCTAGTTTCCCCTATTCAGATGCACTATATTTTGGGTCACAAATATCCTTAGATGCTCCTTTTTACCAGGGGCAAGCTTATGAGTTGATGATGATGTCTACTGTATCTTTTATCCAGGCACTAATAACCACTCTGTTGTGGGGTCCATGTATCTTATGATAACAACAGGTAAAAGTGTTCAATGGAATGTGTGTTACTAATATAGTGGATTTTAAAGAGCTGGTTTAGTAAGGGTAAGCTGACAGAATTTGGTGTAAGGTCTTGGAAGGGTCAATAACCGGACCATTACTGCTGTGCTACCTAGCTACATTTCATGGCAAGAACACGATATTAGACCCTTATATTCTACTATAAACATACATGATACACACAAAAATAAAGTATCATCTATATGTAAGCAGTGGTGACTACAACAGATATTTGCTGTGGTCCCTTTGTTTTATGCACAGAAACAGCAGCAGTCCCTATCGGAATCTATGGGGCTGCTAAAATATTAAATGTACCAAAATTAGGAAAGTGTAGCTATCTTTAGGTGGCATTAGCCATTGTAGCCTATGGGATACATCTACGCTAAATGTTTAGGAGAGGAGTCCCTCTCACTTAATGTTCAGTTGCATATGAGTGGATGGATATTTGCAGATGATCAGTAGCTCTGCTGGGTCCGAAACAGGAATTACGTAAATTGATCATGCTAGCAATCACTTTCCTTTTTACACATCCCAGGGATGGGCTCCTATAGGAGAACCTGTCCCTGTATATGTTTGATACTTTGCACTAATACATTATTATTATTATCATCATCATCATCATCATCATCATCATTATCTATCTATCTATCTATCTATCTATCTATCTATCTATCTATCTATCTATCTATCATCTCTATCTATGTATCTATAACTTTTTTAATAGCTCCACCCCAGACACATAGTTCCTGAACCTTTTTTTCCAGAAAAAAAGGATTGACTGTGCCTAAATCTGCTGAGTACAGAGACCCCAAATATGCATCCTTTTGGGTCCTCACACAAATATGTGCATTCGACCTTTAAACTGTTTTTTTCCCATTTACCCTAACCCTTTACCACTTCTACATGAGTACAAATTAACCACGTGAACAAATTATTAAGGTGGAAGTAAATGGGAATAGGGTCAGGTATAAGAGGACAAATATTGAGGACTAGCATCATTTGTGAAGTTTTGTGGTGACCTTCCTTTTGTGTGACACAGTGTGCCAATACAGTACATGGGCTGGTTATTCTGCAGTGAATACATCCAGGCCCATGTTTGCATTTGTGCGAAAACGCACAGCAGCGATCAGGTCTGAATTAGCCCCATAGTCAAGTAAGTTTAGTGAATCCTCCAAAACCTCAAAATTATAATTATTTGACATGCCATGAATAAAACTTGGCAATCAGAAAGTAACAGACAAGATAGGTATTGCCATTGTCCAGTGGTGAATTTTCCACTAGGCATGTGATGCACCTGCCTAGGGGTGCCACTTGCTGGGGGTGGCACAGCAGGCTCCTCTGCAAGAGAGCCCTGCTAGGCCGCTGGCCATATGAAGCTATGTGATTCTTTGTTTTTCGTCATTATGACTAATTTTGATATTTTGTAACTGGAGGTGGTGGAGGGTGAGTTTGGGGCTACTTTAGCAGTCTGATGACATCAGGACTGACCCAACGTGAAGGGGGAGTAGAGAGCAGTAAAGTGGGGGGGGCTACCATTATTGTTGTGCAGGTGGTCTTCAGTATGCCGGCGGTCGGGCTCCCGGCGACCAGCATACCGGCGCCGGGAGCCCGACAGCCGGCATACCGACACTTATTCTCCCTCGTGGGGGTCCACGACCCCCCTGCAGGTTGAATACAATAGTGTGGCGCGCGTAGCTTGGCAAACGCAGCGAGCCCGCAATGGGCTCATTTGCGCTCGCCACACTGTCGGTAAGCCGGCGGCCGGCCTCCCGGCGCCGGTATGCTGGTCGCCAGGAGGCCGGCCGCCGGCAGATCGTAGTGAACCCTTGTTGTGCTTAGGGGCTAACTGTGCACTGGCAGGGAGCTACTCCCATTGTCTCTGTCTAGATTTTAAGAGGCTAGTAATTGTGGAGTGCTAATGGACTGGTCTAGACCTATCAACCCTGCTTGTAATAAAAAAAATAACTTGGACTAGGCGCAAAGGTGTCCTCTGCACTCCACACACTCTTAATCAGTTGGAGGCAAACCTTTAACTGCGCCAATGAATACTGGTGTAATCCATGACATTAGTAAAAAAAAGAAGAAAAGGCATGTGTATGAATGTGAACTGGTGTGTTATATATGCTCAAAATGTTTTTTTTTTTTTTTTAATTATCAGTCTCCTAAATATCAACTACAGTAAGAATAATTTAGATTAAGACAATTGCTAAGGGACCAGATATGTCATGTTATAGTTTATACTGATACTGCATTAAATAAACAAGTCATTTTTGGAAAAGACGTATTGAGTTATATGTATGTTTTTCCCTTAAAAATGATATATTTTTAAAATAAATATCTACATACTTTCCTACGCGAGGAAATACTGTTAACGCATAATAAGAAAAAAGTAATCTTTTTGGCAAAACATTTTGCAATAAGTGTATTATTGCTGGCATTCACAGCAAATAACCTAATACATTTTCCCAAACTGTGTTGGGTTTCTGTTCCTGTACATTTGGTTAGTATACGTCTCTATGACCTCATTAAAACCTCAAGGGCAAACTATCTCAATTTTAGTAAGTGGTTTAGTCTTTAATTTAATAACAAGTACATTTTTCTTACCTTTAACAATTGACAAGTCCCACTATGCCAATATAGCTATCAGAAGTACTCACAGAGACTTGTTCCGAGATGTTAAACAAACTGACATGTGACAAACTGTGAGAGTGGCCCTGCAAATTAATATCTTTATATTCTCTATTTACATGATTTAAATCCTACCTCTTGAATATTAAAGGAACACTGACCTCAAAGGAATCATCTATATTTGTACTGTGTGCAGCAAAGAAAATGTGAATGTACTCTATTGTCTGTATATATTTTCCAATGTCAGATTAAGAAATGTATGTTGATACAATGGGGGCAATTCAGTTACTGGTAATGTGTCTGTATACCTCTATGAGGTTTGAGGCACAATGTGCACTGGAGATACAGATGGGTCCATGTTTATCTTGGCCTTTAATAGGATTAATTGAGCCAGGGCAGTCAGACTTAATCCCCTGCTGTAATGATTTAATCCCCTGATGTATTGTTCTCTGTATTGTATTGCAGTTGAGAACAATAGATGAAAGGGCTTATGTTAATAAACCATGATGTGCCTAGGCGCAGCAAAGAAGTCAAGCTAAATGTGGACCCATCTGTACCAAAAGTTTCTTGAAGAATTCAACAAAATTGATTGAGTTAAGTAAATTGCGCAACTGTCTTCTATAGGTTCCGTTATTTGGTAGTGGACAGGGTTGCACTTCTGTTTGTCCACGTAAATTATGATTTACAGGCACCAGTACTGGATTTGGATCACATGGACCATAAATTATTTAATTTGGTACTGACCCACCAATCAATCCCTACACGTGTATTGCGGCAACTCAGGGTAACACAGCACCCAGTTTAGGAATTACTGTTCTAGACCATGTTTGCTTCACACTCCCCATTCCTGTCCCTCCCACCTAATTCTACCTACTCTTGGAAAGGGGAGGTCGGGCAGATAGAGGTGGACGTGTGAGCATTTTTTGGACACATACAGTATAAAGAAAAAGTCTTATTAGCGAGGACAATAATGACAATGACAGATTATATAACTGCTGTTTCTATCTTACACACTCACAGAATGCACTGAAAGCCTTTCTACATATATTATTTATATATGTGTACCTGTATGTGTTTATCATTTAATTTGAAATTATTGGTAAGTTAAAAAAAAAAGTGTTATTGTATATTAAATCTACTATAGACTGTCCCTTACTACAATAGACCTGTGAAAGTCTGTACTAAATCCTATATAATAAAAGGCTAGCTGCTCCTCACCTTCGTTATGTACACCGGTGGCCACTGGAGGCCGCCACACAGACCAAATGAGAAGGAAAGTGTTCATGCAGGGAAATGTTACAGCCTGCTGCTAATTACATAAAAACACTGATCTGACTGTTTCACACTTGCTGAATATGGAGAGAGGGAGAGAGAGAGAGAGAGAGAGAGAGAGAGAGAGAGAGGGAGAGAGAGGGTGCTGAAGAGAGAGAGAGAGAGAGAGAGAGAGAGAGTGGGGGTAGGGGTAGGTTTCTTGTTGTGGCAGTTGCCATTTATAACAACCTTTCATATTCAAAATTGACTGGATTTTCTATCCTTTTGTTTGATTTCCACTTACAATAATCTAACGCTGCTCCTCACCTCTGTGATGCCGCTGGCAGCCACAGGAGGGACAAGGACACACACACATACACCCTATGCACACTGCAACCCCCAGTATATATTGTCCCTATATACATATTGCACCCTCATGCCCCTCCATATAGTGCCCCCTATTTACAGGGCACATCCCCACTCCATCTACTGCTCCCGCCATATGCTGCATACTCTGCACCCCCTCCTCCATATACTATGCTGCAACCCCAGGTTACTTGCAATCCCATGACTTGGCAAAAAAGAAGCAGCAGTAACCAGGAAACGGATTTAGGAACCACCAGACGGTCCCACAACACTCAGACTGGAGGCACTGGGGACACGTGTGGCCATTACCGGTAGGGGGAGAAGTTGAATCAGTTCAATAGAAAGGGGTGAGACCCTGTGTGGGGGAAGAAGAGGAGTCGGCGTTGGGGCTGCAGATGATGCGGGTGAGGAGGCATATATACTGCGCGCCATTGAAGGGGCGGGGTTCTGTGCTTGCCCCTCCCACACCTGCACAGGCTATGCCCAGACCCCTCCAGCCAGTAGCTGGTGGCTACTGGTGTCCTCTACCCCCAGGTATACAGCATCTATATATATAAAAGGCTAACGTTACACTCACTGGTGTATTTATTATGGATGCAGTGCGTGCGGCGCACATGGGCCTCCCAGGGTCCACACTGGGTCCACACTGCACAGCCTGCACCCATTATTTGTAATACTTACCCTCCAGAGTCCCGCGGCGAAGCAGCAGCACTGCAGAAATCACTGGGAAATGGCACAGTGCCATTTTGAGTCTTGCGCATGCGCAGTAAGAAAATCACTGGGAAAATGGCCACCACGCCATTTCCCCGAACCCCTGCACATGCACTCGAGGCTCTGGGACAGCGCTAGGGTCCCCTAGGGACCCTAGTGCTCAGAGTCACAGCGTTGACACCGGGCCCTGACAGAGCCTGCAAACAGGCCCCCTCCTCTCTAGATACGCTCCTGGCCACACCCTCAGCATGACAGAGCCCTAGCTACCAACAGCAGGACTTCCAAGAACCCGGCAGCTCCTGTGTTTGTAGGGACCCCCTTTCCCCCTTATAATCTGGACCTGGTGTCTGTCATTTTGACTGGCTTGTTTTAACTAGTATTTTATAAATGGTAGAGTATAATTTGATGCACAACAGAGGAAAAATAGGGCCTACGTTCAGGGCTTAGATGCCCAGGTTTGCAAAAACTAAGCCACACAGAGAAGAGGACATATGGGAGCTCCCAATATAATATACTCTAAATAAAGAAGCTAGTTCTTTTCATTTCCAACTTGATACATTGTAATTCCTTCTTAATGACTGCGGGAGTCAGATTTTTGCATGCAAATTAAGCTGAGACCTGTGACTTATTATCAGTTACCTATTCCACAGTGGTCCTTATTCAGAGTTGTACGACATTGCTGCTGTGCAATATCGTACAGCTAATATGATAATGCAGCAGGAGTTATGATGTAAATAGACGCATCCTGCCTGCTTCCGTGATTCACTATAGCCCCTAAAAATGCACCATCGGATCACTCTGTGGGGCCATCGGTCAGGTTACTCAGATTTCCGGCTCATCCGCAGCCGATATCAGTAAATCAGCATCGCCAGATGCAGACACTGACTTTGGCACTCACACAAAATGGAGGCAACACGCCTCCATTATGATGAATGGACCTAGTCGCTGCGCATTCCCATCCCTACATGCCCTTAGCCTGTCAATCAGGATGGGGCTTAGGGGGCAGTGCGTGTAAGGACGCAGGACCCGTTCTGCACATGCGCAGTTTCCACACCATCGGACTTGTATGCTAACCATCAGGTAAGTGTACAAGTCTAAATCAGGCCAAATAAACCGCCTATAAGTATAATCAAACAGCATTTTTTAAATCATATCACCCATAAATAAATTTCTGCATGTACTTTCAATAAACTCTAGCTTTACAGGTGAACGTCAACTCATACAATATCCTACACAAATTACCAATTTACGCTAACAATCAATTCAAAGCCTATATTTTTTAAAACCACCTAAGATATAATATTCCTTGGGGGAGTCGTCAGCTGTCCCCAAACAAGTCCTCTTGCCAGTGTAGGACCGAAACAAAGAAATTAAATGCAAAGGTCTATTCCAGAACCAGAACCAACCGATATAACTAGAGATGAGCGCCTGAAATTTTTCGGGTTTTGTGTTTTGGTTTTGGGTTCGGTTCCGCGGCCGTGTTTTGGGTTCGACCGCGTTTTGGCAAAACCTCACCGAATTTTTTTTGTCGGATTCGGGTGTGTTTTGGATTCGGGTGTTTTTTTCAAAAAACACTAAAAAACAGCTTAAATCATAGAATTTGGGGGTCATTTTGATCCCAAAGTATTATTAACCTCAAAAACCATAATTTACACTCATTTTCAGTCTATTCTGAATACCTCACACCTCACAATATTATTTTTAGTCCTAAAATTTGCACCGAGGTCGCTGTGTGAGTAAGATAAGCGACCCTAGTGGCCGACACAAACACCGGGCCCATCTAGGAGTGGCACTGCAGTGTCACGCAGGATGTCCCTTCCAAAAAACCCTCCCCAAACAGCACATGACGCAAAGAAAAAAAGAGGCGCAATGAGGTAGCTGTGTGAGTAAGATTAGCGACCCTAGTGGCCGACACAAACACCGGGCCCATTTAGGAGTGGCACTGCAGTGTCACGCAGGATGTCCCTTCCAAAAAACCCTCCCCAATCAGCACATGATGCAAAGAAAAAGGTTAGGTGGTATACAATTATGGACGGGCTGCCGAGTGCCGACACAGAGGTAGCCACAGCCGTGAACTACCGCACTGTACTGTGTCTGCTGCTAATATATAGACTGGTTGATAAAGAGATAGTATACTCGTAACTAGTATGTATGTATAAAGAAAGAAAAAAAAACCACGGTTAGGTGGTATATACAATTATGGACGGGCTGCCGAGTGCCGACACAGAGGTAGCCACAGCCGTGAACTACCGCACTGTACTGTGTCTGCTGCTAATATATAGACTGGTTGATAAAGAGATAGTATACTCGTAACTAGTATGTATGTATAAAGAAAGAAAAAAAAACCACGGTTAGGTGGTATATACAATTATGGACGGGCTGCCGAGTGCCGACACAGAGGTAGCCACAGCCGTGAACTACCGCACTGTACTGTGTCTGCTGCTAATATATAGACTGGTTGATAAAGAGATAGTATACTCGTAACTAGTATGTATGTATAAAGAAAGAAAAAAAAACCACGGTTAGGTGGTATATACAATTATGGACGGGCTGCCGAGTGCCGACACAGAGGTAGCCACAGCCGTGAACTACCGCACTGTACTGTGTCTGCTGCTAATATATAGACTGGTTGATAAAGAGATAGTATACTCGTAACTAGTATGTATGTATAAAGAAAGAAAAAAAAACCACGGTTAGGTCACTGGTATATACAATTATGGACGGGCTGCCGAGTGCCGACACAGAGGTAGCCACAGCCGTGAACTACCGCACTGTACTGTGTCTGCTGCTAATATATAGACTGGTTGATAAAGAGATAGTATACTCGTAACTAGTATGTATGTATAAAGAAAGAAAAAAAAACCACGGTTAGGTGGTATATACAATTATGGACGGGCTGCCGAGTGCCGACACAGAGGTAGCCACAGCCGTGAACTACCGCACTGTACTGTGTCTGCTGCTAATATATAGACTGGTTGATAAAGAGATAGTATACTCGTAACTAGTATGTATGTATAAAGAAAGAAAAAAAAACCACGGTTAGGTGGTATATACAATTATGGACGGGCTGCCGAGTGCCGACACAGAGGTAGCCACAGCCGTGAACTACCGCACTGTACTGTGTCTGCTGCTAATATATAGACTGGTTGATAAAGAGATAGTATACTCGTAACTAGTATGTATGTATAAAGAAAGAAAAAAAAACCACGGTTAGGTGGTATATACAATTATGGACGGGCTGCCGAGTGCCGACACAGAGGTAGCCACAGCCGTGAACTACCGCACTGTACTGTGTCTGCTGCTAATATATAGACTGGTTGATAAAGAGATAGTATACTCGTAACTAGTATGTATGTATAAAGAAAGAAAAAAAAACCACGGTTAGGTGGTATATACAATTATGGACGGGCTGCCGAGTGCCGACACAGAGGTAGCCACAGCCGTGAACTACCGCACTGTACTGTGTCTGCTGCTTATATATAGACTGGTTGATAAAGAGATAGTATACTCGTAACTAGTATGTATGTATAAAGAAAGAAAAAAAAACCACGGTTAGGTCACTGGTATATACAATTATGGACGGGCTGCCGAGTGCCGACACAGAGGTAGCCACAGCCGTGAACTACCGCACTGTACTGTGTCTGCTGCTAATATAGACTGGTTGATAAAGAGATAGTATACTACTAATATTATATACTGGTGGTCAGGTCACTGGTCACTAGTCACACTGGCAGTGGCACTCCTGCAGCAAAAGTGTGCACTGTTTAATTTTAATATAATATTATGTACTCCTGGCTCCTGCTATAACCTATAACTGGCACTGCAGTAGTGCTCCCCAGTCTCCCCCACAATTATAAGCTGTGTGAGCTGAGCAGTCAGACAGATATATAATATATATAGATGATGCAGCACACTGGCCTGAGCCTGAGCAGTGCACACAGATATGGTATGTGACTGAGTCACTGTGTGCTGTGTATCGCTTTTTTCAGGCAGAGAACGGATTATAAATAAAAGTGGTGGTCACTGGTCACTATCAGCAAAACTCTGCACTGTACACTACTGAGTACTCCTAATGCTCCCCAAAATTAGTAAATCAAGTGTCTCTCTAATCTATTCTAATTCTAAACGGAGAGGACGCCAGCCACGTCCTCTCCCTATCAATCTCAATGCACGTGTGAAAATGGCGGCGACGCGCGGCTCCTTATATAGAATCCGAGTCTCGCGATAGAATCCGAGCCTCGCGAGAATCCGACAGCGTCATGATGACGTTCGGGCGCGCTCGGGTTAACCGAGCAAGGCGGGAAGATCCGAGTCGCTCGGACCCGTGAAAAAAAACATGAAGTTCTGGCGGGTTCGGATTCAGAGAAACCGAACCCGCTCATCTCTAGATATAACAATGAAGTTTCATCTGACCTCCATCTGGAAAGAAGCTCTTGAAAAGGACTTAATAAGAACTGTCAATCATTATTATTGAGATCTCCCCATTACTACCTTTGCATTTCATATAATATCCTGTCTATATTTTCTGTCAATGTCAATGCATACTGAGAGTTCTAGTTCAACAAGAGCAGGACTGCCAAAGGCTGGTGGTGCTGGTGTATATTATCAGAACAGCTGTTGCCAGCAATTTGAAGATATGATCAAAATACAGTGAGTATCTATAATATATGACTCTTTTTATATGCGTGGTAACATCTAATTTATTTGTCAGATTATTCTGATCAGCCAGACAGCAAATAAACAAGCATAAATCTGGTTATAAATGTACCTGTCATGTATGCATCCAAAATACATTAAGTATAATTTATGAAAACATTTTTATTTTCTGCATTAGTTGGATTATAAATATAAACTTACATTTAAATAATGATTTTTTTTTTACATTTGGCATATAAAGCAAAACTAGGATTCGTAAAGTACAGATGTTCCAAGTGTTTCTAATACTGTTTGTGACAAAATTTGCATGTGATATTTTTTTCTTACACCAAAGCAATAACATTGTAATAAATAAAGATAGACAATAGTTAGGGTCAATTAATCTTGGTCAGTGCAATTACGGTACCTATTGCCAACTTCTACTTGGGCTCAAAAGTATTATTAATATTGTAGTATATTGAACAGAATCACTACAGAATAACAAATAGAAATATCTATCTCCAGCCACCTCCACAAAAAATAAAGAACAGTCCTACAAAGACTGAAGATAAACGAAAGTCAGATGCACCGTGGCAAAACTTTGTTTTGTGCTTTGTGATTGGGGGGTAGGGGGGGGGGGGAGAAGGCGGTGACTCTAAAGGGGGGAAGGTGGTGACTCTAATGAATCACACTACCCGATTTTGGAATGCAGGCGACAGACGACTATATCATTGATCGATAAAGTGTTCAATGATATAGGCCCTCATTCCGAGTTGATCGCTAGCTGCTTTCGTTCGCAGTTCAGCGATCTGGCAAAAAATCGGCACTTATGCGCATGCGTATGCGGCTCAATGCGCACGCGCGACGTACTTTCACAAAAGCCGATGCAGTTTTACCCAAGCTCTAGCGACGCTTTTCAGTCGCACTGCTGGCCGCAGAGTGATTGACAGGAAGTGGGTGTTTCTGGGTGGTAACTGACCGTTTTCGGGGAGTGTGTTTTAAAACGCATGCGTGTCAAATAAAAACCCAGTAGTGGCTGGGGAAACGTAGGTGTGGCTGGGCGAACGCAGGGCGTGTTCGTGACGTCAAAACAGGAACTAACTAGTCTGAAGTGATCGCAAGCTAGGAGCAGGTCTGGAGCTACTCAGAAACTGCACAATCTTTTTTTGTAGCAGCGCTGCGATCCTTTCGTTCACACTTCTGCTAAGCTAAGATACACTCCCAGAGGGTGGCGGCTTAGCGTTTGCATGGCTGCTAAAAGCAGCTAGCGAGCAAACAACTCGGAATGAGGGCCATAGTGCGTACACACTGAACGTTATCGTTCAACGATAACTTTCGGTAACGTCACCACTGGCATTCCCGAAACATGCCCATCAGTCCGACATCTCTACGTGTGTACCCGCTTTAAGTATACTGACCAGTAGTATACAATTATTATTTATTATTTATTTATTTATTTATTACCAGCTATTTATATAGCGCACTCATATTCCGCAGCGCTTTACAGAGAATATTTGGCCATTCATATCAGTCCCTGCTCAGTGGAGCTTACAATCTATATTCCCTATCACATGTACACACAGACACATTCACGCTAGTGTTCATTTTTGTTGGAAGCCAACTAACCTACCAGTATATTTTTGGATTGTGGGAGGAAACCGGAGTACCCGGAGGAAACCCACGCAAGTAAGTCACCAAGTTCTGTGGAAGTGCAAGTGACCAATGTTGATGGAGAGTAATTCAGGAGAAGTTTTGGAATATTTGGATATGTTAGGAGCCATATGTAACTATTCTGACCTAAATGGTTCCATGGGGATTGTTTATTGCAATACCGTAAATTGAATCTTCCAAAAATGTATAGAAAATATTGCTCACAGCATCTTCAATCTATTATGTGGACACCATACTGTATTGTACAAACACAGGTAATTTCATGTGTTACTGTTTCTCAGATCTTCCAGTTGGAAGTAGTTTCTTTTTTTATTTTAACATGGCCATTTGGTCCTACACCAATTAATATATTGATTTATAGGGGGTAATTCAGACCTGAACGCTAGGCTGCGTTTTCTCACAGCCTGTGATCAGCACAGCAATGCGCAGGCATGTCGGACGACTGTACCGGGCATCGGTGCATAGCGATGGGATGGTGTGAAAAAACCACCATCATTTTGGCTCAGACCATCACAAAACAGCTGTAACAGAACAAGACAGCTATCTGGTCAAACAGTAAATGAGAGGCTCAATAAATTTTCATTTCATTGTATTGAATAAAAAACAGAAAACATATGATTACCTTACGAGGGCATTATTATTTGGAGAAAATATTATTAGTGCAAATTAACGTTTTAGTATATTAATAGAGCAATTAGATTTATTAATGATGTTAAGTTGAATTGAATGTGTGAGTTGAAAGTATGAATTGAGTGCTAATGGGGCCAGAAAAAAAATATGACTACAGAAATCAGAAAGCATGTTCTTATAATAGATATGAAGCTTGAAAAATGTACTGCCTAAATAATGGTCACAAGACAGATTGGCAAGGGGTTGGAATTGGGGCCACTCATTACCTATTACCTATGCCCACCACCCCTTAGTAGGATTTGCTGTCCCCTGTGGTATTCCATAAGCTGTTAAAGTTCTCCATGGACATGGAGGAATGGAGAGCGGCTGCAATGGTTGAGTCACAAGATATATGTTCACTGGCGACCAGAGGACATTACTGGAAGTTGTGAATATGGGTAAGAGTGAGAGAGTGATAAACATGAATACAGATAAAGGTAGATAGCGTGTGACAGATGGAAAAATGGGTAAGGAGAGGGAGAGTAAAATATGTGAATACGGGCAAGGAGAGAGATGAGTTATGGGTAAGGGAAGAGTGAATGACAGACATGAATACAAATAAAGGGAGGGAGAAGAGGAAACAACTCCCTCCCCCCCAAAAAAAAAAACTAAACCCCCCCCACAGACAATGTGGGGGACAGCCAGGGCCGATGCAAGGTTTCTCAGCACCCTAAGCAAATCATCAGTGCCCCCCCCCCTCCCTCCTCCCACAAACACACACTAAAACACAGAGCCTCTCAGGTGAAAAAGTGCAAACACGGAATCTTCTAAGATCCACAGCCACCGCCTGATAATTTAGTGGTTAGGGTATTAGGGTTAGTTTGGGGGATGGGGTTAGGGTATTAAGGATAGGATAATAGGGTTGATTTACCAGTTTGTGTTAAGGTTAGGGGTTATGATTAGGTAGAGGTGTGTATGTATATATATATATATTATACGTGTGTGTTTGTGTGTGTGTGTGTGTGTGTGTGTGTGTGTGTATATATATATATATATATATATATAATAGTCCAAAGTGTAAACAATGGTGTATGATATGTCTTGATAAAGGGGCGTAAGCTTCCGAAACGTCGATTCAACTTTGAGTGCTGTATTAATTTCCCCCCTCGAGTGCCTTTAATTGTTTCCACTTTGGACTACTATTTTACTTTGGACTAGGGCACCGGGGCCTGCTGATTTATACCGCTGAGTGCCGGCCGACAAGGGACTGTATATATATATATATATATTCCTAAAAACCTGCCGGCACTCTGTGCTCACTGGAATAACTGGTCCTAGTGCCAAAGTGAAACGGCACGGCACTCACAGGGACATGAATCAACAGTTTTGTTTAGGTGTCTTCAAAGTCGAAGTCTCCAGGCTTGCGCATGCCTCGAAACGTCGCCTTTGTAGTAGAGATGAGCGCCTGAAATTTTTCGGGTTTTGTGTTTTGGTTTTGGGTTCGGTTCCGCGGCCGTGTTTTGGGTTCGACCGCGTTTTGGCAAAACCTCACCGAATTTTTTTTGTCGGATTCGGGTGTGTTTTGGATTCGGGTGTTTTTTTCAAAAAACCCTAAAAAACAGCTTAAATCATAGAATTTGGGGGTCATTTTGATCCCATATTATTATTAACCTCAAAAACCATAATTTCCACTCATTTTCAGTCTATTCTGAATACCTCACACCTCACAATATTATTTTTAGTCCTAAAATTTGCACCGAGGTCGCTGGATGACTAAGCTAAGCGACCCTAGTGGCCGACACAAACACCTGGCCCATCTAGGAGTGGCACTGCAGTGTCACGCAGGATGGCCCTTCCAAAAAACACTCCCCAAACAGCACATGACGCAAAGAAAAAAAGAGGTGCAATGAGGTAGCTGTGTGACTAAGCTCAGCGACCCAAGTGCCCGACACAAACACCTGGCCCATCTAGGAGTGGCACTGCAGTGTCACGCAGGATGTCCCTTCCAAAAAACCCTCCCCAAACAGCACATGACGCAAAGAAAAAAAGAGGCGCAATGAGGTAGCTGTGTGAGTAAGATTAGCGACCCTAGTGGCCGACACAAACACCGGGCCCATCTAGGAGTGGCACTGCAGTGTCACGCAGGATGTCCCTTCCAAAAAACCCTCCCCAAACAGCACATGACGCAAAGAAAAATAAAAGAAAAAAGAGGTGCAAGATGGAATTGTCCTTGGGCCCTCCCACCCACCCTTATGTTGTATAAACAGGACATGCACACTTTAACCAACCCATCATTTCAGTGACAGGGTCTGCCACACGACTGTGACTGATATGACGGGTTGGTTTGGACCCCCACCAAAAAAGAAGCAATTAATCTCTCCTTGCACAAACTGGCTCTACAGAGGCAAGATGTCCACCTCATCATCATCCTCCGATATATCACCGTGTACATCCCCCTCCTCACAGATTATCAATTCGTCCCCACTGGAATCCACCATCTCAGCTCCCTGTGTACTTTGTGGAGGCAATTGCTGCTGGTCAATGTCTCCGCGGAGGAATTGATTATAATTCATTTTAATGAACATCATCTTCTCCACATTTTCTGGATGTAACCTCGTACGCCGATTGCTGACAAGGTGAGCGGCGGCACTAAACACTCTTTCGGAGTACACACTTGTGGGAGGGCAACTTAGGTAGAATAAAGCCAGTTTGTGCAAGGGCCTCCAAATTGCCTCTTTTTCCTGCCAGTATAAGTACGGACTGTCTGACGTGCCTACTTGGATGCGGTCACTCATATAATCCTCCACCATTCTTTCAATGTTGAGAGAATCATATGCAGTGACAGTAGACGACATGTCCGTAATCGTTGTCAGGTCCTTCAGTCCGGACCAGATGTCAGCATCAGCAGTCGCTCCAGACTGCCCTGCATCACCGCCAGCGGGTGGGCTCGGAATTCTGAGCCTTTTCCTCGCACCCCCAGTTGCGGGAGAATGTGAAGGAGGAGATGTTGACAGGTCGCGTTCCGCTTGACTTGACAATTTTGTCACCAGCAGGTCTTTGCACCCCAGCAGACTTGTGTCTGCCGGAAAGAGAGATCCAAGGTAGGTTTTAAATCTAGGATCGAGCACGGTGGCCAAAATGTAGTGCTCTGATTTCAACAGATTGACCACCCGTGAATCCTTGTTAAGCGAATTAAGGGCTGCATCCACAAGTCCCACATGCCTAGCGGAATCGCTCCCTTTTAGCTCCTTCTTCAATGCCTCCAGCTTCTTCTGCAAAAGCCTGATGAGGGGAATGACCTGACTCAGGCTGGCAGTGTCTGAACTGACTTCACGTGTGGCAAGTTCAAAGGGCATCAGAACCTTGCACAACGTTGAAATCATTCTCCACTGCACTTGAGACAGGTGCATTCCACCTCCTATATCGTGCTCAATTGTATAGGCTTGAATGGCCTTTTGCTGCTCCTCCAACCTCTGAAGCATATAGAGGGTTGAATTCCACCTCGTTACCACTTCTTGCTTCAGATGATGGCAGGGCAGGTTCAGTAGTTTTTGGTGGTGCTCCAGTCTTCTGTACGTGGTGCCTGTACGCCGAAAGTGTCCCGCAATTCTTCTGGCCACCGACAGCATCTCTTGCACGCCCCTGTCGTTTTTTAAAAAATTCTGCACCACCAAATTCAAGGTATGTGCAAAACATGGGACGTGCTGGAATTTGCCCATATTTAATGCACACACAATATTGCTGGCGTTGTCCGATGCCACAAATCCACAGGAGAGTCCAATTGGGGTAAGCCATTCTGCGATGATCTTCCTCAGTTGCCGTAAGAGGTTTTTAGCTGTGTGCGTATTCTGGAAAGCGGTGATACAAAGCGTAGCCTGCCTAGGAAAGAGTTGGCGTTTGCGAGATGCTGCTACTGGTGCCGCCGCTGCTGTTCTTGCGGCGGGAGTCCATACATCTACCCAGTGGGCTGTCACAGTCATATAGTCCTGACCCTGCCCTGCTCCACTTGTCCACATGTCCGTGGTTAAGTGGACATTGGGTACAACTGCATTTTTTAGGACACTGGTGAGTCTTTTTCTGACGTCCGTGTACATTCTCGGTATCGCCTGCCTACAGAAGTGTAACCTAGATGGTATTTGGTAACGGGGGCACACTGCCTCAATAAATTGTCTAGTTCCCTGTGAACTAACGGCGGATACCGGACGCACGTCTAACACCAACATAGTTGTCAAGGACTCAGTTATCCGCTTTGCAACAGGATGACTGCTGTGATATTTCATCTTCCTCGCAAAGGACTGTTGGACAGTCAATTGCTTACTGGAAGTAGTACAAGTGGGCTTACGACTTCCCCTCTGGGATGACCACCGACTCCCAGCAGCAACAACAGCAGCGCCAGCAGCAGTAGGCGTTACACGCAAGGATGCATCGGAGGAATCCCAGGCAGGAGAGGACTCGTCAGAATTGCCAGTGACATGGCCTGCAGGACTATTGGCATTCCTGGGGAAGGAGGAAATTGACACTGAGGGAGTTGGTGGGGTGGTTTGCGTGAGCTTGGTTACAAGAGGAAGGGATTTACTGGTCAGTGGACTGCTTCCGCTGTCGGCCCAAGTTTTTGAACTTGTCACTGACTTATTATGAATGCGCTGCAGGTGACGTATAAGGGAGGATGTTCCGAGGTGGTTAACGTCCTTACCCCTACTTATTACAGCTTGACAAAGGGAACACACGGCTTGACACCTGTTGTCCGCATTTCTGGTGAAATACTTCCACACCGAAGAGCTGATTTTTTTGGTATTTTCACCAGGCATGTCAACGGCCCTATTCCTCCCACGGACAACAGGTGTCTCCCCGGGTGCCTGACTTAAACAAACCACCTCACCATCAGAATCCTCCTGGTCAATTTCCTCCCCTGCGCCAGCAACACCCATATCCTCCTCATCCTGGTGTACTTCAACACTGACATCTTCAATCTGACTATCAGGAACTGGACAGCGGGTGCTCCTTCCAGCACTTGCAGGGGGCGTGCAAATGGTGGAAGGCGCATGCTCTTCACGTCCAGTGTTGGGAAGGTCAGGCATCGCAACCGACACAATTGGACTCTCCTTGTGTATTTGGGATTTCGAAGAACGCACAGTTCTTTGCGGTGCTACTGCTTTTGCCAGCTTGAGTCTTTTCATTTTTCTAGCGAGAGGCTAAGTGCCTCCATCCTCATGTGAAGCTGAACCACTAGCCATGAACATAGGCCAGGGCCTCAGCCGTTCCTTGCCACTCCGTGTGGTAAATGGCATATTGGCATGTTTACGCTTCTCCTCCGACAATTTTATTTTAGGTTTTGGAGTCCTTTTTTTACTGATATTTGGTGTTTTGGATTTGACATGCTCTGTACTATGACATTGGGCATCGGCCTTGGCAGACGACGTTGCTGGCATTTCATCGTCTCGGCCATGACTAGTGGCAGCAGCTTCAGCACGAGGTGGAAGTGGATCTTGATCTTTCCCTAATTTTGGAACCTCAACATTTTTGTTCTCCATATTTTAATAGGCACAACTAAAAGGCACCTCAGGTAAACAATGGAGATGGATGGATACTAGTATACAACTATGGATGGACTGCCGAGTGCCGACACAGAGGTAGCTACAGCTGTGGACTACCGTACTGTACTGTGTCTGCTGCTAATATAGACTGGTTGATAAAGAGATGTAGTAGTAGTATGTATGTATAAAGAAGAAAGAAAAAAAAACCACGGGTAGGTGGTATACAATTATGGACGGACTGCCGAGTGCCGACACAGAGGTAGCTACAGCCGTGGACTACCGTACTGTACTGTGTCTGCTGCTAATATAGACTGGTTGATAAAGAGATGTAGTAGTAGTATGTATGTATAAAGAAGAAAGAAAAAAAAACCACGGGTAGGTGGTATACAATTATGGACGGACTGCCCAGTGCCGACACAGAGGTAGCTACAGCCGTGGACTACCGTACTGTACTGTGTCTGCTGCTAATATAGACTGGTTGATAAAGAGATGTAGTAGTAGTATGTATGTATAAAGAAGAAAGAAAAAAAAACCACGGGTAGGTGGTATACAATTATGGACGGACTGCCGAGTGCCGACACAGAGGTAGCTACAGCCGTGGACTACCGTACTGTACTGTGTCTGCTGCTAATATAGACTGGTTGATAAAGAGATGTAGTAGTAGTATGTATGTATAAAGAAGAAAGAAAAAAAAAACCACGGGTAGGTGGTATACAATTATGGACGGACTGCCCAGTGCCGACACAGAGGTAGCTACAGCCGTGGACTACCGTACTGTACTGTGTCTGCTGCTAATATAGACTGGTTGATAAAGAGATGTAGTAGTAGTAGTATGTATGTATAAAGAAGAAAGAAAAAAAAACCACGGGTAGGTGGTATACAATTATGGACGGACTGCCCAGTGCCGACACAGAGGTAGCTACAGCCGTGGACTACCGTACTGTACTGTGTCTGCTGCTAATATAGACTGGTTGATAAAGAGATGTAGTAGTAGTATGTATGTATAAAGAAGAAAGAAAAAAAAACCACGGGTAGGTGGTATACAATTATGGACGGACTGCCCAGTGCCGACACAGAGGTAGCTACAGCCGTGGACTACCGTACTGTACTGTGTCTGCTGCTAATATAGACTGGTTGATAAAGAGATGTAGTAGTAGTAGTATGTATGTATAAAGAAGAAAGAAAAAAAAACCACGGGTAGGTGGTATACAATTATGGACGGACTGCCGAGTGCCGACACAGAGGTAGCTACAGCCGTGGACTACCGTACTGTACTGTGTCTGCTGCTAATATAGACTGGTTGATAAAGAGATGTAGTAGTAGTATGTATGTATAAAGAAGAAAGAAAAAAAAACCACGGGTAGGTGGTATACAATTATGGACGGACTGCCGAGTGCCGACACAGAGGTAGCTACAGCCGTGAACTACCGTACTGTGTCTGCTGCGACTGGATGATAAATAATGATATAAAAAATATATATATATCACTACTGCAGCCGGACAGGTATATATTATATAATGACGGACCTGCTGGACACTGTCTGTCAGCAGAATGAGTTTTTTATAGAATAAAAAAAAAAAAACACCACACAAGTGAAGTCACACGACGAGTGTTTAACTTTTTCAGGCAATCACAATATAGTATACTATACTACTAACTATACTGGTGGTCAGTGTGGTCAGGTCACTGGTCAGTCACACTGGCAGTGGCACTCCTGCAGCAAAAGTGTGCACTGTTTAATTTTAATAATAATATGTACTCCTGGCTCCTGCTATAACCTATAACTGGCACTGCAGTGCTCCCCAGTCTCCCCCACAATTATAAGATGTGTGAGCTGAGCACAGTCAGATACGAGTGTTTAACTTTTTCAGGCAATCACAATATAGTATACTATACTACTAACTATACTGGTGGTCAGTGTGGTCAGGTCACTGGTCAGTCACACTGGCAGTGGCACTCCTGCAGCAAAAGTGTGCACTGTTTAATTTTAATAATAATATGTACTCCTGGCTCCTGCTATAACCTATAACTGGCACTGCAGTGCTCCCCAGTCTCCCCCACAATTATAAGATGTGTGAGCTGAGCACAGTCAGATATATACATAGATGATGCAGCACACTGGGCTGAGCAGTGCACACAGATATGGTATGTGACTGAGTCACTGTGTATCGTTTTTTTCAGGCAGAGAACGGATATATTAAATAAAACTGCACTGTCTGGTGGTCACTGTGGTCAGTCACTAGTAAACTCTGCACTCTCTACAGTTCTACAGTACTCCTAAGCTCCAGTAAATCAGGTCAATCTCTCTCTCTCTCTCTTCTAATCTAAATGGAGAGGACGCCAGCCACGTCCTCTCCCTATCAATCTCAATGCACGTGTGAAAATGGCGGCGATGCGCGGCTCCTTATATAGAATCCGAGTCTCGCGAGAATCCGACAGCGTCATGATGACGTTCGGGCGCGCTCGGGTTAACCGAGCAAGGCGGGAAGATCCGAGTCGCTCGGACCCGTGAAAAAAACCATGAAGTTCGTGCGGGTTCGGATTCAGAGAAACCGAACCCGCTCATCTCTACTTTGTAGACACCTGAATAAAACTGTTGAATCATGTCCCTGTGAGTGCCGTGCCATTTTGGAGAAATATATATATATATATATATATATAAATAGTAATTTGGTCCCATCCTACACCTCTACACTGGTTCCCCCAATTCCCACTGTGCATAATGGTGATACACAGACTACTGTATATGGCATTTTATATGGACAGTTGGACACACTAGGGTTTTTTCTTTTTTTTTTATTGTTGGTAGCCAGTTAACCTACCAGTATATTTTTAGATTGTGGGAGGAAATCGGAGTACCCAGAGTAAACCCACGCAAGCACAGGGAGACTATACAAACTCCACCCCATAGCCTCAGTGATGTAAGGCAGCAATGCTAACCATTACACCGTTCATGCTGCCCCATAGTGCAAACAAATACAGTACATCCAAGTCCATCTCTGCAGCACATATAGGAGATGCATACAATGTTTGCAAGGGTGATATATTAGCAGGTATGGCTCGCTCGGTATCCGGACTCCAGGTCGACAACAAAAAGGTCGACACATCTTAGGTCGACATGGACAAAAAGGTCGACAGGAACAAGGTCGACATGGAAAAGGTCGACATGCGTTTTTCACAATTTTTTTCTTTTTTGGAACCTTTTCATATTTAACAATCCACGTGGACTACGATTGGAACGGTAATCTGTGCCGAGCGAAGCGGAGCGGAGCGAAGGCACCATGCCCGAAGCATGGCGAGCGAAGTGAGCCATGAGAGGGGACGCGGTGCACTAATTGGGGTTCCCGGTCACTCTACGAAGAAAACGACACAAACCCCCCATAAAAAACTCATGTCGACCTTTTTCCATGTCGACCTTGTTCCTGATGACATTTTGTCCATGTCGACCTAAGGCGTGTCGACCAATTGGCGTCGACCTAAGGTGTGTCGACCTTTTTGTTGTCGACCTGGAGTCCCAGACCCGGCTCTCTCTCTTACCCATATTGCCTATGACCCTTGCACACAATATACTGTGTGACATTGGGGCTGTGCCTCACACTTCTGTACTGATACACTGCTCCCAAGACCAACCTCACCCCCAAACTGCACCGGTGGCAGGGGCAGACTGTCAGGATAATAGTCCCACACAGCGATCAGTGTGGGAGGATGCGGCTCACTCCAAGCAGCATTGCGCTGTCTGCAGTGTGTAACCCGCCGACTACAGGTCCCTGCGCTACTACTCACCTCTTCTTCTCCAGGCCTTGCAAAGGTGAATTGCGAAGTGGAGACATGCATGGGGGGAGAGCAGCTCAGACTAACCGGCGAAGGCAAACATGAATTTGGGGCATCATTTTCACGTCCCATCCCGATGCGGTCCGTTTTAAAAAGAAAGTGTCCGAAATGACAGGGGAAGACAGGCCGCCGGTGGCGGGGACAGATCAGCCGTGGGTTGGGAAGCCCTTTCCGCACCAGTTGTAGGTGCCTTTCACGGCCTCCTCCTCGGGCTGCAGCAGCTTCGTGGCCTCCTAGCACGGTTTGTGGTCCCGGCGGAGGGAGCAGATCCTCTATCAATTTCAGAATTTCAGAATGTTTTTACAAGTGTGATTTATTTAGCTCATTTTTTTCTATTTAGAATATAGCATAGTCCTTGTAAAGATTGCTATTTCATGTAGGGACTGCAATCAGGATTCCAAATGTGTTATTACTGAAATGCAAAAACGTGAAAACAACAGGAGGGGAATTACTATTCTCCATAATGTCACTTAAAATTTAGCTTTTAGTCAATGTAGACAGTAAAGACTCATCTCTGTGGCAGCCCATCATAAAATTTAAATTTACATAATTGTTGAATAATATTTTTAGACCATGGGCAATATATCACAGTGTGAATTTTTTTAATGGAATTTTAAAACATCTATCCATCAGTTACAGTTTTCAAACACAAAGTGTAGTATTTCTTAAACTACATTGTGTAACATCGCACTTAATTTGGAACAGTTTTGAAACTATAGCATGTTATGTGAACAAACTGAACAGCAGGCAAAAAAACATTTGCTCCCGATTAAACCTTTTGCAATTTGACAAACTTAACTATAAGAAGGAAGACTGAAGGAATTTTTATATGCCTGTCGGAATATAAACTACTAGGCTGTGTCAGAACACATTTAGGAGCAAGGGTTAAAATGTACCGGGTGTCCCCTTTTTAAGGTCTGATTTGTGTAGTTTTTTTACAGTTAATGGTGGATTTTGGGGGATGAGTTGCTGGTTTAAAACAATGATTTCCTGGCTGGGAGGTCTGTTGTCTCTGTTAAAGTTCCCACCCACCCGAGGGGGGCGTGGCCACGGCGGCAAAGGCATAGGCAGCAGATCCCGGGAGATCCCCAATTAATTAGCTCCTGTACCCATCCTGAACCCCTCCGGAGTGTCTACCTCCCAGTGCTGGTCCCCCCTCACCTCTGGGCAGCGGCAGGCACCCTCGTCCGTGGTCTCCGTGCGCTGGCTGACCGCGGCGGAGGACTTCCGGCTTTGCGGCCTGTGCCTCCTCCGGATCCTCGGCCTGGAATTTGGGGCTCCCGGCCGCGCGACTCTCGGATTCTGACTGGAAGGCGGGGGCGCTGTCTGACTACATGAGACGCCTTGGGGGACACTGATATCCCTCCTGCTCCTGGCTGACTGTGGTCCGCAGCTTGTTGGCTGAAAGCAAAAGGCAGGTACTCCTGGGGAAGGGGAGAAGTGGAGAAGTGACTGTGAACCCGGTGGCCATTTTGGGTGCAGCTCCACACACAGCCTCACTGCACAGCTCTGCCCTTCTAACCTGCAGGGGCTGCATATAGCCTAGAACTGCCTATACTGCTATACTACTCTACTATCTCACAGTATATTACCTACCAACATTCTGACGTTGCCTCCTGGGAGACTGTTGCAGAATATTTTTTCCTCAATATTACCTTTACTTCTACTTTCACATACTGCCTGCGCTTTCCTCTCCATTGATATATTGACCTAAAGATCGGACACGGCTGCTTTACCGGTACTGAATACATACAATCTTGCTGTTGCCGACTTCTGGTTGCACTTCTATATTGAGACCCAACCGGGGGTTTTTGTAACTGCTTCTTGTTCATCATGGTTAAAGACGGCCAGCGTGCAGCTGCGGCCAAACTGGAGAGGTTTGCTAGGCAACCCAACCCCAAGGTGTCGCTGGCTCCTCCTCAGGGAGCCTCTCCAACACACTCATGCTCCCCCTCTGCGTCTACTGCCAACTCCCCAACGGCATCAGCAGCGCCGTCTATTCAGCAGGTGCTGGAGGCTATAGCGGGCAGTGAACAGCGTCTTTCCGATAAGATGGAGAAGGTGCAGTGCGATCTTTCCTTACTCCGACAAGATGTTCAGCGTATTCGTGAGAGAGTGGGTGAGGTGGAGACACGCGTCTCCAACTTGGAAGATATGTGTGGCCCCCTCAAACAATCCGTATCCGCGGTAACCCAGCAGGTTTCCTCCCTCCAAACCAAGCTTCTAGACATGGAGGGTCGGCTACGTAGAAACAATGTAAGATTTGTGGGCCTGCCTGAGAGAGAGGAGGGCTCTCAACCGGAGGACTTTCTCGAATCTTGGCTTGGCTAAATCCTTTACGACCAAATTCACGGTGGAGCGTGCACATAGGATACCATCTCATCCGCTACCTCCTGGTGCCCCTCCTCGCACCTTCATAGCCAAATTTCTGCATTATAAGGATCGTGACTCGGTTCTCCGCCTGGGCCGTACGAAGGGCCCGCTTGTCCGAAATGGAGTCAGGGTGTCTGCTTTCCCAGACTTTGCTGCAGACGTCCAGAAAGACAGAGCCCAGTTTATGCCTATTAAACGACGTCTCAGAGACCTCAACCTCTCATACTCCATGCTGTTTCCGTCTCGGCTTCGGGTTGTGGCGGACGGGGAGACCAAGTTCTTTAATTCTCCTAGAGAGGCGGCCCAATGGCTGGACAGATTTGCGCCGGGTGCTCGTCAGCTGGCTCCAGACTGACTCCCTACATTGAAAGTGCTGGGATCTTGACTACCGGAGGAGACGACCATAGTTCGTGGAGCCCCCCTTTGCTTTGGTGGCTCAAGACTTTTCACTTTTGTGTGGTTTTGCTTAAAGAGTTTTCGCTGAAAATCTAGGATTTTTTGTTTTTTTTCCTTCTTAGCTCTTGGTAGTTGGGGTTGGTTGTTTGGGATATAAGTATGCCGGTGTTTGGGCTGGTGTATGGGGAGGGGAGGGGAGGGGTAGTTGAGGAACTGCCAGTTGCGGTTCCTCTTGCTACTTTTTGTTTTCTTTCTTTAGTTTGTTATTTTTCATATCTGTATATTTTCTGTTACAAGGAGTATGCTTGGTGTATCGGACAACATGGCTTACAACTAGTGATGTGCACCGGAAATTTTTCGCGTTTTGTGTTTTGGTTTTAGGTTCAGCCGTGTTTTGGATTCGGACGCGTTTTGGCAAAACCTCACCAAAATTTTTTTTGTCGGATTCGGGTGTGTTTTGGATTCGGGTGTTTTTTTCAAAAAACCCTAAAAAACAGCTTAAATCATAGAATTTGGGGGTCATTTTGATCCCATAGTATTATTAACCTCAATAACCATAATTTCCACTCATTTCCAGTCTATTCTGAACACCTCACACCTCACAATATTATTTTTAGTCCTAAAATTTGCACCGAGGTCGCTGGATGGCTAAGCTAAGCGACACAAGTGGCCGACACAAACACCTGGCCCATCTAGGAGTGGCACTGCAGTGTCAGGCAGGATGGCCCTTCAAAAAAATAGTCCCCAAACAGCACATGATGCAAAGAAAAAAAGAGGCGCACCGAGGTGGCTGTGTGACTAAGCTAAGCGACACAAGTGGCCGACACAAACACCTGGCCCATCTAGGAGTGGCACTGCAGTGTCAGGCAGGATGGCCCTTCAAAAAAATACTCCCCAAACAGCACATGATGCAAAGAAAAAAAGAGGCGCACCAAGGTGGCTGTGTGACTAAGCTAAGCGACACAAGTGGCCGACACAAACACCTGGCCCATCTAGGAGTGGCACTGCAGTGTCAATCAAGACAGGATGGCCCTTCCAAAAAATTGTCCCCAAACAGCACACGATGCAAAGAAAAAAAGAGGCGCACCAAGGTGGCTGTGTGACTAAGCTAAGCGACACAAGTGGCCGACACAAACACCTGGCCCATCTAGGAGTGGCACTGCAGTGTCAATCAAGACAGGATGGCCCTTCCAAAAAATTGTCCCCAAACAGCACATGATGCAAAGAAAAAAAGAGGCGCACCAAGGTGGCTGTGTGACTAAGCTGAGCGACACAAGTGGCCGACACAAACACCTGGCCCATCTAGGAGTGGCACTGCAGTGTCAATCAAGACAGGATGGCCCTTCCAAAAAATTGTCCCCAAACAGCACATGATGCAAAGAAAAATGAAAGAAAAAAGAGGTGCAAGATGGAATTGTCCTTGGGCCCTCCCACCCACCCTTATGTTGTATAAACAGGACATGCACACTTTAACGAACCCATCATTTCAGTGACAGGGTCTGCCACACGACTGTGACTGAAATGACTGGTTGGTTTGGGCCCCCACCAAAAAAGAAGCAATCAATCTCTCCTTGCACAAACTGGCTCTACAGAGGCAAGATGTCCACCTCATCATCATCCTCCGATTCCTCACCCCTTTCACTGTGTACATCCCCCTCCTCACAGATTATTAATTCGTCCCCACTGGAATCCACCATCTCAGGTCCCCGTGTACTTTCTGGAGGCAATTGCTGCTGGTGAATGTCTCCACGGAGGAATTGATTATAATTCATTTTAATGAACATCATCTTCTCCACATTTTCTGGAAGTAACCTCATACGCCGATTGCTGACAAGGTGAGCGGCTGCACTAAACACTCTTTTGGAGTACACACTGGAGGGAGGGCAACTTAGGTAGAATAAAGCCAGTTTCTGCAAGGGCCTCCAAATTGCCTCTTTTTCCTGCCAGTATACGTACGGACTGTCTGACGTGCCTACTTGGATGCGGTCACTCATATAATCCTCCACCATTCTTTCAATGGGGAGAGAATCATATGCAGTGACAGTAGACGACATGTCAGTAATCGTTGGCAGGTCCTTCAGTCCGGACCAGATGTCAGCACTCGCTCCAGACTGCCCTGCATCACTGCCAGCGGGTGGGCTCGGAATTCTTAGCCTTTTCCTCGCACCCCCACTTGCGGGAGAATGTGAAGGAGGAGCTGTTGACGGGTCACGTTCCGCTTGACTTGACAATTTTCTCACCAGCAGGTCTTTGAACCTCTGCAGACTTGTGTCTGCCGGAAAGAGAGATACAACGTAGGTTTTAAATCTAGGATCGAGCACGGTGGCCAAAATGTAGTGCTCTGATTTCAACAGATTGACCACCCGTGAATCCTGGTTAAGCGAATTAAGGGCTCCATCCACAAATCCCACATGCCTAGCGGAATCGCTCTGTTTTAGCTCCTCCTTCAATGTCTCCAGCTTCTTCTGCAAAAGCCTGATGAGGGGAATGACCTGACTCAGGCTGGCAGTGTCTGAACTGACTTCACGTGTGGCAAGTTCAAAGGGTTGCAGAACCTTGCACAACGTTGAAATCATTCTCCACTGCGCTTGAGTCAGGTGCATTCCACCTCCTTTGCCTATATTGTGGCCAGATGTATAGGCTTGAATGGCCTTTTGCTGCTCCTCCATCCTCTGAAGCATATAGAGGGTTGAATTCCACCTCGTTACCACCTCTTGCTTCAGATGATGGCAGGGCAGGTTCAGGAATGTTTGATGGTGCTCCAGTCTTCTGTACGCGGTGCCTGAATGCCGAAAGTGGGCCGCAATTCTTCGGGCCACCGACAGCATCTCTTGCACGCCCCTGTAATTTTTTAAATAATTCTGCACCACCAAATTCAAGGTATGTGCAAAACATGGGACGTGATGGAATTTGCCCAGATGTAATGCACGCACAATATTGCTGGCGTTGTCCGATGTCACAAATCCCCAAGAGAGTCCAATTGGGGTAAGCCATTCTGCGATGATCTTCCTCAGTTGCCGTAAGAGGTTTTCAGCTGTGTGCCTATTCTGGAAAGCGGTGATACAAAGCGTAGCCTGCCTAGGAACGAGTTGGCGTTTGCGAGATGCTGCTACTGGTGCCGCTGCTGCTGTTCTTGCTGCGGGAGGCAATACATCTACCTAGTGGGCTGTCACAGTCATATAGTCCTGAGTCTGCCCTGCTCCACTTGTCCACATGTCCGTGGTTAAGTGGACATTGGGTACAACTGCATTTTTTAGGACATTGGTGAGTCTTTTTCTGAGGTCTGTGTACATTTTCGGTATCGCCTGCCTAGAGAAATGGAACCTAGATGGTATTTGGTACCGGGGACACAGTACCTCAATCAAGTCTCTAGTTGGCTCTAAATTAACGATGGATACCGGAACCACGTTTCTCACCGCCCAGGCTGCCAAGGCCTCAGTTATCCGCTTTGCAGCAGGATGACTGCTGTGATATTTCATCTTCCTCGCAAAGGACTGTTGGACAGTCAATTGCTTACTGGAAGTAGTACAAGTGGTCTTCCGACTTCCCCTCTGGGATGACGATCGACTCCCAGCAGCAACAATAGCAGCGCCAGCAGCAGTAGGCGTTACACTCAAGGATGCATCGGAGGAATCCCAGGCAGGAGAGGACTCATCAGACTTGACAGTGACATGGCCTGCAGGACTATTGGCTTTCCTGGGTAAGGAGGAAATTGACACTGAGGGAGTTGGTGGTGTGGTTTGCAGGAGCTTGGTTACAAGAGGAAGGGATTTAGTGGTCAGTGGACTGCTTCTGCTGTCACCCAAAGTTTTTGAACTTGTCACTGACTTATGATGAATGCGCTGCAGGTGACGTATAAGGGAGGATGTTCCGAGGTGGTTAACGTCCTTACCCCTACTTATTACAGCTTGACAAAGGCAACACACGGCTTGACACCTGTTGTCCGCATTTGTGTTGAAATAATTCCACACCGAAGAGCTGATTTTTTTTGTATTTTGACCAGGCATGTCAAGGGCCATATTCCTCCCACGGACAACAGGTGTCTCCCCGGGTGCCTGACTTAAACAAACCACCTCACCATCAGAATCCTCCTTGTCAATTTCCTCCCCAGCGCCAGCAACACCCATATCCTCATCCTGGTGTACTTCAACAGTGACATCTTCAATTTGACTATCAGGAACTGGACTGCGGGTGCTCCTTCCAGCACTTGCAGGGGGCGTGCAACTGGTGGAAGGCGCAAGCTCTTCCCGTCCAGTGTTGGGAAGGTCGGGCATCGCAACCGACACAATTGGACTCTCCTTGGAGATTTGTGATTTTGAAGAACGCACAGTTCTTTGCTGTGCTTTTGCCAGCTTAAGTCTTTTCTTTTTTCTAGCGAGAGGATGAGTGCTTCCATCCTCATTTGAAGCTGAACCACTAGCCATGAACATAGGCCAGGGCCTCAGCCGTTCCTTGCCACTCCGTGTCGTAAATGGCATATTGGCAAGTTTACGCTTCTCCTCAGACGCTTTTAATTTTGATTTTTGGGTCATTTTACTGAACTTTTGTGTTTTGGATTTTACATGCTCTCTACTATGACATTGGGCATCGGCCTTGGCAGACGACGTTGATGGCATTTCATCGTCTTGGCCATGACTAGTGGCAGCAGCTTCAGCACGAGGTGGAAGTGGATCTTGATCTTTCCCTTTAACCTCCATATTTTTGTTCTCCATTTTTTAATGTGTGGAATTATATGCCTGTATCAATAGCAATGGCCTACTACTATATTTACTGCGCAAAACTAAAATGCACCACAGGTATAGAATGTAGATGGATAGTATACTTAATGGATGACGAGTGACGACACAGAGGTAGGTACAGCAGTGGCCTACCGTACTGCTATAAGTATATATATAGTATACTGGTGGACACTGTCAGCAAACTGCAAAACTGTCTAAAATGCACCACAGTTATACAATGTAGATGGATAGTATACTTAATGGATGACGAGTGACGACACAGAGGTAGGTACACAGCAGTGGCCTACCGTACTGCTATATATAGTATACTGGTGGACACTGTCAGCAAACTGCAAAACTGTCTAAAATGCACCACAGGTATAGAATGTAGATGGATAGTATACTTAATGGATGACGAGTGACGACACAGAGGTAGGTACAGCAGTGCACTCTGCACTGTACTACTCCTATATAATATTAATTATACTGGTGGTCCCCAGTCCCCACAATAAAGCAGCACACTGTGAGCACAGATATGGAGTGTTTTTCAGGCAGACAACGTATACTGGTGGTCACTGTCAGCAAAACTCTGCACTGTACTCCTGCTATAGCTGCTCCCCAGTCCCCACAATTAAGCAGTGTGAGCACTCAGCACAGATATATCATGCAGCACACTGAGCACAGATATGGTATGGAGCGTTTTTTTCAGGCAGAGAACGGATAAAAACTGGTGGTCACTTATCAGCAAAACTCTGCACTGTACTCCTCCTAACAGCTGCTCCCCAATCCTCCCCACAAATAAGAAATAAAGTAAACCAATCAACTTCTACAATAAACGGAGAGGACTCCAGCCACGTCCTCTCCCTATCATCTCCTATGCATGAGTGAAAATGGCGGCGACGTGCGGCTGCTTATATAGAATCCGAATCTCGCGAGAATCCGACAGCGGGATGATGACGTTCGGGCGCGCTCGGGTAAGCCGAGCAAGGCGGGAAGGTTCTAACCTGCCTCGGACCCGTGTGAAAAAGGTGAAGTTCGGGGGGGTTCGGTTTCGGAGAAACCGAACCCGCTCATCACTACTTACAACGCAGGGCTTGTATATGATATATGTTGCTGTTGCTCTTAATGTTGATCCTCAGATATATTCGGAGAGATGTCTATCCGTGTGGCACATAAAGCTCATCTGGGGTTATGATTAATCTGAAATTTCTGGCATGAAATGTCCGAGGTTTGAATAATAAAATCAAACGCTCTTTAGTTTTAAATATGATTAGGAAATATGACCCGGACATTGTATGTCTCAGTGAGACCCACTTAGAGGGAAATAGGTTGTTATCTCTACGACGGGTTTGGGTGGGATGGGCTTACCATGCCTTTCATTCCTCCTTTTTCAGGGGTGTGTCTGTCCTGATTAAAAAATCGGTGCAATTTGAGTTAATATCGATCAAAAATGACCCGTATGGTAGATTTGTATTCCTTGATTGCAAGCTGAGTTCCCAGCCCTACTACATTTTAGCGGTGTATGTCCCCCCTCCTTTTTCATATGCTGTGTTGCAACAAGATGCCTCCTTCATAGCTTCCTCTCCTGCCACCCCGGTGATATGTCTGGGTGATTTTAATAATATACTGGATTTGTCTTTGGATAGATGGCATTCTCCGAGGGCTGCGGTGGTGGGTAGTGGTTCTACCAAGTTTGCTGATTTTTTGGATAGTTTGCAGTGGGTAGATGTGTGGAGGCTTCGTCATCCTACGGCCCGCCAGTTCTCCTGTTTCTCCAGCACGCATGGCTCCTTTTCTAGAATCGACCTGATCCTAGTGTCTCCCGCCCTTCTCCCTGCGGTCACTGACGTCCACTATGAGGCCCGGGGAGTCTCTGATCACTCCCCTTTGTTGTTGACTCTTACTGTGGAAAGCCAGAGGGGACACTCTTATTGGAAGTTGCACCCTTCTTAGCTAACTCAGTTGAGTGACTGCAGTGACCTGGAGACTCAGTGGGGGGGTTACTTCAATGACAATACAGGATCTGCTCCGGGGATGATGGTTTGGGATTCATTTAAGGCGTTTTTGAGGGGTACATATATTGGACGCATAGCAGCTCATAAAATATCCTGTAGGGAGATGGAAAAGGCCCTTGAGGGTGATGCCAGAGATCTGGAATCCCAATATTTGATAGATGGTACCCCTACGATGAAAACACGCTGGCTGGTGGCTCAATCGGCTCGGCTGGCCCATCTATCTGATAAAAACTTGCGTTCTCTCCTGTTTAGGGCTACTAATATTTATATGCAGGCTGATAGGACAGGTAGCCTCCTGGCCCGTCTGATACATCATGATCACCCTGGGATTACGATCACCCAAATGTCCGACAGCGATGGCTCCCTTGTGGACACCACGCTGGACATTGCGCAGTTATTCCGATCTTATTACACTGAGGTTTATAGCTCACAGTTGACATACTCTACACTAGATCTCTCCTATTATCTAAGGAGTATTCCCCTACCCGCACTCTCCTCTGAGGCCCGTGAGGTACTGGAGGCGCCTTTGACACTCGCGGAGGTGACTGCGGCTATTGGTATGTCTCCTAATGGCAAGGCTCCGGGGTGTGACGGAATTCCCTCCGAAGTATACAAAACTCATATTGATTTTTTCGGGCCCAGGCTCCATGCCTTATACTTAGATATTTTTGCCAATAATGAACTTCCCCCTTCTATGTCAGAGGCAGTTATAATAGTGATCCCGAAGCCCGGTAAAGACCCTAGGTTTCCAGACTCCTATAGGTTGATATCTCTGATTCCCACCGATGCTAAGATCCTGGCAAAGGTATTGGCAGTACAACTCAACACAGTGATCACCTCCATCATTCACCCAGATCAGACTGGCTTCATGCCAGGGATGTCCACGTCTATTAACTTACGTAGATTGTATACCATTTTACAAATCCCACATGACTTCCCTTCCGACTCGGCTGTGGTCTCACTGGACGCGGCCAAAGCTTTTGACAGTATTGAATGGGCTTACTTATGGGAGGTCATGACTTGTATGGGCTTTGGGCCCAATTTTATTAGATGGACTAAATTACTTTACCTACATCCGAGTGCCAGGATCTTAGTAAATGGCTATGTATCTCCCTCCTTTCAATTGTCTCGTGGTACTAGGCAGGGCTGCCCTCTATCCCCACACTGTTTGCCTTGGCCATCGAGCCCTTGGCCTGTTTGTTAAGATCGCACCCAGATATTGTGGGAATAGTACGGGCTCACGCGAGGATAGGATCGCTCTCTACGCTGACGACATGTTGTTTTTGCAAGATTACACCAAGTCAATGCCCATTCTGTTGCGTTTGATAGAGAGCTTCGGTGCTCACTCGGGTCTTAAAATCAACTGGTCTAAATCATACATTTTGCCAGTAATAGGCCCCCCTCCTACTGTTCCCAAAATTTCCCTGCCACTGTGTTGGACAACACAATTTAAATACCTCGGAATTCAAATAACTAATGACCCTTCTGATTTTATCCCTTTGAACCTTGACCCGATCATGCAGCAGGTTGCGTGCAAATCCAAAACTTGGTGTAGGCTTCCGCTGACGGTGTCTGGCAGGGTTAGTCTCATTAAAATGATCATACTGCCCAAACTTTTATAGATTATTCTTCAGTCCCCCATATATATCTATCCATTATTCTTTAGGAAATTGAATAGTGTTTTATCCTCTCTTATTTGGGCTAACAAACGACCTAGGATACAGTTAAATACTCTCACCAGGCAACGCTGTGATGCCGGCCTGGCTTTGCCTAACTTTCAGATGTATTATTATGCTGCTCAGCTGACTCATATTAGTGCATGGGCGCAGGATTCTGGCATTGACTCTCTACATTGGGTATTCATTCGATGCTACTTTCCTAACCTCTCTCCTATGCAGGTGTTGCTGAGTGGGAGCATAGCTCGGTTCCTTCCCCCAATTATTACAGGCTTTGAAGATCTGGCGAGCCCTGAGGGACCTCTTAGGGTACGACGGCCTGGACCCAGATACCCCCCTATGGTACTCTGACTGGCTTCCTGAACTGCATACAATTGAGGGACGGGAGGTTTGGGCCCCTAGATCTGTGGTTTCTATTTCCTAACTTTATGCAGATAGTGTACTCAAATCCTTTCAGCAACTAAAAGATGACTTTGAGTTACCCAACTCCTACTTTTTCAGATATCTTCAACTTCGTCATACCCTCCAGTCCCAATTTGCTGTGTCCCCCTCCCCCACGGATCCTCCCATTTCCCATTTAGACCTTTGTAACTACATTGGGTCGAGTTAAGATGGTCTCCCTTGCATATGGGTATCTTCTTACCAAACTCCATTTGGACCCTTTAACACGTCTCCGTGGAAAGTGGGAGGAGGATTTGGATCTAATAACTGAGGAGGACTGGGCCCTTGCTCTGGAATATCATTCTACGGTCACCAAGTCTCTCAGGTACCAACAAATTCAACTCTTCTTTCTGCATATAACATATATGACTCCAGTTAGACTGGCCACTATTGGGACTGGCAGACCAAGTCTCTGCCCTAAGTGCGGGGTGGCTGTGGGACTGCCCGATGCTGCGGGTATTCTGGTCGGGGTCAGGTCGATTCTGGAGAATACAGGAGTGACTGGTGGCTTGCTTACCCCACAGTTTTGTATTTTGGGGATGGGATGCTCTGCTTCTGTGTCTGATCCTGTGGGTCTATATGCTCGCAATGTATGTGCCTTGGCTAAGGTATAAATTGCAAGGCTCTGGATGGCCCCTGGTGGCGCTTTAGTCTCTGCTTTAAAGATTCTAGTTAATGATACAATTTTCAAGGAACGTTATATATATATGAAACAAAACGCTTCTGCAAAATTTGATAGAGTCTGGTCTCCATGGCTGGAATCTCCCTACTCCCACCTAGACCCTCAGTCATAGCGATCATTGGAATGCTATCATGTCCATGAATTAATGTTTAATGATATATGCTCTGTTCTTGTCTGATGAGCTCTGCATGATCGCCTAACTCTATGGACAGCTGAAGAGGTCCTGAGTTGGGTGATTCCTCCTCACTCTGCTTCTTTCTATGTTTTCTCTTTTTCTTTCCTTTTCCTTTTCTTGTTCTTTCTTCTTGGGTTAGTTTTACGGGTTAAAAACAAAAAGTTTAATGTGTATTTTTACATTGGTTGCGGATCTTGCAAGTCGATCTTGTTATTGTCAGCATTAGTGTTTTTCAGAAAAGAACAGTAACAGTGGTTGTCTTGCTGTAGGTCTTGAGGTGCTCTCACTTCCAATACAATGGTTTGGGCTGATTATATCCTTCTGGGATCTACGCTACCACAGGTCAGAGTGTGCCTTTTTGTGTGTTATTAGCAGAGGCGTGTGGATACCTTAAGTTTTTGGTGATGTACCTGCAGTCAGCACTATCTAAGCCTTCAGTTGTTGGTGATTGGCTGGCAGGTAGACCTATCTAAGCTTTGAGTTGTTGGCAATGGGCTAGCAGTTGGCCCCGAAAGTAAATGTCTTTTAGGTGGCATATCATTTTGCATCCCATAGGCATGGTGCAAATTTACATGTTAAAGATGAAGGCGGTCACATATGTGCTCTAGATGTGTCTGTATTTTGGCAGCTACTTTTTTGTTGATTAACGGTAAATTCAACTTTTTGGGGGATATCCTATTAGCAGCGGTACTTTACTACTGCTAATAGGAACGCCGGGGGCTATCCTATTAGCTCCGATGCCAGCGTCCTTTTCCCCCGATGCCGGCATTTATCTGGGATTTTGGCATGCGAAGCATAATCCATTAAAAGCAGCCACCAGAGCTGCGAAAATATATGGGTTAGGGAATTTATCCCCAATCCTAGGTGTTATCGTGCTATTTCTGCTGGTAATTGGATACCGTGATAATGGCCATCGATCATTGACATTTTTAATAGCAGAAATTGTATAGGGGCTAATAGGATATCTCCCTTTGTATAGACATCACACTCAAAACACATATGATTTGACTAGTAATGTGGATCTTTTTATGCAATTTTGCAAACCACCATTTGATACATAACACTTTGAATGGATTAGTTGTAGAAATGGCGCTGCAATTTGAGATAAACAGTATTGACCCTGCAGTTTTTAGTTTGATAAATTATACAGCTTAAAACCAATAAAAATGGGTCCAGTAAAATGCTTGTTTCAATTTAAATAACATCTTATTTGTTTCTATTTAAATAACATCTTATTGTATTTCCAGCAATGCAGACTCACTAGGATAACGCAACCTGTTTCTCTCCAGTTGTCATGCAACTCATACTTGCCTACTCTCCCGGTTTCTGCGGGAGACACCAGATTTTTTGCATAGTCCCCCGCACCCTGGAAGAGTGAAGTGGGCAGAACACAGGGATAAATACAGGTAATTTATGGTTCGCATGGAGGGGGCGGAACCTGATAATGCAATTATATGCTTATCGCGTCATTTTACCCCAGCCCCTATGTAAATAGCATCCAATTGTGGGAGGTTTCCAGTGAGGGGGAGGGGATTGGTACTTTATCGCAGTGCAATTTATCACTCTCCAAGGCTTGATAAATCTGTGTGATTTACAAATCTAATCTTGTTAACCAGATTCATATATATTGCACTGAAACTAGAGTAGGGATAGGGAAACCCAGTACACCTCTTCTGTTCATATACTACATGTGCTACAGTTATCCACAATCCACTGGTGCAATGATGCTGCTTGTGGAAATGGATGAAATAAGTGGAAATACAGCAATACTACTGATCCCAATACTTGTTCTACATTCAGTAACTTGACCACATTACATTTATAGTAATGTGGCCAAGTAATGTGTTCAAGTGGTTTCCACTTGGCATTAGTTTAAAGGGGGTATCCAGTTACCCACGGTAAAATAACCGCGGGTATTTGTCTCGCCTTGGGCTAAGTTTATTCCTGATTGGTCGCTATGGTTTTATTTGTATGTAATTAATAACTCTATCTCAATGTAATTTTCTGTGTTGAGAGTAATGTAGCTCAATAGAATATTACTTTACCAAATTAACACTAGTATCAGAGTAAAATATCTGCCAAACATGTCTCTTTAAATACCCGATATTCCCCTTTTTCCACCTGAAATCATTAATGCACAATACTTATATTGCCATAACTCAAACTCCCAATGCCCAAATGTGAACATATAAAAAACATAAAAAAACAAATATAGGACCCTATTCAGCACGGATCGCAAAATTGAGAAAAAGCAATCCGGCCAAACGACTGTGCATAAGCAACCATGTTTTGCGATTATTTCTGCAAATGCATTGTGCTTCAATGCAATTGCATTTTGATTGACAGGAAGCCTGCGTTTACGGAAGGAAACATGGCGTTTTGTGTGCGCGTTTGTAAAAACGCAGGCATGGCAAGGCATTTTTTTTGGTGGGTCTCTGTCTTCAGCGATGACCACTTCCAGTCTCTTGCATATGCAGAATTGTGGCTGACCTTGCCTGCCACAGATGGATGTTTCGGTATTTGCGTATGGTTATGCGATCACATTGCACATTGCGATGTGATCAAAATTTCTGCAGTTGCCTTTTTTTATTTATTTCTGTCGGGCAACTATTTGATTGCAGCAACTTCCTTTTAGCAAGTTTTGCAATCCGTGCTGAATAGGGTCCATAGTTTGTATTCCAGTACGGACCCATTGAGGCATAGGTGTTTCTATAATGGGTGCAGTGTGTGTGGTGCACATGGGTCACCTAGGTCCGGGGGACCCACGCAGCACACCCTGCACCCATATATTATACTGACCCCTCCGGAGTCCCACAGCGGCTTCTCTGCAGTGCGGGCACAAATCACTTGGAAAATGTCCACTGCGGCCATTTCCTAGTGATTTGCACATGCACACTGGAGATGTCCCCGGGAACAAGGCATGGGCGCCATGTTCCTAGGGACCTGCGCATTATCCCATATAGTCTACTAGCTGACGAAGAGAAGAGGGTCTGTGATGTAGGCTGCACACGGGTTCCTTCCTCTCTTAAAACGCTCCTGCTTTGAGGGTGATCTTTTTGCTTATATGTGGATTTTACATATTTTGAGTTGATGTATTAGAATAATATTTTTATTTTATACTGGCGGTATTGCACTAAATGTTATTCCCTGTTTTTACATCCTGGAATTTGTTTCAAATTGCATTACGTCAACAAAAATAGAGACACGTGATTGTCTCCATTGTCATTTATTTAAGTAACAGTAGATATATTGTACTTGTTCGTGTTTGGAAATTCTACATTCTTCTTCTATTTTAGTGGGAGAAGTCTCTACTGATCACTTAACCATTAAACTACTGTAGATTGTTTTTTTATATGCACATATTGAATATATACTTTTTGTGTGAAAATGCCTTTTACAGGGCTCAAAGTCACTTCAAAGTCATTTATACTTATCTTGTGTTAAGTGTCACCCACAGAATTTTAGGCGCGCTGTTATTTTTCATTACACTTATTTCTTAATGTTCATAATGTCGACATCTAATATGTTAACATGTGAAATGCTGACATGCTGCAGAATTCCAACATTAGGGTTAGGCTGCAGGTTAGAATATACCCCTTGCACACTGCTCAAATAACCCGGGTTATTGGAGATGATGTAATCTCCAAGTGCTGGCAGAACGGAACATTGCACCCGTGTGCAGTGTAAATGGGACCAACTCGGGAATAACCCGGGTCGGAGCCACAGTGTAAACAGGTTCTGACCCGTATTTGAATTACACTACCGGAACGCTGCATCACCTAGCAATGTTGGACCCGGGAGACACTGCTGTCCCGTATAAGATATACAGATGTAAGTAATGGCCGCACCACAGGAACCCACTGTTTTGTTTACATTCAGATCATGTCGATATGTCATCAGTGTTAACATGCGGAATGTTGACATGGTCAATGTGGGAATGCTAAACATGTCGACAAGCTGCATGTTGCATGTTGCTAAAGACCATGTCAACTTAATAAATTTCAACACCATAATTGTCAAAAAAAGTACCGAACCCCTATTGTAGCTTATTCGGGAACTAAAAGGAAGTATGTGGTCTCAATTATGGCTCCAGGTCCTCAAAATTATGAGAGCCTTATAGCTTTAGCTTTTTGTTGCAAAGCATAAATGCTTCTGGTTTAAGTGGCACATTCTAGAATAATATTACGTTTAGATATTAGATTTTGATATACAGAATTTGGTATTAAAACAGGATTTTGATACCTACTGGTAAATCCTTTTCTCCTAGTCCGTAGAGGATGCTGGGGTCCACTTCATGACCATGGGGTATAGACGGTTCCGAAGGAGCCATGGGCACTCTTAAGACTTTTCAATGGGTGTGAACTGGCTCCTCCCTCTATGCCCCTCCTCCAGACCTCAGTTATAGGAACTGTGCCCAGGGAGACGGACATTTCGAGGAAAGGATTTACTTTAAACTAGTGGTGAGATACATACCAGCTCACACCTCAACCATGCCGCACAACATGGCATTCAACAGAACACACGCCAACAGGCATGAACCAATTACAGCAACATGCTGAAACTAATATAACACAACTTGTGTAACTCTAATAACAAAACTGCAGGTAAAGTATGCACTGGGACGGGCGCCCAGCATCCTCTACGGACTAGGAGAAAAGGATTTACCGGTAGGTATCAAAATCCTGTTTTCTCATACATCCAAGAGGATGCTGGGGTCCACTTCATGACCATGGGGTTTATACCAAAGCTCCAGTACGGGCGGGAGAGTGCGGATGACCCTGCAGCACCGATTGACCAAACTTGAGGTCCTCATCGGCCAAGGTGTCAAACTTGTAGAATTTTGCAAATGTGTTTGACCCTGACCAAGTAGCTGCTCGGCAAAGTTGTAATGCCAAGACCCCCTGGGAAGCCGCCCAGGAGGAGCCCACCTTCCTAGTAGAATGGGCCTTCACCGATATCGGTAACGGCAATCCAGCCGTAGAATGAGCTTGCTGAATCGTTTCTCTGATCCAGCGCGCAATAGTCTGCTTGGAAGCACGACACCCAATCTTGTTGGGAGCATACAGGCCAAACAAAACCTCTGTTTTCTGTATTCGAGCTGTTCTAGCGACATAAATCTTCAAAGCTCTAACCACATCTAGGGACTTTGACTCAGCGAACGTGTCAGTAGCAACTGGCACCACAATAGGTTGGTTTATGTGTAAAGAGGAATCCACCTTTGGAAGAAAATGTTGACGAGTTCTCAACTCTGCCCTATCTTCATGGAAGATCAGGTAAGGGCTCTTGTGGGACAAGACCCCAATTCAGACATCTGCCTTGCGGATGCCAACGCCAAAAGCATCACCACTTTCCAAGTGAGAAACTTCAACTCTATTTCTTGTAGAGGCTCAAACCAACCCGATTGAAGGATCTGCAACACCACATTAAGGTCCCAAGGTGCCACTAGAGGCACAAATGGAGGCTGGATGTGCAGAACCCCTTTCATGAACGTCTGAACTTCTGGAAAGGAGGCCAGTTGTTTTTGAAAGAAAACTGATAAGTCCGAAATTTGGACCTTGATTGAACCCAATCTAAGGTCCGCATCCACGCCAGCCTGCAGAAAATGGAGAAAACGTCCAAACTCAAACTCTTCTATAGGAGCCTTCTTGAATTCACACCAAGACACATATTTTCTCCAAATACAGTGGTAATGTTTAGACGTTACTCCTTTCCTGGCCTGAATAAGAGTGGGGATGACTTCCTTGGGAATACCCATTCGGGCTAGGATTCGACGCTCAACAGCCATGCCGTTAAATGTAGCTGCGGAAAGTCTTGATACACACACGGCCCCTGCTGTAGTAGGTCCTCTCGAAGAGGAAGAGGCCGAGGATCTTCTATGAGCAACTCCTGAAGATCTGGATACCAAGCCCTAGGTGACGTGCAGTGGGGTGAGGCAGGTGAGGCAGAGCCTTTCCTGTCCTACTTACGTTTGTACCAGAGTTTTGACTGTATAAAGTTTATGAAAAATACAAAGAATATGTTTGAAATATCTTCTTTGCATTATTCTAGTCATTTTTATAGTCAAATCTCTGTAGTAAAAAGTCTATGGCAGGTGAGGCAGTGCCTCGCCTGACTATCTTTTCCGCACATCTCTGATCAAAACTCACCAAATTCCCAGGAGTTTCTACTGCTGCACCTGTGTATAATGCTCAGATGTACCCTTTGGCTCATATTTTTTGTGTAAATCTGGCTCTGGTGCTAGCTAGTGCCTCCTTAGCCTTTTAGCTCACTGCACGTCCCTGCAAGCCCTCCTTGGCCAGTCTGGGGCAATGAAGATTGCTCAAACTCTTCTTATTATTTTGAGAACTTTTAGAATCAGTGGAAGTGGAGGGAAATCATATACCGACCGAAACACCCACTGGGTCACCAGTGCATCCACTGCTATTGCTTGAGGGTCTCTCGACCTGGAACAATATCTCTGAAGCTTCTTGATTAGACGAGATGCCATCATGTCTACTTGAGGAACTCCCCAAAGACTTGTCACCTCTGCGAAGACTTCTTGGTGGAGGCCCCACTCTCCTGGATGGAGATCGTGTCTGCTGAGGAAGTCTTCTTCCCAGTTGTCCACTCCCAAAATGAAAATTACTGACAGAGGTCTAACATGTCTTTCTGCCCAGAGGAGAATCCTTGTCACCTCTGCCATTGCCGCTCTGCTTTTCGTTCCGCCTTGCCTGTTTATGTACGCGACTGCTGTTACATTGTCCGACTGGATCTGCACGGGATCTTGAAGAAGATGTACCGCTTGTAGAAGGCCGTTGTAAATGGATCTCAATTCCAGAACGTTTATGTGAAGGCAGGCTTCTTGACTTGACCATTTTCATTGGAAGCTTTCCCCCTGTGTGACAGCTCTCCAGCCTCGGAGACTTGCATCCGTGGTTATTAGGACCCAGTCATGAATCCCAAACCTGCATCCCTCTAGTAGGTGAGAACTGTATATCCACCACAGGAGCGAAATCCTGGCTTTGGGGGACAGGATTATTTTCCGGTGTATGTGTAGGTGGGATCCGGACCACTTGTCCAACAGGTCCCACTGGAATACTCTGGCATGAAATCGGCCAAATTGTATGGCCTCGTAGGCCGCTACCATTTTCCCCAACAACCGAATGCATTGATGGATCGACACGCTTGTTGGTTTCAATATTTGTTTGAACATTTTCTGGATTTCCAGAGCCTTTTCCACTGGAAGAAATACTCTCTGTACTTCTCTGTCCAGAATCATCCCTAAAAAGGACAATCTTGTCGTCGGTTCCAACTGTGACTTTGGAAAATTCATGATCCAACCATGTTGTTGGAGTATTGACAGGGAGAGTGCGATGTTCTGCACCAACTGTTCCCTGGATCTCGCTTTTATCAGGAGATCATCCAGATAAGGAATTATATTGACTTCTTTTTAACGAAGGAGGACCATCATCTCCGCCATCACCTTGGTGAATACCCTCGGTGCCGTGGAGAGTCCGAACGGCAACGTCTAAAACTGGTAATGGTAATCCTGTACTGCGAATCTCAGATAAGCTTGGTGAGGAGGATAAATGGGAACATGCAAGTAAGCATCTTTTATGTCTACTGACACCATGAAGTCCCCCTCTTCCAGACTGGAAATCACTACCCTCAGGGATTCCATCTTGAACTTGAACCTTTTCAGGTAGAGATTCAGATTTTTCAGGTTTAAAATCGGTCTGACTGAGCCGTTCGGCTTCGGAACTATGAAGAGGCTTGAATAAAAAACCTTATCCTTACTGTGCCAAGGGTACCAGGACAATGACCTGATCCTGACATAATTTTTGAATTGCCATTGTTACTGCCTCTCTTCCCGGAAGAGAAGCTGGCAAGGTCGATTTGAAAAATCTGCATGGGGGGACGTCTTGAAACTCTAGTTTGTACCCATGGGACACTATTTGTAAGACCCATTGGTCCAGGCCAGATTGAATCCAGATTTGGCTGAAAAGTTTCAGATGTGCTCCCACCAGAGCGGACTCCCACAAGGGAGCCCCAAAGTTATGCTGCAGATTTGGCAGAAGCAGGGGTGGACTTCTGCTCCTGCGATCCGGGAGACGCTGCGGATTTCTTTACTTTTCCCCTTCCCCTACCTGCAAAAAAAGGGGAGACCTTTGGCCTTTTTGTATTTCTTGGGCCGAAAGGACTGTATGTGAGAGTGATGTGTCTTTTTCGCCGGTGTAGGAGCATACGGCAAGAATGTCGACTTACCTGCGGTAGCCGCCGAGATTAACGCATCCAGCCCATGACCAAACAAGGCCTCACCTTTATACGGGAGAGCCTCCATATTTCTTTTGGAATCTGCATCAGCATTCCACTGGCGAATCCACAACGCCCTACGAGCCGATACTGCCATGGTAGCAGTTCTTGATCCCAAGAAACCAATATATTTCATGGATTCTAGTACGTACGCAGCAGCGTCTTTGATATGACCTAACGTTAGGAGTATCTCGTCTCCATCTATTGTGTCAATGTCTAATGACAAGTTTTCTGACCACTTTTCAATAGCACTACTCACCCTCTCACAGACAATGGTAGGCCTCAGTAGTGTCCCATTGGCCACATCAATAAATCACCTCACTCACTTGCGGTCTGTCGGCTCCTTAAGTGAAGCCATTCCAGGCGCAGGGAGAAACACCTAAAATGCGGGGTGACTCCCACCTTTTTTTGGAAAAAGGTAAGCTGCCTGATATCCTTTTGGGAATCAGAAATGTCTTTTCAGGTTAAATCAGACCTGAGGTGGAGGGAAAATTACATTACTTCTTTACTAAAGTAAACCCTCTCCTTGTGGTAAAAGAGGGGGCTTCATAACTTCTATCACCTCCTTTATAGCTAAAACATGTTTTGAATGCTTTTTTGCTAACTTAGGACCTATTCCCCTGGAATCACTAGTGTCGACACAGGAATCAGAGTCCGTGTCGGTATCAGTTTGTACTACTTGTGCAAATTTGTATGTGACCCAGAAAGGTGCCTGTGGGTGAAAGGCAGAACTATTAAAAATCACATCTTCAACAGATTATTTTCATTTTCTGTATGAGATTCAGTCCATCCTCTTACTGATATGATTCACACTATCATGTAACCTTTCACCCAGTCAGGCTCCTGGTGTCATATTACACCTCTGTGTCCCTAACATGTCTCCACAGAGTTCCCTGCCACAGACATGTCACACATGTGCAGAACCACACCCCAGACACTCCGGGATTTATAGGGGACAGACCCACAGTTCACAACCCAGCGCCAGTAACACAATGTCTGTGAACATAAAATGCCCACTGACATTCAGCGCTTTTATAATGTTAATCACACAATTATATAGCATCAAATTCACTGCCCCCCCCCCCCCCGTTTTGCACCCTGATACTTGTTCAGTAGTGGAGGAGGACCAGTGTTGTCTCTGCAGCCTGAGGAGAGAGAGAATATGGCGCTGAGCAGTGTGCTGGCTGACTGAGGAGGAAGCTCCACTCTTCAATGGTGTGTTTCTCCTTAGCTTTTATGAGGTCATTTTTTATACTGGCGGGGGTAGGACTGTGCCTCAGCAACTTATGCCCCTTATTTATGCCAGTTTCCATAGGTTTCATGCTGCCCAGGGTGCCCCCCCGCGCGCCCTGCACCCTGCAGTGCCTGTGTATGTGTCGGCAACATGGCGCGCTGCGCTCCCGCCAGCCGCGTGATACCTTTAGCCGTCACTTTCTTGATTGAAGATCTGTCTTCTAACACTCACCTGTCTTCTGACTTCTGGCTCTGTGAGGGGGGTGACGGCATGCTGTGGGAGTGAGCATCTAGGCACGGCTAGCGTTCAGTTCCCTTCAGGAGCTAATGGTGTCCTGTCAGCCAGAAGCAGAGCCATGAAACTCTTTAGGAAGTTGGTTCCTACTTCTGCTCCCTCAGTCCCACGAAGCAGGGAGTCTGTTGCCAGCAGTTCTCCCTGAAAATAAAAAACCTAACATAAGTCTTTTCAGAGAAACTCAGTAGAGCTCCTCAGAGTGCATCCAGTCTGCCTGGGCACATTTCTGAAAAACTGAGGTCTGGAGGAGGGGCATAGAGGGAGGAGCCAGTTCACACCCATTGAAAAGTCTTAAGAGTGCCCATGGCTCCTGCGGAACCGTCTATACCCCATGGTCATGAAGTGGACCCCAGCATCCTCTAGGATGTATGAGAAATATAATTTGTATTCTATGTAGCGTTCCCCAAGCCATCCAATTCTTGCAGCATAATGCTTGGACAGGATTTGATGAAGAAATAAAGCCACATAAATGTACACAGATGGTCCATTTCCCTAGTGTATGTGATTTCTAGCTATTCCCATAAACATTCTGCACATGTCACATTGGAAGAAAAGCCAGTAATATTGTGCTTCCAAAAGTGGCTATCTGTTGAGATTAGCTTTTAAAACAACACTGTTGCATATTCTCCAGTGACCTTCTCTGTACGAGTTAATAATGCCATTTATTTTCTATCTTGAATCTCAAGGCATCATTCTTAGTGTCTGCAGTTCTGACGCTGAAAGGGTCTTTAAAGTATGTTTATACATGGAGATATTATTAATTTGAAACACATTCTGTAGCACTAATATAGTAGCATATAAAAGGGAAATTCATAACAGGTTGACATGGAGCATGTAGACCTAATACTGTTGATGAGGTAGTGGCTGTTCTGTAGACTGCTAATATGTACTGTATACAGTCCATTCATACTGTACATAAGAGTCAGAAATGCCTGCATAACTCACAGCTATACAAAAATGGAGTATATATCTATAGGCACTGGTATTTCCTAGATATCTTCATACAGAGAATATTCATCAGAGAAATGTTTTTATTTTTTTATATTTTTACAATCATACACAACTTGGACACAATAACTGTATACAGTCATATAAAATCACGTTACAATAGCAAAAATAAATAGGTAAAGGGACATAGGCCCTCATTCCGAGTTGATCGGTCGCAATGCGAATGTAGCAGAGTTACACACGCTAAGCCGCCGCCTACTGGGAGTGTATCTTAGCTTCTTAAAAGTGCGACCGAAGTAATCGCAATATTGCGATCACAAACCTCGTAGCAGTTTTGGAGTAGCTTCAGACTTACTCTGCCTGTGCGATCAGTTCAGTGCTTGTCGTTCCTGGTTGACGTCACAAACACACCCAGCGTTCGCCCAGGCACTCCCACCGTTTCTCCGGCCACTCCTGCGTTTTTTCCGGAAACGGTAGCGTTTTCAGCCACACGCCCCTGAAACGCCGTGTTTCCGCCCAGTAACACCCATTTCCTGTCAATCACATTACGATCGCCGGAGCGATGAAAAAGCCGTGAGTAAAATTACTTTCTACATAGCAAAGTTACTTGGCGCAGTCGCAGTGCGAACATTGCGCATGCGTACTAAGCGGATTTTCATTGCGATGCGAAGAAAAATACCGAGCGAACAACTCGGAATGAGGGCCATAGTGCAGTTTCATTCATCACAATACCATTTTTAAAGTGACACAGTGCATAAGGAGCACAATCACAAAAATAAATAGGTAAAGTGACTTTGTGCAATCCCATTCATCACAGTACCATATAAAAAGTGACACAGTACATGAGGGGCATCAATTTTGTATCAGTCTCTCACCAAAAACAGATGCTGCGGTGGGCTAGCTGTATAACAGTGCAGGTCCCGGGCTGTAAAGCTCGCCACCACCGCAGAAGGTTTTAACAGACCGGCTAGATGCGTCATCCTTCTGTGTTTTCCAAGGTGCAAGTAGTCCAAACAACGCGTTTCAGTTATGATAACCTTTTTCAAGAATGGATAACATGCAGTCCACACTGGGGGTTTAACCCTGTGGTACCACACCTAATTGCACCTTAATTGACTAATTTCCATTACCTGGTTACAGGAAGAGACTCTTTTGCGTCCCATTGTAATGATTTGCATTCCAAAAGATAGCAATTGCAGTATCGCCATACCAGAACCGGAAGTGATGTCATGCGTTCCACTTAGAGCTTCCGGTTGCGTTCCATGGTGTCCGCAAATGATTTTGCGCTGTATGATGCTTAGTAATAGATTTCTCTTACAATGTCCACTCTTTGATGTACAGCTTGAATTATTAACTTGACTTAAGGGTATACACATCACGCCTCCAATATCAAACATCCGGGGTCTCTTTTAACAATTGGAAAGGCGGCCATCTTTAATCAGGACAAAAATTCCTTTCTAGCATAATTTCTACGTCAATCACCATTTTTAAACAGGTATCCAACGTGATCAAACATAATCTTTAGGAAATGGATGGTGGAGCAGATCCTTTTCATATGAGCAGGGCCGGATTAACAATGGGGCTGATGGAGCTGCAGCTCCAAGCCCAGCATCAAAATAGGCCAACAGCATCTTTAGACTGCTATGCTGCTGCAGACAGGAAAAACAAATTCCTGCTACAGCAGCTTGCCAGTGAGTATTCGAGGACCTGCCGTCTTCCGGCTTCAGAGACATCCCCTACATCCCCTGTCCGCCAGTCATGGAGCATGCAGGTAACCCCCCCCCCACTCCCTCCATAGATGAGGAGAGAGAGCATTCTTTTATTAAGCCCCGCCCCTCGCAGAAAAATGCCGCGATTCGCGGGTCCATCGGGAGGGGGCGGAGCCAATATGAAAGATACCTCATATCATCATGTGCTTTTGGCCCCGCCCCCTCCTGATGGACCCGCGGAAAAGCGGGTTTTTGTCGCGATGGTGCCTATGTCTAGTTCACTGGGCCGGCTCAGAAGTACCTCCCTGACAATAGGCATACTGAGCCAGGGGAGCAGTGTGAAAGTGTTCCCTGGACGCCCACAATGCGATCCTTGGCCTGCCGCTGATGAGAGCCGGAATGAGCAAGCCTATGCCGAAGCGCTGACAGAAAATGCTGCTTTGATGTGTTTGTGCTAATCAGCAGCTTTGCTTATTGGAGCGGAGCTGCAGCTGTGCTGACTGGCAAGTAAGTCTCACAGCATGCAGCGGCAGCCTTGTGGCTCTGCCACTTATACCCCTTTTACACTCGCAGAAAAATCCCGGGATATTGCACGTGAACGCGCATCATCCCGGGATTCTTCTCAGTGTAAATGGGTACAGGGACAATTTCCCGGGACGAGCATCCCGGGATTTCATCCCAGGTCAAAAGCAGGGTTGAACCCGGGACCGTCCCGGGAAGCTGGGTAGTGTGAAAGGGCCCGTCCCGGGATTCACTACCCGGGACTGTTAAAAGGCCTCCGATTGGAGCTTTCATGGGCTCAGAAAAGATGATGTCATCATTCAGAGCCCTGGGGAGCATCCTTGATGCGTGTGAGGAAGGCAGCATGGCGACCTGGACAGACCAGGAGGTGAGAGAGTTGCTGAGCATTAGGGGAGAGGAGGAAATTATGAGGCAGATCACAGGCACAGTCAAAGATGCAGTCATTTATAAAAACATCTCCAAGATGCTGCAAGCCAGGGGAATCATCCGCACCCAGCAGCAAGTGTTAAACAAAATGAAAACTCTTAAAAAGCATTTCCTTAAGGTGCATGACAACAACAGGAAAAAGAGCGGTGTTGGCCGTATCGACTGGCAGTACTATGACATGTGCGCCAATATCTTTGGAAACACAGCTATATGCAGTCCGGTGAGTCTGTCTTCCAGTTCACAGTACACTGCTACAGAAGGCACTCCAGAAGAGACACAGACAAGCAGTGACGTCTGTCCATCATCACCGTTGTTAATTGACGACACACCTGAGGACAGCGACACATCATCCCAGCCGTCCATAAACACATCCAGAAACGACGACAGCATAACTGCAACCATTGAAGACGTCGTGGATGCTCAGACCAGTGACAGTGGGACTGTACAAAGTAGAGATGAGCGGGTTCGGTTTCTCTGAATCCGAACCCGCCAGAACTTCATGTTTTTTTTCACGGGTCCGAGCGACTCGGATCTTCCCGCCTTGCTCGGTTAACCCGAGCGCGCCCGAACGTCATCATGACGCTGTCGGATTCTCGCGAGGCTCGGATTCTATCGCGAGACTCGGATTCTATATAAGGAGCCGCGCGTCGCCGCCATTTTCACACGTGCATTGAGATTGATAGGGAGAGGACGTGGCTGGCGTCCTCTCCGTTTAGAATAGATTAGAGAGACACTTGATTTACTAATTTTGGGGAGCATTAGGAGTACTCAGTACAGTGCAGAGTTTTGCTGATAGTGACCAGTGACCACCAGTTTTATTTATAATCCGTTCTCTGCCTGAAAAAAGCGATACACAGCACACAGTGACTCAGTCACATACCATATCTGTGTGCACTGCTCAGGCTCAGGCCAGTGTGCTGCATCATCTATTATCTATATATAAATAATATTATATATATCTGTCTGACTGCTCAGCTCACACAGCTTATAATTGTGGGGGAGACTGGGGAGCACTACTGCAGTGCCAGTTATAGGTTATAGCAGGAGCCAGGAGTACATAATATATTATATAGTGAGTGACCACCAGACACACAGTGCAGTTTATTTAATATATCCGTTCTCTGCCTGAAAAAAGCGATACACACAGTGACTCAGTCAGTCACATACCATATCTGTGTGCACTGCTCAGGCTCAGGCCAGTGTGCTGCATCATCTATATATATTATATATCTGTCTGACTGCTCAGCTCACACAGCTTATAATTGTGGGGGAGACTGGGGAGCACTACTGCAGTGCCAGTTATAGGTTATAGCAGGAGCCAGGAGTACATAATATTATATTAAAATTAAACAGTGCACACTTTTGCTGCAGGAGTGCCACTGCCAGTGTGACTAGTGACCAGTGACCTGACCACCAGTATATATAATATTAGTAGTATACTATCTCTTTATCAACCAGTCTATATTAGCAGCAGACACAGTACAGTGCGGTAGTTCACGGCTGTGGCTACCTCTGTGTCGGCACTCGGCAGCCCGTCCATAATTGTATATACCACCTAACCGTGGTTTTTTTTTCTTTCTTTATACATACATACTAGTTACGAGTATACTATCTCTTTATCAACCAGTCTATATATTAGCAGCAGACACAGTACAGTGCGGTAGTTCACGGCTGTGGCTACCTCTGTGTCGGCACTCGGCAGCCCGTCCATAATTGTATATACCACCTAACCGTGTTTTTTTTTTCTTTCTTTATACATACATACTAGTTACGAGTATACTATCTCTTTATCAACCAGTCTATATATTAGCAGCAGACACAGTACAGTGCGGTAGTTCACGGCTGTGGCTACCTCTGTGTCGGCACTCGGCAGCCCGTCCATAATTGTATATACCACCTAACCGTGGTTTTTTTTTCTTTCTTTATACATACATACTAGTTACGAGTATACTATCTCTTTATCAACCAGTCTATATATTAGCAGCAGACACAGTACAGTGCGGTAGTTCACGGCTGTGGCTACCTCTGTGTCGGCACTCGGCAGCCCGTCCATAATTGTATATACCACCTAACCGTGGTTTTTTTTTCTTTCTTTATACATACATACTAGTTACGAGTATACTATCTCTTTATCAACCAGTCTATATATTAGCAGCAGACACAGTACAGTGCGGTAGTTCACGGCTGTGGCTACCTCTGTGTCGGCACTCGGCAGCCCGTCCATAATTGTATATACCACCTAACCGTGGTTTTTTTTTCTTTCTTTATACATACATACTAGTTACGAGTATACTATCTCTTTATCAACCAGTCTATATTAGCAGCAGACACAGTACAGTGCGGTAGTTCACGGCTGTGGCTACCTCTGTGTCGGCACTCGGCAGCCCGTCCATAATTGTATATACCACCTAACCGTGGTTATACTATCTCTTTATCAACCAGTCTATATATTAGCAGCAGACACAGTACAGTGCGGTAGTTCACGGCTGTGGCTACCTCTGTGTCGGCACTCGGCAGCCCGTCCATAATTGTATATACCACCTAACCGTGGTTTTTTTTTCTTTCTTTATACATACATACTAGTTACGAGTATACTATCTCTTTATCAACCAGTCTATATATTAGCAGCAGACACAGTACAGTGCGGTAGTTCACGGCTGTGGCTACCTCTGTGTCGGCACTCGGCAGCCCGTCCATAATTGTATATACCACCTAACCGTGGTTTTTTTTTCTTTCTTTATACATACATACTAGTTACGAGTATACTATCTCTTTATCAACCAGTCTATATATTAGCAGCAGACACAGTACAGTGCGGTAGTTCACGGCTGTGGCTACCTCTGTGTCGGCACTCGGCAGCCCGTCCATAATTGTATATACCACCTAACCGTGGTTTTTTTTTCTTTCTTTATACATACATACTAGTTACGAGTATACTATCTCTTTATCAACCAGTCTATATATTAGCAGCAGACACAGTACAGTGCGGTAGTTCACGGCTGTGGCTACCTCTGTGTCGGCACTCGGCAGCCCGTCCATAATTGTATATACCACCTAACCGTGGTTTTTTTTTCTTTCTTTATACATACATACTAGTTACGAGTATACTATCTCTTTATCAACCAGTCTATATATTAGCAGCAGACACAGTACAGTGCGGTAGTTCACGGCTGTGGCTACCTCTGTGTCGGCACTCGGCAGCCCGTCCATAATTGTATATACCACCTAACCGTGGTTTTTTTTTCTTTCTTTATACATACATACTAGTTACGAGTATACTATCTCTTTATCAACCAGTCTATATATTAGCAGCAGACACAGTACAGTGCGGTAGTTCACGGCTGTGGCTACCTCTGTGTCGGCACTCGGCAGCCCGTCCATAATTGTATACTAGTATCCAATCCATCCATCTCCATTGTTTACCTGAGGTGCCTTTTAGTTGTGTCTATTAAAATATGGAGAACAAAAATGTTGAGGTTCCAAAATTAGGGAAAGATCAAGATCCACTTCCACCTCGTGCTGAAGCTGCTGCCACTAGTCATGGCCGAGACGATGAAATGCCAGCAACGTCGTCTGCCAAGGCCGATGCCCAATGTCATAGTACAGAGCATGTCAAATCCAAAACACCAAATATCAGTAAAAAAAGGACTCCAAAACCTAAAATAAAATTGTCGGAGGAGAAGCGTAAACTTGCCAATATGCCATTTACCACACGGAGTGGCAAGGAACGGCTGAGGCCCTGGCCTATGTTCATGGCTAGTGGTTCAGCTTCACATGAGGATGGAAGCACTCAGCCTCTCGCTAGAAAAATGAAAAGACTCAAGCTGGCAAAAGCAGCACAGCAAAGAACTGTGCATTCTTCGAAATCCCAAATCCACAAGGAGAGTCCAATTGTGTCGGTTGCGATGCCTGACCTTCCCAACACTGGACGTGAAGAGCATGCGCCTTCCACCATTTGCACGCCCCCTGCAAGTGCTGGAAGGAGCACCCGCAGTCCAGTTCCTGATAGTCAGATTGAAGATGTCAGTGTTGAAGTACACCAGGATGAGGAGGATATGGGTGTTGCTGGCGCTGGGGAGGAAATTGACCAGGAGGATTCTGATGGTGAGGTGGTTTGTTTAAGTCAGGCACCCGGGGAGACACCTGTTGTCCGTGGGAGGAATATGGCCGTTGACATGCCAGGTGAAAATACCAAAAAAATCAGCTCTTCGGTGTGGAGGTATTTCACCAGAAATGCGGACAACAGGTGTCAAGCCGTGTGTTCCCTTTGTCAAGCTGTAATAAGTAGGGGTAAGGACGTTAACCACCTCGGAACATCCTCCCTTATACGTCACCTGCAGCGCATTCATAATAAGTCAGTGACAAGTTCAAAAACTTTGGGTGACAGCGGAAGCAGTCCACTGACCAGTAAATCCCTTCCTCTTGTAACCAAGCTCACGCAAACCACCCCACCAACTCCCTCAGTGTCAATTTCCTCCTTCCCCAGGAATGCCAATAGTCCTGCAGGCCATGTCACTGGCAATTCTGACGAGTCCTCTCCTGCCTGGGATTCCTCCGATGCATCCTTGCGTGTAACGCCTACTGCTGCTGGCGCTGCTGTTGTTGCCGCTGGGAGTCGATGGTCATCCCAGAGGGGAAGTCGTAAGCCCACTTGTACTACTTCCAGTAAGCAATTGACTGTTCAACAGTCCTTTGCGAGGAAGATGAAATATCACAGCAGTCATCCTACTGCAAAGCGGATAACTGAGTCCTTGACAACTATGTTGGTGTTAGACGTGCGTCCGGTATCCGCCGTTAGTTCACAGGGAACTAGACAATTTATTGAGGCAGTGTGCCCCCGTTACCAAATACCATCTAGGTTCCACTTCTCTAGGCAGGCGATACCGAGAATGTACACGGACGTCAGAAAAAGACTCACCAGTGTCCCAAAAAAATGCAGTTGTACCCAATGTCCACTTAACCACGGACATGTGGACAAGTGGAGCAGGGCAGGGTCAGGACTATATGACTGTGACAGCCCACTGGGTAGATGTATTGACTCCCGCCGCAAGAACAGCAGCGGCGGCACCAGTAGCAGCATCTCGCAAACGCCAACTCTTTCCTAGGCAGGCTACGCTTTGTATCACCGCTTTCCAGAATACGCACACAGCTGAAAACCTCTTACGGCAACTGAGGAAGATCATCGCGGAATGGCTTACCCCAATTGGACTCTCCTGTGGATTTGTGGCATCGGACAACGCCAGCAATATTGTGTGTGCATTAAATATGGGCAAATTCCAGCACGTCCCATGTTTTGCACATACCTTGAATTTGGTGGTGCAGAATTTTTTAAAAAACGACAGGGGCGTGCAAGAGATGCTGTCGGTGGCCAGAAAAATTGCGGGACACTTTCGGCGTACAGGCACCACGTACAGAAGACTGGAGCACCACCAAAAACTACTGAACCTGCCCTGCCATCATCTGAAGCAAGAAGTGGTAACGAGGTGGAATTCAACCCTCTATATGCTTCAGAGGTTGGAGGAGCAGCAAAAGGCCATTCAAGCCTATACAATTGAGCACGATATAGTAGGTGGAATGCACCTGTCTCAAGTGCAGTGGAGAATGATTTCAACGTTGTGCAAGGTTCTGATGCCCTTTGAACTTGCCACACGTGAAGTCAGTTCAGACACTGCCAGCCTGAGTCAGGTCATTCCCCTCATCAGGCTTTTGCAGAAGAAGCTGGAGGCATTGAAGAAGGAGCTAAAAGGGAGCGATTCCGCTAGGCATGTGGGACTTGTGGATGCAGCCCTTAATTCGCTTAACAAGGATTCACGGGTGGTCAATCTGTTGAAATCAGAGCACTACATTTTGGCCACCGTGCTCGATCCTAGATTTAAAGCCTACCTTGGATCTCTCTTTCCGGCAGACACAGGTCTGCTGGGGTTGAAAGACCTGCTGGTGACAAAATTGTCAAGTCAAGCGGAACGCGACCTGTCAACATCTCCTCCTTCACATTCTCCCGCAACTGGGGGTGCGAGGAAAAGGCTCAGAATTCCGAGCCCACCCGCTGGCGGTGATGCAGGGCAGTCTGGAGCGACTGCTGATGCTGACATCTGGTCCGGACTGAAGGACCTGACAACGATTACGGACATGTCGTCTACTGTCACTGCATATGATTCTCTCAACATTGATAGAATGGTGGAGGATTATATGAGTGACCGCATCCAAGTAGGCACGTCACACAGTCCGTACTTATACTGGCAGGAAAAAGAGGCAATTTGGAGGCCCTTGCACAAACTGGCTTTATTCTACCTAAGTTGCCCTCCCACAAGTGTGTACTCCGAAAGAGTGTTTAGTGCCGCCGCTCACCTTGTCAGCAATCGGCGTACGAGGTTACATCCAGAAAATGTGGAGAAGATGATGTTCATTAAAATGAATTATAATCAATTCCTCCGCGGAGACATTGACCAGCAGCAATTGCCTCCACAAAGTACACAGGGAGCTGAGATGGTGGATTCCAGTGGGGACGAATTGATAATCTGTGAGGAGGGGGATGTACACGGTGATATATCGGAGGGTGAAGATGAGGTGGACATCTTGCCTCTGTAGAGCCAGTTTGTGCAAGGAGTGATTAATTGCATTGTTTTTTGGGGGGGGTCCAAACCAACCCGTCATATCAGTCACAGTCGTGTGGCAGACCCTGTCACTGAAATGATGGGTTGGTTAAAGTGTGCATGTCCTGTTTTGTTTATACAACATAAGGGTGGGTGGGAGGGCCCAAGGACAATTCCATCTTGCACCTCTTTTTTCTTTTCTTTTTCTTTGCATCATGTGCTGATTGGGGAGGGTTTTTTGGAAGGGACATCCTGCGTGACACTGCAGTGCCACTCCTAGATGGGCCCGGTGTTTGTGTCGGCCACTAGGGTCGCTAATCTTACTCACACAGTCAGCTACCTCATTGCGCCTCTTTTTTTCTTTGCGTCATGTGCTGTTTGGGGAGGGTTTTTTGGAAGGGACATCCTGCGTGACACTGCAGTGCCACTCCTAGATGGGCCCGGTGTTTGTGTCGGCCACTAGGGTCGCTAATCTTACTCACACAGCTACCTCATTGCGCCTCTTTTTTTCTTTGCGTCATGTGCTGTTTGGGGAGGGTTTTTTGGAAGGGACATCCTGCGTGACACTGCAGTGCCACTCCTAGATGGGCCCGGTGTTTGTGTCGGCCACTAGGGTCGCTAATCTTACTCACACAGCTACCTCATTGCGCCTCTTTTTTTCTTTGCGTCATGTGCTGTTTGGGGAGGTTTTTTTGGAAGGGCCATCCTGCGTGACACTGCAGTGCCACTCCTAGATGGGCCCGGTGTTTGTGTCGGCCACTAGGGTCGCTAATCTTACTCACACAGCTACCTCATTGCGCCTCTTTTTTTCTTTGCGTCATGTGCTGTTTGGGGAGGGTTTTTTGGAAGGGACATCCTGCGTGACACTGCAGTGCCACTCCTAGATGGGCCCGGTGTTTGTGTCGGCCACTAGGGTCGCTTATCTTACTCACACAGCGACCTCAGTGCAAATTTTAGGACTAAAAATAATATTGTGAGGTGTGAGGTATTCAGAATAGACTGAAAATGAGTGTAAATTATGGTTTTTGAGGTTAATAATACTTTGGGATCAAAATGACCCCCAAATTCTATGATTTAAGCTGTTTTTTAGTGTTTTTTGAAAAAAACACCCGAATCCAAAACACACCCGAATCCGACAAAAAAAATTCGGTGAGGTTTTGCCAAAACGCGTTCGAACCCAAAACACGGCCGCGGAACTGAACCCAAAACCAAAACACAAAACCCGAAAAATTTCAGGCGCTCATCTCTAGTACAAAGTGCCGTCACCCCAACTTTACAGAAAAACAGTAAGTACATGTTTAGAAATTAACACTCATAGCACAAATCCACAATTGTTAATCATCCGGTTATGTGCGTAGTATGAGTGGCCAGTGTGGCGGCAGCGTGGCGAGCGCTAATGAGCCCCTTGCAGGATCACTGCGCTCAACACGCTGCTGGCACGGTGGCACACTTTGCATTTTCTGCCCCCACGCAGGGGGGCTTTGCATTTTTAAAAAAAGTTCAATGTTGCAGAGTAGCTAGTGTATAGGTGGATTAATGCCACAAACACATGTTTGCTAACGCTGCTATTTTTATATACGCTCATTTTGTATTTCTTCTCTTCACAGTTTACACCGTACCGCCTAGAAGGAAGAAATTGAACAGAGCGGAGCAAGTGGCTAAAGCCATGTCAAATGTCCTTGTCGACCAACTCCGAGAGATGGACGCTACAATGTCCGCACAGGAGGATGCAAGGCTCGACAGGTTTCTAGAGGCAGAACGCCAAATGCATGATGCATTCCTTTCCCAAGTCATGACAATGCAGGAACGCATGAGTAGAGAGCAGTATGACCGCCACAGGGAATTGCACCAAATGAACATGGCGTTCTATGAGCGTATGACCAATACCTCAAGAGCACCAAACCAACACCACAACTCACAATACCCCCCTGAGCAGGGTTTTTCATCATTTAATCCTGGTCCATACTATGGCCCTCATTCCGAGTTGTTCGCTCGGTATTTTTCATCGCATCGCAGTGAAAATCCGCTTAGTACGCATGCGCAATGTTCGCACTGCGACTGCGCCAAGTAACTTTACTATGAAGAAAGTAATTTTACTCACGGCTTTTTCTTCGCTCCGGCGATCGTAATGTGATTGACAGGAAATGGGTGTTACTGGGCGGAAACACGGCGTTTCAGGGGCGTGTGGCTGAAAACGCTACCGTTTCCGGAAAAAACGCAGGAGTGGCCGGGGAAACGGTGGGAGTGCCTGGGCGAACGCTGGGTGTGTTTGTGACGTCAACCAGGAACGACAAGCACTGAAATGATCGCACAGGCAGAGTAAGTCTGGAGCTACTCAGAAACTGCTAAGTAGTTAGTAATCGCAATATTGCGAATACATCGGTCGCAATTTTAAGAAGCTAAGATTCACTCCCAGTAGGCGGCGGCTTAGCGTGTGTAACTCTGCTAAATTCGCCTTGCGACCGATCAACTCGGAATGAGGGCCTATGCCCCAAATACTGCACCATCTAGTGCGCCAAGCCCAGAGTTTACTGTATTGCGCAATTTGCCGTGAAACACAGTGAATTGCTTTTTTTGGTTGTTATTTGTTGTTAAATAACCACAGTGTGGTCATTGTTTATGCACAACTGTTTGTGCCTTCTTTCATTTTTTTCTATGTTCTGTTTTGTATAGTGTCTACTAGTGATGAGCGGCATTAAAGCACTTTTTATTTATTTTTTACACAGTGATAATATACTGCAGGGACACTGTGGTTTATGGTGTTGTATCTACAAACCTACCAGTGTTTTTTTTTTTTTTATGCCAATTAAAACTTGTTTGCAAATCTAGGCATAACATTCCCATTTGTGCGTAAAGTAGACCATGTTTACAGTGTTTTCTACATTGTTTATGCATATATACACAGTTGCTGGCAATGTGTTTTTTTTGGAAAAACATAAATAATGAACCCAAAGATCAAAGGTGGAATACAAAATAAAAACATTTTCATTCACCAAACATGTTGTGCTGATTCTTAAACACTATTGTACCAGTGCTGCAAGGTTGGACGTAATAGTGTGGCGTATTTGTTCTGCAGCGGAGTTTGAGGCAGTCCCAAACAAAGCACCTTCCACATGTGGGTTTATAACCTCAGGGTCCTGCACAGTCCACTCAGGAAGGAATAGCTCATTTTGCAGTTCACAGATGTTGTGCAGTATACAGCACGCAGCTACTACATTAGGCATATTCATAAGGTCCACATCATTGCGCTTCATCAAACAACGCCATCTTCCTTTTAACCTGCCAAAGGCGTTCTCAACCACCATCCTTGCTGAACTCAGGGTGTGAGTATAGGTTTGTTGCTCTGGGGTTAACTGGACCTGTTGGGTGTAGCCTTTCATAATCCAGGGGCGTAAAGGGTATGCAGCATCCCCGATGATGTGGACAGGGATCTCCACCCCATTCACAATCTTTGCACACTCTTTGGTGCCTCCCTGCTTCTCCTCTACGATGTTGTACAGGTCAGAATTGGCAAGAACTCGGGAGTCATGAGATCGGCCTGGCCAGCCAATAAACACATCTAGGAAACTAAAGAACAGTAAAATTGAAAACAATTAGAATGTAAAACTCACACATGCAACTCATCCCACCACCCCAAAAATAAACACTTACCAATATTTGTGGTCCACAACAGCCTGTAATATGATGGAGTGCCAGCCCTTCCTATTAAAATAGTCAGCATGGTTGTCACGTGGGGCAATAATGGGGATGTGTGTCCCATCAATCGCTCCTCCACACTGCGGATAGCCTCGCTTCACAAATCCAATGATGGTATCCTGTAAGCGCTGTCCTTGTGGTAGAGATATGAAGCGCTTGTATAAGGTAGATACAATTGCTTTAGTCACCTGGTGGACTATGACACAGCAGGTGGAGATTGCAACACCGAACAAGCATGAGACTGAGCGGTACTCTCCTGGGGTAGCATACCACCACAATGCAATAGCTAATCTCCTGCGTGCCTCGATGGGTCTCCTAAGCCTGGTGGTCTGCATGTCAAGTGCTGGGGTAAGTAATTCCAGGATGTAGTTAAAGGTTGCACGAGACACACGGAAGTTAGCCATCCACTCCTCATCCTGGTAAGCTTCCACGGTCCTCATAAAGGCTTCTCCGTGCCGGCGATCTCTGGACCAAAATGAGCGGTTAGGGCCCATACTCACGCTCAGTATGATACTCATCCTGGATGATATGAAGGCTCTCCTCCTGCGCAAATATTGGCGGCGACTAGCAGCCCTATCCAGCATAAATTGCGCCCTCCTCCTCCTCATAAAATATATGTGCAGTATACTGCACAGTGTGATAAGCTGCATCATGCTGTCAGTGGCTGTATGAAACATCTGCAAAGCAGAAAGAATCATGAGCTCAGGCATACACACTGGTACTCTGTCGGCCATGACTGCAGCAATGGTGTGAGCAGGCACCACCCCTCCCTTTGTTGACTAGTGTGACCTCATCAATGTGAGCCAGAAAAGGCCATTTCTAATGACATACATGTGCATTTGCAGGGATATCCCGGGATCAGTGTAAATGGGGCTGTCCCGGGTCGATCCCAGGTCTTAGTGCAGTGTGAAAGGGGTCAGTCCCGGGAAGGCATCCCGGGACGCATCCCGGGAAGCATCCCGGGAGTGACCCGGGAGTGCGAGTGTAAAAGTGGTATTAGCTGCTGCTGACAGAGAAGTGGCACTTTGCAGCATTAGGGCTACCTGCTGCAGCTACAGAGCAGACAGCACTGTACATCACCAGCTCACCAATGAATGAGGAACTGGAGGATTGGGAGTGGAGAAGAGGAACACTTGGTAATTGAGGTATGGGCCAGAGGACAAGATATACATTTATGATGTCATGAAATTCGTTCACAGCTTTTAAGATGCTGCATTTCCATACAGTGCGTTTGTAGACGTATCATCAACATATCATTGGTCACACCTTCGAAACTTGCACCAACCCTATGGCAGGTGCTTTTTCTCAGTCTATGGGGGTATTCAATACGTGCCGTTTCTTTCGACACATTCAAAGCCTGGCCTGATTTTTCGACTTGTCAAAAACCACGTGGATCTGCAAATTCGCCACTGATCCACGTGTTTTGTCAAATTTGCGGACGTTTTCTACAGTTGTTTGGTCCGTTTTCGACTATGCCGATTCGACACACTAAAAATTGAAAAGGCATGTTGAAAATTGAGCAAAATCCTGTTGAAAACGCCCGCGATTGAATAGCCAATGGTTGAATTAGTGCCGGTTTTCTGACTGTCTGAAAACTGCACGAATTGAATACCCCCTAAGTCCTCATATGTAAGCTACTGTGTGTCTTTCAGAGACATGCCCCCGACACTCCCATAATACACATTAGCATGCGTCAGTTTTGCTACCTGTTACCTCACAGTTGCCTCCCAGGAAGTCCCATAAAAATTCCCAGAATTCCCTGCATCCAAATCTATACTGTGGCTCTGCGCAGACAATCGGGACACGTGTGACAAAATATTGCACATTTGCTTGCATATTGCCACTTTGTCCACCTCTGAATTAGCTCAAGATTCAGCCCACGGCTAATTGTTGGGTAATTACCATGAGGGGCAAGGAAAAGCTATTCAATTAAATTGCCTTTTCACTGTGCCTAAAATCGGGGATTACGGTGTGGAACTCACTTATTCCGCGTAAATAGTAGAATCAATGGGTTTAACCCACGCATGAATCCCTGATTGTGCCATTTTCTCAGAATTGTTTCCTCAAAGCTCCTGACGCATCCCTGGACATTCTATGACACTCCCTTCCCCCCATTTAGGATGAAAACTGGATTTTTTTTTTATGATTTTCATTTTGGGAATTTTTCTATTTTCTCTGTATGTAATGACGTCCGAGTTCATAGACCGTGCGGGATGTCGGCCGAATTCAGACATTTTTTTAAAGGGGCAATCACTTACAAGGCATGGTTTTGCCTTTAAAAAAAAATGGCCCGCGCGGCTGCCAAACTCTGGCGTCATTACATCCGGCCCTATGTCTTTGTTTCAATAATTGATTTGTTGCAGATATAATTTGACATTCCAGTGCTGAGATTTTTCCATGTTTCAAACACACACACATACACACACACACACACACACACACACACACACACACTTATATATACACCACTGGTTACACCCCCATATCAATATCCACCCCCCGCCATGCTGGTCACATCCCTTGCAGCGGCACACAATAGGCCCTTTATCAATTTCAGCTCCAGGCCCACGAGGACCTTAATCTGGCACTGCATATGAGTGGTACTCATCCTGGCTCTTAGTGTATCTAATGTGGTACTATGTACTCCCACATAGTCCTTCCCTAACCAGAGCCAGGGTTTTTCCCACTCATTAGCTCGCACTTGCTCCAATTCATTATATAAAATAGAAAAAGAAAGAAGATATTAAAAAAGGGTGGCAGAAACATATTAAAATACATAGTAAAATACCTCTACAATATATTTAATCTAAAAACCCACTTCATTTCAAAATCAACGTTATGACTATTTGGTTTAAAGGTATTGAGTTCATAAATCCACTTCATCTCTCTCTGGGCTAATATTTTCTCCACATTTTAATTTTTCCAATTTGCCTGCACTTGCTGAATCCCTAAAAACCTTTTAATTTGTTTCTCACATTTATTATATTTTACACAAAAGTGCTCTGATAATGGGTGTGTGGTTAACCCTATTATAGACATGCTATGCTGATCTTTTCTTCAAGGGTCTAGATGTTTTGCCTATATAGACGAGACCACATTTACATTCAAGTAGGTAAATCACATTACAGGAATGGCAACTAATGAAGTCATTTATTTAATATTTTTTTCCATTGTCTACAAATTCCACTGTCTTTCGTTGTATATTAGTTCTAGTTGTGGTCAGTAGCGGATCTTGCCACGGGCAAGCAGGACTTTTGCCCGGGGAGCCGCCTTCCGGAGGGCGCCGCACCATGGCAAGATCCGCTGCTGCTGTGGTGCCCCCCGCTGCCGCTGCCCACTGTCCTGTGAAGGGAAACTAGACGCTACGCGTCAAGTTTCCCTTCGTGGGCTGCCCGCTGTGAAGGGAAACTAGACGCTATGCGTCTAGTTTCCCTTCCTGGAGAGGACCTTAACTGTAATGATGTGCGGTGCGCGTTGACGTCATCGCGCACCGCACAGCAAAGGTCCTCTCCACGAAGGGAACTAGACGCTTAGCGTCTAGTTTTCCTTCGGGGAGAGGACCTTTGCTGTGTGGTGCGCGATGACGTCATCGCGCACCGCACATCCTACTACAGTACAGGGGGCGTAACTGACCACGCCGCCTGGGGCGCAAGAAGCCCTGGAACCGGCCCTGGTTGTGGTCTTACACATAATACAGTCACCACAACGATAACTACCCAATACCGGGTCATCTAGAAGTCATCTTCCAGAAAAACCACTGTTTATACATAAGAATGCAAAATCATTGAAAGACCGTTTGGTAAATAGTAGCCTTCCAGAAACAAGTCTGAAGAAGAGACAAAATAAGGGTTATTGGGGGTCATTCTGAGTTGATCGTAGCTGTGCTAAATTTAGCACAGTTATGATCATTCACACTGACATGCGGGGGGACGCCCAGCACAGGGCTAGCCCGCCCCGCATGCCAGTGCCCCCCCCGCACAAATACAAAAGCATCGCACAGAGGTGATGCCTTTGTATTTGTGGAGTAACTCCCGGACAGCGCAGCTCCTGCGGCTGGCCGGGAGTTGTGTGTCGCTTCCGCCGTTCAGCCCCCTCCCGCCCAGCGACCGCCTCTGTCTCAGAGGTGATCGCTAGGCAGCGACAACTGCCATGCGCTGGCGCATGCGCAGTGTCGACCCGATCACTGCGCTGCAACAAACTGCAGCGGGCGATTGGGTCGGAATGACCCCCATTATCATTGTGGTGACTGTTATATGTAAGACCACAACTAGAACAAATATAGAACAAAGGACAGTGGAATTTGTAGTCAATGGAAAAAAAATATTAAATAAATGACTTCATTAGTTGCCATTCCTGTAATGTGATTTACCTACTTGAATGTAAATGTGGTCTCGTCTATATAGGCAAAACATCTAGACCCTTGAAGAAAAGATCAGCATAGCATGTCTATAATATACGAAAAGGGTTAACCACACACCCATTATCAGAGCACTTTTGTGTAAAACTTAATAAATGTGAGAAACAAATTAAAAGGTTTTTAGTAGAGATGAGCGGGTTCGGTTTCTTTGAATCCGAACCCGCACGAACTTCACTTTTTTTTTCACGGGTCCGAGCGACTCGGATCTTCCCGCCTTGCTCGGTTAACCCGAGCGCGCCCGAACGTCATCATGACGCTGTCGGATTCTCGCGAGACTCGGATTCTATATAAGGAGCCGCGCGTCGCCGCCATTTTCACACGTGCATTGAGATTGATAGGGAGAGGACGTGGCTGGCGTCCTCTCCATTAGAATAGATTAGAAGAGAGAGAGAGAGAGAGAGATTGTGCAGACAGAGTTTACCACAGTGACCAGTGCAGTTGTTGTTAAGTTAACTTTTATTTAATATATCCGTTCTCTGCTATATCCGTTCTCTGCCTGAAAAAAACGATACACAGCAGTCACACAGTGTGACTCAGTCTGTGTGCACTCAGCTCAGCCCAGTGTGCTGCACATCAATGTATAAAAGCTTATAATAATTGTGGGGGAGACTGGGGAGCACTGCAGGTTGTTATAGCAGGAGCCAGGAGTACATAATATTATATTAATTTAAAATTAAACAGTGCACACTTTTGCTGCAGGAGTGCCACTGCCAGTGTGACTAGTGGTGACCAGTGCCTGACCACCAGTATAGTAGTATATTGTTGTATACTATCTCTTTATCAACCAGTCTATATTAGCAGCAGACACAGTACAGTGCGGTAGTTCACGGCTGTGGCTACCTCTGTGTCGGCAGTCGGCACTCGGCAGGCAGTCCGTCCATCCATAATTGTATAATTATATACCACCTAACCGTGGTATTTTTTTTTCTTTCTTTATACCGTCGTCATAGTCATACTAGTTGTTACGAGTATACTACTATCTCTTTATCAACCAGTGTACAGTGCGGTAGTTCACGGCTGTGGCTACCTCTGTGTCGGCAGTCGGCAGGCAGTCCGTCCATCCATAATTGTATTATTATAATATATACCACCTAACCGTGGTTTTTTTTTCATTCTTTATACCGTCATAGTGTCATACTAGTTGTTACGAGTATACTACTATCTCTTTATCAACCAGTGTACAGTGCGGTAGTTCACGGCTGTGGCTACCTCTGTGTCGGCAGTCGGCAGGCAGTCCGTCCATCCATAATTGTATTATAATATATACCACCTAACCGTGGTTTTTTTTTCATTCTTTATACCGTCATAGTCAGTCATACTAGTTGTTACGAGTATACTACTATCTCTTTATCAACCAGTGTACAGTGCGGTAGTTCACGGCTGTGGCTACCTCTGTGTCGGCACTCGGCAGGCAGTCCGTCCATCCATAATTGTATTATAATATATACCACCTAACCGTGGTTTTTTTTTCATTCTTTATACCGTCATAGTGTCATACTAGTTGTTACGAGTATACTACTATCTCTTTATCAACCAGTGTACAGTGCGGTAGTTCACGGCTGTGGCTACCTCTGTGTCGGCAGTCGGCAGGCAGTCCGTCCATCCATAATTGTATTATAATATATACCACCTAACCGTGGTTTTTTTTTCATTCTTTATACCGTCATAGTGTCATACTAGTTGTTACGAGTATACTACTATCTCTTTATCAACCAGTGTACAGTGCGGTAGTTCACGGCTGTGGCTACCTCTGTGTCGGCAGTCGGCAGGCAGTCCGTCCATCCATAATTGTATTATAATATATACCACCTAACCGTGGTTTTTTTTTCATTCTTTATACCGTCATAGTCAGTCATACTAGTTGTTACGAGTATACTACTATCTCTTTATCAACCAGTGTACAGTGCGGTAGTTCACGGCTGTGGCTACCTCTGTGTCGGAACTCGGCAGGCAGTCCGTCCATCCATAATTGTATTACAATATATACCACCTAACCGTGTTTTTTTTTTCATTCTTTATACCGTCATAGTCAGTCATACTAGTTGTTACGAGTATACTACTATCTCTTTATCAACCAGTGTACAGTGCGGTAGTTCACGGCTGTGGCTACCTCTGTGTCGGAACTCGGCAGGCAGTCCGTCCATCCATAATTGTATTACAATATATACCACCTAACCGTGGTTTTTTTTTCATTCTTTATACCGTCATAGTCAGTCATACTAGTTGTTACGAGTATACTACTATCTCTTTATCAACCAGTGTACAGTGCGGTAGTTCACGGCTGTGGCTACCTCTGTGTCGGAACTCGGCAGGCAGTCCGTCCATCCATAATTGTATTATTATAATATATACCACCTAACCGTGGTTTTTTTTTCATTCTTTATACCGTCATAGTGTCATACTAGTTGTTACGAGTATACTACTATCTCTTTATCAACCAGTGTACAGTGCGGTAGTTCACGGCTGTGGCTACCTCTGTGTCGGCACTCGGCAGGCAGTCCGTCCATCCATAATTGTATTACAATATATACCACCTAACCGTGGTTTTTTTATACCACCTAACCGTGGCAGTCCGTCCATAATTGTATACTAGTATCCAATCCATCCATCTCCATTGTTTACCTGAGGTGCCTTTTAGTTTTGCCTATAAAATATGGAGAACAAAAAAGTTGAGGTTCCAAAATTAGGGAAAGATCAAGATCCACTTCCACCTCGTGCTGAAGCTGCTGCCACTAGTCATGGCCGAGACGATGAAATGCCAGCAACGTCGTCTGCCAAGGCCGATGCCCAATGTCATAGTACAGAGCATGTCAAATCCAAAACACCAAATATCAGAAAAAAAAGGACTCCAAAACCTAAAATAAAATTGTCGGAGGAGAAGCGTAAACTTGCCAATATGCCATTTACCACACGGAGTGGCAAGGAACGGCTGAGGCCCTGGCCTATGTTCATGGCTAGTGGTTCAGCTTCACATGAGGATGGAAGCACTCAGCCTCTCGCTAGAAAACTGAAAAGACTCAAGCTGGCAAAAGCACCGCAAAGAACTGTGCGTTCTTTGAAATCCCAAATCCACAAGGAGAGTCCAATTGTGTCGTTTGCGATGCCTGACCTTCCCAACACTGGACGTGAAGAGCATGCGCCTTCCACTATTTGCATGCCCCCTGCAAGTGCTGGAAGGAGCACCCGCAGTCCAGTTCCTGATAGTCAGATTGAAGATGTCAGTGTTGAAGTACACCAGGATGAGGAGGATATGGGTGTTGCTGGCGCTGGGGAGGAAATTGACCAGAAGGATTCTGATGGTGAGGTGGTTTGTTTAAGTCAGGCACCCGGGGAGACACCTGTTGTCCGTGGGAGGAATATGGCCGTTGACATGCCAGGTGAAAATACCAAAAAAATCAGCTCTTCGGTGTGGAGGTATTTCACCAGAAATGCGGACAACAGGTGTCAAGCCGTGTGTTCCCTTTGTCAAGCTGTAATAAGTAGGGGTAAGGACGTTAACCACCTCGGAACATCCTCCCTTATACGTCACCTGCAGCGCATTCATAATAAGTCAGTGACAAGTTCAAAAACTTTGGGTGACAGCGGAAGCAGTCCACTGACCAGTAAATCCCTTCCTCTTGTAACCAAGCTCACGCAAACCACCCCACCAACTCCCTCAGTGTCAATTTCCTCCTTCCCCAGGAATGCCAATAGTCCTGCAGGCCATGTCACTGGCAAGTCTGACGAGTCCTCTCCTGCCTGGGATTCCTCCGATGCATCCTTGCGTGTAACGCCTACTGCTGCTGGCGCTGCTGTTGTTGCCGCTGGGAGTCGATGGTCATCCCAGAGGGGAAGTCGTAAGCCCACTTGTACTACTTCCAGTAAGCAATTGACTGTTCAACAGTCCTTTGCGAGGAAGATGAAATATCACAGCAGTCATCCTACTGCAAAGCGGATAACTGAGTCCTTGACAACTATGTTGGTGTTAGACGTGCGTCCGGTATCCGCCGTTAGTTCACAGGGAACTAGACAATTTATTGAGGCAGTGTGCCCCCGTTACCAAATACCATCTAGGTTCCACTTCTCTAGGCAGGCGATACCGAGAATGTACACGGACGTCAGAAAAAGACTCACCAGTGTCCTAAAAAATGCAGTTGTACCCAATGTCCACTTAACCACGGACATGTGGACAAGTGGAGCAGGGCAGGGTCAGGACTATATGACTGTGACAGCCCACTGGGTAGATGTATGGACTCCCGCCGCAAGAACAGCAGCGGCGGCACCAGTAGCAGCATCTCGCAAACGCCAACTCTTTCCTAGGCAGGCTACGCTTTGTATCACCGCTTTCCAGAATACGCACACAGCTGAAAACCTCTTACGGCAACTGAGGAAGATCATCGCGGAATGGCTTACCCCAATTGGACTCTCCTGTGGATTTGTGGCATCGGACAACGCCAGCAATATTGTGTGTGCATTAAATATGGGCAAATTCCAGCACGTCCCATGTTTTGCACATACCTTGAATTTGGTGGTGCAGAATTTTTAAAAAAACGACAGGGGTGTGCAAGAGATGCTGTCGGTGGCCAGAAGAATTGCGGGACACTTTCGGCGTACAGGCACCACGTACAGAAGACTGGAGCACCACCAAAAACTACTGAACCTGCCCTGCCATCATCTGAAGCAAGAAGTGGTAACGAGGTGGAATTCAACCCTCTATATGCTTCAGAGGTTGGAGGAGCAGCAAAAGGCCATTCAAGCCTATACAATTGAGCACGATATAGGAGATGGAATGCACCTGTCTCAAGTGCAGTGGAGAATGATTTCAACGTTGTGCAAGGTTCTGATGCCCTTTGAACTTGCCACACGTGAAGTCAGTTCAGACACTGCCAGCCTGAGTCAGGTCATTCCCCTCATCAGGCTTTTGCAGAAGAAGCTGGAGGCATTGAAGAAGGAGCTAACACGGAGCGATTCCGCTAGGCATGTGGGACTTGTGGATGCAGCCCTTAATTCGCTTAACAAGGATTCACGGGTGGTCAATCTGTTGAAATCAGAGCACTACATTTTGGCCACCGTGCTCGATCCTAGATTTAAAGCCTACCTTGGATCTCTCTTTCCGGCAGACACAGGTCTGCTGGGGTTGAAAGACCTGCTGGTGACAAAATTGTCAAGTCAAGCGGAACGCGACCTGTCAACATCTCCTCCTTCACATTCTCCCGCAACTGGGGGTGCGAGGAAAAGGCTCAGAATTCCGAGCCCACCCGCTGGCGGTGATGCAGGGCAGTCTGGAGCGACTGCTGATGCTGACATCTGGTCCGGACTGAAGGACCTGACAACGATTACGGACATGTCGTCTACTGTCACTGCATATGATTCTCTCAACATTGATAGAATGGTGGAGGATTATATGAGTGACCGCATCCAAGTAGGCACGTCACACAGTCCGTACTTATACTGGCAGGAAAAAGAGGCAATTTGGAGGCCCTTGCACAAACTGGCTTTATTCTACCTAAGTTGCCCTCCCACAAGTGTGTACTCCGAAAGAGTGTTTAGTGCCGCCGCTCACCTTGTCAGCAATCGGCGTACGAGGTTACATCCAGAAAATGTGGAGAAGATGATGTTCATTAAAATGAATTATAATCAATTCCTCCGCGGAGACATTGACCAGCAGCAATTGCCTCCACAAAGTACACAGGGAGCTGAGATGGTGGATTCCAGTGGGGACGAATTGATAATCTGTGAGGAGGGGGATGTACACGGTGATATATCGGAGGGTGAAGATGAGGTGGACATCTTGCCTCTGTAGAGCCAGTTTGTGCAAGGAGAGATTAATTGCTTCTTTTTTGGGGGGGGTCCAAACCAACCCGTCATATCAGTCACAGTCGTGTGGCAGACCCTGTCACTGAAATGATGGGTTGGTTAAAGTGTGCATGTCCTGTTTTGTTTATACAACATAAGGGTGGGTGGGAGGGCCCAAGGATAATTCCATCTTGCACCTCTTTTTTCTTTTCTTTTTCTTTGCATCATGTGCTGATTGGGGAGGGTTTTTTGGAAGGGACATCCTGCGTGACACTGCAGTGCCACTCCTAGATGGGCCCGGTGTTTGTGTCGGCCACTAGGGTCGCTAATCTTACTCACACAGCTACCTCATTGCGCCTCTTTTTTTCTTTGCGTCATGTGCTGTTTGGGGAGGGTTTTTTGGAAGGGACATCCTGCGTGACACTGCAGTGCCACTCCTAGATGTGCCCGGTGTTTGTGTCGGCCACTAGGGTCGCTAATCTTACTCACACAGTCAGCTACCTCATTGCGCCTCTTTTTTTCTTTGCGTCATGTGCTGTTTGGGGAGGGTTTTTTGGAAGGGCCATCCTGCGTGACACTGCAGTGCCACTCCTAGATGGGCCCGGTGTTTGTGTCGGCCACTAGGGTCGCTAATCTTACTCACACAGCTACCTCATTGCGCCTCTTTTTTTCTTTGCGTCATGTGCTGTTTGGGGAGGGTTTTTTGGAAGGGACATCCTGCGTGACACTGCAGTGCCACTCCTAGATGGGCCCGGTGTTTGTGTCGGCCACTAGGGTCGCTTATCTTACTCACACAGCGACCTCGGTGCAAATTTTAGGACTAAAAATAATATTGTGAGGTGTGAGGTATTCAGAATAGACTGAAAATGAGTGTAAATTATGGTTTTTGAGGTTAATAATACTTTGGGATCAAAATGACCCCCAAATTCTATGATTTAAGCTGTTTTTTAGTGTTTTTGGAAAAAAACACCCGAATCCAAAACACACCCGAATCCGACAAAAATAATTCGGTGAGGTTTTGCCAAAACGCGTTCGAACCCAAAACACGGCCGCGGAACCGAACCCAAAACCAAAACACAAAACCCGAAAAATTTCAGGCGCTCATCTCTAGTTTTTAGGGATTCAGCAAGTGCAGGCAAATTGGAAAAAATAAGAATTTACTTACCGATAATTCTATTTCTCGGAGTCCGTAGTGGATGCTGGGGTTCCTGAAAGGACCATGGGGAATAGCGGCTCCGCAGGAGACAGGGCACAAAAGTAAAGCTTTCCGATCAGGTGGTGTGCACTGGCTCCTCCCCCTATGACCCTCCTCCAAGCCAGTTAGGTACTGTGCCCGGACGAGCGTACACAATAAGGGAGGAATTTTGAATCCCGGGTAAGACTCATACCAGCCACACCAATCACACCGTACAACTTGTGATCTAAACCCAGTTAACAGTATGATAACAGCGGAGCCTCTGAAAAGATGGCTCACAACAATAATAACCCGATTTTTGTAACTATGTACAAGTATTGCAGATAATCCGCACTTGGGATGGGCGCCCAGCATCCACTACGGACTCCGAGAAATAGAATTATCGGTAAGTAAATTCTTATTTTCTCTATCGTCCTAGTGGATGCTGGGGTTCCTGAAAGGACCATGGGGATTATACCAAAGCTCCCAAACGGGCGGGAGAGTGCGGATGACTCTGCAGCACCGAATGAGAGAACTCCAGGTCCTCCTTAGCCAGGGTATCAAATTTGTAGAATTTAGCAAACGTGTTTGCCCCTGACCAAGTAGCTGCTCGGCAAAGTTGTAAAGCCGAGACCCCTCGGGCAGCCGCCCAAGATGAGCCCACCTTCCTTGTGGAATGGGCATTTACATATTTTGGCTGTGGCAGGCCTGCCACAGAATGTGCAAGCTGAATTGTATTACACATCCAACTAGCAATAGTCTGCTTAGAAGCAAGAGCACCCAGTTTGTTGGGTGCATACAGGATAACAGCAAGTCAGTTTTCCTGACTCCAGCCGTCCTGGAACATATTTTCAGGGCCCTGACAACATCTAGCAACTTGGAGTCCTCCAAGTCCCTAGTAGGTGCAAGGCACCACAATAAGCTGGTTCAGGTGAAACACTGACACCACCTTAGGGAGAGAACTGGGGACGAGTCCGCAGCTCTGCCCTGTCCGAATGGACAAACAGATATGGGCTTTTTTGAGAAAAAACCACCAATTTGACACTCGCCTGGTCCAGGCCAGGGCCAAGAGCATGGTCACTTTTCATGTGAGATGCTTCAAATCCACAGATTTGACTGGTTTTAAACCAATGTGATTTGAGGAATCCCAGAACTACGTTGAGATCCCACAGTGCCACTGGAGGCACAAAAGGGGGTTGTATATGCAATACTCCCTTGACAAACTTCTGGACTTCAGGAACTGAAGCCAATTCTTTCTGGAAGAAAATCGACAGGGCCGAAATTTGAACCTTAATGGACCCCAATTTGAGGCCCATAGACACTCCTGTTTGCAGGAAATGCAGGAAACGACCGAGTTGAAATTTCTTTGTGGGGCCTTCCTGGCCTCACACCACGCAACATATTTTCGCCACATGTGGTGATAATGTTGTGCGGTCACCTCCTTTCTGGCTTTGACCAGGGTAGGAATGACCTCTTCCGGAATGCCTTTTTCCCTTAGGATCCGGCTTTCCACCGCCATGCCGACAAACGCAGCTGCGGTAAGTCTTGGAACAGACATGGTACTTGCTGAAGCAAGTCCCTTCTTAGCGGCAGAGGCCATAAGACCTCTGTAAGCATCTCTTGAAGTTCCGGGTACCAAGTCCTTCTTGGCCAATCCGGAGCCATGAGTATAGTTCTTACTCCTCTACGTCTTATAATTCTCAGCACCTTAGGTATGAGAAGCAGAGGAGGGAACACATACACCGACTGGTACACCCACGGTGTTACCAGAACGTCCACAGCTATTGCCTGAGGGTCTCTTGACCTGGCGCAATACCTGTCCCGTTTTTTGTTCAGACGGGACGCCATCATGTCCACCTTTGGTATTTCCCAACGGTTTACAATCATGTGGAAAAAACTTCCCGATGAAGTTTCCACTCTCCCGGGTGGAGGTCGTGCCTGCTGAGGAAGTCTGCTTCCCAGTTTCCATTCCCGGGATGAAACACTGCTGACAGTGCTATCACATGATTTTCCGCCCAGCGAAAAGTCCTTGCAGTTTTTGCCATTGCCCTCCTGCTTCTTGTGTCGCCCTGTCTGTTTACGTGGGCGACTGCCGTGATGTTTTTCCCACTGGATCAATACCGGCTGACCTTGAAGCAGAGGTCTTGCTAAGCTTAGAGCATTATAAATTTACCCTTAGCTCCAGTATATTTATGTGGAGAAAAGTCTCCAGACTTGATCACACTCCCTGGAAATTTTTTCCTTGTGTGACTGCTCCCCAGCCTCTCGGGCTGGGCTCCGTGGTCACCAGCATCCAATCCTGAATGCCGAATCTGCGGCCCTCTAGAAGATGAGCACTCTATAACCACCACAGGAGAGACACCCTTGTCCTTGGATATAGGGTTATCCGCTGATGCATCTGAAGATGCGATCCGGACCATTTGTCCAGCAGATCCCACTGAAAAGTTCTTGCGTGAAATGTGCCGAATGGAATTGCTTCGTAGGAAGCCACCATTTTTACCAGGACCCTTGTGCAATGATGCACTGTTTTTAGGAGGTTCCTGACTAGCTCGGATAACTCCCTGGCTTTCTCTTCCGGGAGAAACACCTTTTTCTGGACTGTGTCCAGAATCATCCCTAGGCACAGCAGACGTGTCGTCGGGATCAGCTGCGATTTTGGAATATTTAGAATCCACCCGTGCTGTTGTAGCAGTATCCGAGATAGTGCTACTCCGACCTCCAACTGTTCCCTGGACTATGCCCTTATCAGGAGATCGTCCAAGTAAGGGATAATTAAGACGCCTTTTCTTCGAAGAAGAATCATCATTTCGGCCATTACCTTGGTAAAGACCCGGGGTGCCGTGGACAATCCAAACGGCAGCGTCTGAAACTGATAGTGACAGTTCTGCACCACGAACCTGAGGTACCCTTAGTGAGAAGGGCAAATTTGGGACATAGAGGTAAGCATCCCTGATGTCCCAGGACACTATATAGTCCCCTTCTTCCTGGTTCGTTATCACTGCTCTGAGTGACTCCATCTTGATTTGAACCTTTGTAAGTGTTCAAAAATTTTTTTAGAATAAGTCTCACCTAGCCTTCTGGCTTCAGTACCACAATATAGTGTGGAATAATACCCCTTTTCTTGTAGTAGGAGGGGTAATTTAATTATCACCTGCTGGGAATACAGCTTGTGAATTTTTTCCCATACTGCCTCCTTGTCGGAGGGAGACCTTGGTAAAGCAGACTTCAGGAGCCTGCGAAGGGGAAACGTCTCGACATTCCAATCTGTACCCCTGGGATACTACTTGTAGGATCCAGGGGTCCTGTACGGTCTCAGCGCCATGCTGAGAACTTGTCAGAAGCGGTGGAACGCTTCTGTTCCTGGGAATGGGCTGCCTGCTGCAGTCTTCTTCCCTTTCCTCTATCCCTGGGCAGATATGATCTTATAGGGACGAAAGGACTGAGGCTGAAAAGACGGTGTCTTTTTCTGCAGAGATGTGACTTAGGGTAAAAACGGCGGATTTTCCAGCAGTTGCCGTGGCCACCAGGTCCGATGGACCGACCCCAAATAACTCCTCTTCCTTTATACGGCAATACACCTTTGTGCCGTTTGGAATCTGCATCACCTGACCACTGTCGTGTCCATAACATCTTCTGGCAGATATGGACATCGCATTTACTCTTGATGCCAGAGTGCAAATATCCCTCTGTGCATCTCGCATATATAGAAATGCATCCTTTAAATGCTCTATAGTCAATAAAATACTGTCCCTGTCAAGGGTATCAATATTTTTAGTCAGGGAATCCGACCAAGCCACCCCAGCTCTGCACATCCAGGCTGAGGCGATCGCTGGTCGCAGTATAACACCAGTATGTGTGTATATACTTTTTATGATATTTTCCAGCCTCCTGTCAGCTGGTCCTTGAGGACGGCCCTATCTATAGACGGTACCGCCACTTGTTTTGATAAGCGTGTGAGCGCCTTATCCACCCTAAGGGGTGTTTCCCAACGCGCCCTAACTTCTGGCGGGAAAGGGTATACCGCCCATAATTTTCTATCGGGGGGAACCCACGCATCATCACACACTTTATTTAATTTATCTGATTCAGGAAAAACTACGGTAGTTTTTTCACATCCCACATAATACCCTCTTTTGTGGTACTTGTAGTATCAGAAATATGGAACACCTCCTTCATTGCCTTTAACGTGTGGCCCTAATAAGGAATACGTTTGTTTATTCACCGTCGACACTGGATTCAGTGTCCCTGTCTGTGTCTGTGTCGACCGACTAAAGTAAACGGGCGTTTTAAAACCCCTGACGGTGTTTTTGAGACGTCTGGACCGGTACTAATTGTTTGTCGGCCGTCTCATGTCGTCAACCGACCTTGCAGCGTGTTGACATTATCGCGTAATTTCCTAAATAAGCCATCCATTCCGGTGTCGACTCCCTAGAGAGTGACATCACCATTACAGGCAATTGCTCCGCCTCCTCACCAACATCGTCCTCATACATGTCGACACACACGTACCGACACACAGCACACACACAGGGAATGCTCTGATAGAGGACAGGACCCACTAGCCCTTTGGAGAGACAGAGGGAGAGTTTACCAGCACACACCAAAAACGCTATAATTATATAGGGACAACCTTATATAAGTGTTTTCCCTTATAGCATCTTTTTTATATATTTCTAACGCCAATTTAGTGCCCCCCCTCTCTGTTTTAACCCTGTTTCTGTAGTGCAGTGCAGGGGAGAGCCTGGGAGCCTTCCCTCCAGGCTTTCTGTGAGGGAAAATGGCGCTGTGTGCTGAGGAGATAGGCCCCGCCCCTTTTTCGGCGGCCTCGTCTCCCGCTCTTAACGGATTCTGGCAGGGGTTAAATATCTCCATATAGCCTCCGGAGGCTATATGTGAGGTATTTTTAGCCAAAATAGGTATTCATTTGCCTCCCAGGGCGCCCCCCTCCCAGCGCCCTGCACCCTCAGTGACTGCCGTGTGAAGTGTGCTGAGAGGAAAATGGCGCACAGCTGCAGTGCTGTGCGCTACCTTTAGAAGACTGAGGAGTCTTCTGCCGCCGATTCTGGACCTCTTCTTACTTCAGCATCTGCAAGGGGGCCGGCGGCAAGGCTCCGGTGACCATCCAGGCTGTACCTGTGATCGTCCCTCTGGAGCTGATGTCCAGTAGCCAAGAAGCCAATCCATCCTGCACGCAGGTGAGTTCACTTCTTCTCCCCTAAGTCCCTCGTTGCAGTGATCCTGTTGCCAGCAGGACTCACTGTAAAATAAAAAACCTAAGCTAAACTTTTCTAAGCAGCTCTTTAGGAGAGCCACCTAGATTGCACCCTTCTCGGCCGGGCACAAAAATCTAACTGGCTTGGAGGAGGGTCATAGGGGGAGGAGCCAGTGCACACCACCTGATCGGAAAGCTTTACTTTTGTGCCCTGTCTCCTGCGGAGCCGCTATTCCCCATGGTCCTTTCAGGAACCCCAGCATCCACTAGGACGATAGAGAAATAATAGATGTGGAGAAAATATTAGCCCAGAGAGAGAGATGAAGTGGATTTATGAACTCAATACCCTTAAACCAAATAGTCATAACGTTGATTTGAAATTAAGTGGGTTTTTAGATTAAATATATTGTAGAGGTATTTCTATTTTATATAATGAATTGGAGCAAGTGCGAGCTAATGAGCGGGAAAAACCCTGGCTCTGGTTAGGGAAGGACTATGTGGGAGTACATAGTACCACATTAGATACACTAAGAGCCAGGATGAGTACCACTCATATGAAAAGGATCTGTTCCACCATCCATTTCCTAAAGATTATGTTTGATCACGTTGGATACCTGTTTAAAAATGGTGATTGACGTAGAAATGATGCTAGAAAGGAATTTTTGCCCTGATTAAAGATGACCGCCTTTCCAATTGTTAAAAGAGACCCCGGATGTTTGATACTGGAGGCGTGATGTGTATACCCTTAAGTCAAGTTAATAATTCAAGCTGTACTGTGATGAATGGGATTGCACAAAGTCACTTTACCTATTTATTTGTGATTGTGCTCCTTATGCACTGTGTCACTTTAAAAATGGTATTGTGATGAATGAAACTGCACTATGTCCCTTTACCTATTTATTTTTGTTAGTGTAATGTGATTTTATATGACTGTAAACATACACACTTGCCGATAAAATGAGCGACTTCGCTCATTTCCCCCCTCCCTGAGCGACATTGCTTATTTTATCGGCAAGTGTGCATGGCGCCAGCGACGACCAATGCACGTCCTTGCGGGTCGGCAACGATCGTCGCTGTCGCCAGTGCATGCATGCAGGATCTGGACTGTCGTCCACGACCTGCATGCAGGGCTGGCGGAGGCGTGATGTCACTGAGCGATATGACCGGTCATATCGCTCAGTGTGTACAGTCGGCCGCCGACCGTCCGGCCCAGGAGGGGAAACATTAGACGATGTCGCTCACAGATCGACATCGTCTAATGGCCCTCATTCCGAGTTGTTCGCTCTGTATTTTTCATCGCATCGCAGTGAAAATCCGCTTAGTACGCATGCGCAAAGTTCGCACTGCGACTGCGCCAAGTAACTTTACTATGAAGAAAGTATTTTTACTCACGGCTTTTTCTTCGCTCCGGCGATCGTAATGTGATTGACAGGAAATGGGTGTTACTGGGCGGAAACACGGCGTTTCAGGGGCGTGTGGCTGAAAACGCTACCGTTTCCGGAAAAAACGCAGGAGTGGCCGGAGAAACGGTGGGAGTGCCTGGGCGAACGCTGGGTGTGTTTGTGACGTCAACCAGGAACGACAAGCACTGAACTGATCGCACAGGCAGAGTAAGTCTGAAGCTACTCTGAAACTGCTAAGTAGTTAGTAATCGCAATATTGCGAATACATCGGTCGCAATTTTAAGAAGCTAAGATTCACTCCCAGTAGGCGGCGGCTTAGCGTGTGTAACTCTGCTAAATTCGCCTTGCGACCGATCAACTCGGAATGAGGGCCAATGTGTATGGACCTTTACTGTGTCCAAGCTGTGTTGGAATGTAAAAAAACAAACAAAAAAAAACATTTTCTCTGATGCATAGTCTCTGTATGAAGATAGCCAGGAAATACCAGTGCATGTAGATATATACTCCATTTTCGTATTGTTCTACATGTGGAACTAAGTGCTCTGCTCCTAATTTATATATATAAGACTGCTCAGTCTTTTCTGTACTGCGGGGAGAAAAGGTATTCACGTATTTTTCTAACTTAACTCACAGCTATAAAATAAATGATTTTCCTATATAATAGAAGGCTAATAATGCTGCTCCTCACCTCTATAGGGGGAATTCAAGTGTTTTGCATGCCGGTGGCCATTAGATGGTGTCTGACGGAGCAATTAAATTATTGCTCCGTTCGACTGCGCCCAGGCACCAGTGATGACATTACTGTTATGTTGTTCCCTCATTTTGATGGGCTGTTAACTAGTTTGTAAATAAATGTAAAATAATAGACAGATATGATAAACAGACAAACAGGGTCATACAAAATTGGTGCAAATATCATGATGATATTGCTGCTATTCTTACCGAAGAATATGGAAATGTGGAATGAGCATATGAGGGTGTGAAGATTCAGAGTTCCCAATTCCTCAGACACAGTGGTGCAAGTAGAAATATTTTCTTAGTGGTACTGAGTGCCGAAAAATGGTTGTGGACATGTGTTGTGAGGGGGCGTGGCCACATGCCACTAATGGGAGTGGCTACATGACAGTGCCTTTTCTGTGCATTCTAGAGGCAAGGCTACAAATATACACTAATTCCTGCAGTATAATAGAAATATATGGTGATACCCCCATTATAATAGAAATATATAGTAATGCCCGAAGTATAATAACAATATATAGTAATGCCCCCAATTTAATAACAATATATAGTAATGCTCCCATTATAACAGGAGTATATACTGTAGTAGTGCCCCTGGTATAATAGAATATATAGTAGTGTCCACATTATTTTAGAAATTAATTACTCCACACAGTGAAGCCAGAGACATGTGCAGCCTGTGAAGAACAAAAGCTGCTGAATGGAAACATCTGCACTACTGCTCCCAGCAACCCTGACAAGGTGGGAGGCACTGTCATGCTGCCAAGCACCATGGTCTTGTTGCTTTGTGCGTATTATAATTATGGTAATGGTGGTCACAGGTGCAAAGTGTGTGGCAGGTGGTACTGTGTACCCTCTGCCAAATTCTTAAGGGTACGCCGTACCCGAGCGTACCTGCATACTTACACTACTGCTCAGACACAGTGGTAGAGGAAAACCAAGTGTTTTATTAAACACAAAATGGGTTATAAACAGCTCAGCACTCTCCTGTAATCCAATTTCACATGACAACTCCCACCACAAACTCCAAACAGAACATGACTTCTTAGCCCAGGAGCAGTGAATCTCTCTCCAGCCCTTAAGGGGGGTACATACGTAGCGATGTGTGCTTAACTTCTAAGCAATCTGTCTAGATTGCATAGAAAAGAAGCACACATCTCTCTCTCCGTGTGTATGCCTCATAGCAATATCGATGTGCTGCCCTGCGCGGCGCTATCGCTGACTCTAGATTGGCACAATCTAGCCAGATCGCTCATTCACCGCTGAAGTGAGTGTGTCCCAGCCTTCCCCCCTTCCCCACGCTCACCACATATTGCGCTGTGTGCTGAGCGGGGGGAGAGATGTATGCTAGATCGCTCAGTACGCATCGGTACGTGTATGCCCCCTTTACAGAGTCACAGATAACTCCAATATGCTGGGTTCCACAGCAGATCCCTGGCAAAATATTACTTCTTAGCCTAGAGTCAGAAAATCTCCCCTTAGCTCTCTGGGTAGCTCAACTTATACCCCCAGAAGCTTCAGATTGTTGGGTATGATTTACTTTCTTCTTTATTTAAAGGGGGGTACACACGGAGAGATCAGTGCTTAAATTCTAGGCAATCTGACTAGATTGCTTAGAATTTAAGTACGTATCTTTCCGTGTGTATCCCCTACAGCGATATCGATGCGCAAACCCACTCGTCGCTATCACCGGTGTTAGATTGGCCTTCACCGATGGGTGAAATGAGCACCCCCCCTCGCTCGGCACACATTACGCTGTGCAGAGCGGGGTGAGAGATGTGTGCTGAGCGGTCACTGATAGATCGCTCAGCACACATAGCCCTCCTGTCCGGCTAGCTTACTGTTGGACAATAGGGAGTAAACAAAAGGGACAATGGGCCTAATTCTGAGTTGATCGCAGCAGCAAATTTGTTAGCAGCTGGGCAAAACCATGTGCACTGCAGGGGGGTTAGATGTAACGTGCAGAGAGAGTCAGATTTGGGTGGGGTGTATTCAAACTAAAATCTAAACTGCAGTGTAAAAATAAAGCAGCCAGTATTTACCCTGCACAGAAACAAAATAACCCACCCAAATCTAACTCTCTCTGCAAATGTTATATCTGCCCCCCCCCCCCCCCGCAGTGCACAAGGTTTTGCCCAATTGCTAACAAACTTGCTGCTGCGATCAACTCAGAATTACCCCCAATGGCCCCTTAAATGACTCAACCTTTGAGTGTCCACAGTGGTGTAAGTAAACAATAGAAAACCATGGCTAACATGAATACATTACCTAGAGTGTAACAGATAACATAACACAAGTGTATATACAGTATTACAATATTAATGCTGATTCAAACACAGTATGGGGATGAGCAGGGACATGTAATGGGGAATCAACAAACAGACAAACAAACAAACTGAAAGCATGGGGAAAAAAAGTACACATATGATGTGGGAAATGAGGCATAACTATATTAATTGTCACAGACCTCTCATTACATAGGGATATATTTATCATTAGTGATTAGGTGGCTCCATTGTGTATCACTGCACATCACAGCAATACATAATGTAGTGGCAATGATATTTAGCAATCTAGGGCTCCGAGAGCAGCCCCTGACTGATAAGGAATGGCTTTTTTGTGGCCATCTCAGTTAAAGTACAATATGCATGCGCAGTAGACACATGTTTTACTGTAACTGGCATTATGTTGCTGGCATCCAGGAGAAAACCATAGTAGAGGTCCAGGGTTTTTTCCCAGGGGCTCTAAGAAAAGGCTTCCAGTAAATTGCATGAACATTTTAGTTTGGGATGGCATTAGCTAGCTGTGACACGATAAGCTATTTGCTGCTTTGTAAACTGACTATGGCAACCGCAATGGATGCAGAAAGGTTTGAAATTTGGATGATCAACTTCATAAATAGACCCCTTTCGGCCTTATTATGATGAAAAGCTGGCATTTAAAGCTGTATTTTAGCTTGGTGAAGTGATAAAACTTTGTCTGAACATTATCACTGTACGGTTTCTATCTTACAGAAGACATTTTTGAAAACTGCATGCAAAGTTTTAGGAGATAAAGCACTGCGGCATGACCATGGAATCACTGTTCCTATGCAGTATATTGTGTCAGTACTCAAGCTGCAGAACATGGTGTTTTTATAAAAAGGAATATGCAGTATTCTGAAAGGCTTGTATGACATCACCCTAACACAAAGGAGAGCACTTAAGCCCCCATCTGCGCTTATTGTGAACAAAATTTAATACAAACGACAGCTTGACAGCTGTTTCAAATGCAGACCATGGTCCACACCCCCCTGTTTTCTTTAAAACAATCAATTAGGAAGTGTAGGAAGTTCAGTACAGTTTTAGAGCTTAGTAAAATAAAGTCTATGATAATTGTTTGGCAAAAAGCATGTACTGTAATAAAACTAATAAATAATGCCTACATAGAGCTTATCTAATGACTTCCTTGGAGCATTTTCTATGTGCGGCAGGTCGGCGTTTGCCACTTGATGCAAACATATCAAAGTCTTTCACTGTAGGACAAAAGTGCTGTCTAAAAACACATTTCCTACCTCTCTGGCTGCAATACATTGCACACATATTGCAATCACTGACCCCAAAAGAGATTGCAAATGTCATGTTGTAGCCATGAACATTTTAATCCATCAAAGTTTCATCAGGCAATCTACCACGGCAATAACAGTTCTACTGATTTAACTCAGACAAACAAAAATCAAGGACATCGAAATCCACCACTAGCCTTTAATATCCACAGATTCAGATGTGGCTGGAGGTGCTATCACTGCTGCTTACATAGAAGCAGCAGCAGCAGCAATAGCACTAATATGGTAATGCAGCAGGTGGTGTCACGCCTCATACTTGCATTAGTGATCCAAGCTGCATCCTAGGATGCAGTACCGGATCATTCGCGACACCATCGGCCAGCCATGGAGTCCTGCAAGTCATGTTCTACCTTTTGGTAACTTGTACAGGTCAATTTATATTTGCAAGTGAACCAGGCCCCTTTAACCATTTGCATGGCGTGGTCACTTCTGATCACCCACATCCCACCCTTTCCTATTCCTCCATCTATTCTCTCTTGTTCCCCCTACAGTACATCCCTCCAAAGAGGGCATACACATGGTGCGATATATGCTTACGAGTTTGACTATATAGTCAAAAACATAAGTAAAGTTAATCAATATCACACCGTGTGTATGCAGCTTGTGATACCGATGCACGTTCTCATGGGGTCAGTATTGCAAGAGAAAATAGACTGTGCAGGCAAGTCAGTATTGACTACCTAGTACAAAGTATGGTATAGTCAAAATCACACATAGCCAATATCTCAAGTAAAGATAGACAAAATCGCAATCTCTCACCGTGTGTATGCACCTCAACTCATGACCATACTGAAGATTTTTTTTCCTTCTGCTGGCCAGGTGCTTGAGCAGTTTAGGTATGTACTGTAGTGATAAATAGTCCCTTTTTCTCTTCTCTATAATGGGTGCAGTGTGTGCCCCGGGGGGGCCCACATCGCACACACTGCACCCATTTCTCCTATACTTACCTTTCCAGAGTCCATCGCTGACCGAGTGTGGGCCCCCTCCTCTCCCGTAGCCGTCACGCCGCTGCTAGCGCACTGACCACTAGAGACTCTGGCACAGTGCCAGAGTCTACAGCGCATGCGCAGTACTTCGGAAAAATGGTGCGGCGGCCATTTTTCGTAGTCCTGTGCATGTGTTGTAGGCTCTGGCACTGTGCCAGAGTCTAGAGCGCTGAGAGCACTAGCAGCAATGTGACAGCTATGGGAGAGGAGGTGGCCCACACACGGTGTCTGCACATGGGTCCCCTCCTCTCTAGAGACGCCCCTGTGGTGACATGATAAAACTACAGGCAGGTTGGGAGCACAATCAGCCCTCAAAGAGAGATTTATTTAATAAATATTTCCAAAAATTTTAGTGATGTCCGAACATTTATTATTACACAAATATCACTAACATGCTGATGGGTACTGCTGTATATGTATATTGATGACAGTTCTACCCACTAATAATAATATCAATGGAAACACCATTTTGAACATGATGCTGTGGGGGGACGAACTCTGCAATACAGATTGCCTTTCAGTAGTCTCATATCCCTGACCAGATAGCTGCAGACACAGAATAAAGGGCACACGCATAAGGAAAACTTCAGCTGAAGTGCTAACCGGACTATATGAATACTATAGGGCGCAAATAGACCCCCACTCAGATGTACTCTACCATTTTAATCACTTACTTTATTACAGTATATACACTTTCTTTCTAAGATTAAATTCTTTGCTATTTATTTTGGGGTTTATTGAGGTAGTTATTAAAGAACCAAGATACTGTAGGTTATATTTTATCATAGAGTTCCCTGCATTAGGATGTTTCTTGGCATCTCCCGTTTTCCCTTGTGCACTCTTCCTTTCCCTACTTACTATGGCCTAATTCAGTAAGGATTGCAAATTCTGCTAATTACCAGAATTTGCAATCCTTGGATCGCATGGTGGGGGCCGCCCATCGCTGGGCAAGGCCGCCCAGCATGCTGACCGGAGCCTCCCACCGTTCATCAAGCAGAAATTGCAAACACATCACAATTTCTGCTTGTTAGCAGAAACTGAGGAAGCCTCCTGCAGCTGCCATCATCATGCCCTCAACATGCCCCTGTTGGGCCGCCTCTGCCCCCCGTTCGCACCGCACTGCCCTCGCAATGCTCCGTCTCGGCCTTGGAAATGGAGCGTTGCCGCCCCCCTGCCCCGCTACCCGCCTCTGCCTGATTGACAGGTAAAGGTGATCGCTTTTTCTGTGCCCCCCACCGCAGAAAGTGCGGGCGCATGCGCAGGATGGGTGCTGCGCATGCGCCCATGGGGTGAGCATAATAATTCAGGTTGAATCGCGATTTGCGATCCAACCTGAATTAGCTCCTATTTCTCTGACGTCCTAAGTGGATGCTAGGGACTCCGTCAGGACCATGGGGAATAGCGGCTCCGCAGGAGACAGGGCACAAAAGTAAAAGCTTTAGGATCAGGTGGTGTGCACTGGCTCCTCCCCCTATGACCCTCCTCCAAGCCTCAGTTAGATTTTTGTGCCCGGCCGAGAAGGGTGCAATCTAGGTGGCTCTCCTAAAGAGCTGCTTAGAGTAAAAGTTTTGTTAGGTTTTTTATTTTCAGTGAGTCCTGCTGGCAACAGGCTCACTGCAACGAGGGACTTAGGGGAGAAGAAGTGAACTCACCTGCGTGCAGGATGGATTGGCTTCTTAGGCTACTGGACACTAGCTCCAGAGGGACGATCACAGGTACAGCCTGGATGGGTCACCGGAGCCGCGCCGCCGACCCCCTTGCAGATGCTGAAGAGAGAAGAGGTCCAGAAATCGGCGGCTGAAGACTTCTCAGTCTTCATGAGGTAGCGCACAGCACTACAGCTGTGCGCCATTGCTCTCAGCACACTTTACACCAACGGTCACTGAGGGTGCAGGGCGCTTGGGGGGGCGCCCTGGGCAGCAATGAAAGTACCTATGCTGGCTAAAAATACATCACATATAGCCCCTGGGGCTATATGGATGTATTTAACCCCTGCCAGGTTGTCAGAAAAACGGGAGAAGAAGCCCGCCGAAAAGGGGGCGGGGCCTATTCTCCTCAGCACACAGCGCCATTTTCCTACACAGCTCCGCTGCTAGGAAGGCTCCCAGGCTCTCCCCTGCACTGCACTACAGAAACAGGGTTAAAACAGAGAGGGGGGGCACTTATTTGGCGATATTATTATATATTAAGATGCTATAAGGGAAAACACTTATATAAGGTTGTCCCTGTATAATATAGCGTTTTGGTGTGTGCTGGCAAACTCTCCCTCTGTCTCCCCAAAGGGCTAGTGGGGTCCTGTCCTCTATCAGAGCATTCCCTGTGTGTGTGCTGTGTGTCGGTACGTGTGTGTCGACATGTATGAGGACGATGTTGGTGAGGAGGCGGAGCAATTGCCTGTAATGGTGATGTCACTCTCTAGGGAGTCGACACCGAAATGGATGGCTTATTTAGGGAATTAAGTGATAATGTCAACACGCTGCAAGGTCGGTTGACGACATGAGACGGCCGGCAAACCAATTAGTACCTGTCCAGGCGTCTCAAACACCGTCAGGGGCTTTAAAACGCCCATTTACCTCAGTCGGTCGACACAGACACAGACACGGACACTGACTCCAGTGTCGACGGTGAAGAAACAAACGTATTTTCCATTTGGGCCACACGTTACATGTTAAGGGCAATGAAGGAGGTGTTACATATTTCTGATACTACAAGTACCACAAAAGAGGGTATTATGTGGGGTGTGAAAAAACTACCTGTAGTTTTTCCTGAATCAGATAAATTAAATGAAGTGTGTGATGATGCGTGGGTTTCCCCCGATAGAAAATTATTGGCGTTATACCCTTTCCCGCCAGAAGTTAGGGCGCGTTGGGAAACACCCCTTAGGGTGGATAAGGCGCTCACACGCTTATCAAAACAAGTGGCGTTACCGTCTCCAGATACGGCCGCCCTCAAGGAGCCAGCTGATAGGAGGCTGGAAAATATCCTAAAAAGTATATACACACATACTGGTGTTATACTGCGACCAGCGATCGCCTCAGCCTGGATGTGCAGCGCTGGGGTGGCTTGGTCGGATTCCCTGACTGAAAATATTGATACCCTTGACAGGGACAGTATTTTATTGACTATAGAGCATTTAAAGGATGCATTTCTATATATGCGAGATGCACAGAGGGATATTTGCACTCTGGCATCAAGAGTAAGTGCGATGTCCATATCTGCCAGAAGATGTTTATGGACACGACAGTGGTCAGGTGATGCAAATTCCAAACGGCACATGGAAGTATTGCCGTATAAAGGGGAGGAGTTATTTGGGGTCGGTCCATCGGACCTGGTGGCCACGGCAACAGCTGGAAAATCCACCTTTTTTACCCCAAGTCACATCTCAGCAGAAAAAGACACCGTCTTTTCAGCCTCAGTCCTTTCGTCCCCATAAGGGCAAGCAGGCAAAAGGCCAGTCATATCTGCCCAGGGATAGAGGAAAGGGAAGAAGACTGCAGCAGGCAGCCCATTCCCAGGAACAGAAGCCCTCCACCGCTTTTGCCAAGTCCTCAGCATGACGCTGGGGCCGTACAAGCGGACTCAGGTGCGGTGGGGGGTCGTCTCAAGAGTTTCAGCGCGCAGTGGGCTCACTCGCAAGTGGACCCCTGGATCCTACAAGTAGTATCCCAGGGGTACAGATTGGAAATTCGAGACGTCTCCCCCTCGCAGGTTCCTGAAGTCTGCTTTACCAACGTCTCCCTCCGACAGGGAGGCAGTATTGGAAACAATTCACAAGCTGTATTCCCAGCAGGTGATAATCAAAGTACCCCTCCTACAACAAGGAAAGGGGTATTATTCCACACTATATTGTGGTACTGAAGCCAGACGGCTCGGTGAGACCTATTCTAAATCTGAAATATTTGAACACTTACATACAAAGGTTCAAATCAAGATGGAGTCACTCAGAGCAGTGATAGCGAACCAGGAAGAAGGGGACTATATGGTGTCCCTGGACATCAAGGATGCTTACCTCCATGTCCCAATTTGCCCTTCTCACCAAGGGTTCCTCAGGTTCGTGGTACAAAACTGTCACTATCAGTTTCAGACGCTGCCGTTTGGATTGTCCACGGCACCCCGGGTCTTTACCAAGGTAATGGCCGAAATGATGATTCTTCTTCAAAGAAAAGGCGTCTTAATTATCCCTTACTTGGACGATCTCCTGATAAGGGCAAGGTCCAGAGAACAGTTGGAGGTCGGAGTAGCACTATCTCAAGTAGTTCTACGACAGCACGGGTGGATTCTAAATATTCCAAAATGGCAGCTGTCTCCGACGACACGTCTGCTGTTCCTAGGGATGATTCTGGACACAGTCCAGAAAAAGGTGTTTCTCCCGGAGGAGAAAGCCAGGGAGTTATCCGAGCTAGTCAGGAACCTCCTGAAACCAGGAAAAGTGTCAGTGCATCATTGCACAAGGGTCCTGGGAAAAATGGTGGCTTCTTACGAAGCGATTCCATTCGGCAGATTTCACGCAAGAACTTTTCAGTGGGATCTGCTGGAAAAATGGTCCGGATCGCATCTTCAGATGCATCAGCGGATAACCCTGTCTCCAAGGACAAGGGTGTCTCTTCTGTGGTGGCTGCAGAGGGCTCATCTACTAAAGGGCCACAGATTCGGCATTCAGGACTGGGTCCTGGTGACCACGGATGCCAGCCTGAAAGGCTGGGGAGCAGTCACACAAGGAAAAAATTTCCAGGGAGTGTGATCAAGTCTGGAGACTTCTCTCCACATAAATATACTGGAGCTAAGAGCAATTTACAATGCTCTAAGCTTAGCAAGACCTCTGCTTCAAGGTCAGCCGGTATTGATCCAGTGGGACAACATCACGGCAGTCGCCCACGTAAACAGACAGGGCGGCACAAGAAGCAGGAGGGCAATGGCAGAAACTGCAAGGATTCTTCGCTGGGCGGAAAATCATGTGATAGCACTGTCAGCAGTGTTCATTCCGGGAGTGGACAACTGGGAAGCAGACTTCCTCAGCACGACCTCCACCCGGGAGAGTGGGGACTTCATCGGGAAGACTTCCACATGATTGTGAACCGTTGGGAAAAACCAAAGGTGGACATGATGGCGTCCCGCCTGAACAAAAAACTGGACAGGTATCACGGCAGTCGCCCACGTAAACAGACAGGGCGGCACATGAAGCAGGAGGGAAATGGCAGAAACTGCAAGGATTCTTCGCTGGGCGAAAAATCATGTGATAACACTCTCAGCAGTGTTAATTCCGGGAGTGGAAAACTGGGAAGCAAACTTCCTCAGCAGGCATAACCTCCACCCGGGAGAGTGGGGACTTCAGCGGGAAGTCTTCCACATGATTGTAAACCGTTGGGAAAAACCAAAGGTGGACATGATGGCGTCCCGCCTGAACAAAAAACTGGACAGGTATTGCGCCAGGTCAAGAGACCCTCAGGCAATAGCTGTGGACGTTCTGGTAACACCGTGGGTGTACCAGTCGGTGTATGTGTTCCCTCCTCTGCTTCTCATACCTAAGGTACTGAGAATTATAAGACGTAGAGGAGTAAGAACTATACTCGTGGCTCCGGATTGGCCAAGAAGGACTTGGTACCCGGAACTTCAAGAGATGCTCACAGAGGACTCATGGCCTCTGCCGCTAAGAAGGGACTTGCTTCAGCAAGTACCATGTCTGTTCCAAGACTTACCGCGGCTGCGTTTGACGGCATGGCGGTTGAACGCCGGATCCTAAGGGAAAAAGGCATTCCGGAAGAGGTCATTCCTACCCTGGTCAAAGCCAGGAAGGAGGTGACCGCACAACATTATCACCACATGTGGCGAAAATATGTTGCGTGGTGTGAGGCCAGGAAGGCCCCACGAAGAAATTTCAACTCGGTCGATTCCTGCATTTCCTGCAAACAGGAGTGTCTATGGGCCTCAAATTGGGGGTCCATTAAGGTTCAAATTTCGGCCCTGTCAATTTTCTTCCAGAAAGAATTGGCTTCAGTTCCTGAAGTCCAGAAGTTTGTCAAGGGAGTACTGCATATACAACCCCCTTTTGTGCCTCCAGTGGCACTGTGGGATCTCAACGTAGTTCTGGGATTCCTCAAATCACATTGGTTTAAACCGCTCAAATCTGTGGATTTGAAATATCTCACATGGAAAGATGACCATGATGTTGGCCCTGGCCTCGGCCAGGCGAGTGTCAGAATTGGCGGGTTTGTCTCACAAAAGCCCATATCTGATTGTCCATTCGGACAGGGCAGAGCTGCGGACTCGTCCCCAGTTTCTCCCTAAGGTGGTGTCAGCGTTTCACCTGAACCAGCTTATTGTGGTACCTGCGGCTACTAGGGACTTGGAGGACTCCAAGTTGCTAGATGTTGTCAGGGCCCTGAAAATATAGGTTTCCAGGACGGCTGGAGTCAGGAAAACTGACTTGCTGTTATCCTGTATGCACCCAACAAACTGGGTGCTCTTGCTTCTAAGCAGACGATTGCTAGTTGGATGTGTAGTACAATTCAGCTTGCACATTCTGTGGCAGGCCTGCCACAGCCAAAATATGTAAATGCCCATTCCACAAGGAAGGTGGGCTCATCTTGGGCGGCTGCCCGAGGGGTCTCGGCTTTACAACTTTGCCGAGCTGCTACTTGGTCAGGGGCACACCCTGGCTGAGGAGGACCTGGAGTTCTCTCACTCGGTGCTGCAGAGTTTATCCGCACTCTCCCGCCCGTTTGGGAGCTTTGGTATAATCCCCATGGTCCTGACGGAGTCCCCAGCATCCACTTAGGACGTCAGAGAAAATAAGAATTTACTTACCGATAATTCTATTTCTCGTAGTCCGTAGTGGATGCTGGGCGCCCATCCCAAGTGCGGATTGTCTGCAATACTTGTACATAGTTATTGTTACAAAAATCGGGTTATTATTGTTGTGAGCCATCTTTTCAGAGGCTCCGCTGTTATCATGCTGTTAACTGGGTTCAGATCACAGGTTGTACAGTGTGATTGGTGTGGCTGGTATGAGTCTTACCCGGGATTCAAAATCCTTCCTTATTGTGTACGCTCGTCCGGGCACAGTATCCTAACTGAGGCTTGGAGGAGGGTCATAGGGGGAGGAGCCAGTGCACACCACCTGATCCTAAAGCTTTTACTTTTGTGCCCTGTCTCCTGCGGAGCCGCTATTCCCCATGGTCCTGACGGAGTCCCCGAGCATCCACTACGGACTACGAGAAATAGAATTATCGGTAAGTAAATTCTTATTTTTCCATCACCTCCTTCCCCATGGTATTCTTTATACTATGAGTGGCTCAGAATCTGTTGTGCCCATTATCTGGGGTACAGACTGAGTCAGTGCTGATTTTTATCAATGTCATGTATGTATTGCTCATTTTTGTACCACTGTGTCTGTGTTATACTTTTTATGTAGTTTATGTCTTACTGTGATTGTTTTGTACTTTGTGGCACCTAAAATAAAAAAATGAAACAAATACTGATAATGTATTATGCAATGTATAATATACTTTAACACATAACATATTTTCACTTGCTCGCTCTTTTCACCACTGGCGTATCTATAATGGGTGTGGGCTGTGCGGTGCACATGGGAAGCCAAAACACTGAACACCCTGCACCCATATAATTATACATACTGCTTTGTCGACCCAGAGCAGGCTGCAGAGATCACCGGGAAAATGACATGGTGGCCATTTTCCCAGTAATTTGTGCCTGCGTAGTTAAGATGACTCTGAGAATAAGGTGCAGACGCCATCTTCACGGAGACCTGTGCTACAAGAGTCTACTGCACCGGCAGAGAGAAGAGGGCCGACGCGGAACCTTCACATGAGCACCCTCCTCTCTTAAACCACCCCTGCTTCATATTAAGATATTAATATTTTTCTTCCCTTCAGGTAAAGAGAAGGTCTTCTTCTGGTTTTTCAATGCTACTAATGATTCATAACAAGATAAACAGAATGGTGTCTTCTTGGCATAACAGTAAGTGTAATGCAGAAGCTCCTGGTGTTTGTTCAGTAGTAATGGAAGATCAGGGAAAGGATCAACTGAACTTGTCACTGAAGCATCTCTGTTACACTGATGCTACATTCACTCTGTTAAATTTAGTAAATAAAGTACTGTACTTGAATGTCTTGTAATCTGGCCGACCAGCTAAACAGGCATCAGTGATTGCATACCCTCCAACATGACCCGCCCCACTAGGTACAAAATGCTCTGTTTCTGGACTTCCCTCTTAATTTATTATTGCCATCACCTGTGAAGAAACAGCTTTCTTATCATTTAACTAGTTCAACACAAGTGATGGAAATCATAAATTAAGAGGGAAGTCCAGAAACAGAGCATTTTGTACCTAGTGGGGCGGGTCATGTTGGAGGGTCTGTGATTGTTTTTCTTGGGCAATCACTCAAGAGTAAAATGACCCCCGGTAAGGAGAATTCAGTGATAACGGAAAATACTTATTTCAGAAGGTCACTCTGGATAGAGGATGACATGGCCTTACAGTTTGTCAATAAGACAAAATGCAATTTTTGGAAATGGAAAATAATGTACATATGTTTTATGGATGGGAGAACAATGCTTTCGGGGTCAAAGATAGAGAGAATTATGTTATTTTAATGTATTATTTTCATCTACTAATATTGAGAAGAAGGTTTATTACTTGCATAATGATTGATGGGCTATTATTGTAATTTGATAGTTACCATCAAAAACTGATGTGAATGATTTTTCATATATACTTGTATTTTTATCTACAGTGAAATAATCCAGCTGTTAGCACATAAATACACAATACAATTAAGGATGTGCACCAACCCTCATGTTTTGGATCTGTATTAACTTTGTGTTTTGGTTTTGCCCAAACTGCCCTCACTGTTTTATAAAACTGCTAAAATCACATAATTTGGGCATTTTTTGGGGGTTCCTACAGTATTATTAAAAGCTGCAACAGTGGGCAGCTCAAACATATGGCTGTTCAACTTCAAATATGGCACATCAGGGAAACTGCAGTGGTAGGCAGGATGGCAGGTTAATAAACTATACGACCCCATGGAAACCAGGAATGTTTTCATTCATCAAGAACTGGCTCAGAGACTTAAGGGCAGTACAGGGAAATGGAGGTAATAAAAGAAGAAGAAAAAAAAATGATTGATTAATTTATTAAAAACGAAACATGGTGTACAGTATGTGTGTGTCCATATGGTAGGCAACTATATGGTCCACTAGGGCAGAGACTGATGTGAATGACTAAATATTCTCTGTGAGGCCTACTGGCAAAAAGACAAAAAAGCAATAAAAGATGAATACAAATATCATTGATCGATTGATTAATTGAAATATATATATATCTCCACGGAATTCCTGCACTTACATCAAATACAAGTCAACAGAGAGGTGCACCTAGTGGATACCAGTCATACCAGTACATCCACATATATAGATTCAGTTCCAATCTTATGGAGGGGCTCTCTCTTAGATGATAAAACAGTCCAAGACAACAAATTTCTCTTGCAAATCCATGGCTTTAATATGTCGACGTTTCGATTCCTCAATGTCAGTCTTTATCAAGACAAGCCTTCATAATAATAGTAGTACTTTCAAATACATCAGATAAAAAATTACACTATATATGCATATAAACACATGGGGCATATAGCAAAAAATATCCAATAGAAGGATCATTATATAACATGATACATGTTAAGGGCCACCATTGGCCATCCTGTAAATGCCAGATAAATAAGTAACAACCAGTCAAAATGCCATCATCTGTGCTATGTAGGAGCCATGCTGGATATATATAGTGCTATTTAAATATATTGCTTCTTTCTAGTTTATGAATAAATTATTACATACTGTACCAAGATACAGAGTTGTGAGAAAGTATGCCAAACTATTAGACGTACAGTCTGTCTGGTTTATGAACTGCAGCATATGGTGAACTGGGTATATCTCAGAGAGAAAGAGACACACAGCGATAGAGGTGGAGATGGAGATTGCTAGAGAGAGAATGAGAGGTGGAGAGGTAGACAGAGGGTGGTATTCAAATGATATGTCATGCCCAATCTCCTTTCTAAAGTGATCCTGTTATCGCAAATATTGCGCCCACAGTAATCTGGCTTATCTGCATAAAGGGTTAGCTAGCTGAAATTATTATACCACGCCGTCAGCAGAAACAGAACAGGTGTGGTAGGGGGTGAAAAGAATTGAATACCGCCCATAGAGAGAGAAAGGAAGAAGGGGAGAAGGGCAGAAGGGGGATCTAGAGGGAATTGTTTTTTATATATATACTTTTTTCATTTATAATATGTACTATGGGGGTCATTCCGAGTCATTTGCTCGCTGCCGATTTTCGCAGCGCAGCGATCAGATAAAAAAAAGGCAAAACTGTGCATGCGTATGCACCGCAATGCGCACGCACATCATACGGGTACAAACAGCATCGTTGCTGTGCAATGCTTCTAGCGACAATTCCATTTGACAGCCTATGGCAAGGAGATTGACAGGTAGAGGGCGCTTATGGGTGTCAACTGACCGTTTTCTGGGAGTGGTAGGAAATACGGAGGCGTGACCTGTCGTTTACAGGGCGGGTATCTGACGTCAATTCCGGGACCTCTGTCGCTAGGATCATCGCACAAGTTAAGTAACTACAGGGCTGATTTTGTTTTGCAAAATGTTTTTGTACTGCTCGGCTGCACATGCGATCACACACTTGCAAAGCGAAAATACACTCCCTCGTTGGCGGCGACTATGCGTTTGCACGGCTGAAAAATGTAGCTAGCAAGCGATCAACTCTGAATGAGGGCCTATATGCTAATCACTATTTCTTGATTCCTTTATGTCAAATATACATAAATAGCGTGCAAGCATTACATAATTTACAATCACAATGCATTATGGGGAAACTAATTTGCATATGCAAATTATGCTGACCGTAATGCATGAGCCCCCGGGGTACCATGCGAGTCCCTGGTAGGCTGGTACCAAGCAGAGATGCCGAGTTGGGGGGGAGGGGGGAGGCAGAGCGTGTACTATTTACCTGGGCCCGGGTTGGAGCACAGGCCATTTGATATTTTTTTTACTGGATTTTTTTTAGTTTATATTTTCTTTGCTGGCCTCGGGCGGGTGGGTGGCTGCATGTCTACTCCCACCCAGGGGATGGAGGTAGGGAGGCATTTGCGGCGGCGCTGTGGCAGTGCTGGACAGTCACTGCGGGGGACTCATTGGGCTGTGTAGTAGAGATGGCTACTGACTCACTGTCTCAACACAGTGACTCGAATCACCAGGAAGTGTGAATGATTCGAGTCACTCACTGTTTAATGAGTCGAGACAGCTGCAGCAGCAGCCTCTCTCAGAAGGAGGAAACTCACCGTGTCCTTCAGTCAGTGTGTTCTGCTGAGTTTCTTTAGCTGTGATTGGCCAGAGGATATACCAGGTGACACCCAGTGGGAGGGGGGAGGGAGCAGTCACGACTCACCAGTCAGTGAGTGCTGTGCTGCTGTGCCTGATCCATGTCATGAATCATGATTCATCCTGAGTCTGCCAGTGAGTTGAGACAGTTGTACACTGTGTAGACTCAGTGACTCAGTGGATGGATCTGATTCATGCAGCATAAGCCTGCAGGAGGTGGAGCCCCTGTGGTACAGTGTTCTCAGCTCAGTGCTCACTGATCCTGCTCAATGTGATTGTGGGTGGCAAACTCCCTGGAGGCTAGATAGTGGATAATATAATAAATCCAAGCCACCTAAAATCATCCAATTAGCAAAGTATGCAAAGTAAAAAAAAATGTTTTATTTGGTTTAGTTACAGACTGAATGATGTGTTTCATAGCTGTTAAGCTTTCTCTCCTCAGCCAGAAGTAATGTGCATATTCTGTAACTAGTATGCAATAAGTGGTTATTAATAATATATCAACATAACAGTGAATCTATGTTAATATATTATTAACAATCAGTGCATAAGCAGCTGCCTCCCCCAGACACACTGCACAATCACTGCAGCTGAATAACTCCCTCCATGAGTCCAGCACTGATCTGCCAGCACTGGCAACTCACTGATTCATGGGGGTCATTCCGAGTTGTTCGCTCGGTAAATTTCATCGCATCGCAGCGATTTTCCGCTTAGTGCGCATGCGCAATGTTCGCACTGCGACTGCGCCAAGTAAATTTGCTATGAAGTTAGGTATTTTATTCACGGCTTTTTCTTCGTTCAGGCGATCGTAATGTGATTGACAGGAAGTGGGTGTTTCTGGGCGGAAACAGGCCGTTTTATGGGCGTGTGGGAAAAAACGCTACCGTTTCTGGGAAAAATGCGGGAGTGGCTGGAGAAACGGAGGAGTGGCTGGGCGAACGCTGGGTGTGTTTGTGACGTCAAACCAGGAACGACAAGCTCTGAACTGATCGCAGATGCCGAGTAAGTCTGGAGCTACTCAGAAACTGCACAGAAATGTCTTTTCGCAATATTGCGAATCTTTCGTTCGCAATTTTACTATGCTAAGATTCACTCCCAGTAGGCGTAGGCTTAGCGTGTGCAAAGCTGCTAAAAACGGCTTGCGAGCGAACAACTCGGAATGACCCCCCTATGTGCACTGTGCAGTCTCTGCAACACATACCAGTACAAATGAGTCATGACTCATGTGCCGAGACACTGATTCGAGACACTTCACTGAACTGAGTCATGTGTCTCAACTCAGTTCAGTGAATCACTTTGCCCATGACTACTGTGTAGTGTAGTGTGGGGCTGTGGTCTCGCGAGATGATATCATCATCTCGCGAGTCTCTCCCTGTGCAGCCGGCTACAGCCTCTAGGCAATATCCAAGTTCAGCAGGCAGCGGGCGGGGATTGGGAGGACGCTGGAGCCTGGAGGGACAAGCAAAGCAGCATGCAAGGTGCAATGCCTGGCTGGGTGTGGCCGTGTGGATATTCAAGAGTTGTGGCGCACTGCACACTCTGTTGGAAGATTAAGCAGGGGCACGTTACACTTGCCTCGCTCCTCCCTGGCACTGCCTGTTTCAAGCACTGAAATTGCAGCACGGCCACGGACTCTACCAGCACCACCCTGCACATGTGTGATGTGGAGCCCATGTGAACTGCACTGGGAACGACCAGTGGCAGTAGAGGAGGGGGGTAAGTGATGAGATACCAGTTTGTCTGCTATTTCTCCAGCCCAGCCCTTACTTCTTCTCCCCATGTTTGTTTTGCGTCTGTCTCTCTGACACCTCCTTTCCCTCAGCATCTGTTTCTCTATCATCCCCTCTGTCTCTCTGACACCACCCCCCCACCCCATGTCTGTCTCTATCACCCCTCTGTCTCTCTGACACCACCCCCCCACCCCGTGTCTGTCTCTATCACCTCACTGTCTCTCTAACACCTCCTCCCCCCACCCCATATCTATCTCTATCACCCTCTATGACGCACAAAGCAACAAAGCATGATTGTAACATCTCTAGATATTGACAGTGGGCGTCCTTGCATACTCAGAAGCACAGTTGTATACCAAGGAAAGGTTTTGTAGCAGTGCAACATTACAATAAAATTGCAGCTGTAACAGCAGCAAAAGGCGGAAGGAAGGCCGCAACTTGGTCCAACTCAGAATCAGACCCTATGAGGAGGGATCCTGCCCCCTTCAGCCGACCCCGTCCCCTCAGCAGACTGTGTCTTCAGGGCAGCTTGCAGAATTTTCCTGGGCTGGTTTTCCATCCCAATCCGCCCCTGTGTGTATATATATATATATACATATGTGTACACTGTTCATAATATATGTATTCAAACATACATATACAGTATGGCGGTGTGGATATTGTAATGGTTACCATTACTGCCTCACAGCACTGATTCCCACCATGGCACTATCTGTGTGGAGTTTGTATATTCTCCTCATGTTCTTCTTTATAGTCAGACTTGCCTACCCTCCCGCATTCAGCGGGAAGCTCACGATTTTTACCTCAGCCTCGCAAATTTTCTGTGTTCTCCCGGTTTTTCTCAAATGCTGTGTGAACATGCGGACTGCGCATGCGCTAGTCTGGAAGGGCCGGGGGTGGGTCCTGTATGGGCAAGATCATGTTGCATGCCGTCGTGTTACCTAAATGCTGGCCACTGCTGGATTATTGGTAGCGTTGGCCGCTTGGCAATACGCAGCTGACAGAGAGGCTGTGTACACAGAGGAGGAGGCACTATCAGCGGCGGAGACCCCATGAGCAGCAGCAGTGGCAGCCATTTCAAAATGTAAGGAAACCAAATAAGCCAACCAGTGTCATGGATGGGATGCATAGTGGCTGAGGAGGGCAGGGCTTGTCTGTATCAAAGGAACAAAGTGGGTGCTATGTGTCAACTCAGTGTGAGCAGCATGAGCCAGTTTTTGCTGACAGACCCCTATATTTGTTCCTGTGATTGTCATTGCTACTGCACAACGACTTGCAAGCCCAAACTGACTATCACTCATCCTAGGGAGAGCACTGACACTGTTATAAGGACTGGGCCAGTGTTACAGGGATAGGGTCAGTGTTATAGTATAGGGTCAGTGTTACAGGAAAAGGGTTGGTTTTATAAGGACAGGGTCAGTGTTATAGGGATAATGTCAGCGCTATAGTACAGGGTCAGCATTATAGGGATAGGATCAGTGTTACAGGGAAAGGGTCAGTGTTATAGGGAAAGTGTCAGCGATATAGGGGGGTAATTCAGACCTGATAGCTAGGGTGCGTTTTTTGCATCCTTGTGATCAGGTAGTTGCCGCCTACAGGGGGAGGGGGAATTCGCTGTGCAAGTGTGCATTCGGATATGTACCAGAGCTGCACAAACTAATTTTGTGCAGTCTCTGCGCAGACCAGGACGTACTCTTCCAGTGCGACGATCGGGGCTGGAGCTGACATCAGAAACCCACCCTCCAATGCCTGGACCCTTCTGTGTTTTTCCGGACACTCCTTGAAAACGGTCAGTTGCCACCAACAAACGCCCTATCAATCTCCTTGCGATCGTCGGTGCGTTCTAATTTTTTGCACCATCCCGTCACTGCCCGGCGATCCCCGTTGCTGCGGTCTGTCGCGCCAGCGCATTGCGTTGCATATGCATGTGCAGTTCAGACCTGATTGCCCGCTGTGTGAAAACGCACAGCAGCGATCAGGTCTGAATTAGCCCCATAGTACAGGGTCAGCGTTATGGGGATAGGGTTAGTGTTATAGGAACAGGGTAGGTGTTATAGGGATAGTGTCAGTGCTATAATACAGACTCATTGTTATAGGGACAGGGCCAGTGTTGTAGTATAGTTTCAGCGTTATAGGAACAGAGTCATAGTTATAGGGATAGGGCCAGTGTTATAGTATACTCTGGTATTATGCTACCCATACACAAACCTGCTCTGTGGTATGCTGTTATTACTGAAACATAGAATTTGACGGCAGATAAGAACCAAATGGCCCATCCAGTCTACAATTAAGGGTTAGAGTATTGGGGTCGGTTTAGTGGTTTGGGTTAGTGTAATAGGGTTAGTTTACGGGATGGAGGTAGGGTATTAGGGTTAGTTCAAAGGGTTTGGGTTAGGTGTTTGGTATTAGGGATAGGATATTAGGGTTGGTTTAGTGGTTTGGGTTTAGATATTAAGGTTACGGATTATGGTGAGGGAGAGGTTTGGAGTGACGTTTGGGTTAGGGTTGTTAGGGTATTAGGATGAAGGTTAGGATAGGGATGCTCTGCGTCATTGATTAGGATTGTCATACGTTAGCAGGTCTGTTGTTAAAGCTAGATTGCTGACCCTTGAAAATAAATGTTTTAAGGCTATCCCTGCCTGAGCACAGGTGACCTAATAGGTTTTTTTTAAAGCAAATGTGATGTCACGACTTGTTTTCAAGCATGGATATTCCTAAATATGGCCGATTATGTCACCCTTGCATCCATTTTATCAAATTGCTTTTCAATGGTTGTATATGATATTTACATTTTAAATTCTGTTTTTTTTTTCTATTATTATTGTTGTTAGTATTATATATTAACAGTTATTTTTATAGTGCACATATATTTTGCGGCAATTTACAGAGAATATTTGCCCGTTGAAATCACTCTCTGCCCCAGTGGAGCTTACAATCTACTTATATTCCCTACCACATGTACACACACACACACACACACACACACACACACACACACACACACACACACACACACACACACACACACACACACACACACACACACACACACACACACACATATTCATGCTAGGGTTAATTTTATTGGGAGCCAATTAACTGGGAGCCTAATTAAATATACTACCAGTATATTTTTGGATTGTGGGAGGAAACCGGAGTACCCGGAAAAAACCCACACAAGAAAGGGGAGAATATACAAACTACACACACTTAAGGCCCGTACACACAGTGAGATTCGGGCTATGACCGATTCTCACTATGCGACAGGGGCTAGGTCGGCACATAGTCAGTATCGCAAGCACATAATGAGTGTGCTTGCGATACTGACTATGTGCGATTTTGGCTGTCAGTTTTGACTATCTCTTCTATTGACTTCCCTGCACAGTCTATCTATTCTTGCGATGCCGACCGCGCATCGGCATCGAATCTGGATCGCAAGGTGACTTTCACCGTGCAATCTGCTCTAACTTTTCTTACGATCTTGACTATATAATCAAAATCATAAGAAAAAATCTCACCGTGTGTACACACCATTAGGGCTGTGGTAGGAATCGAACACATGACCTCAATACTAACCATAACACAGCCTTTGCTGCACATTTTAGGTTTGTTTGGCATTGTTTAGGCTTACCATGTGTTAGCAGATCTGTTGTAAAGGCTAGATTTAAATGCTTCCCCCCTGAATATCCATGTTTTAAGAAAATTGTCTCCCATATGGAGGTGGCCATTCTGGGTAAGACAAAATGATCAAAACATATTAATTGAGGTCACCCACAAGAGTGCTGGTTTCAAAAATATGGGGGGCCCCTACTTCTTTTGTCCCCCGTATTTTTGGAACCAGTACCGGTCCAAGAGTCCGGTGCTGGTTATTTAAATATGGGGAACCCCCAATCAATTTTTTCCCTGTACTTTGGCAACCAGGACAGGTTCAAAGAGCCCGAGGCTGATTATGCTCTTGGGGGAGACCTGCACGTTGTTTTTTTTTTTTTTTAACACTTTCTTTACTGTTCCATATAGAAGGATGCACGGATCTCACTGATCTGTGCATGCTTCTGACTAAGTAATAAAAACATGATCTAAAATTTGCATGTTTTATTACTAAAAATCACATGTTTCCTTTGCTACAAATCTCAAATAATCGCATGCGAATTCCATTTTAACCTTAAAATTCGCACCCTATTACATTTGCAATTTGTAGTAAAAAATCGCAAATTACAAATGTGTGATTTGGTGCGATATTTTAGACACCTAAAAAATCGCACCCTATTACGTCTAGCCTCTAGTGTATAAGTGTGTACTTGGGCAAATTAGATGGGCCAAGTGGTTCTTATCTGCTGTCACCATCAGAGAGTGCATGTTATGAGCTCCTTCATAAATATATTTTCACCTTCAACTACAGTGACTGCATCGTGTGCACATGTGCAAGTCTGGGTTTTTATTTTTAGCCTTTATTCCTCCTTCCTTCACGGTGCTGCAGTGCAGCGGTAAGTGTGGACTGAGCAGCGCTCCCCTCGATATGACAGGTATTGAAGGTGTGGCCACTGCTAGTGAGTAAAAATAGGATTTTAATTACCTACCGGTAAATCCTTTTCTCGTAGTCCGTAGAGGATGCTGGGGTTCCATTTAGTACCATGAGATATAGACGAGTCCCTTGGGAGCCATGGGCACTTTAAGAGTTTAATAGTGTGGGCTGGCTCCTCCCTCTATGCCCCTCCTACCAGACTCAGTCTAGAAACTGTGCCCGAGGATGCGGACATACTTTGAGAGAAGGAGATACACAGATAGTGGTGAGATTCACACCAGCTCACACCGAATTGAAAAACCGGAGAAACCATGCTAACCAGCATGCAACATAGAGAAGCCATGCAAACCAGCATGCAACATGGAGAAACCATGCAATCCAGCATGCAACTTGAAGAAATCAAGCGAACCAGCATGAAACATGAAAGAAACCATGCCAACCGGCATGCAACATGAAGAAATCATGTTAACCATCATGCAACATGAATAAACCATGCTAAGCAACCCGCAACATGAAGAAACCATGCTAATCAGCAAGAACAAGAAGAAACCATGCTAATCAGCAGGAAAGAGGAACAGCAACAGCTGAACCAATACTTAACCAAGTAACAATGCAGGAAAACGTCGGACTACGAGAAAAGGATTTACCGGTAGGTAATTGAAATCCTATTTTCTCTTACGTCCTAGAGGATGCTGGGGCTTCATTTAGTACCATGGGGATGTACCAAAGCTCCCAGTATGGGAGGGAGAGCGCTGAGGCTCCTGCAGAACAGATTGACCAAACTTAAGGTCCTCAGAGGCCAAAGCATCGAACTTGAAGACTTAGCCAACGTGTTTGACCCTGACCAAGTAGCTGCCCGACAAAACTGGCAAGCTGAGACACCCCGGGCAGCCGCCCAGGAAGAACCCACTTTACGGGTAGAGTGGGCCTCCACAGAATTTGGACACGGCAATCCTGCCATAGAATAAGCATGCTGGATAGTAAACCTGATCCAACGAGAAATTGCCTGCTTAGAAGCAGGACACTCAACCTTGTTGGGATCATAAAGGACAAACAGAGCGTCCAACTTTCTGTGACGAGAAGTTCTCTTCACATAAAACTTCAAAGCCCTTACAACATCCAAGGATTTTGAAGTAATTGAGGAGTCAGTAGCCACTGGCACTTGGTTGATATGAAAAGCCGACACAACCTTTGGAAGAAATTGCTGACGCATTCTGAGCTCAGCCCTATCTTCATGGAAAATCAAGTAGGGGCTCTTGTAGGACAATGCCCCCAATTTTGACACACGCCTATCAAATGCCAATGCCAACAGTGTGACAGCCTTCCAAGTAAGAAACTTGACCTCAACCTCCTGAAGAGGTTCGAATCAATCCGATTGCAGGAACTGCAGCACCACATTAAGATCCCACGGTGCCGTAGGAGGCACAAAAGGTGGATGGATGTGCAGAACCCCTTTCAAGAAAGTCTGAACCTCAGGGAGAGCAGCCAATTGTTTCTGGGAGAAAATGGGCAGGGACGAAATCTGGACTTTTATGGAGCACAAGCGTAGGCCCACATCCACACCTGCTTGCAGAAAGAGGAGAAACCGTCCCAGTTGAAACTCCACCGTAGGAAACTTCTTGGATTCACACCAAGACACATACTTTTCCCAAATCCGATGGTAATGTTTAGACGTTACTCCCTTCCTAGCATGTATCAGGGTAGGAATGACCTTTTTCGGAATCCCCTTCCGAGGTAAAATCAGGTGTTCAACCTCCATGCTGTCCAACGTAGCCACGGGAAGTCTTGATAGGTGAACGGCCCCTGTGGCAGAAGGTCCTCGCGAAGAGGAAGAGGCCTCGGATCCTCCAGCAGTAAGTCCAGAAGATCCGCATACCAAGCCCTTCTGGGCTAGTCTTTGGGATGAGTGGAAGTGGAGGGAACACATACACTGACTGGAACACCCACGGAGTTACCAGGGCGTCCACCGCCACTGCATGTGGGTCTCTCGACCTGGAACAGTACCTCCGAAGCTTCTTGTTGAGGCAAGAGGCCATTATGCCTATCTGAGGTACACCCCAATGGCTTGTGATCTCTACGAATACCTCCAGATGGAGGCACAATTCTCCTGGAAGGAGATCGAGTCTGCCGAGGAAGTCCACTTCCCAGATGTCCACTCCGGAATGAAGATTGCTGACAGCGCCACCGCGTGATTTTCTGCCCAGAGGAGGATTCTTGTCATCTCTGACATTACAGTTCTGATCTTCGTTCCTCCCTGCCAGTTTATGTAGGACACCGCTGTTACATTGTCCGACAGAACCTGAATGGCCTGGTCTTGAAGAAGATGTGCCGCTAGTAGAAGGCCATTGAACCCGACCCTTAGCTCCAGAATGTTTATCGGAAGGATGGATTCCAGACTTGACCACTTTTTGTAGAAGTGTTCCCCTTGGGTGACAGCTCCCCAACCTCTGTCAAGAAGGTGAGAAGTTTGCAGCCACCAGATGAATGAAATTCTGGCTTTTGGCAACAGGCGTATTTGCTGGTGCATGTGAAGATGAGATCCCTATCATTTGACTAGGAGAACCAGTTGGAAAGACCATGAAAGGAACCTTCCGTACTGTCGAGCCTTGTAGGAGGCAACCATCTTCCCCATAAGGGTAATGCACTGATGAACCGATATCCGGGCTGGCTTCAGGACATCCCGGAACATTGATTGGATCACCAATGCTTTCTCCACCGGTAGAAACACCCTCTGCACTTCCATGTCAAGAATCATCTCCAGGAAGGAATGCCTCCTTGTCGGTTCCAAATGTAAAATTGGAAGCTTCAGGATCCACCCAAGATCCCGGGACAATTGATGTTAGAGTGCAACACTCTGTAAGAACATCTCCCCGGAGGATGTTAAAGTCATCCAGATATGGAATTATGTCCACTCCTGGTCTGTGGAGTAGGAGCACAATCGTCTCCATGGCCTTGATGAACACCCCTGGTGTTGCGTAGAAGCCAAGTGCAATGTTTGGAACTAGAAGTGATATAGTTGTAGTGCAACCCTAGATATGTCTAGAGAGGCGGCCAGATTGGAATGTGAAGGTACGCACCTCTGATATCCCGGGATACCAGGAATTCCCCTATATCTCGACCAGAGATCACCGCTCTCAGACTCCCTCCTCAATTGAACACCCACCAGAAGGGGTCCAATGACCTTATGTTTGAATAGTAACCCCTGTTACGTAAATGAGGTGGAACCAGAATAATGACATGTGTTTGACAAATGTTAGAATAGCTTCCAGCAGTATTGTACTTTCAGCCTGAGAAGCCAGTAAGCTTGATTTGAAGAATCTGTGAGGCGGGAGTACTAGAAACTCCAGTCTGCACCCCTGGGCAGCCAAACATTTCCCAGGGGACAAGGCAGGATATTGCCTAGATGTTTTACTGAAATCTTTTTAGCCTCTTTCCCACCTGCTTGATCCCCAGGCAGTGAGGTCCATTGTCAAAACGAAGGTTTTGAGAATACCAAACCCGAAACCGTTCCTAGGAACCTGGCGGTGCAGGTTTTTTAGAATTCCCCCACTGTCCTCTAAAGGAAGTGGAGGAACCCTTGGGTTTATGTGTAAACATTGTGGTTTGAAGGGATTGCAGTATAGGTGTAGGATCTAATTCCCTGGATTGCGCCGCTGCGGAAAGAAGATTTGTCCACTTACCCGCAGTTGGCTCGGATATTCCTGTATCCCGAGGCACCCCAACAGGTCCTCACCCATTGAAGGCCTGATTCACCATACCTTACTTGGATTCTGTATCCACAGTCCTTTGGTGTAGCCACCGTCCCCTGCATTTTGAAACTGCCAGAGCAGTGGTCCCTACGTTAAGCAGGCCAATCTCCTTCATGGCATCCAGCCATGAAGCCAGTAGAATCCTGTATATGACATAGAAGCAAGTACATGTTACGTCTACACATAGAATCTAAATCATCAAGTAAGGAGCCTGACCACGTTATTGTATCATACTGGCCTGAGGTAATTTGCCGCTAACAGTTGGATAAGTCCCTGGTAGCCTTCTGTGACCAGTGTAGGGTGGTTGCGCTGGCTCAGGACGCCCCTCACAGCGCTATACACAGTGTGCCTCTGAACCCTCCGGAGCACAGCCTGTCAGAGCTGCGCTCCCACGCTTGTGCTGCCATTCCCGCCGGTGACCCGCATACCGGGACGCCGGCGTCATACTCACCACTCCATCTTTTGGCTCTGTTATGGGGTGGCGGCCGTGCTGCGGGAGTGAGTGGTTGCCTCGTGGCCTTGTGATCATCACCCTCAGGAGCTTAGTGTCCTGTCAGCAGAGATAGGAGCCATTAACCTCTAGGGTTGGATCCTACTCCCCCCTAAGTCCCACAAAGCAGGGAGGCTGTTGCCACCAGCCTCCCTGTACCTAACTCTTTTAAAAAACAATAAAACTAGAAAAACTCCTAGGAGCTCCCCTAGCTGTGACCGGCTCCACTGTGCACATTTTCTAAACTGAGTCTGGTAGGAGGGGCATAAAGGAAGGAGCCAGCCCACACTATTAAACTTTTAAAATGCCCATGGCTCCCAAGGGACCCGTCTAAACCCCATGGTACTAAATGGAACCCCAGCATCCTCTAGGACGTAAGAGAAAACAAATCTGAGCATTTACTGGTGATATGAAACATCATTACATTTAATATTATATTATCATCCTTAACTGCTGAGTAAAATAATTTTATACATTGTTACGCTTTTGGAGTCTTATTGGTAACACAACCTTGAATAATGTATATATAACATATAATTCTTGTCAAATCTACTATTAAGACATAAACATGACTGAGATAAAAATGGAATTGTGTAAATAAGGGTGCCAAATATATTTAATTTTTTACGGCCTTATGGAAAAATATGAAATACTTTGTTAGTTGGTTCTTGACTCTTAGATTCTTTATACGAGACTGGTTATTTTACTCTGCATGGTGTTTCAGATGATGTCATTGTACATTTCTGAGGGAAGACAATGTGAAGGGTAACAGTGGGTGAAAGCTAATATAAATGTTTACCTCTCTATAGTTAGAGTTTATACTACTGACGAGGAATGTAACTGTAATTTCTTAGAGCTTGGATAAATGCCATAGCGTTCCAGTTGTTTTGCTGCCACTATTCTGCTCAACCACCAGTCATTAAATCTACAGTATGTGGTACAGTTTACTAGTGAGAAGGAGAAAGCTCCCACAATCCACTGTGTTTACCTGACAGCCTATCATAGGGGTATATTCATGAAGCAGTGAAAAGTGTGGAGAAGTGAGCCAGTGGAGAAGTTGCCAACGTCAACCAATCAGCATTGAAGTAACATTTATAATTTGCATACTATACAATTGTACGGAGCAGCTGATTTTTTGCCCTGGGTAACTTCTCCACAGGCTCACTTCTCCACTCTTTTCACTGCTTCATGAATAGATCCTAGAGTCATACACATCGTTGTTGCCTTTGGGGCTCTTTTGTATGTACCGGAACATGAATGTGTGAGTAGAGTTTCATGAGTAAACTTGGTCATAAAAAACTACTTACATTGTGACTGGCCTCGGTGAGGTGAGGCAGAGCCTTTCCTGTCATACTAACATATAAGCCAGAGTTTTGACCATATAAAGTATATGAAAAATACAAAGAATATATTAGAAATATCTTCTTTGCATTATTCTAATAATTTTTAAAGTAAAAACTCTAGAGTAAAAAGTCTGACAGGTGAGGCAGTGCCTCCCCTGCCTATCTTTTCTGCACATCTCTGATCAATACTCACAAAATTTCCAGCAGCATATACCTTTCTATTATGCCAGCATGAACCCTGTGGGCTCATATATTGTGTATAAATCTGACTCTGGTACTATCCAGTGCCTCCTGAGAAATTTACATCACTGCATATCCCTGAATGGCATGTGTTCATTACAGTTCTGCTCATACCCACTGTACCCTGGGCAACTTGCTGTCTGTCTGACGAAAAACTGGACTTGAAGCCGGCGTGCCAACATGTTAATAAAGCAGTTGTAATTATTATAACGGTGTTGGCTTTGCCACTTGAAGTGGTAAAGCATCGTGTCTAAAGTTATAAAGCCGACTCTTGAAAAATGCTTTAAATCTCATTACTGCAATTTCAGCACGACAGGTTCTACCCTTACAGTGTTTCCCAATTATGATTGTCAACATTTTAATTGTCGAACTTGCCACTACAGTATGTCTTGATGGGTTACATTGCTTCATGCATTGTAATTTTATTTTACTTTTTTAAAAACCCAGTCCTTTGCAGCAAATCTTTAATACATTTTATTACTTATCCAGAAGATGGCAAAATAATCTTTCCTGACCACAGAAATTAAACTCTACTTTTTTTTATTGTCTCTACAACATAATATACAACATAACCAACTAGCTATGCTGCAGTACCAGATTTGATTTCTTCCTTGTTGTGTTGCGTGGTTGGACTTGGTGGCAGCAGTCTGCTGGAGACAGAGCCATGAAGTGTGGCTCATGAGCTCTGCAAAGGCCAATAGGAAGAGCTGCTTCATCTGGGCATGTGCATCAGCCCTCCTGTGGACATTTTACTTCTAGTATAGAATTTAAATAAACATCACACCCTTTTTGCTGGATTTGTATGTGGCTCTGAGTCGTTGTTTGGTTCTGGATTTGCCAAACCGCTGTGACTGGTTTTGAATCTGGATTTTTTACAAAAATGTACAAAAAGAGCTAAAAGCACATAATGTTGTCTTTTTTTTTTTGTTCCTAGAGTATCATAAACCTCAATGATACTAATTTCCAATCATCTGCAGTCAATTTTCTACCATCTCACAGCTCACAATATTGTTTTGTCCGATATTGGCCAAAGGCTGCAGTGAGCTGGATGGTTGCTAAGCGACAGAGCAGCAGCACAAGCACATGGCAGTTTATAGCACATCTATGAGACATTACCGCAGTGTACTGGGGTACAGTGCTCAGAAGAGTACAAATAATAGATCTATATTTTTTTACAGTTTTTTTAACTTTCAGCGCGAGTCAAAGTGCGTGGATCACTGAGCTTATAGATGCACATGAACAAAGCACACCAACCAGTATAAACAATAGTTATATTCTGTATTTATATATATATATATTTCTATTTTTAAACTTACAGCTCAGGTCAAACTGAGTGGATCACAGGGCTTATAGATGCACGTGAACAACACGCACTAGAGTAAAGTGCACCAACCAGTACAAACAATAGATATATATATTTTATTTTTAAAAACTTGCAGCTCGGTTCAGGACTTATAGATGCAAGTGAACAAAGTGCACCAACCAGTATGATTGTCAATATTTTAATTGTCGAACTGGCCACTACGGGCCTAATTCAGACCTGATTGCAGCAGCAAAAAAATATTTCCTCTAATAGGCAAAACCATGTGAACGGCAGGTGGGGCAGATATAACATGCGCAGAGAGCGTTAGATTTGGGGGGGGGGGGAGGGGGGGGGGTGTTCAAACCGGAATCTAAATTGCAGTGTAAAAATAAAGCAGCCAGTATGTACTCTGCGCAGATACAAAAATAACCCACCCAAATCTAACTCTCTCTGCACGTTATATCTGCCTCCCCTGCAGTGCACATGGTTTTGCCCATTAGAGAAAGATTTTTCTGCTGCGATCAGGCCTGAATTAGGCCCTATGTCCGGATGGGCTACATTGCTTTGTGCACTGAATTTCCGTCTTTTTTTTTATATATATTTTTTTAAGCCCTGTCCATTGTGGCAGACTTTTAATACATTTTATTGATTATCCAGAAGATGGCAAAACAATGCCCCCAGTTGTCCTCACAGGAGGAAAATCTTTACAGACCACAGAAATGAAACTGAATACATTTCCCATATTGTCCTGGTCAGTTTTACATTCTCTTAGTGATTTTGTCATCTCCAACATGTGATAAGGCATAACACAGCTTAATTCCTGCTTCAATAACTAATACTTCATATGCTGATGGGGAAACATTTTTTTCCCATCAGCAATTACGGAACCTATGATCTCTGTATGGTCCTTGTCAGGTATGCTCTTCAGATAAATCTTTAATTGATCTTTGATACATTTCTACATATTCATTTGGTCACCTTTAAGGTGTCTTTTTTCCATAGCAAACAACTTTTGTTCCCTTTATCAATGAGGTTACCTACCTGTGAACCCTCTTGAGTCCTCCTACTGTATGTCCTTCTTACAGTGACAAGCCTAACATCGAACTATTGTCCGTTTTCAGACTTTAGCCGCATACCTCATATGTACTAAGCCCCTCAAATCCGGGCTTCGATGCGATGGGTAATGCCAGCTTTTGCCAAATGGAATTCAAAATATTGGAAAGGGGTTCATCATGCAACAAGATTACAACCCTAGGCACACATCTAAACTGTGTATCAATTATTTGAAAACTAAAGGGCCCTATACACAAGAGAGATGTGTGCTGGGCAAACCGCTCAGCACACATCTCCCCCCCCCCTCAGCACAGCGTGATGTGTGCTGAGCGAGGCGGGGGAGTACAGGCTCTACCACTAACCCAAATGCTAACCCTAGCCCTAGTACTAACCCTAACACTACCCCTAATGCTAAGCCTTACACTACCCCTAATACTAATTGTAACCCTAACCATTACCCTACCGCTAACCCTAATACTAACCCTAATACTACCCCTAATACTAACCCTAACACTACCCCTAATACTAACCATAACCCTAACCATAACTCTACCGCTAACCCAAATGCTAACCTAGCCCTAATACGAACCCTAAAACTACCCCTAATGCTAATGCTAACCGTAACCCTAACCATAAACTTACCCCTAAGCAAAATCCTAACCCTAGCCCTATTACTACTGCAACACTACCCCTAATGCTAATCCTAACATGGCTGTCAAAATTTTCACTATGTCCGCATATCATATGTTGACAATTTACCCATGTCATAATTTTGCAGATGTCAATATGTAAGATGTTGGCATTTCAACAACGGCGACATCATGAAATTCTAATGTAAACATTATGAATATTGACATAGTGATTGTTGACTACCTGACTGCATACTAAATATAAAAGACACTACCCAACTGCAACACGCAGTTACTGTAAAATAACTTCATTTATATTTTGCTTTCTGTTAAATGTGGAAGTTTAAACTATAGTTGCATACTCCATATTCCTAAGTTGTTTCCAGGCATATACATATTTAATGCAGGAAGGTATAAAGTAATTTGAAATAATAAAATAACTATTATTATTATTATTATTATTATTATTATGATGATGATGATGTTAATGCAGAGCTGTAAAGTATTGCTATTTCAAGTATAACCACTAGGAGGCTCTGACTTGCAGAAATGTTTGTAGCCCGAGAAGAGTCAGAGCGTAAGTGCCTCCAGTGAATATCAGTGACACAACCCTTCTTGGTGGATTACTTTTTCTGTAACTAGCAAGGGAATGATGCGGGCATATTCTATGAAAAATGTAAAACCTATACACTAGAAGAGAGAGTGACATTTCCATACACAATATGGCATCTATTAGCACGTCTGTCAGGTATGATTTGGCAAATGTCTTTTAAAATTGTCCTAAGAGAGCTAACTAGGTATAGTGTAATAATAACATATAACAATGTATATACTGTAGTTCTTTCAACCAGAATTCATGTTAAAACACACTATGGGATCATTTTAACTGGCAGTTGACAAGTGTAATAGTTAACTAGGGACATTTCATTCTAAGAGTTGGGCTCTGCACATAGGGCCTCATTTAGAGTTAGGAGAAAATCCAGCGAAACTGTGCACAGTTATTTCTGGCATGCAGGGACTGCCTCTTTTGGAAAGTAGTACACACAAGTACTTGGGAGCTCTATATACATGTCAAAGAAGGTGTGGATTATGCACAGAAATGTACCCCAGACTTATGGTTAAAATGTCAGTGTAACACCTGTGACCAACATGGCTCAGTAATTCAATAGATAAATCTACTTTAACAGTTGGTGGTGCTCCCAAGAGTCAGGTATTACATAGATAATGAAATAGAGAAGACTCTTTATTCTGGGGCACTCTTTATTTTTTATTAAGTGAAAAAAATGACATTTTATTAGTATACATTAAAAAATAAAAAATAAGAAATAAAAAAAAGACAAAACAACAGGTAATACAGGTAGCAAGATATGAGAATATATTTTGCTATTCACAAAAGCAATGAGATACAGTACAAACAGATTATACAAATATGTGAAAAATGTGAAAAAAGTTATACAAATGTATAACCTTTTCACATATTTGTATGATCTATCTGTATCTTATTGCTTTTTTGAATAGTAAAATATATTCTCATATCATGCTACCTGTATTACCTGTTTTGTCTTTTTTTTTATTGCTTGTTTTTTTGTGTTTTGTATAATTAACTGAAGATGACACTTTGACAATTGTTTTAATGTATACCAATAAAATTTAATTTTTTAACTTAATAAAATAAAAAATAGAGTGCCCCAGAAAAGGAGTCTTCTTCTCTATTTCAAGCTCTATATACATAACAGCGGGTGCCTGGTACTGGCGCACCACCCTAGTTACGGGAGGCCATGCTCCAAAAACATAGAACATGCGATCGACATAGTCCCTAAATCCGCAGTAGCTCCTAGTGCCCACCAGCTCTATGAAATCTGAGACAACAGAAAAAAATTCAGAAACAACAGGGATGGTGGCACGAGCCCAAATGCTCCCCCCTGGATCAGCCTATTGACATGGGCAGAGAGGATGCATTTAAAATGCTGACTGTCGGAATCCCAGCATTCAGGATACCGACGTCGGAATCCCGAAAGAATGAAATCCCGATACACGCCTGGTATTCCCATTCGGTTGGTGGGTCCATGCCACCAACCGAGTGGGAATAGAACCTGTGGCGAGCTAAGCTCGCCACCAGGCCCAAGGTGTGGCGAGCACACTTGCTGCTGGGATTCCGGCAGACAGTATGACTGATGATGGAATCCAGACAGCCAGTGAAATACCGATGGATGGATCCCGACACACGCCCGGTATTCCCACTTGGTTGGTGGGTCCACACTACCAACCGAGTGGGAATAGAACCTGTGGCAAGCGAAAACCGGGTCCAAACCGTGGCGAGCGCAGTAAGCCTGCGATGGGGTTTGCTGCCAGGGTCCCTGCAGACAGGATGCCGCTGTCACTATACTGGCACACCGTATCCGGGAGGAGGGTTCTGATCAGAATTGTTCTCGCAACCCAATGCTCCTTTCCATTTAAAGGTGCGGGGTCTAGCAACCAACACCATCTGAAGATGGTGTAGGATTCCACAGGCAAACTGAAAGTTTTCAGTGTATGCTGAATATTAGGTGGCTCTATCAGGCCCCAAATAATGACTTGGCCCGCATGTGTAACAGGCTCATTAGTGATAAAACAGCACATTAGCAGATATATCCCCTAAAGTCTGAATTCTGAGAAATTCTTTGTTACATTTTTTTCTTGGTGTAAAATGGTGTAAAACTGGGGCATCCATTTAAATTTAGGAAACCAGGGAAACCCAAAGCTGGTTGAACATATTTATAAACTTAAGGCAAGGCATATTTGTAAAAGTTATGTTACTTTTTAATAATTTCCTGCAATAAATGTAGGAAATAAAAGTTGGTAAATTATTTATGCATGGGAAATTAAACAGTTACAACACACAAACAGAGGAAATGTAGAAGTAAAATCAGGAATAATCTAGCAAAAGACCCAACATTTATGTTTTGCATTGCTGGGACTTTTAGGAAACTTGGCTCCTGAGTGGTGTTTAATTATTTTGTTATCCATTGTATTTAATGTCTGCTCTATTTTAGCTTGAGTTGTGACAGCTTGTCAAAAGGCAGGTTTAAAGAAAATCTGCTTGGTTTACTCTCCTGTTTTGCAGGGTTTAATCATTAATCTCTTGAAATATTGTAGATGTAATGTTATTTCATGTGTAGTATGCAATTAATTTGAAAGTTGCTCCTGGACCTAGACTATAGAAGATTCTGGGGGGGAAATTTGTCTTTTCACAGGTCCATTGATTTTTGGTGAGATTTTGTTGCTGCCAAAAATTGCATTTAAAATAAAAGAAAATCTATAAAGTATTTATTCATTACAGGATTAAACAGCACTTTGGCCTTGATTCAAGCTTGTAAGTAAAGCAAAAAGCAAGCAACTGGGCAAAACTATGTTGCACTGTAAGCGGGGCAGATATAACGTGTGCAGAGAGATGTACATTTGGTGTTCAAACTGAAATCTACAGTAAACTGCAAAAGCAGACAGTATATACCTTGCACAGAAAAAATATAAATGTATTTGCTTCCCTTGCATGGCAGTATGGTTTGCCCCGATTTTTTGCTTTGCTTACAAAAATAAATTAGGCACTATGTCAATATGGGGACCTTATATTCATTGTACTCTACTGATAGCTAGATACAGATGTGTCCTCCTACATCGTTGCTGCAGTCACGTTAAATATTCTAGTCATTCCTAATTGTGAGCACGTTTACTAACGCCAGGCGTCTTTTTTTGTGCATTTTCCATGAAAATGTGTCTTATCCGCACCGCTATGCAGAGAAGATGCACAAGCAGACTCTGCTGATTAAAATTATATGCGGCATGCATATATTCTGTATGCGACTGCTGCTGTGTCTGCATAGGAAATGCTACGTTACAGTGACAGTCCCTGCAATCACTGTACCATAGCATTTCATATGCAGATACAGCCACGGTCGCACATACAATATAGGCATGCTGCATATCATGTTAATCAGCAAAAGCTGCTTGTGCGTCCCATTTGCATAGTTTTCTGAATAAGATGCATTTTAATGGAAAAAGTCATTGGCTCTCCCAAGGTACGCCACGGCATGGCGTGACTAGAAGGACTGTTCAACGTGCAGGGAGACTAGATGTAAGTGGACACATCTGTACATGCCATACTGAATAATAGATACTAAGACGTACATATAAATACTGTATAGGAAAAGTCACACTTTTAAAATACAATACACATATAGATAAATTATGTGTTTCCATCAATAATTCTGTTTTAGGATTTTACAGATAAAGTGTAATTATGAAATTTGGAGAACCATGTCTAAAATCTACTAAAACAAACAGAATACATATGTATTCCCAGCGGATGGGATGTCGGTTGTCAGTATCACAACAGCGGCATCCTGCCCGCCAAAATGCCGGCAGCGGGGCAAGCGATATGTGTCCCCTTGCGGGCATGCTGTGCTCGCCGTGCTGCACTCACCACAGGATCTATTTCTACTCTATGGGTGTCGTGGATTATGGAGTCGGTATTCTGACCGCCGGGATCCCGACAATTGGCAAATTGATTGCCTCCCCAAACATGTCATTCCACATCAATAATTTAGAAGTAGGGGTCCAGCTTCTTAACTGTCTTGCCAGGGGAACCGCTGATCTCCTCCTCGGCTTTCTGCCTTTCAGATGATTGATGGCTAATGTCACGAAGGGGTGGGGCTTAAGTACGCCAGTAGTGGGGGCAGTGCTCAAGTTCTCAAGTCTTACACAGCTAAGAAACAGCCTGGCTTCTAGGCACTGCATCTGTTGCAGCCCGTAGTAGAAGCCAGAAAGGGCTGCCATAGTAGCATCAGATTGGTTTCCCATGGGAAGCACTCTCTCTGCTGTCACAGTCGGGACTGGCAGTCCCAGGGGGAGGAAACCAGGGCCAGCCTGAGCTTAATTTTTTGGGAAAAGGTACGTTTAGCGCCCCTTGATGGGATAAATTGTTCAAAGGGACAGCGTGTGCCAAATAAAATCTATCTTGTCACACACAAAAAATATCAGCAGCCTCTGTACTACTTACACACTGGGACAGGACTCAGGGTACTCTCTGTGTGTCTCTCTCTAGATCCAAATGCTCTCATTAGATGACAGGTTGCATAGAACCCAGACAACCAGGCAGCGAGGAGGAGAAGCTAGGATCTCTAGGTCACTTATAGCTCCCCCCCCCCCCCCCCCCCCCCCCCGCCCACCCCCATCTCTCCTCTGGTCAGGAAACTCCATCAGTAGCTCATGAAACCTGATACTCCTATGTCTCTGCCTATAATGCATACTGTTCTGCTTGCATTCTGGCTGTGGGGTTCTGCTGCTGCACAAGAGGGACAGCTAGTGATGTCAGTGTACTTCAGCCAGGGGGCCCCCTGACAGAGGGGGGCCTGGGGTACAGTATCCCCTGCACAAACCCCTTAATCTGGCTATGCCTGCGGGTGGCAGATTTTACTAGGTAAAATCCACCACTGAACCCAACTATTCGCTGTATTAAGTAGTGCACCAGTGTGCATGTAAAGCCAGGACCCCTGATGGCACTACTCGGCTCACTTCAAAGCAAGAAAGAACTGAAAAAGCAGATGTATCTAGCAAAGAAAGAGAGAAATAGTGCCAAAGCTAATCTTCAGAGGTCCTGGCTGTATGTGAATGGTTATCTGAGTTCTAGGTCGACCATGTAAAGGTCCACAGTCGCTAGGTCAACCACTAATGGTTGAAATGCATTCGGTCGCAACATGGTCAAAAGGTCAACATGGACAATAGGTCAACATGTAAAATGTTGACAGTGCTTATGGTTGACATGTACAAAAGGTCGACAGGTGCAAATGGTCTACTCAGCTTTTTGTTTCGTTTTTTAGCAGTTTAATCAACTTTTTCTTACTTTACCATCCACATGGACTATGATTGTAACCTGTGGCAAATGCAGCGGTAGTGGAGCGAGGCACCTTGCCCGAAGCATGGCGAGTGAAGGGAGCCCTGCGAGGAGATGCAGTACACTAATTGGGGTTCCACGTGCTTTGATGGCAAAAACAACACCAAAAAAACTTTAAAATGTTGTGTTTGCCTTTTGTATTCTGTTTGTGCTAAAGGGCACAGCCTAGAACACTATAATTACATAATTAAATTAGTGGGACATGGAAGTCTGGGTTTCCTTTCTTTGTTCCCTTCCATCTGTATGCATGCACTGTGATTTGCTAGGGAAGAGTGACAGAAAGTCAGTGCATCATGGGCTAAAGGTGGAATCGTAAGGACATACAGTATTTTCTGATTCCTGGACTGTCCATTGTAATCCCAGACCCTAGCCTGAGAGGGGATACATATGATATGCTGGCAGACGGGATGCCGGCTGTCACTATACCGACACCGACATCCCATCAGCCAGAATCCTGGCAGCAAGTCCCCTCGCTGGCTTGCTGCGCTTGCCACGCATTGGACCCAGTGGCTAGCTTAGCTCACTGCAGGTTCTATTCCCACTCGGTTGGTGGTGTGGACCCACCAACCCAGTGGGAATACCCAGCGTGTGTCGGGAACCGTCCGTCAGTATTTCACTGGCTGTCTGGATTCTAGCGTCAGTCTCCTGAATGCCAGGATCACGACAGCCGGTATATGGACTGCATCCCCTTGAGGATACAGTGATGTCACAACCCAGTGCCACACTCCCAATAAGAAAACCTGCTGCTCCATTCAAGGTACGGTGAGAGGGATTTGTAGTGGGGTAGCACCTTTCGGGAGAAGTGGGGGGAGAGGGCAGCACTCGATGATGAAGAGGCTTGCGTAGAGGGAAGAAGTGGTATGTGCGAGGAACTCATCCAATCTCTTGTGGCGTAATTATCACAGAGCTCATTGCAGGTTTCTTTCACTTTTTTTTTTTGTTGTAAATTCAACCCAGATCGCATTTCCCTTTATAAGTATGGGAAATGCGATCTGATTACTAAAAAAAAAAGTGAATTAAAGGGTTTGGATCAGTTTTTCATGAAAACTGCTCCAAAAGCCCTTTAATACATTTAAGTGATACTAAAATAATATGAAAAGAGTGTGAAAACACCCTTTTTCCAATTTCTTTAGTAAAAATAATGTTGCTAAATAGGCCGCAAAATCCTTTACAGAGGTTTATTGACAACAGTTGCAGCAAAAGCTATAATGGTAAGTGTCAGACGTGGCAATGCAAGTGGGGTATATACTGTATGAGTGTTTGTATTTGGCTATTTCCTGATCACAACTGTGTGACCACTGCATGTAAAGGTGTTATTTAATATGAGCATTGTATGCTGCTGTATCAATTTGGAAATCAGCCTCAGACTGACACAATTCAATATGCCAAACCTCTTACAGTGTCATTGATCATACTATTGTATCCCTTTGTAGTGTGCTACAACCTAATACCAGTATCTTATCACTTATTAATAGCATCTGTGCTAAGAATAGTTGGCATTGTGCATTGGGGCAGATTTGATTTCAAAATAATATCATAAAATATTCAGCACTTACTAATAACCTTGTAATTTACATAGTTCAAATTATCTCACATTGGCACATCACAAGTGTACTAATAATACTCAAGGTGTTTCAATTAATATCAGGAGTGAGCGACTGGGACACAAAACAGCAGACGTAAAATACCAGCTCTTACATCCATCTGCACAAAGATTACTGTGTGGTTCTAGGCTCCTGAATCAGATGTCTAACAGTCAGGACCAGTGCAAGGTTTCTTGGCACCCTAGGTAAAACTATAGCCTACTGGCCACAACCACCACCAATACCCACTTCCTAGCCCATAAGATGAAAGTGTAATTTATAAGTTCCACAGCCACCACATGCATTAATTACAACAAGGCTGTTTCTTTAAGAGACATCCTTTATATTTTGTGATATGCAGATTCAGTGGCGCCCACCAGATCCCAGCACCCTAGACAGCTGCCTAAAGCTGCCTAATGGTAGAACCTGCCCTGCTAACAGTGCAGCTTTCCTGTGCAAATCATACAGTATAACTGGAGCAGACGTTAATAGTATGACCAGCACTAATAATGGTCACAATTAATATGAAAGGGGAGGGGATAGGAATTGTAAAAGGTATGTGATTGGCATGCCAAGTTGGTACCATCCAATATCTCTATCCCCTAAGCTATCAAGTCACTATAACACTTAATAATAATAAACCTCATGACTATGAAATTAATGAATTCATTATTAATTATTTGCATGGAGTTCACAATTAGCCCAATTGATTCCTGGCTTTGCGCTGACCAATATTATTTAGTAACATGAAGCAGTTACTCATATCATTTGCACAACTAGAACAGGGGACAGCTGGCACAGATGGCAGAACTGTACATACTGTATCTTGTCATTTTCTAACAAAAACTTGCTCCGTAGTGTAATGTTACTGCACATACTGCCTGATTCTTGCAGGTTGCTGTCATCATTAACAACATTATTTTGGTTGCAGTAACATTATCTTCCTTCTCTTGACAGCACAGCGATCCTTTCAGTTACATAAAATATTCAAGGGCAAATTTATCAATTTTACAAAAATAAATAAATAAAAATAACCTGCAGAAGTACGGTAAGAAAATACAGGAGATTGCACAAGTATCTCCTGCTTTCCTCGTCAGCGGTTTCCATTACAAAATCGATGGCCCCACGTCCTCTATTGGAATGACAATTTATATAATGTAGCAAGCTCCAAAAAATTAAAAAAATTTCAGATGTTGATCTACTTATTTGATGGCGATATTTGCTGGCAGTGGGATCTTTTCAACTCTCTCCTATGTCTGACTTCTGCCACCACCCAATTTCCCAGCCGTAAACTCACACAATGCAGAAGAAGGTGTAAGAATATTACTTATGCCCTCGTTATTTCTGGATACTTTTCTCTTGCACTCATCTGTAATAACATTTATTTCTAATCATCCCAAATAATGCTTTACAATGTTTTACAAATAATATGAATAGTGACTTTCAATAAAAAATGTTTATGCCCATGATACACTTTTATTATGATAACTTGATTGTCTAACAAATTTTTGAATACAATTATTAATTTATAAAATACCAGACTAATACTGTATGTACAGCTTTCCTAGTGATACAGATCCTAATTCAGACCTGATCACAGCAGCAAATTTGTCATCTAATGGGCAAAACAATGTGCACTGCAGGTGGGGCAGATGTAACATGTGTAGAGAGAGTTAGATTTGGTGGGTTATATTGTTTCTGTGCAGGGTAAATACTGGCTGCTTTATTTTTACACTGCGATTTAGATTTCAGTTTGAACACACCCCACCCAAATCTAACTCTCTTTGCACATGTTATATCTGCCCCTCCTGCAGTGCACATGGTTTTGCCCTATAGAGAAAGATTTTACTGCTGCGATCAGGTCTGAATTAGCCCCTAAATGCACATGTGCAATCTCCAAGGAACGAAAAGGGATCCTTTGGTTCCTGCTCTGGAGGTGCCCGCAGGCTTCTTTAGGCAACACCATGTGTTATTGAGTGTTAGTCAGTATGGGACATCACTTCTCCTGACCTATCAAAGTGTCCAGCAGTAAGATGTCAATTTTGCTCTGGACTAGTGCAGAATTCAAGTTCTATAGTGGAGGGTTAAAGGCTGTGGGGGTGGTATTATATGTCCACAGTAATATTGTTACCATGCTCTTAATGTCAACATTGAACATGTTGACATTCAACCTGCAGATAATGATGAAATGTCGACATGTTAGAACAGTGACGACATATCGTCCCTGGTGAACTAGTGGAGATATGATACTCATGATGGCTGCAGAGGCTTAAGCGCCTCTTAAGCGCTTAAGCGCGCCTTCCAGATCCCTATGGTCATGTGACTGTCACTTTTGTTTTGGGTGAAACCTGTGATCCTCCAGTATTCCATTAAGTATCCTTCCACTATAGCTAACCCTTCTAGTGCCCACCCATTACACTCCACTCCCCCCACCCTGCAGCTTAGCCCTAAACCGCCCAACCTAACACCCCCCACTCTCAGCCTAACCCTAATGTCGACATTCTCAGAATATTAACATGTTTAACAATGTCGACATTAACTATTAACATTGTAGTGTTGACATTATGAATGTCGACATTGTAAATGTCGACCAAATTACTACATCCCTATGGCTGGGTATGGTAAACGATGTCCCTGAAAATGCTCACATGCAGAAATTATGTCATTATAATAGTCTGTATAAACAGGCTCACTGCTATACCTCTGCAAAACTTTATTGCAAACACCTTAATATCATACAGCTTATTTTTTATTATTATTATTATTATTATTATTTTCTCTAACGTCCTAAGTGGATGCTGGGGACTCCGTCAGGACCATGGGGAATAGCGGCTCCGCAGGAGACAGGGCACAAAAAAGTAAGCTTTTAGGATCACATGGTGTGTACTGGCTCCTCCCCCTATGACCCTCCTCCAAGCCTCAGTTAGGTTTTTGTGCCCGTCCGAGCAGGGTGCAATCTAGGTGGCTCTCCTAAAGAGCTGCTTAGAAAAAGTTTTTTAGGTTTTTTATTTTCAGTGAGTCCTGCTGGCAACAGGCTCACTGCATCGAGGGACGTAGGGGAGAGAATTTCAACTCACCTGCGTGCAGGATGGATTGGATTCTTAGGCTACTGGACACCATTAGCTCCAGAGGGAGTCGGAACACAGGTCTCACCCTGGGGTTCGTCCCGGAGCCGCGCCGCCGACCCCCCTTACAGATGCTGAAGATTGAAGGTCCGGAAACAGGCGGCAGAAGGCTCTTCAGTCTTCATGAAGGTAGCGCACAGCACTGCAGCTGTGCGCCATTGTTGTCACACACTTCACACCAGACGGTCACGGAGGGTGCAGGGCGCTGCTGGGGGCGCCCTGGGCAGCAATATATAATACCTTTTATGGCAAAAGAATACATCACATATAGCCATTAAGGCTATATGTATGTATTTAACCCATGCCAAATGTCTAAAACTCCGGGAGAAAAGCCCGCCGGAATAGGGGGCGGGGCTTATTCTCCTCAGCACACAGCGCCATTTTCCTGCTCAGCTCCGCTGTGAGGAAGGCTCCCAGGACTCTCCCCTGCACTGCACTACAGAAACAGGGTAAAACAGAGAGGGGGGGCATATTTTGGCGATATTTTTATATATTTAAGCGGCTATAAGGAACAACACTTATATAGGGTTGTTCCCATATATATTATAGCGCTTGGGTGTGTGCTGGCAAACTCTCCCTCTGTCTCCCCAAAGGGCTAGTGGGGTCCTGTCTTCGATAAGAGCATTCCCTGTGTGTCTGCTGTGTGTCGGTACGTGTGTGTCGACATGTATGAGGACGATGTTGGCGTGGAGGCAGAGCAATTGCCGATAATGGTGATGTCACCCCCCAGGGAGTCGACACCGGAATGGATGGCTTTGTTTATGGAATTACGTGATAATGTCAGCACATTACAAAAATCAGTTGACGACATGAGACGGCCGGCAAACCAGTTAGTACCTGCCCAGGCGTCTCAGACACCGTCAGGTGCTGTAAAGCGCCCTTTACCTCAGTCGGTCGACACAGACCCAGACACAGACACTGAATCTAGTGTCGACGGTGATGAAACAAACGTATTTTCAAGTAGGGCCACACGTTATATGATCACGGCAATGAAGGAGGCTTTGCATATCTCTGATACTACAAGTACCACGAAAAGGGGTATTATGTGGGGGGTGAAAAAAACTACCTGTAGTTTTTCCTGAATCAGAGGAATTAAATGATGTATGTGATGAAGCGTGGGTTAACCTAGATAGAAAAATGGTAATTTCAAAAAAGTTATTAGCATTATACCCTTTCCCGCCAGAGGTTAGGGCGCGCTGGGAAACACCCCCTAGAGTGGATAAGGCGCTCACACGCTTATCGAAACAAGTGGCGTTACCGTCTCCTGATACGGCCGCCCTCAAGGATCCAGCTGATAGGAGGCTGGAAACTACCCTGAAAAGTATATACACTCATACTGGTGTTATACTGCGACCAGCCATCGCCTCAGCCTGGATGTGCAGTGCTGGGGTCGTCTGGTTGGATTCCCTGACTGAAAATATTGATACCCTGGATAGGGACAGTATTTTATTGACTATAGAGCAATTAAAGGATGCTTTCCTTTATATGCGAGATGCGCAGAGAGATATTTGCACTCTGGCATCGAGAGTAAATGCGATGTCCATATCTGCCAGAAGGAGTTTATGGACGCGACAGTGGTCAGGTGATGCGGATTCCAAACGACATATGGAAGTATTGCCGTATAAAGGGGAGGAATTATTTGGCGTCGGTCTATCGGATCTGGTGGCTATGGCAACTGCCGGAAAATCCACTTTTTTACCTCAGACCCCCTCCCAACAGAAAAAGACACCGTCTTTTCAGCCGCAGTCCTTTCGTTCCTATAAGAACAAGCGGACAAAAGGACAGTCATATCTGCCTCGGGGCAGAGGAAGGGGTAAGAGAGGGCAGCAAGCAGCCCCTGCCCAGGAACAGAAGCCCTCCCAGGGTTCTGCAAAGCCCTCAGCATGACGCTGGGGCCTTACAAGCGGACTCAGGAACGGTGGGGGGTCGACTCAAGAATTTCAGCGCACAGTGGGCTTGCTCACAGGTGGACCCCTGGATTCTACAGGTAGTATCTCAGGGTTACAGGTTAGAATTCGAGAAGTCTCCCCCTCGCCGGTTCCTAAAGTCTGCTTTGCCAACGTCTCCCTCGGACAGGGCGACGGTATTGGAACCCATTCACAAGCTGTTTGCTCAGCAGGTGATAGTCAAGGTACCCCTCCTACAACAGGGAAAGGGGTATTACTCCACGCTATTTGTGGTACCGAAGCCGGACGGCTCGGTAAGACCTATTCTAAATCTCAAATCTTTGAACCTGTACATACAAAAATTCAAGTTCAAGATGGAGTCACTCAGAGCAGTGATAGCGAATCTGGAAGAAGGGGACTTTATGGTGTCCCTGGACATAAAGGACGCTTACCTGCATGTCCCAATTTGCCCTTCACATCAAGGTTACCTCAGGTTCGTGGTGCAAAACTGTCATTATCAGTTTCAGACGCTGCCGTTTGGATTGTCCACGGCACCTCGGGTCTTTACCAAGGTAATGGCCGAAATGATGATCCTTCTACGAAGAAGAGGCGTATTAATTATCCCTTACTTGGACGATCTCCTGATAAGGGCAAGATCCAGAGAACAGCTGGAAGACGGAGTAGCACTAACCCAACTAGTGCTGCAACAACACGGGTGGATTCTGAATTTTCCAAAATCTCAGTTGACCCCGACGACACGTCTGCTGTTCCTGGGAATGATTCTGGACACGGTTCAGAAAAAGGTGTTTCTTCCGGAGGAGAAAGCCAGGGAGTTATCCAAACTTGTCAGGAACCTCCTAAAACCAGGGACAGTGTCTGTGCATCAATGCACAAGAGTCCTGGGAAAGATGGTGGCTTCTTACGAAGCGATTCCATTCGGCAGATTCCACGCACGAACTTTTCAGTGGGATCTGCTGGACAAATGGTCCGGATCGCATCTGCAGATGCATCAGCGGATAACCTTATCGCCACGGACAAGGGTGTCTCTTCTGTGGTGGTTGCAGAGTGCTCATCTGTTAGAGGGCCGCAGATTCGGCATACAGGACTGGGTCCTGGTGACCACGGATGCCAGTCTGAGAGGCTGGGGAGCGGTCACACAAGGAAGAAACTTCCAGGGAGTATGGTCAAGCCTGGAGATGTCTCTTCACATAAATATACTGGAGCTAAGAGCGATTTACAATGCTCTAAGTCTGGCAAAACCCCTGCTTCAGGGTCAGCCGGTGTTGATCCAGTCGGACAACATCACGGCAGTCGCCCACGTAAACAGACAGGGCGGCACAAGAAGCAGGACAGCAATGGCAGAAGCTGCAAGGATTCTTCGCTGGGCGGAAGATCATGTGATAGCACTGTCAGCAGTATTCATTCCGGGAGTGGACAACTGGGAAGCAGACTTCCTCAGCAGACACGATCTACACCCGGGAGAGTGGGGACTTCATCCAGAAGTCTTCCACATGATTGTGAACCGTTGGGAAAAACCAATAGTGGATATGATGGCGTCCCGCCTCAACAAAAAACTGGACAGGTATTGCGCCAGGTCAAGAGATCCTCAGGCAATAGCTGTGGACGCTCTGGTAACACCGTGGGTGTTCCAGTCAGTGTATGTGTTCCCTCCTCTGCCTCTCATACCAAAAGTACTGAGAATTATACGGCAAAAGGGAGTAAGAACGATACTAGTGGCTCCGGATTGGCCAAGAAGAACTTGGTACCCGGAACTTCAAGAGATGCTCACGGAGGATCCGTGGCCTCTACCTCTAAGACGGGACCTGCTTCAGCAGGGACCGTGTCTATTCCAAGACTTACCGCGGCTGCGTTTGACGGCATGGCGGTTGAACGCCAAATTCTAAAGGAAAAAGGCATTCCAGAAGAGGTCATTCCTACACTGGTAAAGGCCAGGAAGGAGGTGACTGCACAACATTATCACCGCATTTGGAGGAAATATGTTGCGTGGTGTGAGGCCAGGAAGGCCCCCACGGAGGAATTTCAACTGGGTCGATTCCTACATTTCCTGCAAACAGGATTGTCTATGGGCCTCAAATTGGGGTCCATTAAGGTTCAAATTTCGGCCCTGTCGATTTTCTTCCAGAAAGAATTGGCTTCAGTTCCTGAAGTCCAGACTTTTGTAAAAGGAGTACTACATATACAGCCCCCGGTTGTGCCCCCAGTGGCACCGTGGGATCTTAATGTAGTCTTGGATTTTCTAAAATCCCATTGGTTTGAGCCGCTCAAATCGGTGGAGATGAAGTATCTTACATGGAAAGTAACCATGCTACTGGCCCTGGCTTCAGCCAGGAGAGTATCAGAATTGGCGGCTTTATCATATAAGAGCCCATATCTGATTTTCCATACGGGCAGGGCAGAACTGCGGACGCGTCCTCATTTTCTGCCTAAGGTGGTGTCAGCGTTTCACCTGAACCAGCCTATTGTGGTGCCTGCGGCTACTAACGAGTTGGAGGATTCCAAGTTGTTGGACGTGGTCCGGGCATTGAAAATATATATATTTCAAGAACGGCTGGAGTCAGAAAGTCTGACTCACTGCTTATATTGTATGCACCCAACAAGATGGGTGCTCCTGCTTCTAAGCAGACGATTGCTCGTTGGATTTGTAGCACAATTCAACTTGCACATTCTGTGGCAGGCTTGCCACAACCTAAATCTGTCAAGGCCCATTCCACAAGGAAAGTGGGCTCATCCTGGGCGGCTGCCCGGGGAGTCTCGGCATTACAACTCTGCCGAGCTGCTACTTGGTCAGGGGCAAACACGTTTGCAAAATTCTACAAATTTGATACCCTGGCTGAGGAGGACCTTGAGTTCTCTCATTCGGTGCTGCAGAGTCATCCGCACTCTCCCGCCCGTTTGGGAGCTTTGGTATAATCCCCATGGTCCTGACGGAGTCCCCAGCATCCACTTAGGACGTTAGAGAAAATAAGAATTTACTTACCGATAATTCTATTTCTCGTAGTCCGTAGTGGATGCTGGGCGCCCATCCCAAGTGCGGATTGTCTGCAATACTTGTACATAGTTATTGTTACAAAAAAATCGGGTTGTTATTTGTTGTGAGCCGTCTGTTCAGAGGCTCCTACGTTTGTCATACTGTTAACTGGGTTCAGATCACAAGTTATACGGTGTGATTGGTGTGGCTGGTATGAGTCTTACCCGGGGTTCAATATCCTTCCTTATTGTGTACGCTCGTCCGGGCACAGTACCTAACTGAGGCTTGGAGGAGGGTCATAGGGGGAGGAGCCAGTACACACCATGTGATCCTAAAAGCTTACTTTTTTGTGCCCTGTCTCCTGCGGAGCCGCTATTCCCCATGGTCCTGACGGAGTCCCCAGCATCCACTACGGACTACGAGAAATAGAATTATCGGTAAGTAAATTCTTCTTATTATTATTATTATTATTATCATCATCCTTTATTTATATGGCGCCATTAGGGTTCCGCAGCCACCAATTACAGAGTACATAAACAAATAATCAAAAAAGGAAAACAGCAACTTACAGTTGACGACAATATAGGACAAGTACAGGGTAAATAAACATAGCTACATCAGCAGATGACACTGGAATACGTATCAGGTGGCAGAAGACTGCTGGATATGGTGCAGTTGAAGATTATTAAAGTACGAAAAAGAATAGGCACATGAGGGAAGAGGGCCCTACTAGTGAGAGCTTACATTCTAAAGGGGAGGGGTAGCAGACAGGGGTGACACAGATGGGGTACCTAAAGAGCGTGGAACAGAGGGTTAGGATGAGATTTGGCTGGGTTTTGTGAAGAAGTGGGTCTTGAGAGCCCGTTTGAAATTTTGTAGAGAGGTGGAGAGTCTGAGGAGGAGAGGTAGGGAATTCCAAAGAAATAGAGCAGCATGTGAAAAATCTTGGAGGTAGGAGTGGGAGGAAGTAATCAGTAGGCAGGAGAGTCGGCATGCTTTAGCAGAGCAAAGAGGATGGGTGGGAGTGTAAAGGGAGATAAGGTCAGAGATGTAGATGGGAGAGGAGTGGGTGAGGGCTTTGTAAGTGAGTGTGAGAAGCTTGTAATGGATTCTGAAAGGGAAAGGGAGCCAGTGAAGGTCTTGTAAGAGAGGAGAGGTGGATGTAGTGCGTTTGGTGAGGAAAATGAGCCAGGCAGCAGCATTGCGGATAGATTGGAGTTGAGAGAGGTATTTGTCAGGAATGCCAGTCAGGAGGAGATTACAGTAGTCCAGTCTGGAGATGACCAGTGAGTGGATAAGAGTCTTAGTAGCATCCTGGGTCAGAAAGGGTCTGATCCTGGAAATATTTTTTAGATGAAAATGGCAAGTTTGCAAGAGGTGCTGAATGTGTGGTTTGAAGGAGAGGGAGGAGTCAAGGATTACTCCAAGACAGCGCACTTGGGGGCTAGAGGAGATAGTAGTGCCATCAATAGATAATGAGATTGTAGGAGGTGAGGTTATGCGGGAGGGAGGGAAGATGATGAGATCAGTCTTAGACATGACATGTTAAGCACCTGCTACTTTTTCCCTCTGTACATAAGTTTAAGAAAGCACTGGGACATCCAAACAGAGATAGCAGAGAGACAGTTGGAGATACGAGTGAGGAGAGCAGGGGAGAGGTCCGGAGAGGAAAAATAGGTTTGAGTGCCATCAGCATAGAGATGATATTGGAAACCAAAAGAACTAATGAGCTTACCTAGTGAGTATGTATAAAGAGAGAAAAGAAGAGGACCAAGGACAGAACCTTGGGGTACACCTACAGTTAGTGGAAGTGAGGGGGAGGTGGAGTCATGAGAGGAGACAGAGAATGAATGGTCAGAGAGGTAGGAAGACAGCCAAGAGAGGGCAGTATCACGCAGACCAATGGAGTGAAGGATTTTCAGTAGGAGAGGGAGGTCCACAGTGTCAAAAGCAGCAGAGAGATCAAGAATAATAAGTAGAGAGTAGTGTCCCTTAGATTTAGCAGCATGGAGGTCATTGCATACTTTTGTAAGGGCAGTTTTAGTGGAGTGGAGAGGATGGAAGCCAGACTGGAATGGGTCAAGCAGTGAGTGTGAGGAAAGAAAGGAAGTAAGGCGGTTGTAGACAATACGCTCAAGGAGTTTGGAGGCAAAAGGGAGGAGAGATGGGTCAGTAGTTGGATCAAGGCTAGGTTTTTTATGAATAGGAGAGATGAGTGCATGCTTGAAGGTAGAGGGGACAGTGCCTGATGAGAGGGAGAGATTGAGAAGGTGGGAAAGATGGGAACAGGCAGAAGCAGAGAGGTAGCGGAGGAGGCGGGAGGGGATAGGGTCAAGTGGGGAGGTGTTGAGGGGACAGGAACGAATGAGGGCCATGACTTCCTCAACAGATGCATGGGAGAAAGATGTCAGAGTTGGTGAGAGGGATGTGGAGGGGTGGTAAGGGATGGGTAGAGGGTGGTTGCTGATGGTCTGGTGTGATGTGGTGCCCTGACGTATGGAGTCAATTTTGGATGTGAAGTAAGTGGCAAAGTCAAGAGCAGGGAGTGAGGAAGGGAGACAAGGTGGAGGTGGGAGGAGGAGTGAGTTGAGAGTGGCAAAGAGGCGCCGGGGGTTGGAAGACTGGGAGGAGATGAGGTTCTTGAAGTATGACTGTTTAGCAAGAGAAAGGGCGCACTGAAGGATGAGAGCACTGAAGGATGAGAGCATAAGTTTGAAATGGAGGAAGTCTGCCTTAGAGTGTGATTTCCTCCAGTGTCGCTCAGCAGTACATGAGCATTTTTGCAGATTTCTGGTGTATTTGGTGTGCCAGGGTTGAGGTGTTAATTTGCGAGGGTGAATAGTGGTTGGTGGGGCAACAGAGTCAAGAGCAGAAGTAAGAGATGCATTGTACATGGAAGTGGCTTGTTCAGGGCATGAGAGAAAGAGAATAGGAGAGAGAAGTGAGTCAAACAAATTATAATTATGCATACTACTGGAATCCTAGATGCATTTATGCAATCCAAGGTGCATAGCAGGCCCAGCTGTATTTGCGGCTCAGAATTGCTGTTTTGGCATTATTAAATGACCTCAATAGGTATACTTTAATACATGCATATATTGACACAAATTGGGTTCCTTGTGCTTAATTTAAACTTTTGAATATGGGATGTATACCAAAAGTAAGTTTCCCTAAAGCTGGGGAAATATGACAGTTCTGCAAGTACAGTAGCTAGTGGCTTGGAAAGATGTTTTGTTGGTTATGATGGTAACACATTCTACTCCCAACCACTCTCACTGCAGCCAGTGTCATTTGTGTGGCTTTGTATCGGTATCCAGTTGATAGCTCTACAGTCAATAGGTTGACCCCAAATGGCTGACATGCAAATGGTTGGCAGGGATAAAAGGTCAACAGGGCCAAAAGGTCAGTAGTTAAAAGGTAGACAGTGCTTAAGGTTGACGGGTTCAAAAGCTCAACATAAAATTGGTTGACACACATATGGTCAACTCAAGTTTTGTAAAAAAAAAAATCACCTTTTTCATCACATACATCCATGTGGACTACGACAGGGAATAGTAACCTGTGTCGGGCATAGCCAGATACCTTTGCCGAAGCGTGGCGCGTGAAGTGAACCCATGAGGGTACACATTTCCACTAATTTGGCTCAGATATGGGGGAACATACAAAATAACACAAAAAGTGTGTCAGCTATTTTTGTGTTGATTATTTCCATGTCGACTTTTTGGCCCTGTTGATTAGTTGAACCTGTCGACCTTCTCTACTGTCTACCTTTTCCTTGTCGACCTTTTGACCCTGTTGACCTTTTGCATGTTGACCATTTGGGGTTGACCTGTTGACTGTCTTTTTATTGTAGATGTATTGAACCACACCTCTTTTAATTATAGACGTGCCACTGCAAAATGTGCACGACTGCAAAGTGCGCGCTGTTAGACCGTTTTTGACTGCAAAAACCAAAAGTACTGTCAGTATTCATTGTCAGCTAATGGCTGCATATGGAGATTGTTGAAGGTCAAACAGAAGCTCATGGTGAGGCCTAAAAATGGAAGAGTGAGCACATCAACCAACACCAAGACCATCACAGCAGTTCATGCACTTGTCACCTCACAACAGATGCTAGTCAAGACAATTTGAATAAGGACATTAACTGCTCATCAATTGGACGAATATAATGTAATGAACTGAAGTTTCAACAGCGAGAATGAGGTCTAGGCTGAGGTGAAATGTGGCTCCGATCCAAGGACACGTTTTTCTACACTACTGGTATTGACAGTGAATATGGTGAGATGTAGCTTAAAGGTATGTAAATAAATGATTTCATAATTGTTTTAGCTTTCATTTTACTTTCCTGGGATAGAGAAACTTAAGTTGTGTACACACGGTACGATATGCACTTAACTTTCCTTATGAATTTGACAATATAGTCAAAATCGTAAGGAAAGTTAGTTCATATCGCACCATATGTACACAGCTTGCGATGCCGATGCGAGGTCCCACGGGAACGGCATCGCAAGGAAAAATAGACTGTGCAGGCAGCCCAACATTGACTATGACGGTGGGGCTGGGCTCTAGCCCCGTTGAATAGTCAATGTCGGGCATATGGCGCATCGCGCCTTGTGTACACACTTTTACATTTGAAAAAAACTCTTCTTATAAGCAGGGTATTTTCTTTTTGCGCAGATACTTGGTATCTTCTGAATTTCATATATTCTTTCATACATTCTCAGAAAAGCCTGCAGATGCTTGTATAGCGGATGATAAATGGCAGAGTATGTCAGGGAATTCCAACATCGTCCCTGCATGGGAATTATAATCATGGATTACATTTCTTAAATCAATATGTTTATTATTAAGACACTGTTAAGACTCACATGATTATTTTAATTCAGTATTTATTTTATACAGTAAAATCCACTCCTTGGTGTTCTATGCTATATGAATCCCCTAATTTTTTTTACATTATATTGTGTATGTTTACTCAATATGCAATAATCATTAAAATGAGTCACCTTACTGGAGAGGGAATGGGTTTGTTGGGACGACCCCATTTAGGTCGACACTCATTAGGTCAACCACTATTGGTCGACAGGCAGTAGGTCGACACGTGGAAAAGGTCAACATGGTTGACATATGGAAAAAGGTCGACATGGGCTTTTTAAGTTTTTCGGGTGTCGTTTTCTTCGGAAAGTGACCGAGAACCCCAATCAGTACACCGTGTCACCTCACATGGCTCGCTTCGCTCGCCATGCTTCGGACAAGGTGCCTCGCTCCGATACCGCTGGGCTCGGCACAGGTTACTATTCCCAATCGTAGTCCACAGGGATCGTAAAGTATGAAAAAGTAGACAAAAAAAGAAAAAAAAAGTGAAAAACTCATGTAGACGTTTTTATGTGTCGGCCTCTGCCATGTTGACCTAATGCGCATGTCGACCTTTTGCAGGTGTTGACCTAATGCATGTTGACCAATAGTGGTCAACCTATTGAGTGTCGACCTACTGTACGTAAGGTCGACCTAAGGACCGTATCTCTCTGGAGAGTAATGACACAGAAAAACTTTTTAAGAATTACGTTATCCTTGAGTTTGTACATTTATCCAGTGGATGATCTTATCTGTTATTGGCTATTATAAGATCTATATTTAATAGTGTGCAGTGTATATAAGCTGCATGTAATAACCTTCTCCAGGCACCAGTCACATCCTTGCTAATCTATAAATAAAGACTAAACATACAGTACATACAAATTTGGAACCAGTAATTCGTCTTCCTACGTAGTCACTGTGTGTGTCCTATAGCGTACTGTGCTGTTATCGGTCTCACGCGTCATTCATACATGATGGCACACAATAGTAATAATGTAGAAGGAGTCATGACCTTTTACTCTAGATAATGTCATTCATTGCACAGGAGAAGGAGATTCCCCAGGCTCGGAATGTATAAATGTGGGACTGATATACCTTATCATGGTAGCTGATGGGAGATGAGATCTGTAACCCCATGCTGTCCCCAGTCAGAATCACTACAACGGTTGAAGAATACGTTATGAAAGGGTATAGAATAGAATATTTGTATCCATTAGAGTACTGACACCTCCACTTGTTTGGAATATGATATACACTATTCAAAATAAGGAAATGTATTTAGATAATTTCCATGGCAGACAGCTGCAGAGGAGAAAACACTTTTCACCAATTAATTAATGTTCTACTTCATTTGTTTTTAAACCAAATTAATGGCATCAGAAACACAAAACCTGCAGAAACAACTGCCCACTTACAGCTAGAACAATGACTATGACAACAAATAGATTTGTGACCGAATAATTATAGTTTTTGAATTTAGTATAAAATGGTTACGCAGATTATTTATATAATTTAGATATCTGTAAATCAGTTCTACCACCATCAGGCAGGGAGAGAGAAGAGACTACTGCTGCCTCTCTCCTCAGCTGATGAGTGCTGCGCTGTGGAGTATCCAGGGAGGCTGCTGCTCAGGCTCTGCTTTCCCCCTGCAGAATGTGCCCACTGCCGCTATGCAAGGATGTGCTGTCAGCTAAATGGCTCAGGAGGCACTGGCTAGCACCAGAGCCAGATTTACATGCCAGTTATTAGCCAAAGGGTGCATCTGGACATTATACACAGGTGCAGCAGTATAAACGCCTGGAAATTTGGTAAGTATTGATCAGAGATGTGCAGAAAAGATAGGCGCCTACCATAGACTTTTTACTCCAGAGTTTTGACTATAAAAATGATTAGAATAATACAAAGAATATATTTCTCACATATTACATAGAAACATAGAACTTGACGGCAGATAAGAACCACTTAGCCCATCTAGTCTGCCCCTTTTTTATCCTTGAGGCAATCTCAACCCTTTTTGAACCTTAATTCTTTGTAAGGATATTCATATGCCTATACCAAGCATGTTTATATTGCTCTACAGTCTTAGCCTCTACCACCTCTGATGGAAGGCTATTCCACTTATCCACTACCCTTTCTGTGAAGTAACTTTTCCTTAAATTTCCCCTGAACCTCCCCCCCTCCTGTCTCATTGTATGTACTCAAGTTCTAATACTTCTCTTCCTTTGAAGAATGTTTCCCTCCTGAACTATGTTAAGACCCTTGATATATTTGAAAGTTTCTATCATGTCCCCCCTTTCCCTTCTCTCCTCCAAACTATACATGTTAAGATCTTTTAGCCTTTCCGGGTATGTTTTGTGATGTAGGCCATGCACCATTTTAGTTGCCCTTCTTTGTACACTCTAATGTATTTATATCCTTTGTATTTTTCATATACTTTATACAGTCAAAACGCTTGCACAAACGTTAGTATGCAGGAAAGGCTCTGACTCGGCTGCCTCACCCCACTGCACGTCACTGCCGCTATGCAGAATACATACGATTTACTGGAGGACGGGATGCCGGCTGTCCTTATCCCGACAGCGGCATCTCGTCCGCTAGAACGGCAGTTGGGCAAATGCAGTGTCCCTTTGTGGGCTCACTGCACTCGCTATTCTGCGGGCTCTGTAGCTCGATGGAATCGTCACATGATCTATTCCCACGAGTGGGACTAGTCCTGTTTTGCCTGGATTCCGACTGGCGGCATTGTCAGCTGTCGGGATTCTGACGTCGGTATCCTGACCGCTGGGGTCCCAACAGCTGGCAAATTGAATGGATCCCTGCTATGCTGCTAAACAGCGGCCATCGGTTGTGGGCAGGTAAGATGGGTGGGAGAAATCACACTTATCTCCCGCCTCCTGTACCACTGTTAATTGCCTACTACAGGCTGAGTTGCGTGCAGTGCCCCCCTCTAGAGCATGTGGCAGCTATCAAAGTATTTTGTGACATTATTTTTGGAGGGGGCATGTCCACACCTCTCCCAATTTATCCACGGCCCCAGTACCAAGGCTAGTCCCCACTCTCGAGGGAATGCACCCTACATTGTGCCCAAAGACAAATAAGGTATTATTTTATGAAGAAAAGAAGCCCCAGTTACTGCATAGCTACAGAATCTTTTTGCACAAAAATAGCTTGATTTTTACACATCCTGTGTATGGAAATGTAATTTATAATGGAGGTGGCCCAAAAGTAATAGTAGGAAGGGCTTTAATTAATGTACACATTTTTATAGCATTGACACAATCATCTTGGACCACAATTAACAAAATAGTTGTGCAAAGTACCTGTACAATGGCATTTTCCAAAACTACGAAGAGGCATTGAACTGTGAATGTGCACAGAGATCAGTCATGTGCCCAAAATATGTAAGTACTCTGTGTATTTATTTTCCCAGCTATGCACCTGACCCTATGACAGAGAATAACTGTAGGTTACTTAGAAAGTCAATTTATTGGGATAACCAAGATTATTTTTTTTACAAGAATCCACTTCACCATCTCTCTCTCTCTCTCTCTCAACCATAACTGGGTTGTAGTCGTGCCACATTGGGATGCCCAGTGGACATGAATTGTTAGGCTGACCTTTACCCACTTACAGATAACACCCTGCATTGCCAGTGTTCTGCAATATACAGCTATTGTTAATTGTGGGGGAAAGGGTATGATAATTATACCTGCCTCCCTGTCAGTACACCTACAACTTTGACGGCCTATAGTTTGCGACAATATATAGCAATAGAACAGTGGTTCTCAAACTCTGTCCTCTGGACCCCACACAGTTCACGTTTTCCATGTCACCCAGCAGGTGCACTGTGTTTCACCAACTGTCACATTTTAAATATCTACAGGTGACCTGCAAAACATGAACCGCGTGGGGTCTGGAGGACCGAGTTTGAGAACCTGTGCAATAGAAGAATGATTAGACTCTGCATCGCCATCTGTTTTCCATGAGCAGTACTGCAGCAACTGTTTTTTTTTTTCTTTGCTACCAAAGCAATATAACAATTTTTCTGACATAGGGGTAATTCCGCCCCCAGTACACTATTTCTTCAATAGGGGGATTTGAAATACTTGTCACCATACGCATCAATATTGTATTAAAACTTACTGTGATTCCCTTTTGTCAATTGTACTTTTTGGTTTCCTACGGACTTTACTATGTATTCTACTATCACTGCTTGTGATATCCTCTATTTATTTTACTACCATTATCTGGCAATCCATGTACACAGTATTTGACTAATTGTTTGGATAGCCATCAATCACTCATTCACTCACTCAATAAATACAACTTTAAAAAAAACTGTCTATGACTAAGACCTATCTCACTTGCAATAATGGAACAATCTGAAGTAAATAAAAAAATATTTTTAAGCTTTAGAAACAAAATATTACCTTTAACGATTACAGGTTTATTTAAAAGTATCTTTAGTATACTAGGTTTTAGGCATTAAATTAAAACACAGGACTGTGATTGCAATTGCCTAGAACGTTTTATAGATCCATTCAGTTAATGACAGTTCTGAAATAACCTCTGTATTAGAGGTGACATAACTGAATTTATTTCTAAAGACCTGGGAAACAAGCACAGCATTCCTCATCCCAGAGTTCTGATTATTAAAGCTTATTTTTTTGTCTGCGCATCTATTCGTAATGTAATTTTTTTTTTTTTTTTGGGTTCCTTTGGGCTGTATGTTCACAGCTGTGGGGAATATTGCTTTTCATCCTCCTGCCACAGTCATGTAGACAAAAGCTGAGAGAAGAAAAAACTGCTGAAACTAAATAGTAAGTTATAATACAGAGCATCCGCAAGGAGGGCTCTCCAGAAAGAAGCTTGCGGGAACCGGCTGGCAGTACAACCAGACTCCTTTTGTGTTAATTCATATTGTATCATGCTGGCTGGACAGAGATCTCTGCAAAAGATGTAAGAGCTCTGTGTTTAAAAGGCATGCATAAAAGAATTGCTATAAGCTGCCAAGAAAAACTGACATTTTTTACAACTCTGTCAGAGGGCCAGGTAGTGCAGCCCACAGCGTGAGGCACAATACACATCTCTTGGGAGGATAGGAGGCTTCACGGATCTTTCCAGATCTGCAAGAGCATGTGTATGCTTGTGTATTACAACAGGTGTGTTTATAGTGCACAGATTTGATCTGTATACTCACGTGTGTGTGTGTGTGTGTGTATATATATATATATATATATATATATATATACACACACACACACACACACACACACGCGCACACACACACACACACACATCAAGACAATCTGTATTTATATATTGGCCTATATATATGGGTGTGTTTATATACTGCGTTATAAATTCTATATCTCTACATGTTTGTAAATGCATTATTTCTGATAATATCAGAAATTGGATAGTGCCCTTTGTGCCCTGACTATCTATCCTTGATGCCCTGACGATCTGTCCTTGGTGCCTTGACCATCTGTCCTTGGTACCCTGACCATCTGTCCTTGGTGCCCTGACCGTCTATCCTTGATGCCCTGACCGTCTACCCTTGGTACCCTGACCGTCTATCCTTGGTAGACTGTCCATTTGTCCTTGGTGCCCTGACTATCTATTCTTCGTGCCCTGACTATCCTTGGTGCCCTGACCATCTGTCCTTGGTGCCCTGACCATCTCTCCTTGGTGCCCTGATCATCTGTTCTTGGTGCCCTGACCATCTATCCTTGGATAATGTCAGGGAAGGATGAAGAAAAAACATTCATGAAATAACAATTGTTGAGATTACAGCTTTGGACAGCACGTGCACTGCCCCATCACCCCAATGCTAATCACTGTAGAAAAAACCAATGCAAACAGTCTTCAGTTTTCATTGTAACTGCAAAGATTTTGTCAACAGATTTTCCAGTGTCACCAGAGAGCACCCAGCACATTGGAATGAATGTAAGTAGCTGTCTAAAAATGGAACAACATACTGTACTCATACTGATCTTTTTTAACTCATTTTCTGGGGCACTGTGCAAATCCAAACTAATTAATATATGCCTTAAATTGGATTTATAAACATGAAACCTTATTTTAGGTGTTCACTATTAAAAACATCAATACTGGAGGAAGGATCCCCAGAAATACTATTGTATTACACCAGAACACTGTGCATCAGGTTTCCTCTACAATCAGTTCTAGTGCTGCATAGGGGAAATGAAAAGGCTTTTAGTGTCGGATGCCTCGCTTGTTGCTGGGGTCTGGTGAACAGGGCATTGCAGCTTTAAAAAGGCAGTCACATAACATATTAGAATGTACATGCATATGTAGAAAGGCAGCGTTTCCCCCGGTAACCAGGAAATGGATGACAATGACATTTTTTATCAGCATTTAGACATTTGATTTTCACTTACCTTGGTTGCTGTCCCAGCAGCTCTTACTTAGGCTTAACGATGAAAGCACCACATGCAGTAGGTACTCTGCATTAACCAGAAAGACAGGACTTGTGATGCTTGTCCTTTAAGTGTCTCTAAACATGGTTTGCATAGCTGGATATCAGCTTATCTATTCTTTTGTGCATTTGCTTCCATACATGGATCTGTTCCCAACAGTAACTCCAAGCTGTCAAAATGCAACTATCTGGAAGCTTTTAGCTTTATCCAACACATACAAGATAAAAAGGAAAGGCTCGCTTTTGGTTTGGCACCTATGTAACTGCGCATTGCCTACTACTCTTCTATCTATCTTCTAAATCACACTGAAGTCACAGATGTTGGTATTTGGCTTTTTCTAAGAAACAAAAAAAAAGAATTTTCACTTTGCATTGTGGTAATATTTACTTGATCTATGAGCAATAGTGGTGTAGCTCTTATGGGCCCTACACACATGCCGATATTACTGCACGATATGAACGATCTCGTTCATTAATGAACGAGATAACGTTCATATCGTGCAGTGTGGAGTCACCAGCGATGAACGATGCGAGGCCCCGCGCTCGTTCATCGCTGGTGACATGTCGGCTGTGCATGCAGGCCAATATGGGCGAGATCGTCCATATTTGCCCGCACGTCTATGGAGCTGGGTGACGGGGGGAGTGAAGAAACTTCACTCCCCCCGTCACTGCCCCCCCGTGCCGCCGGGTCGGCCGTCGGGCACCTCGGCGGCACATCGCCTAATGTGTAGGGCGCATTAGGATGAAACATTCTGTTATCTACAGGAATAAGCAACAAAAGGACTGTTTGCATTGTATATGTCTGTATATGAAAGTAAATGATATGAATGCAGAATAATTGGAATACAGATGCACTGAAAAGAAAAACATGACTAGAGATATAAGCATGGAATGTATATGCTACAGGTGAAACTCAGAAAATTAGACATGGCTTGTTATTTTTAACATTCTATTCTACATTCAGTAATTCTCATATACAGGTGAAAATTAGAATATCGTGCAAAAGTTCATTTATTTCTGTAATTCAACTTAAAAGGTGAAACTAATATTTATATAGACTCATTACATGCAAAGTGCGATATTTCAAGCCTTTGTTATAATTTTGATGATTGTGGTTTACAGCTTAAGTAACCCCCAAATCCAAAATCTCAGAAAATTTAAATATTACATAAAATCAATAAAAAAAAGGATTTTAAATACAGAAATGTCGGCCCTCTGAAAAGTATAATCATACATATGTACTCAGTACTTGGTTTGGGCCCCTTTTGCATGAATTACTGCCTCAGTGCGGCGTGTCATGGATTCTATCAGCCTGTGGCACTGCTGAGGTGTTATGGAAGACCAGGATGCTTCAATAGCGGCCTTCAGCTCTTCTGCATTGCTCGGACTCATGTCTCTCATCTTTCTCTTGGAAATGCCCCATAGATTCTCTTTATTCTTTAGTCCAGGTAAGACGCTTCTGATGTTGTTTGTTGTTCAGGAGTGGCTTGACAAGAGGAATACGACATTTGAAGCCCATGTTTAAGTTGAATTACTGAAATAAATGAACTTTTGCACGATATTCTAATTTTCACCTGTATATGAGAATTACTGAATGTAGGATAGAATGTTGAAAATAACAAGCCATGTTTATCAATATCACTAATGTCACTGTATACTGTATGTACATTTTTTGGGTGTCAGTTGGTCAACAGCTATGATGTCGACCTGCATCAGGTCTGGTGACATACTTAGCATGACCATGTGAACATTCATCATGTCTGCACAGATGACATGTCAAAATGATAGTGTCAACCACATGTCCCTGGTGGCCCAGTGGTCACTTACCAGGTCCCAGAGGCTGCAGCTGCTCTAGTGTAGCTTCCGGGTCCCAATAGTCATGTGACCATCACTTCTGCTGTAAACATCTGATGAAGTGGCAGTTTTGGTAATTTTTTTAACCCTGTACCTACCCCTAACCTCTATCCGCAGCCTATCCCTAAGCTCCCCCCTGACCCCTAACCTTCCTGGCATTGCCTAAACGAAGGATTCCTTAGAATGTTGAGTTCTTATATCGCTACATTTCAGATGTCAACAATGTGAGCATGCCGACATTCTGAGGATGTTGACATGGTGCATGTCAAAATGGTGTTCCATGTTGATATTCTAGTGTCGACATTGTGGTGTTGGCATCATCATTGATGGCCATGTGACTGGATCCCACATTTTTCAGGGAAGTGTTATTTATTCACCTTTGCATAATATTTATATATAAGATAATAAACATTACAAGTTAGTAATTAGTCCAGTGGTCATACAGTATAATAATATAATTATACAGGTCACGGAACTCTGAATGATATACTTTATATTTCAAAATAAGAGATACATTATACTGTATATTACACAAAAGATTGAAATAAAAATATATGTTCATTTCCACATAGGCCCCAATGTCAGTGTGGACCTATGTGAGAGCCTGCGGGATGCAGGCTGTGGGGGTATTCTGGTGAGTATGCTTGTATTTTTAAAGCAGCAGGCATTTACAAGGCAAAACCAACCTTGTTAATTATTGCCGCTTTAAAAATACGGGCATACTCACCAGAATTCCTGCACAGCCTGTATCTCGCAGGATATAGCATAAGCCCCATAGACTGGCAAACAGACTCACACTGATACAGATGAACACACAGATGACAATAACTACGACACTATCACTGACTTACAGACAATGGCATAGAGACTCTACATACACCCACACAGAATCACAATGACAGATAGACACTGGGACACACTTTGCTAGAAGTTCTCCCCATAAACCCATCTCACCTTTTTTTGCCAGTAAATTTTCCTGTTTTTGTTACTTCTGGTTCTGGTACTTCTCCATAAAACCTAGTGCAAGTGCACAAAAGTGAAGGTGTATTAAAGTGTTCACTTGTGGTTTATGCTTGATTCTGTGTCCTTTTTGTTTTATGTGGTGGTTATCACTTTCAGTAGGAGCCCCTTGCAGCTTGCTGATGCCAGGTGAATCTGCAACACTCCCTGGAATGCTCTAGGCTCTCAAGGTCCCTGAACTTGCGCAGTGCGTATGGATGTCAGGGTAGCAAAGTTGTGGAGTTTTGGACAGAAATGGGTAAGAGGAGCTAGCAAACCCTGAGACAACAGAAGGAGGAGCAGTCTTCTTGGCAGGTAGGAAAGTAGCTTTCCAGATCAGCAAGAGAGGGACAGGAGGGCAGGGGTGCTGTGGGGTTGGTGGTGTAAATCAGGGGTTAAAGTGAGCCGGAACGGGGCGGAACTGCGTTCCGTCAGTTCCATTTGGAGACGGAACGCAGTTCCGCCTCCTCTGGCTCACCTAACCCTATGTGTCCCCGGCGCCGCACAGGGAGATGACGGGCGCCCGCTGAGATTGTGTCCCACCACACCGAAAGCTGGAGGCAGGAGCTCAGTACTAAGCTCCGGCTTCTGGCGCTGTCACTGTATGGCGTTCGCTATGGGAGAGACGTCAGTCATGACGTCTCTCTCTCATAGTGCTGAGGATCGGACGCAAAGAGAGGAGGACTGCAGCGGTCTGGAAGCGGGAATGGGGCTCGGTAAGTATGATGTTTGTTTTTTTCCCTTTGTGCAGCGGGGGCATCAACTGGGGTCAAACTATGGGGGGACATTACTACTGGGGGGGCATCAACAAGGGGCATTACTACTGGGGGCATTATTACTGGAGGGCATCTACAGTGGGCATTACTACTGGGTGGTCATCTATGGGGGCATTACTACTGGGGGCAGCTACTGGGGGCAAACTACTGGGGGACATTACTGGGGGGCATCTACTGGGGGCAAACTACTGGGGGACATTATTACTAGAGATGAGCGCCTGAAATTTTTCGGGTTTTGTGTTTTGGTTTTGGGTTCGGTTCCGCGGCCGTGTTTTGGGTTCGACCGCGTTTTGGCAAAACCTCACCGAATTTTTTTTGTCGGATTCGGGTGTGTTTTGGATTCGGGTGTTTTTTTCAAAAAACCCTAAAAAACAGCTTAAATCATAGAATTTGGGGGTCATTTTGATCCCATATTATTATTAACCTCAAAAACCATAATTTCCACTCATTTTCAGTCTATTCTGAATACCTCACACCTCACAATATTATTTTTAGTCCTAAAATTTGCACCAAGGTCGCTGGATGACTAAGCTAAGCGACACTAGTGGCCGACACAAACACCTGGCCCATCTAGGAGTGGCACTGCAGTGTCACGCAGGATGTCCCTTCCAAAAAACCCTCCCCAATCAGCACAAGACGCAAAGAAAAAAAGAGGCGCAATGAGGTAGCTGACTGTGTGAGTAAGATAAGCGACCCTAGTGGCCGACACAAACACCGGGCCCATTTAGGAGTGGCACTGCAGTGTCACGCAGGATGTCCCTTCCAAAAAACCCTCCCCAATCAGCACATGACGCAAAGAAAAAAAGAGGCGCAATGAGGTAGCTGACTGTGTGAGTAAGATTAGCGACCCTAGTGGCCGACACAAACACCGGGCCCATTTAGGAGTGGCACTGCAGTGTCACGCAGGATGTCCCTTCCAAAAAACCCTCCCCAATCAGCACATGACGCAAAGAAAAAAAGAGGCGCAATGAGGTAGCTGACTGTGTGAGTAAGATTAGCGACCCTAGTGGCCGACACAAACACCGGGCCCATTTAGGAGTGGCACTGCAGTGTCACGCAGGATGTCCCTTCCAAAAAACCCTCCCCAATCAGCACATGACGCAAAGAAAAAAAGAGGCGCAATGAGGTAGCTGACTGTGTGAGTAAGATTAGCGACCCTAGTGGCCGACACAAACACCGGGCCCATTTAGGAGTGGCACTGCAGTGTCATGCAGGATGTCCCTTCCAAAAAACCCTCCCCAATCAGCACATGACGCAAAGAAAAAAAGAGGCGCAATGAGGTAGCTGACTGTGTGAGTAAGATTAGCGACCCTAGTGGCCGACACAAACACCGGGCCCATTTAGGAGTGGCACTGCAGTGTCACGCAGGATGTCCCTTCCAAAAAACCCTCCCCAAACAGCACATGACGCAAAGAAAAAGAAAAGAAAAAAGAGGTGCAAGATGGAATTGTCCTTGGGCCCTCCCACCCACCCTTATGTTGTATAAACAAAACAGGACATGCACACTTTAACCAACCCATCATTTCAGTGACAGGGTCTGCCACACGACTGTGACTGATATGACGGGTTGGTTTGGACCCCCCCCAAAAAAGAAGCAATTAATCTCTCCTTGCACAAACTGGCTCTACAGAGGCAAGATGTCCACCTCATCATCACCCTCCGATATATCACCGTGTACATCCCCCTCCTCACAGATTATCAATTCGCCCCCACTGGAATCCACCATCTCAGCTCCCTGTGTACTTTGTGGAGGCAATTGCTGCTGGTCAATGTCTCCGCGGAGGAATTGATTATAATTCATTTTAATGAACATCATCTTCTCCACATTTTCTGGATGTAACCTCGTACGCCGATTGCTGACAAGGTGAGCGGCGGCACTAAACACTCTTTCGGAGTACACACTTGTGGGAGGGCAACTTAGGTAGAATAAAGCCAGTTTGTGCAATGGCCTCCAAATTGCCTCTTTTTCCTGCCAGTATAAGTATGGACTGTGTGACGTGCCTACTTGGATGCGGTCACTCATATAATCCTCCACCATTCTTTCAATGGTGAGAGAATCATATGCAGTGACAGTAGACGACATGTCCGTAATCGTTGTCAGGTCCTTCAGTCCGGACCAGATGTCAGCATCAGCAGTCGCTCCAGACTGCCCTGCATCACCGCCAGCGGGTGGGCTCGGAATTCTGAGCCTTTTCCTCGCACCCCCAGTTGCGGGAGAATGTGAAGGAGGAGATGTTGACAGGTCGCGTTCCGCTTGACTTGACAATTTTCTCACCAGCAGGTCTTTCAACCCCAGCAGACTTGTGTCTGCCGGAAAGAGAGATCCAAGGTAGGCTTTAAATCTAGGATCGAGCACGGTGGCCAAAATGTAGTGCTCTGATTTCAACAGATTGACCACCCGTGAATCCTTGTTAAGCGAATTAAGGGCTCCATCCACAAGTCCCACATGCCTAGCGGAATCGCTCTGTGTTAGCTCCTCCTTCAATGTCTCCAGCTTCTTCTGCAAAAGCCTGATGAGGGGAATGACCTGACTCAGGCTGGCAGTGTCTGAACTGACTTCACGTGTGGCAAGTTGAAAGGGCATCAGAACCTTGCACAACGTTGAAATCATTCTCCACTGCGCTTGAGACAGGTGCATTCCACCTCCTATATCGTGCTCAATTGTATAGGCTTGAATGGCCTTTTGCTGCTCCTCCAACCTCTGAAGCATATAGAGGGTTGAATTCCACCTCGTTACCACTTCTTGCTTCAGATGATGGCAGGGCAGGTTCAGTAGTTTTTGGTGGTGCTCCAGTCTTCTGTACGTGGTGCCTGTACGCCGAAAGTGTCCCGCAATTTTTCTGGCCACCGACAGCATCTCTTGCACGCCCCTGTCGTTTTTTAAATAATTCTGCACCACCAAATTCAAGGTATGTGCAAAACATGGGACGTGCTGGAATTTGCCCATATTTAATGCACACACAATATTGCTGGCGTTGTCCGATGCCACAAATCCACAGGAGAGTCCAATTGGGGTAAGCCATTCCGCGATGATCTTCCTCAGTTGCCGTAAGAGGTTTTCAGCTGTGTGCGTATTCTGGAAAGCGGTGATACAAAGCGTAGCCTGCCTAGGAAAGAGTTGGCGTTTGCGAGATGCTGCTACTGGTGCCGCCGCTGCTGTTCTTGCGGCGGGAGTCCATACATCTACCCAGTGGGCTGTCACAGTCATATAGTCCTGACCCTGCCCTGCTCCACTTGTCCACATGTCCGTGGTTAAGTGGACATTGGGTACAACTGCATTTTTTAGGACACTGGTGAGTCTTTTTCTGAGGTCTGTGTACATTTTCGGTATCGCCTGCCTAGAGAAGTGGAACCTAGATGGTATTTGGTAACGGGGGCACACTGCCTCAATAAATTGTCTAGTTCCCTGTGAACTAACGGCGGATACCGGACGCACGTCTAACACCAACATAGTTGTCAAGGCCTCAGTTATCCGCTTTGCAGCAGGATGACTGCTGTGATATTTCATCTTCCTCGCAAAGGACTGTTGAACAGTCAATTGCTTACTGGAAGTAGTACAAGTGGGCTTACGACTTCCCCTCTGGGATGACCATCGACTCCCAGCAGCAACAACAGCAGCGCCAGCAGCAGTAGGCGTTACACGCAAGGATGCATCGGAGGAATCCCAGGCAGGAGAGGACTCGTCAGAATTGCCAGTGACATGGCCTGCAGGACTATTGGCATTCCTGGGGAAGGAGGAAATTGACACTGAGGGAGTTGGTGGGGTGGTTTGCGTGAGCTTGGTTACAAGAGGAAGGGATTTACTGGTCAGTGGACTGCTTCCGCTGTCACCCAAAGTTTTTGAACTTGTCACTGACTTATTATGAATGCGCTGCAGGTGACGTATAAGGGAGGATGTTCCGAGGTGGTTAACGTCCTTACCCCTACTTATTACAGCTTGACAAAGGGAACACACGGCTTGACACCTGTTGTCCGCATTTCTGTTGAAATAGTTCCACACCGAAGAGCTGATTTTTTTGGTATTTTCACCAGGCATGTCAACGGCCATATTCCTCCCACGGACAACAGGTGTCTCCCCGGGTGCCTGACTTAAACAAACCACCTCACCATCAGAATCCTCCTGGTCAATTTCCTCCCCAGCGCCAGCAACAACCATATCCTCCTCATCCTGGTGTACTTCAACACTGACATCTTCAATCTGACTATCAGGAACTGGACTGCGGGTGCTCCTTCCAGCACTTGCAGGGGGCGTGCAAATGGTGGAAGGCGCATGCTCTTCACGTCCAGTGTTGGGAAGGTCAGGCATCGCAACCGACACAATTGGACTCTCCTTGTGGATTTGGGATTTCGAAGAACGCACAGTTCTTTGCGGTGCTACTGCTTTTGCCAGCTTGAGTCTTTTCATTTTTCTAGCGAGAGGCTGAGTGCCTCCATCCTCATGTGAAGCTGAACCACTAGCCATGAACATAGGCCAGGGCCTCAGCCGTTCCTTGCCACTCCGTGTGGTAAATGGCATATTGGCAAGTTTACGCTTCTCCTCCGACAATTTTATTTTAGGTTTTGGAGTCCTTTTTTTACTGATATTTGGTGTTTTGGATTTGACATGCTCTGTACTATGACATTGGGCATCGGCCTTGGCAGACGACGTTGCTGGCATTTCATCGTCTCGGCCATGACTAGTGGCAGCAGCTTCAGCACGAGGTGGAAGTGGATCTTGATCTTTCCCTAATTTTGGAACCTCAACATTTTTGTTCTCCATATTTTAATAGGCACAACTAAAAGGCACCTCAGGTAAACAATGGAGATGGATGGATACTAGTATACAATTATGGACGGACTGCCGAGTGCCGACACAGAGGTAGCTACAGCCGTGAACTACCGTACTGTGTCTGCTGCTAATATAGACTGGTTGATAAAGAGATGTCGTAGTATGTATGTATGAAGAAGAAAGAAAAAAAAACCACGGTTAGGTGGTATACAATTATGGACGGACTGCCGAGTGCCGACACAGAGGTAGCCACAGCCGTGAACTACCGTACTGTACTGTGTCTGCTGCTAATATAGACTGGTTGATAAAGAGATGTCGTAGTATGTATGTATAAAGAAGAAAGAAAAAAAAACCACGGTTAGGTGGTATACAATTATGGACGGACTGCCGAGTGCCGACACAGAGGTAGCCACAGCCGTGAACTACCGTACTGTACTGTGTCTGCTGCTAATATAGACTGGTTGATAAAGAGATGTCGTAGTATGTATGTATGAAGAAGAAAGAAAAAAAAACCTCGGTTAGGTGGTATACAATTATGGACGGACTGCCGAGTGCCGACACAGAGGTAGCCACAGCCGTGAACTACCGTACTGTACTGTGTCTGCTGCTAATATAGACTGGTTGATAAAGAGATGTCGTAGTATGTATGTATGAAGAAGAAAGAAAAAAAAACCACGGTTAGGTGGTATACAATTATGGACGGACTGCCGAGTGCCGACACAGAGGTAGCCACAGCCGTGAACTACCGTACTGTACTGTGTCTGCTGCTAATATAGACTGGTTGATAAAGAGATGTAGTAGTATGTATGTATAAAGAAGAAAGAAAAAAAAACCACGGGTAGGTGGTATACAATTATGGATGGACTGCCGAGTGCCGACACAGAGGTAGCTACAGCCGTGAACTACCGTACTGTGTCTGCTGCGACTGGATGATAAATAATGATATAAAAAATATATATATATCACTACTGCAGCCGGACAGGTATATATATTATATAATGACGGACCTGCTGGACACTGTCTGTCAGCAGAATGAGTTTTTTATAGAATAAAAAAAAAAACACCACACAAGTGAAGTCACACGACGAGTGTTTAACTTTTTCAGGCAATCACAATATAGTATACTACTAACTATACTGGTGGTCAGTGTGGTCAGGTCACTGGTCAGTCACACTGGCAGTGGCACTCCTGCAGCAAAAGTGTGCACTGTTTCATTTTAATATAATATGTACTCCTGGCTCCTGCTATAACCTATAACTGGCACTGCAGTGCTCCCCAGTCTCCCCCACAATTATAAGCTGTGTGAGCTGAGCACAGTCAGATATATAATATATATATACATAGATGATGCAGCACACTGGGCTGAGCAGTGCACACAGATATGGTATGTGACTGTCTTGTACTCCTGGCTCCTGCTATAACCTATAACTGGCACTGCAGTGCTCCCCAGTCTCCCCCACAATTATAAGCTGTGTGAGCTGAGCACAGTCAGATATATATACATAGATGATGCAGGCATGCAGCACACTGGGCTGAGCAGTGCACACAGATATGGTATGTGACTGAGTCACTGTGTGTACCGTTTTTTTTAGGCAGAGAACGGATATATTAAATAAAACAACTGCACTGCTGGTGGTCACTGTGGTCAGTCACTAAACTCTGCACTCTCTTCTACAGTATCAGCCTCAGGTCAATCTCTCTCTCTCTCTCCTAATCTAAATGGAGAGGACGCCAGCCACGTCCTCTCCCTATCAATCTCAATGCACGTGTGAAAATGGCGGCGACGCGCGGCTCCTTATATAGAATCCGAGTCTCGCGAGAATCCGACAGCGTCATGACGACGTTCGGGCGCGCTCGGGTTAACCGAGCAAGGCGGGAAGATCCGAGTCGCTCGGACCCGTGAAAAAAAACATGAAGTTCGTGCGGGTTCGGATTCAGAGAAACCGAACCCGCTCATCTCTAATTATTACTGGGTGGCATCTACTGGGGGTATTACAACTGGGGGCAAACTACTGGGGGCATTACTACTGGGGGGGTCATCTATTGGGGGAAAACTCCTGGGGGGCATTACTATTGGGGGCAGCTACTGGGGGACATTATTCTATTCTATTCCGTATATAAGGGGCACTACCACTGTGGGCACTACCAGTACAGTGGACATTGCATAATGAGCACTACTACTGTGGGCATTGTTAAGAAGCGCTACTGTGGTGGGCATTATGGGGGCAATTCCAAGTTGATAGCAGCAGGAATTTTGTTAGCAGTTGGGCAAAACCATGTGCACTGCAGGGGAGGCAGATTTAACATGTGCAGAGAGAGTTAGATTTGGGTGTGGTGTGTTCAATCTGCAATCTAATTTGCAGTGTAAAAATAAAGCAGCCAGGATTTACCCTGCACAGAAATAAAATAACCCACCCAAATCTAACTCTTTCTGCACATGTTATATGCCCAACTGCTAACAAAATTCCTGCTACGATCAACTTTGAATTACCCCCTATGTGTATTACGGGATGCTACTACTGTGGGCATTATTACTATTGTGTGACCACGCCCCATTCTTTTGGAGACCACGACCCTTTTTTCAGATTATACTAATTAGGGGTTATAAACTTAACTAAAGGATTTTTGGGCACCAACTTACTGTAGAAGTTATGGTTTAATTATGGGTTATGTAGTCCTCACTTATAATTGTTTACAAGGCAAATTAATGCTAATGGTATTTTTAAAACATTACTTTTCCACCTATCAGTGCAGGAGGAAATGATGTCACAACTTAATTCCAAATAAATAGGAGGGATAGTGCACTCCTTATCACACCCATGATACTTGGAGGCACTGCTCATTTCACTAGATGGTAAGCACATGTTGTTGGTCTTGTAGTCTAACAGGACTAAGGGGGTAATTCCAAGTTGATCGCAGCAGGATTTTTGATAGCAACTGGGCAAAACCATGTGCACTGCAGGGGAGGCAGATATAACATGTGCAGAAAGAGTTAGATTTGGGTGGGTTATATTGTTTCTGTGCAGGGTAAATACTGTCTGCTTTATTTTTACACTGCAAATTAGATTGCAGATTGAACACACCACACCCAAATCTAACTCTTTCTGCACATGTTATATCTGCCTCCCCTGCAGTGCACATGGTTTTGCCCAGTTGCTATCAAAAATCCTGCTGCAATCAACTTGGAATTACCCCCTATATTGGGTAATTTTGACCTCATTTATACTCATTATACACTCTGCATTTTCTATGTCAACACTAAATGTAAACTGTATCGACTATAATCATTTATGGTAATCTCAAAGACTAACCAATATAGAGGTCAGTAGTATTTATTATGGAGGTAACAGCTGTATAACAATCAACTATATGATACTTGTAAAACCTTTAGGGCGGGATTTACTATAAGCCATCACCGCTTACCGCAGCGATACTAATCGCATATGTACTAACATATGCGATTAGTATCGCAATGCGGTATAGGAGGCCCCCCGCGATGATGTCTGCGGGGGTCAGCGGGGATCTCCGTCACCTCCCAGACTCGGCAGGTGACGTGTGCAGGGAGTCCCCGGGCTCCTCCTCCTCCCCTCTGCAGCCGGAAGCAGACAAGGCTGTGATGCGGGGGAGAAGGAGGAGGGGGGCCGCACCAGCAGCAGCTCAGGTATGCCGGGGGGGAAGGGCGGGTCGTCGTGAGCGGCGTGGGGTGGCGGCGGGATGCGGCATGGGGTGGCGGCGGCGGTAAGAATCCCATAGGCTTCTATAGGGTATCGCCATAAAAAGATGGCGATACCCTATGAGGCGAAAACGCGGCGGTCGGGAGTTAGTACATATGAAAATGCGGTAAAACAGGGGTTTTACCGCATTTTCCCTTTAGTAAATCCCGCCCTTTGAGAGCAGTTTAGTAATTTAGTATTTACCAACAAATATGAACCCGGAGAGAAATTCCTGTAAAAGGGAGGCTAATACTAAACTAATTGCCTGGTGGAGCATTTCTATCTGCAACTACACCACACTGGATATGCATATCCTTGTCTGATTTTGGAAGCTAAGCAGTTTTGGGCCTGGCCGGCACTTGGGAATACTAGGTGTGGTAGGCAAAGAGTCAATTGAGTTATTTGTCTATATCTAATAGTGATGCAGGGCCGTAACTAGGTGTGTGCCGATGGTGCCTTGCCCACAGCGCAAGTGCAGTGAAGGCGCACCATCGGGCATCACACCCCTACATACGGCCCTGTTAGTGATGGAGAGGTGTCATTTAGGCTGTGCGTGGGCATCTATCTCCAGCCGCCACCTCTGTGAGGGATGGGAATGTGCGCCAGTTGGTGATACACAGAGCCCGTGGTGCACTGTAATGCCGTCTGTTAGCCCCGCCGCCTGCGTCCTTCAGCCGCCTGCTCCATTATATGAGACAGAGCTGTCTCTACTGATAGCTCCCGTGAGCCCCACCGCTGCCTCTGAACTGGAAAGGGAGCGCTGAGTGCTCGTTCAGCCAGAAGATGCCGCCAGACCGCGGCGGCAGTAGAGAGGGACTGTGAGTGGCCGGAAATCAGTGTCTGCTGCTGCATCGCCCTAACAGGTAAACACACAACACACACACTAACTCACTCACTCTCTCTCTAAAATGGGAGACTCTGCTGCCTAATGTGTACACAAGGGGGACTCTGCTGCCGTAATGTTTAAACAAGGGGGACTCTCCTGCCGTAATGTGTACACAAGGGGGACTCTGCTGCCGTAATGTGTACACAAGGGGGACTCTGCTGTCTAATGTGTACACAAGGGGGACCCTGCTGCCGTAATGTGTACACAAGGGGGACTCTGCTGCCGTAATGTGTAAACAAGGGGGACTCTGCTGCCGTAATGTTTACACAAGGGGGACTCTGCTGCCGTAATGTGTACACAAGGGGGACTCTGCTGCCATAATGTGTAAACAAGGGGGACTCTGCTGCCGTAATGTGTAAACAAGGGGGACTCTGCTGTCGTACTGTGTAAAAGGGAGCTCTGCTGCCATACTGTGTAAAAGGGAGCTATGTGGCCATGCCTCTTCCCCATAAAGCTAAGCCCCTATATTTTTTATGCGCGCCTACGGCGCATATTGGCCCTGTTCTATATTGGGTGGGGTGCTCTATATACTCTGTATTCTTTATGTTAATACTAAGAGTAAATTGTATTGACCATAATAATTTATGGTAATCTCAAAGACTAACCAATGTAGAGGTTATTATTGTGGATGTAGTAACTTTATGGTCAGCAATTGTTTTCTGGAGTTCCAGTCGTTTACGGATATGTTATATAACATATCCTCTATACTAAGGATTATGGCCCTCATTCCGAGTTGTTCGCTCGCTAGCTGCTTTTAGCAGCATTGCACACGCTAAGCCGCCGCCCTCTGGGAGTGTATCTTAGCTTAGCAGAATTGCGAACGAAAGATTTGCATAATTGCAAATAGAAATTTCTTTGCAGTTTCTGAGTAGCTCGAGACTTACTCTGCCACTGCGATCAGTTCAGTCAGTTTCGTTCCTGGTTTGACGTCACAAACACACCCAGCGTTCGCCCAGACACTCCCCCGTTTCTCCAGCCACTCCCGCGTTTTTCCCAGAAACGGCAGCGTTTTTCCGCAAACACCCATAAAACGTCCAGTTTCCGCCCAGAAACACCCACTTCCTGTCAATCACACTCCGATCACCAGAACGATGAAAATTCCTCGTTATGCCGTGAGTAAAATACCTAACTTTTGAGTAAAATAACTAAGCGCATGCGCTCTGCGAACATTGCGCATTCGCAGTTTGCGACAAATCGCTCCGTTGCGAAAACCACTAACGAGCGAACAACTCGGAATGAGGGCCTATGTCCGATATTGGGTAAACATCAATATACTGTATGTAAACATAGGGTCTATTTCATGTATCTAATTGGTAGAGTTCATTATATATTTAGTGTGATGAATTTTTGAATACTGATTACGTCTAATGGTATTCATTAGGTTGAATGAATCAGGGTTTTTCTTGTGAACCTTTCTCACGATTGTGATGTCCTAAGTATCATATGCCTTTTGTAGACACAATCAGGTATGTAACCTGTGTGGGAATGAACCAGCCTCCTTAATAAAGTGCGTTATTTATATTATGTAAAAATGGGTATATATTTTTTTTGGGGGGATAGGCAACAATACTCACCTGTTCAACTGCATGAGGCCTGTTTGATGGAAAATATTGTCTAGAAAGTAGAAACATTGCCTTAGGAACACAAATTTTTGAATAAGGTATGTGCTTCCCTGTATTGTACACTGTCCGCTATTAGAACCTGTTTTCTCCTCGTCTGTAGCCTGTATATGTTCTGTGATGTTCCAATTGTTATATATTTGTATCTGCATTTCTCTTACGTCCTAGAGGATGCTGGGGACTCCAAAAGGACCATGGGGTATAGACGGGGGACTCTGCTGCCATAATGTGTAAACAAGGGGGACTCTGCTGCCGTAATGTGTAAACAAGGGGGACTCTGCTGTCGTACTGTGTAAAAGGGAGCTCTGCTGCCATACTGTGTAAAAGGGAGCTATGTGGCCATGCCTCTTCCCCATAAAGCTAAGCCCCTATATTTTTTATGCGCGCCTACGGCGCATATTGGCCCTGTTCTATATTGGGTGGGGTGCTCTATATACTCTGTATTCTTTATGTTAATACTAAGAGTAAATTGTATTGACCATAATAATTTATGGTAATCTCAAAGACTAACCAATGTAGAGGTTATTATTGTGGATGTAGTAACTTTATGGTCAGCAATTGTTTTCTGGAGTTCCAGTCGTTTACGGATATGTTATATAACATATCCTCTATACTAAGGATTATGGCCCTCATTCCGAGTTGTTCGCTCGCTAGCTGCTTTTAGCAGCATTGCACACGCTAAGCCGCCGCCCTCTGGGAGTGTATCTTAGCTTAGCAGAATTGCGAACGAAAGATTTGCATAATTGCAAATAGAAATTTCTTTGCAGTTTCTGAGTAGCTCGAGACTTACTCTGCCACTGCGATCAGTTCAGTCAGTTTCGTTCCTGGTTTGACGTCACAAACACACCCAGCGTTCGCCCAGACACTCCCCCGTTTCTCCAGCCACTCCCGCGTTTTTCCCAGAAACGGCAGCGTTTTTCCGCAAACACCCATAAAACGTCCAGTTTCCGCCCAGAAACACCCACTTCCTGTCAATCACACTCCGATCACCAGAACGATGAAAATTCCTCGTTATGCCGTGAGTAAAATACCTAACTTTTGAGTAAAATAACTAAGCGCATGCGCTCTGCGAACATTGCGCATGCGCAGTTTGCGACAAATCGCTCCGTTGCGAAAACCACTAACGAGCGAACAACTCGGAATGAGGGCCAATGTCCGATATTGGGTAAACATCAATATACTGTATGTAAACATAGGGTCTATTTCATGTATCTAATTGGTAGAGTTCATTATATATTTAGTGTGATGAATTTTTGAATACTGATTACGTCTAATGGTATTCATTAGGTTGAATGAATCAGGGTTTTTCTTGTGAACCTTTCTCACGATTGTGATGTCCTAAGTATCATATGCCTTTTGTAGACACAATCAGGTATGTAACCTGTGTGGGAATGAACCAGCCTCCTTAATAAAGTGCGTTATTTATATTATGTAAAAATGGGTATATATTTTTTTTGGGGGGATAGGCAACAATACTCACCTGTTCAACTGCATGAGGCCTGTTTGATGGAAAATATTGTCTAGAAAGTAGAAACATTGCCTTAGGAACACAAATTTTTGAATAAGGTATGTGCTTCCCTGTATTGTACACTGTCCGCTATTAGAACCTGTTTTCTCCTCGTCTGTAGCCTGTATATGTTCTGTGATGTTCCAATTGTTATATATTTGTATCTGCATTTCTCTTACGTCCTAGAGGATGCTGGGGACTCCAAAAGGACCATGGGGTATAGACGGGATCCGTAGGAGCTTGAGCACACTAAAAAGACTTTAACTGGGTGTGAACTGGCTCCTCCCTCTATGCCCCTCCCCCAGACCTCAGTTAGACTTTGTGCCCAGGAGTGACTGGACACACACTAGGGGAGCTCTACAGAGTTTCTCTAGAAAGACTTTTTGTTAGGTTTTTTATTTTCAGGGAGACCTGCTGACAACAGGCTCCCTGCATCGTGGGACTCAGGGGAGAGAAGTCAGATCCACTTCTTAGTTAAGGTCTCTGCTTCTTAGGCTACTGGACACCATTAGCTCCAGAGGGTTGGATCACTTGGTTCGCCTAGCTGCTTGTTCCCGAAGCCGCGCCGTCACCCCCCTCATAGAAGCCAGAAGAAAGAAGCCGAGTGAGTATTAGAAGAACCGAAGACTTCAGTGACGGCAGAAGAGTTCAGTAACGAGGTACAGCGCAGCGGTAGCGCTGCGCTCCATGCTCCCACACATGTCACCAACGGCACTTGCAGGGTGCAGGGAGCTAGGGGGGAGCACCCTGGGCAGCAGTTACTGGGGTCGGTGGCTGGCAAAAAATGGACTATGGACTATGTCAATACTGGTGCATTGCTCAGACCTGCTGTGGCATCGGTATGGGTGAGTAGTGCTATTGCTGAGTGGGCTGAAAATTTGGCTTCTGATATGGATGTTCTTGATAAAGATAATATTCTTTTGACTCTTGGTTATATCAAGGACGCTGCAGATTACCTAAAGGATGCGGTGAGGGATGTTGGCCTCTTGGGATCAAGAGCCAATGCCATGGCGATTTCGGCCAGGAGAGCGCTGTGGGTTCATCAATGGAATGCTGATGCCGACTCCAAGAATATGAAAGCTCTCCCTTTTAAAGGTAGTGTCTTGTTCGGGGACGGCCTGGCTGACCTAGTGTCGACCGCGGGTAAGTCATCTTTTCTTCCCTATGTTCCCACACAACAGAAAAAGGCACCCCATCAGCAGATGCAGTCCTTTCGGCCTAATAAATACAAAAGAGTTAAGGGGTCGTCCTTCCTCGCTTCAAAGGGTAGAGGTAGGGGAAGGAAGTCGCCTGCAGTGTCAGGCACCCAGGACCAAAAGTCCTCCCCCGCCTCTACCAAGTCCACCGCATGACGCTGGGGCTCCCCTGGGGGAGTCCCTACTGGTGGGGGGGCCGTCTCCGATTCTTTAGTCAGGTCTGGATTCATTCGGCTCTGGATCTTTGGGTCTTAGACATAGTGTCTCAAGGGTACAGACTGGAGTTTCAGGAGATGGCCCCCAACCGGTTTTTCGTGTCGGCCTTGCCAGCTTCTCTTCCCGAAAGAGAGGTGGTAAGGGATGCGATACAAAAGTTGTGTCAACAGAGGGTCGTGGTGCCGGTTCCCCCGTCAGAACGGGGGAAAGGGTTCTATTCGAGCCTCTTTGTGGTGCCGAAGCCGGACGGATCGGTCAGACCGATTCTGAACCTAAAATCCCTCAATCCATACTTGAAAACTTTCAAGTTCAAGATGGAGTCGCTTCAAGCGGTGATCTCCAGCCTCGAAGGGGGGGATTTAATGGTGTCAGTCGACATAAAAAATGCTTACTTACACATCCCGATATTCCCTCCTCATCAGGCCTTCCTGAGGTTCGCGGTGCAGGATTGTCATTACCAATTTCAGGCGTTGCCGTTTGGGCTTTCCACGGCCCCGAGGGTTTTCACAAAGGTAATGGCGGAGATGATGGTCCTCCTTCGCAAGCAAGGGGTCACAATTATCCCGTACTTGGACGATCTCCTGATAAAGGCGAGGTCCAAGGAACAGTTGTTAAGAAATGTGGATCTTTCCCTGTCGGTTTTGCGAAATCACGGTTGGATTCTAAATTTGCCAAAGTCTCAGTTGATCCCGGCCACTCAGCTGCCCTTCCTGGGCATGATCCTAGACACGGAGATATAGAGAGTGTTTCTTCCGGAGGTCAAAGCTCTGGAAATCCAGACCATGGTCAGGGAGCTTCTGAGGCCGACAAGTGTGTCGATTCATCAATGCACTCGGGTACTAGAGAAGATGGTTGCGGTTTACGAAGCCATTCCATTTGGCAGGTTTCATGCCCGGGTGTTTCAGTGGGATCTGCTGAAAAAATGGTCCGGGTCTCACCTGCACATGCACCGGAAAATAAGTCTATCTTCCAGGGCCAGGATTTCTCTCCTGTGGTGGCTGCAAGGCTCTCACCTTCTAGAGGGACGCCGATTCGTAGTCCAGGACTGGGTCCTGCTGACAACAGATGCAAGTCTTCGAGGCTGGGGAGCAGTCACGCAAGGAAAAAATTTCCAGGGAAAATGGTCAAGCCAGGAATCTTGTCTCCACATAAATGTTCTCGAGTTGAGAGCCATCTACAACGGCCTGCTGCAAGCAAAGAACCTTCTTCAGGGTCTCCCTGTCCTGATCCAGTCGGACAACATAACAGCGGTGGCGTACGTAAACCACCAAGGCAGAACAAGGAGCAGTGCGGCAATGGCGGAGGCCACAAGAATCCTTCGCTGGGCGGAACAGCACGTGAGCGCTCTGTCAGCAGTCTTCCTTCTGGGCGTGGACAACTGGGAAGCAGACTTCCTCAGCAGACACGATCTCCATCCGGGAGAGTGGGCTCTTCATCAAGAGATATTTGCTGAAGTGACAAGGCGTTGGGGAATTCCTCTGATAGACATGATGGCGTCTCGCCTCAACAAGAAGCTTCCGAGGTATTGTTCCAGGTCAAGGGACCCCCAAGCCTGTGCAGTGGACGCCCTGGTGACTCCGTGGGTATTTCAGTCGGTGTATGTGTTCCCTCCGCTTCCTCTCATTCCAAAGGTGCTGAGTATCGTCTGACGAACAAGGGTTCAGGCGATACCTGTCGTTCCAGATTGGCCACGGAGAGCCTGATATCCGGATCTTCAAGAATTACCCGTGGAAGATCCCTGGCCGCTTCCTCTAAGAGAGGACCTGTTACTGCAGGGTCAGTGCGTGTTTCCGGACTTACCACTGCTGCGTTTGATGGCTTGGAAGTTGAGCGCCAAATCTTAGCTCGGAAAGGTATTCCCGGGGAGGTCATCCCCACTCTCCTTAAAGCTAGGAAGGAGGTTATGGCGAAACATTATCACCGTATTTGGAGAAAGTATGTTTCGTGGTGTAAAACAAAAGCAGCTCTTGCGGAGGAGTTTCACTTGGGTCGGTTTCTCCATTTTTTGCAGGCAGGCGTCGATGCAGGCCTGAAATTGGGTTCCATCAAAGTGCAGATTTCGGCTTTATCTATTTTCTTTCAGAAAGAATTGACCATCCTTCCAGAGGTTCAGACTTTCGTGAAGGGAGTACTGCATATCCATCCTCCATTTGTGCCGCCGGTGGCGCCGTGGGATCTTGAAGTGGTCTTGCAGTTCCTTATGTCTCACTGGTTTGAACCTTTGCGTAAGGTTGAGTTAAAGTTTCTCACTTGGAAAGTGGTCATGCTTTTGGCTCTGGCATCTGCCAGGCGAGTGTCAGAGTTGGCGGCTTTGTCTCACAAGAGCCCTTATTTGATCTTCCATTCGGAGAGAGCGGAATTGAGAACTCGTCAACAATTTCTGCCGAAGGTGGTTTCTTCATTTCACATTAACCAACCTATTGTGGTGCCTGTGGCTATGGATGCTGTGGCGGTTCCAAAGTCTCTTGATGTTGTAAGAGCTTTGAAAATTTACGTCGCCAGAACGGCGTTTTCCAGGAAAACAGAGGCTTTGTTTGTCCTGTATGCTTCCAATAAGATTGCTCGCTGGATTTGTAATACGATTTAGCAAGCTCATTCTTCGGCTGGGCTACCGTTACCGAAGTCAGTAAAGGCCCATTCTACCAGAAGAGTGGGCTCATCTTGGGCGACTTTTGCTAAGTTTTACAAGTTTGATACCCTGGCTGATAAGGACCACATGTTTGCTCAATCGGTGCTGCAGAGTCGTCCGCACACTCCCACCCGTTCTGGAGCTTTAGTATAGACCCCATGGTCCTTTTGGAGTCCCCAGCATCCTCTAGGACGTAAGAGAAAATAGGATTTTAATACCTACCGGTAAATCCTTTTCTCCTAGTCCGTAAAGGATGCTGGGCGCCCATCCCAGTGCGGACTGTTACTTGCAGTTGTATTATTACTGGTTATATTTGTTTACACGTGGGTTGTGTTTTAGTTATGTTCAGCTTGTTGCTGTTGTTAATTCATACTGTTATCTGGTTTGCTGCTCCTCCGGTTGTACGGTATGTTTGTGGTGTGGGCTGGTATGTTTCTCGCCCTTAGTTTAAACAAAAATCCTTTCCTCGAAATGTCCGTCTCTCCTGGGCACAGTTCCTATAACTGAGGTCTGGGGAAGGGGCATAGAGGGAGGAGCCAGTTCACACCCAGTTAAAATAAGAATTTACTCACCGGTAATTCTATTTCTCGTAGTCCGCAGTGGATGCTGGGTACTCCGTAAGGACCATGGGGAATAGACGGGCTCCGCAGGAGACTGGGCACTCTTAAAAGAAAGATTAGGTACTATATCTGGTGTGCACTGGCTCCTCCCTCTATGCCCCTCCTCCAGACCTCAGTTAGGGAAACTGTGCCCGGAAGAGCTGACATTACTAGGAAAGGATTTGGAATCCAGGGTAAGACTCATACCAGCCACACCAATCACACCGTACAACTTGTGATAACTATACCCAGTTAACAGTATGAACAACAACTGAGCCTCATTCAACAGATGGCTCAGAACAATAACCCTATAGTTAAGCAATAACTATATACATGTATTGCAGAAAGTCCGCACTCGGGACGGGCTCCCAGCATCCACTACGGACTACGAGAAATAGAATTACCGGTGAGTAAATTCTTATTTTCTCTGACGTCCTAGTGGATGCTGGGTACTCCGTAAGGACCATGGGGATTATACCAAAGCTCCCAAACGGGCGGGAGAGTGCGGATGACTCTGCAGCACCGAATGAGCAAACTCAAGGTCCTCCTCAGCCAGGGTATCAAACTTGTAGAATTTTGCAAAAGTGTTTGATCCCGATCAAGTAGCAGCTCGGCAAAGTTGTAAAGCCGAGACCCCTCGGGCAGCCGCCCAAGAAGAGCCCACCTTCCTCGTGGAATGGGCTTTTACTGATTTAGGATGCGGCAGTCCAGCCGCAGAATGTGCAAGTTGAATCGTGCTACAGATCCAGCGAGCAATAGTCTGCTTTGAAGCAGGAGCACCCAGCTTGTTGGGTGCATGCAGGATAAACAGCGAGTCAGTTTTTCTGACTCTAGCCGTCCTGGAAACATAGATTTTCAGGGCCCGGACTACGTCCAGCAACTTGGAATCCTCCAAGTCCCGAGTAGCCGCAGGCACCACAATAGGTTGGTTCAAATGAAACGCTGATACCACCTTTGGGAGAAATTGGGGACGAGTCCTCAATTCTGCCCTGTCCATATGGAAAATCAGATATGGGCTTTTACAGGACAAAGCCGCCAATTCTGACACACGCCTGGCTGAGGCCAAGGCCAACAGCATGACTACCTTCCACGTGAGATACTTCAACTCCACGGTCTGAAGTGGCTCAAACCAATGTGATTTTAGGAAATCCAACACAACGTTGAGATCCCAAGGTGCCACTAGAGGAACAAAAGGGGGCTGAATATGCAGCACTCCCTTAACAAACGTCTGAACTTCAGGCAGTGAAGCCAGTTCTTTTTGAAAGAAAATAGACAGGGCCGAAATCTGGACCTTAATGGATCCTAATTTTAGGCCCATAGTCACTCCTGACTGTAGGAAGTGCAGAAATCGACACAGCTGAAATTCCTCTGTTGGGGCCTTCCTGGCCTCACACCAAGCAACATATTTTCGCCATATGCGTTGATAATGTTGTGCTGTCACATCCTTCCTAGCTTTTATCAGCGTAGGAATGACTTCATCCGGAATGCCCTTTTCCATTAGGATCCGGCGTTCAACCGCCATGCCATCAAACGCAGCCGCGGTAAGTCTGGGAACAGACAGGGCCCCTGCTGTAGCAGGTCCTGTCGGAGCGGCAGAGGCCAAGGGTCCTCTGAGATCATTTCTTGTAGTTCCGGGTACCAAGTTCTTCTTGGCCAATCCGGAACGATGAGTATAGTTCTTACTCCTCTCTTTCTTATTATCCTCAGTACCTTTGGTATGAGAGGAAGAGGAGGGAACACATAAACCGACTTGTACACCCACGGTGCCACTAGAGCGTCCACAGCTATCGCCTGAGGGTCCCATGACCTGGCGCAATATCTTTTTAGCTTTTTGTTGAGGCGGGACGCTATCATGTCTACATGTGGCCTTTCCCAACGATTTACAATCAGCTTGAAGACTTCTGGATAAAGTCCCCACTCTCCCGGGTGGAGGTCGTGCCTGCTGAGGAAGTCTGCTTCCCAGTTGTCCGCTCCCGGAATGAACACCGCTGACAGTGCTAGCATGTGATTCTCCGCCCATCGAAGAATCCTTGTGGCTTCTGCCATCGCCATCCTGCTTCTTGTGCCGCCCTGTCGGTTTACATGGGCGACCGCCGTGATGTTGTCTGACTGAATCAGCACCGGTTGGTTTTGAAGCAGGGGTTCTGCTTGACTTAGGGCATTGTAAATGGCCCTTAGTTCCAGAATATTTATGTGTAGGGAAGTCTCCTGACTCGACCACTGTCCTTGGAAGTTTCTTCCCTGAGTGACTGCCCCCCAACCTCGGAGGCTTGCATCCGTGGTCACTAGGACCCAGTCCTGAATGACGAATCTGCGGCCCTCGAGAAGATGAGCACTCTGCAGCCACCACAGCAGAGACACCCTGGCCCTCGGGGACAGGGTGATCAACCGATGCATCTGAAGATGCGATCCGGACCACTTGTCTAACAGATCCCACTGAAAGATCCTTGCATGGAACCTGCCGAAGGGAATTGCTTCGTAAGAAGCTACCATCTTTCCCAGGACTCGCGTGCAGTGATGCACCGACACCTGTTTTGGTTTCAGGAGGTCCCTGACCAGAGATGACAATTCCTGGGCCTTCTCCTCCGGAAGAAACACCTTCTTCTGTTCTGTGTCCAGAATCATGCCCAAGAACAGCAGACGCATCGTAGGAATCAGCTGCGACTTTGGGATATTCAGAATCCAGCCGTGCTGTTGTAGCACTTCCCGAGATAGTGCTACTCCGACTAACAACTGCTCCTTGGACCTTGCCTTTATAAGGAGATCGTCCAAGTACGGGATAATTATAACTCCCTTCTTTCGAAGGAGTATCATCATTTCGGCCATTACCTTGGTAAATACCCTCGGTGCCGTGGACAGACCAAACGGCAACGTCTGGAATTGGTAATGACAGTCCTGTACCACAAACCTGAGGTACTCCTGGTGAGGTGTGTATATGGGGACATGTAGGTAAGCATCCTTGATGTCCAGTGACACCATAAAATCCCCCTCTTCCAGGCTTGCAATAACCGCCCTGAGCGATTCCATTTTGAACTTGAACTTCCTTATATAAGTGTTCAAGGATTTCAAATTTAGAATGGGTCTCACCGAACCGTCTGGTTTCGGTACCACAAACATCGTGGAATAGTAACCCCGTCCCTGTTGAGGGAGGGGAACTTTGATTATCACCTGCTGAAGGTACAGCTTGTGAATTGCCGCCAGTACTACCTCCCTTTCCTTGGGAGCAGCTGGCAAGGCTGATTTGAGGTAACGGCGAGGGGGAGACGCCTCGAACTCCAGCTTGTATCCCTGAGATACCACTTGTAGAACCCAGAGATCCACCTGTGAGCGAACCCACTGGTCGCTGAAGTTCCAGAGACGCACCCCCACCGCACCTGGCTCCACCTGTGGAGCCCCAGCGTCATGCGGTGGACTTAGTGGAAGCAGGGGAGGATTTTTGTTCCTGGGAACTGGCTGTCTGGTGCAGCGTTTTCCCTCTACCCCTGCCTCTGGGCAGAAAGGACGCGCCTCTGACCCGCTTGCCTTTCTGAGGCCGAAAGGACTGTACTTGATAATACGGTGCTTTCTTAGGCTGTGAGCGAACCTGAGGTAAAAAAGTCGACTTCCCAGCTGTTGCTGTGGATACGAGGTCCGAGAGACCGTCCCCAAACAATTCCTCACCCTTATAAGGCAAAACCTCCATGTGCCTTTTAGAATCAGCATCACCTGTCCACTGCCGAGTCCATAATACTCTCCTGGCAGAAATGGACATTGCATTAATTCTAGATGCCAGCCGGCAAATGTCCCTCTGTGCATCCCTCATATATAAGACTACGTCTTTAATATGCTCTATGGTTAGCAAAATAGTATCCCTGTCAAGGGAATCAATGTTATCTGACAGGGTATCAGACCAAGCAGCTGCAGCACTACACATCCATGCTGAAGCAATTGCAGGTCTCAGTATAGTACCTGAGTGTGTATACACAGACTTCAGGATAGCCTCCTGCTTTCTATCTGCAGGCTCCTTTAAGGCGGCCGTATCCTGAGACGGCAGTGCCACCTTTTTTGATAAGCGTGTGAGCGCCTTGTCCACCCTAGGGGATGTTTCCCAACGCAACCTGTCCGTTGGCGGGAAAGGGTACGCCATTAGTAACCTCTTAGAAATCACTAATTTCTTATCTGGGGAACACCACGCTTCTTCACACAATTCATTTAACTCATCAGATGGGGGAAAAGTCACTGGCTGCTTTTTCTCCCCAAACATAATACCCTTTTTTGTGGTAACCGGGTTAATGTCAGAAATGTGCAACACATTTTTCATTGCCGTAATCATGCATCGGATGGCCCTTGTGGACTGTACATTTGTCTCATCCTCGTCTACACTGGAGTCAGACTCCGTGTCGACATCTGTGTCTGCCATCTGAGGTAGCGGCCGTTTTTGAGCCCCTGATGGCTTCTGAGACACCTGGGCAGGCGCGGGCTGGGATGCCGGCTGTCCCAAAGCTGTTACGTCATCGAACCTTTTATGCAAGGAGTTGACACTGTCGGTTAATACCTTCCACATATCCATCCACTCTGGTGTCGGCCCCGCAGAGGGCGACATCACACTTATCGGCTCCTGCTCCGCCTCCACGTAAGCGTCCTCATCAAACATGTCGACACAGCCGTACCGACACACCGCACACACACACACACACACACACACACACACACACACACACACACACACACACACACACACACACACACACACACGGAATGCTCTGACTGAGGACAGGACCCCACAAAGTCCTTTGGGGAGACAGAGAGAGAGTATGCCAGCACACACCAGAGCGCTATATAACAGAGGGATTTACACTAACACAAAGTAAATTTTCCCCCAATAGCTGCTTATATCACCTTTTGCGCCTAAATTTATGTGCCCCCCCTCTCTTTTTTACCCTTCTCGTAGTGTATACTGCAGGGGAGAGCCTGGGGAGCGTCCTTCCAGCGGAGCTGTGAAGAGAAAATGGCGCTGGTGTGCTGAGGGAGATAGCCCCGCCCCCTCCGCGGCGGGCTTCTCCCGCTTTTTTAATAATATTAATGGCGGGGGATTAGGCACATATACAGTTTATAACTGTATATGTGCACATTTGCCAAAAAGGTATACATATTGCAGCCCAGGGCGCCCCCCCCCCCCCCCCAGCGCCCTGCACCCACCAGTGACCGGAGCGTGTGGTGTGCTGTGGGAGCAATGGCGCACAGCTGCAGTGCTGTGCGCTACCTTATTGAAGACCGGAGTCTTCAGCCGCCGATTTTCTCCTGGTTCTTCCGTCTTCTGGCTCTGCAAGGGGGACGGCGGCGCGGCTCCGGGAACGGACGATCGAGGTCGGGCCCTGTGTTCGATCCCTCTGGAGCTAATGGTGTCCAGTAGCCTTAGAAGCACAAGCTAGCTGCAAGCAGGTAGGTTTGCTTCTCTCCCCTCAGTCCCTCGTAGCAGTGAGTCTGTTGCCAGCAGATCTCACTGAAAATAAAAAACCTAACAAATACTTTCTTTTCTAGTAAGCTCAGGAGAGCCCACTAGGTGCATCCAGCTCTGGCCGGGCACAGATTCTAACTGAGGTCTGGAGGAGGGGCATAGAGGGAGGAGCCAGTGCACACCAGATATAGTACCTAATCTTTCTTTTAAGAGTGCCCAGTCTCCTGCGGAGCCCGTCTATTCCCCATGGTCCTTACGGAGTACCCAGCATCCACTAGGACGTCAGAGAAAGTCTTTTTAGTGTGCCCAAGCTCCTGCGGATCCCGTCTATACCCCATGGTCCTTTTGAAGTCCCCAGCATCCTCTACGAACTAGGAGAAAAGGATTTACCGGTAGATATTAAAATCTTATTTTTTTTATGATGTTCTAAAGAGTTCTGTGCTCTAATATTATAGATACACCCCTGAGGAAGTCTATCTGACGAAACGTGTTGGGTATTCTATTATGCTTTGATATAACCTCCAACCTGTATCATTGGAAGGAGGATCTCATGAAAGAAGCAATCTGTTCATCTGTGAGAAATCAAACATCCATGTTATGTGAGGAGGTTGTCACCTGTTAATGCATCTAAGGATATAAGGACATAATTGATATTTTAGCAATGTTTTAATAAAAAATCTGTATATTGGAACTCACTGTGTATTTTATGCTCTCTGTAAGATATATTGAAAGAGATACTAACATAAGAGGGGTCAGAAGTATACCTCCCCCAGGGTGCCAATTTCAGTATTGTTGTGTGTTTGGGTGTAGTACTGGTGACCGGCGGTCTCCTGACCGCCGGTCACCTTACCGACGCCGGGATCCCGGCAGCATACCGACGCCAGGATCCCGGCGGGGAGGGGCGAGTGCAGCAAGCCCCTTGCGGGCTCGCTGCGCTCGCCACGCTGCGGGCTCGGTGGTATGGGTGTCGTGGACACCCACGAGTGGAAATAGTCCCTGTTGGTCGGCATGCCGACCATCGGGATAGTGAGCCGTCGGGCTCACGGAGGAGATCATGTGACTGTCGGTCAGCCGACCGGCGGTCACATGACTACCACCCGTGTGTTTTGGTTCTGACTAGCAGAGAATCCAGTGTAATAAGGCAGCCCACAAATCCTTATTCACATATTTTATAATATAGCGCAATAAGGGAGATTTTATATATATATATATATGAGAGAGATAGATATCTATATCTCACAAATAAATAGGAGTGGAACACTGTTAGATATTGGAATCTGGCTATGTCAGATTTACATTGCTGTGCATTTCTGTTTTACACTTGCAGTTTCACCACTGTCTGTTGGCCCTCATTCTGAGTTCATCGCTCGCTGCCGTTTTTCGCAGTGCAGCGATCAGGTGAAAAAACGGCATTTATGCGCATACGCATGGTACACAGCGCGCATGCGCTAAGTACTTTCACATAAAAGTTTGCAGTTTTACAGAAGCTCGAGCAACGTTTTTCAGTCGCTCGAGTGTTCGTAATATGATTGACAGAAAGTGGGTGTTTCTGGACGGCAACTTGCCGTTTTCCGGGAGTGTGCTAAAAAACGCAGGAGTGCCAGGGAAAAACGCAGGAGTGGCTGGAGAAGCGGGGGAGTGGCTGGCCGAACGCAGGGCGTCTTTATGACGTCAAACCAGGAACTAATCAGACTGCAGTCATCGCAAGACAGGAGTAGGTCTGGAGCTACTCAGAAACGGCATGACATTTTTCCTGTGCAGTTCTGCTAATCTTTCGTTCGCACTTCTGCTAAGATACACTCCAAGAGGGCGGCGGCCTAGCGTGTGCACTGCTGCTAAAAGCAGCTAGCGAGCGATCAACTCGGAATGAGGGCCGTTGTTCAGTGCTATTGTGCAGCTTGCTGCAAAAGTCTGTTGTTTTATGTTCATTTGCAGTTAAGTAAAGTGAAAGCAGCATGCTGGTTTCAGCTCCTGGTCTCCATGTCTGTTTGTGTCAATGAGCACTTACATGGGCACAACAATGGGCGACAAGTGTTTTCTGAACCCAGGCCACATCTATTAGACCAGAAAGAAGTGGCAGTGTATGTGAAGGACTCACTGTGCACTCTGGCCCTCATTCCGAGTTGTTCGCTCGGTAATTTTCTTCGCATCGCAGCGATTTTCCGCTAATTGCGCATGCGCAATGTTCTCACTGCGACTGCGCCAAGTAAATTTGCTAAGAAGTTTGGTATTGACTTCCGGTTCCGGCGCCCATGTGAGGAGAAGCTGATTGCTGCAGCTCTCCTGCACCCTCGGTAACCGGAGCACACAGCGCCTCCCGCTCGCGGCTTTTCTCCGTGCCTGGCGCACACTACCTGTGGGAAGGTGTTGGGGATTGGATGGAAAGGTTTCTGTCCTCCCCCATGCCCCCTAAAGCCCAGAGATCGAGGTCTGAAAAACGGCCGGGGGAATCCAAGATGGCCGCCACACCTAACTTACAAACGAGTCTGCAGGCTGCTGGCAGCATCAAACAGGCTTCTGCAAAACACATTTCTCCCTCAGGTGAGCCTGACTGTTCCCCTGCCTCTCCAGTGACTTATGCTGATGTAGTGAGAGCTGTTAGGGATGCCATGGAGCCTATCATGGATGCACATGCTGCTAAAATGCAGCAGGCAGTAAAAGATCTAAAATCCCAAATCAAGCAGTTATCTAAGACTATTCTTACAAATGAACAAAGGCTGGGGGAGACTTTTCAGGATGTTGGGGATCTTAAGCACAGATATGATGAGCTCCAGAAATCTCACTTCCAGCTGCTGAACAAGGTTGACGATCTTGAAAATAGATCGAGGAGATCGAATCTTCGGGTGCTGGGGCTCCCTGAGTCACTGAAATGAAAGGTCCTGATTTGACTCTTTTTTTTACAAACGTCCCTCCTTGATTTACTGCATATCCAAGATGAATGCACTGGCTTAGTTATCGAGAGAGCCCACAGGCTGGGTCCCCCACGTTCTTCACCTAATAGCAGACCACGTGTGGTTATATTTAAATGTCTGAACTTTCTTCATAAGGAGGCAATATGGACGGCATCCAGGAGGCATAGGAATTTACAATGGGAGGGAGCTCGTTTGGCCATTTTCCAGGACTACTCCGCGGAGGTTTCCCGGGCACGTCGGGAATTTACCCCCCTTTGCTCCCGTTTGGTAAAGGCGAATAAAAAATTTGCTCTGCTCTTCCCTGCAAGACTACGCCTGTTTGATGGAAATTCTTTCCGGGACTTTACATATCTTGCACATGCAGAGGCTTATGTTTCCGAGGCATCCAAGGCAGATGACGACTCCTCTCAGGCGGATGACACCCTGGATCGAGATGGCTGAGTATTGCTCCTGGACTTCTCTGTTTCCGGTTATGTCTGCCAATTTAATTATTGCTGTAGAATCTGCTGCAGGTGTTTTTTCCCTCAAAAGAGACTGTGGTCTTATACAGCGGGCTGAACCTTTTTGCCTTGTTTTATGTTTTAGATTTTTCTTATTCATCTGTTGTCTTTTTGTGGCTATGTAATCTTTCTAGAATGCTTATATATGCTTAGTGGAGATATCTCCCCCTTCTTCTTATGTGACAGGCTGCGTTTTTCTTTTTCTGTAACATGCTCTGTGTGCTCTGATATTTTCTTGTTATTTTTCCTATGTATATTTTCATATATTATGTTGCCGAGGGTGGGTAAGGGCGCCCCCTCCCTCATTTTTTCCTCAGGTTTTCAAATTCTGCCTGACTCATTGGCGGTCTATGACGGCCTCTGTGCTTGCTTGAACCGGTTGTTCTCGTTTTCTGAAGTTATGATTGTCCTTAGCAGGACTTTCTTTCACAATGTTAATGTTATATTTTGTGTGTTTTCTATGTTTCTGTCCCTCTTTTCTTCTCCCCCTCCCCTTCTTCTCCTTATGTGTCCACCCGGTATGTTTTGTATCCGTTTTTCGGCGGCTGTAGATATTATGGTTACTGCGCAGGTTTTCAGGTTTTCCCAGTTCATTTGATGCATGGCTAGTTTGAGTGTCGGCACGTGGAATGTGGGAGGGATCAACTCCCCAGCTAAACGCAGAAAGATTTTGCTCTATCTTCGGAAGGTGGGGATGGATGTTGTTTTCATTCAGGAATCTCACCTTATGCCAAATGAGGTGGTAAAACTGAACACTATGGGTTGATCTGTGGTAGCCTCTTCCTCCTTCTCTTCTAAGGCTAGGGGAGTGATTATTTTAGCACGGCACACGGTCCCTATCTCTGTCCATGCGATTTTAGATGACACTCAGGGTCGGTATGTACTGGCAGATGTCACATTGTATGCATCCAGGTTCCTACTTTGTAATATTTATGCTCCCAATCAGTACTCTTGGCAATTTTATACGAACATGGTCACTAAGCTACTAAACTACTCTGAAATTCCCATAATCCTGGGTGGAGATTTTAATTTATATTCTTCTCCAATCTTGGATAAATCCCCCCCCTCCCTCGCGCTCCCCCCTCGTTACCACGTATTGGTATCCCCTATATTTGCTTGCAGTTGTCCTTAGTGGATGTGTGGCGCGCATGCTACCCATTAGAAAGGGAATTTACATGCCTCTCAGCTGCGCACCACACGTTCTCGAGGATTGATTATCTGCTGTTATCTGACTCCTTTTTCTCAAAAGTGGCTGACTCTAAAATTGAAGATATCTGTATTTCGGACCATGCTTTATGCTGGATGAAATTGATGCTCCTCTCAGAAAAATCCCCTTTTCGCTCCTGGCACTTCCCCTCTCATTTAAGCGGCTCTCTGAAATTCCGCTCCTCATTAGATGCAGCGTGGCTGGATTATCATATGCACAATGGAGAAACTCTGAGCGATGATCCTGCTCTTTTCTGGCAGGCGTCAAAATCAGTTATTCGGGGGCACATTATGTCCTATAGTAAAAAAAGGGATTTAGATTTAAACTCACAATATTTGGAAGCCCAGGCGGCTCTTACTCACTCTTTTCAGGAATTTAAATCCTCCCCCTCCCCTTCTACTAGGGAACGGTACCTTACACAAAAAACACTGTTTGATACCCTCCTTTCTCAAATGGAAGCTAAATATTCATTTTCAAGAGACTGTGGCATTTACAGATATGGCAACAAGTCTGGCAAACTGTTATCCCGTTTGTTAAAAGGCAGACACCCTAAAGTGGTCATTCACTCTCTGCTCACCCAAGGTGGGGACAGAGTACGGACCTCGGCCGAGATTGCTGAGGTGCTACAGTCTTTTTATACCACTCTTTATGCACGTCCTGTTATTAACCAGACCCACAAGTCTAGCTTTTGGTCTTCTACTGATCTGCCTCAAATGTCAGAGTCGCACTGTACCTCTCTTCTTGCACCTATCACCACTGAGGAAGTTTCTTTAGCAATAGCTGGACTGAAGACTGGTAAAACTCCGGGCCCTGACGGTTTCGCCAATGACTACTATAAAATTCTATCTACTAGACTGTGCGAACCTCTTTCTGTCTTATTTCATTCTTTTATGCAGGGTGCTTCCTTGCCCCACTATTTTAATTCTGCAGTCATAAAGGTTATCCCGAAGCCTGGCCGGGATCCTGAGTCTCCCAGTTCTTATCGTCCGATCTCCCTTCTAAACACGGATTATAAATTGTTCACTAAAATCCTCTCTAATAGACTCAAATTCATAGTCCCTGATATAGTTCATACAGACCAGACTGGATTTGTCTGGGGTCGGCAATCAGTGAGCAATATCCGAAAGGTCTTGACTGTTATGCAGTCCTTTCAGCTTTCCAAACCCACTGACACTAATGTATTATTGTCACTTGATGCCGAAAAGGCGTTCGACCTGGTCACCTGGGACCATCTGTATGAAACGCTCCACCGCTTTGGTGCACCTGAGGACTTTGTCTCTCTTATTTCCCGATTATATGAATCTCCCTCCACTCAAGTTTTGGGGAATGGTATCCTCTCTTCCCCTTTTCTTATCCAGAGTGGCACACGTCAGGGCTGCCCCTTGTCACCTTTATTATTTGCCTTAGCTTTAGAACCCCTAGCTGTTTCCCTGAGAAATTCTCCCAGATTTACTGGCATAAAAATAATGGACACCACGGTAAAATTATCACTGTATGCTGACGACATGCTTCTATTTATTTCTCATCCTGATACGTCCATCCCTGCGATTGTCTCCCTGATTGAACAATTTGGTTCCTTTGCGGGATACAAAATTAATATATCTAAATCCGAGCTTCTCCTCCTTTCAGGAGACTCTTCCCTCTTATCATTACACCCGGTCCTGTCCCGATTTCGAGTGGCTCGAGATAGTCTTAGATATTGAGGGGTTCAGATCCCTACTTCCCTCCCGGATGTATATGCGGTTAATTTTGGTCCTATTTTGTCCAAGGTGTCTAAAATCCTTACAGACTGGGCGTCTCTGCCCTTGTCTCTTATGGGTCGCGCAGAAGTTATTAAATCTGTTGTTTTTCCCAAGATTGCTTATTTTCTTCTTATGCTCCCTATTGCCCTTGTTGAGAAAGATGTCCTTTTTCTTAAACAGTGTTTCACTAGATTTCTATGGGCGGGTAAACGACCAAGAGTCCCCTACGCTAGGTTGCAGCTATTACGTGAAGAGGGAGGTATGGGAATCCCGGATCCTGTCCTATTTAGTAGAGCAGCGATGTACCAGTATATCACAGACTGGCTTTGGGGCAGATCAGTATTTACGAACTTGCCACTTGAACTGGCTGTATTCCATCCTTTCTCCCCTGCTGCACTCTTACACACCCCAAACTCCCGTCTCCCATCTGAGATAAAACATAATATTTTATTTTGGCATACATATCGAGCATGGCAGGCCACTCACACTAAAGCCCAGAGAAAACCTGACACCTCTCTTCACACTACGTTTTGGGGTAACCCATGTTTCCTTCCTGGCCTTGATAACGCACATTTTTTGAGTTGGAGAGAAAAGGGGATCACAGCTATTAGAGACATATACGACCCAGGAGGCAACTCAGTGCTTTCTTTCTCTGATATCCAGATAAAATTCGGTATTTCCCACCGGGAATTTTTTATGTACTTGCAGGCTAGACACTTTGCTCAATCCCAGTCTCACCCAATGATTTCTAAGGCTACCACAGACCCACTGAGCACCTTAATGGTGCTTACTAAAGATTGTCCTTACCATCTTAGTTACTTCAGAAACACCTTTAGGGTCTCATATAGAGACCGGCTCTGGGATTCCGTGTTGTCTTCATGGTCCAGAGATATCCCCAATATGGGATCGTGCGCTAAATTGTTAGATAACATTTTACCCACTTTTAGGTTCTTATACTCTGCCTCTTTGCAAGAGGTTCACTTGAAGACGCTTCAAAGGGCATATATAGCACCTAATCAGAGGGCACACATGGTCCCAGACGACACTGGCTGTTGCATCAAATGTACTGCGCAGAGTGCCACCTTGTACCACAATATGTGGTCTTGCCGGAAAATATCTAAGTTTTGGTACAAGGTGGTCGCTTATCTCAACACAGTATTTAACTTACGGTTAATAAAACGCCCGAAGGCTTGTTTGCTACTTGATTTTAGGGAGTGGTCTCTTGGGCCTGAAGATAGAGATATTGTTCCGGTACTCTCTGTTATCCTGACAATTGCCAAGAAACAAATTCTTAATAATTGGATCAAACCGTCTACCCCTTCTTTGATGGCTTTGAAACACATGACCCTCCGGATTATTTATTTTGAGAGGCGTGCTACTCTTCCTGATATTGAATTGGGGGTCAGGCGGTTTGCCAAGAAGTGGGAGAAGTATATTGATACTCTAGACCCGGATGTACAGTCGTTCATCTATAAACTTTTTGAGACCACAACGTGGTATCTATATAGACAAATCGATAGGGCCTCTTGACAACTTAGGCCCATGTACTGTTCCTTTGGGACCCCCTGCTGTTTTCTTAGGAAATGTAATTATATTAATTTTAATACCCCATGCTCTATGTTTAGTCTGATGCCATATGGGTACTGAACCTTCTCTTTGGTTAGAATGGCTAACCATGCCTGAATTGCTTCTTTAATATTTTTACTTAAGACTGCTTTGGCCGCTACTCATTCATGATATGATTATACTTGTATTGTTTTCCCCATTTGTTTCCCCCCCCCCCCCACCCCCCACCCCTCCTGTCTGTCTTCTTTACTGACCTCTCGGGTATACTGATGTCCTGTGAATCCTCGGGTAGAATTGTATGCTTAGCCTTAGGTATATGGTGATTTCTTATGCTGAGACGCACGTTGGTAATGTCTTCTTCATTTCCTAGACCTCATGTAGGTTAAGATTGGTTATCCTTTACCTCTTACTCAAGCCTACAATTACCGACTATGTATCTGTGATTTCACTGATGTGACTTAAAAGCACTTTACGTTGGATTATTGTAACAATACCGGTTTCTCTCCGGTTTTTGGTATGTCTGTATCATGAAGGTCTTCCCTGTTCTTGTATTTCCATAAAAAATCTAATAAAAATTGTTGAATAAAAAAAAAAAAAGTTTGGTATTTTACTCACGGCATTTCAAGGTTTTTTCTTCGTTCTGGTGATCGTAATGTGATTGACAGGAAGTGGGTGTTTCTGGGCGGAAACTGGTCGTTTTATGGGTGTGTGTGAAAAAACCCTGCCGTTTCTGGTAAAAACGCGGGAGTGGCTGGAGAAACGGGGGAGTGTCTGGGCGAACGCTGGGTGTGTTTGTGACGTCAAACCAGGAACGAAACTGACTGAACTGATCGCAGTGGCAGAGTAAGTATCGAGCTACTCAGAAACTGCTAAGAATTTTCTATTCGCAATTTTGAGAATCTTTCGTTCGCAATTCTGCTAAGCTAAGATTCACTCCCAGTAGGCGGCGGCTTAGCGTGTGCAATGCTGCTAAAAGCAGCTTGCGAGCGAACAACTCGGAATGAGGGCCTCTGTTCAGCTGCAAGCACCGGTAAGGAACCACTGCCATGGCTCTACAAATAGGCACCTTAAGTGACTTTGACATTGAAAAAGATGACTGGCTCCTCTATACTGAAAGGCTGGAACAGTATTTTCTGGTAAATAACATTGCTGTAGACAAACAAGTACCAGTACTATAAGGGAGGAAAAGCCTATGGTCTGCTCGGCAATTTAACGTCCCCTGTGAAACCTGCTACTAAGTCTTATGCAGATATTGTTAAGATTTTAGAAGAACACCTGTCTCCTAAGTCTCTCCTGATAGCAGAATGGTTCAGGTTTCATAAACGGAATCAAGAGGAATGGGAATCAGTGGCTGCATATGTGGCAGAATTAAAATGATTGTCAGAGCACTGTCAGTTTGGACGATCTTGTGTGTGGGATTTTAAGCGCGAGTGTGTAAAAATGTTTACTAACAGAGGCAGACCTCATGCGCAGTACAAGTGGCACTATCAATGGAAGCTGCAGCTAAGGATGTGATGGGGCTCCAAATACCTGGCAAGTCTGCATCACAAGTTCACAAAATGGTGACAGCAACAACAAACACGGCGCACATGGTGCCCCATTAGAAGTATGCTAGCACTGTGGTGCAGATACACATTCATCCAGGGACTGTAGGTTCAAACATGAACTGTGTAGGAAATGTAACAAAAAGGGGCATATTAAACGTGTTTGCCGGTTGCAAGCATATGAGGCTGAGGCCACTGGCGGGAGAAAGAATCACAGTACATTAAGGAATACATATGTTTTGGAAGACCACGAGGTGGACTCAGACAGTGGAAATGATATGGACAGTCTGGAAGTGTTTACAGTGAAAGGGGGTGACAAGCAAGCAATTTGGGTCACTCCACAAATCAATGGCCACCCAATTAAAATGGAACTGGACACAGGATCAGCAGCCTCTGTAATGTCACAGTAAGAGTACAAACGGCATTTTATAAATGTTAAATTAAACAAAACTTTGGTGCTGCTTAAAACATATACTGGGGGAAAATTATTCCATGCGGGGTGTTGTCCGTACTTGTGCAGTATAATGGCCAGCAGAAGACTCTGGACATATACATCATTCAAAAAGGCTGCCCAGCATTGTGGGGTCGGGAATGGCTATGAAAAATTCAATTAGACTGGTCAGTCAGCAAAAGCCTGAGCATCTCACACACCCTGCCTTTGTCCCTGAAAACAGTCCTTAACCAAGTTACAGCTGTTTTTCAGCCAGGAATTGGGACTTTGCAACATATAAAAGGGAAGCTAGTGCTCAAAAAGAGAGCTGTTCCATAAAGCACGGCCAGTACTGTACACTATCAGACAGAAGGTGGAGCTGGAGTTAGACTGGCTGGAAAGTGAGAAAATCATATCCAAGGTGGATTGGAACCCTTGGGTAAGTCCAGTAGTTCCAATTGTAAAACGAAAAATGTCAGAGTATGGCTAAGCAGGGATTTAAAGGTCACCATAAATCCAGTATTGCAAACAGATCACTACCCATTACCAAAAATTGGAGATATCTTTGCAAATCTGGCTGGAGGACAGAAGTTTAGCAAGATTGACCTAGCTGATACTTATCTGCAAATGGAGATAGAGGACAATTCATAGGTGTTCCTCACCATTAACACACACAAAGGACTTTACAGGTACAATCGGTTGATATTTGGCATTGCTTCTGCCCCTGCCCATGGACCAAGTAGTACAAGGGGTTCCTGGTACCCAGTGCTATCTGGATGACATTATTGTGACAAGTTCATCTAATGCAGAACACCTCCACAATCTTAAACTGGTGTTGCAGCGGCTTCAACAATTTAGGCTCCAAGTCAAGAGATAAGTGTGAGTTCTTCATGGCCTCTGTCACATACTGTGGGTACACGATTTATGCAAATGGACTACACAAATTTCAAGAAAAAGTGGAAGCTGTGTTAAAGGCTCCCCCACAAAAAGACGTGTCCCAGCTTCGCCCCTTCTTAAGGTTCATTAACTATTACCACAGATTCTTGCCTAACTTAGCCACAGTTGCTCCAGTTGCACCAGTTACATCAGTTGGTCCAGCAGGGTCAGAAATGGCTATGGTCTGCAGAATGTGAGCAAGCTTTCTCAAAGGCAAAGGACTTAATAACATCAGGCACAGTGTTAACCCACTACAACCTCTCGCTTCCTGTTAGAGTGGCCTGTGATGCCTTATCTTACAGCATTGGAGCTGTCATGTCACATACTATGCCAGATGGACAGGAGCGTCCAATAGCTTTTGCATCTCGGGCATTATCCAAGGCTAAACGTATCTATGCGCAGATTGCCAGCGAAGCCTTAAGCCTGGTTTGGGGAGTTAAACGATTCCATCAGTATTTCTATGGCAAAAAATTCACACTCGTGACTGACCATCAACCGCTTTTGTACATCTTTAACCCTCAGAAGGGTATTCCTGTCACGGCGGCTGAAAGGATGCAGCGCTGGGCCCTGTTCTTAGGTGGACATTGCTATACTATAGAATTCAAGCGGACTACACAACATGCCAATGCAGGCGGGTTGTCCCGACTGCCTTTACAGACTGCCCCCTTGCCACAGACAACCGAGGATTTGTGGAATGTTTTCACAATGACACAAGTGTAATGTCTTCCCATAACTGTCAGTATGATCAGATGTGAGACTGCTCGGGACCCTATCCTGGCTTAAGTACTCACAGCCACTCAAAAAGGGTATGTTGCGCCTGTGCATCGGCAGCTGGCCCCTTACTTTCATCAGAGGCTTGAGTTGACAATTGATACTGGCTGCCTCCTCTGGGGGTTGCAGATCATTGTGCCTTTCAAGCTGCATGCAAGAATTTTAGAGTATCTCCATGTGGGTCAAAATAAAGGCACTTACCAGAAGTTTTGTATGGTGACCAGGCTTGGATCTGGCTAGAGAATGTTTCGGGTGCCAATCTGTTCAAAATATGCCTGCTCCAGCACCATTACATCCATGGGAGTGGCCATCTACTCCATGGCAGAGAATACATGTGGACTTTGCGGGACCATTTCTAGGGTCCATGTACCTGGTGGTGGTGGATGCCTGTTCCAAATGGCCTGAAGTTTTTAGTTACTTCTACTACAACTGCACACATGGTGGAAGTGTTGAGGAATCTTTTTGCCAGAACAGGGGTACCAGAGCAGTTGGTCAGTGACAACGGCCCTCAGTTTACCGCTGAAGAGTTCCAGACTTTCCTGAAGAAAAACGGAATTCATCATATTACCTCCGCCCGATATCACCTGGCTACAAATGGACTGGCTAAACGCTTCATACCAACTTTTTAAAACAAGCTTGCCGTGCCATGCGCACAGACAGGGGCACTTTACAACAGAAGTTCTCCAATTTTTTGTTTGCCTACATGATTTCAGTACATGCCACAACGAATCAAACCCCAGCTATGCTGTTCCTGGGCAGGAACCTCAGGTCTCGACTGGATTTGATCAAGATGGATATTCGTGGATGGATTTGTAATCGGCAACTGAAGCAGTCTCTAAGTTTAGGTGGTACCAAAATGCGAGTTTGTCTGTAGGCCAGACTGTGTGAGCCCGTAACTATTGTGGAGAACAGAGGTGGGTAATTGCAACAGATAAACAATGTAAAGACCCACTGTCATATATAGTGGAACTTGAGCCGGGGTACTGTGGCACAGACATCTAGATCAACTGCGTGACCATACTGGATCACCTACACTTGATGGAGAAAAACCTTCTACAGAAGCTCCGGCGTCAATACCCGCACCAGTAGACACACAGCGGATTGTTCAGATGACCTGTCCGGAGTTGCACAATTGTTCCAGCCCAATGATAGTGCTGAAGTGAACACTGACACATTAAAGTCCACAGACATCTTAAGTGCTCCTGCTCCAAGTTCACAGGTCATTCATGAGGACCGCCACTATCCTTCTCGTGTAAGACATGCGCCTCAAAGACTGAACTTGTAAGATGGGTTAAGAGGCATTTATCTACGTGGGGAGGGAATTGTTAGATATTGGAATCTGACTATGGGGGTCATTCTGAGTTGTTCGCTCGTTGCCGATTTTCGCTATACTGCGATTAGTCGCTTACTGCGCATGCGCAAGGTTCGCAGAGCGAATGCGCTTACTTATTTTACACAAAAGTTAGGTATTTTACTCATGGCATATGAAGCTTTTTCATCGCTGTGCTGATCGTAGTGTGATTGACAGGAAGTGGGTGTTTCTGGGCGGAAACTGGCCGTTTTATGGAAGTGTGCGGAAAAACGCAGGCGTTCGAGTTGCAAAACGCAGGAGTGGCTAGAGAAACGGGGGAGTGGTTGGGCAAACGCTGGGTGTGTTTGTGACGTCAAACCAGGAACGAAAAGGACTGAGCTGGTCGCAATGGCTGAGTAAGTCTGGAGCTACTCAGAAACTGCTAAGAAATTTCTATTCGCAATTCTGCTAATCTTTCGTTCGCACTTCTGCTAAGCTAAGATACACTCCCAGAGGGCGGCGGCTTAGCGTGTGCAATGCTGCTAAAATCTGCTAGCGAGCGAACAACTCAGAATGACCCCCTATGTCAGATTCACATTGCTGTGCATTTGTTTTACACTTGCAGTTCCATATTTCACCACTCTCTGTTGTGCAGTGCTATTGTGCAGCTTGCTGCAAAAGTCTGTTGCTTTATGTTACTTTGCAGTAAAGTGAAAGCAGTATGCTGGTCTCAGCTCCTGGTCTCCATGTCTGAGTCAATGAGCACTTACACGGACACAACAAAAACCACACACACCTTCCAATACAAATGTAGCCAGGGTGATGAGGTCCAAATATTATTAACTTAGATAGGCCAAAAAAATACCAGCACACCACTATTGCAAAAATAATTCCAGTGTATTAAGAAGTAAGCAGCCAACAGAGTCCATAAAAAATTATAATATATAGCAACACATAGGCATGATACTTATGTCATAAACTGCCAGTGGCCCGACAGCCATTTTGGTTAGTACAAATCAAGCGTCACTCACCTGTTAATCAAAAATGCCAGCTGCACGCCAGTCGCCATAGTACACGCCAGCTGCTGGATTCCGGAGAAAGACAAGCCCGTTCTCAGAGTGTGGGGCAGGAGGAAAAGACTTCAGCCTAAACGGAATTCAAAGAAGCATGTCCACAAAATAGGGGACAGCATCAATGTTACGGTGAGCCAGAAGTGACCTGTCATTGCTAAAGAAAAAGGTAAATAAAAATGAAAAATAGCATGGAGGGCTAATTGTTAAAGGGCATCGGGTAAATACAATGAAGGTAGTTGTGCCCAACAAAACGGTATCCGGATGGTAGGTTGACACTACTTAGGTCGACAGTCAATAGGTCAACCACTATTGGTTGACATTAACATGGTCGATATAGGGAAAAGATTGACATATTAAAATGGTTGACACGGGACATGAAAATGTCAACATGGATTTTTTTTCTAAAAACCGTTTTTTCAAAACTTTTTCATACTTTACCATCCACGTGGACTACGATTGGGAATAGTAACCTGCACCGAGCGCAGCGGTAGCAGAGCATGGCACCTTGCCTGCAGCATGGCAAGCGAAGTGAGCCATGCAAGGGGACGAGGTGCACTAATTGGGGTTCCTGGTCATGTTCGAGAAAAAAACGACACCAAAAACAGTAAAAAATGCCATGTCAAACTTTTTAGGTGTCAATAACGCCCAAACGTACAATCGGATCAAAATTTGGATTGCACGTCCAATGTGTAGAATTTAATAAACTACAAAAATGTTCCAGTCACTTTTTTCCGTAAATGCTACGTGTGCTCCTTGGGTAACACCAAGAACCATGGATTAATATTTTCTTACATTAAGACGTCTCAAATTTACTGATCTATAGATTTAGCAAATCAGCTAGAGAACATGCAGAGAATGCTCCCAGCTGCTCTGATGATACAGACGCGCAGCGTAGCCACAGATTTGAGGGTTTGGGGTGAGGTGGAGCCAGGGGCGGATTGGGAACAAAAAGCGGCCCTGGAATAATTTGTACTAGTGGCACCACATGGGCAGCACCAGAGGTGTAAGGTCTAGCCATGGGCCATGGCAGCAGCACCCTCCCCCCAAGACTTTCCAGATAGTGGGCATGTCCAGCATCAAGGGGGAAGTTAAAAGGAAATAAAATTAAATATTATGAGCACATTATATGATACACCTTCAGAATTTAGGAAACTATATCATTCTTTAGAAATATATATTTTCTTGCTTATTACACCAACCGTATCCCAATCACTATTCACTAAATCTTATATGTCAGCCAAGCAGGCAGACAGAGCATACACTAGATCATCTGCAATCACAGGCTAAGTGGCAAAGTAATTTTCATATATGCAAATTATTTAGCATCTTATTCATTATGTCTATAAAAAGGACCACATGTCCTCAAACAAAACAGGCCCCATGGGTGCGTCGGCCCACCGGGAATCTTCCCTGTAAACCCTATGGCCAATCCGCCTCTGGGTGGAGCCATCTGGGTCACAGCCACAGCAAGTAATTACTACATTAAGGAAGTGCAGTCCTTATTATAGACAGCCATTTTTAGTCAGTACTGTACAGTGGCTGGTACCTCAAAGACAAAGGTTAGATGAAAAAAGAAAACAAATCTGTGTATGCACTTTAAATCAGTTAGAGTGCAGTTATGTGCTGATATGTGTGTGTGTGTGTGTGTGTGTGTGTGTGTGTGTGTGTGTGTGTGTGTGTGTGAACCTAACACCCCCGAACTTCATGTTCTGAGCATGGCTCGGGACGTCCCGCTAGACTCTGAAACCAGAACAAGGCAAAACGTCATCATCCCGCTGTCGGATTCTCATGGGTTTTGGTTTCCATATAAACAGCGCGTGTTGACGCCATTTTCTCTCCAGACTTTGGAGAGTGAACGAGACAGATATCTGTCTCTGTTTCTCTGTGGGTGGTGGCATCAGTGGGGTCAGTGTGTGCTCTGTAGCAGTGCTGCTCCTGTCCTTGTGGTGTACCCAGAGCCGGCCCTAGGCATAGGCAAACTAGGCAAATGCCTAGGGCATTTGGAATGCCTTGTGGCACAAGCAGTTTCTGCTGATTAAAATGATATGCAGCATGCCTATATTCTGTGTGTGACTTCGGGTCTATCTGCATACGAAATGCATTACTAATGTGTGGCATTATGTGTATAAGGTGTACTACAGTACTTGGTGGCGAAACGTATTGAAAGGGCACTACTGTGTGGTCTAATGTGAATAAAGAGCAATATGGAGTGGTGTATTGTGAATAAGGGGCACTACTGTGAGGAGTAACGTGGTACTATTGCATGATATAATGTGAATAAAGTTGCAGTACTGTGTTCAACTGGGGGTATTATTGTGTGGCAATACCCCTTCCCAGCAAGAACACAGTTTTGGGCTGCACACTGAATGTGCACACTGTTCCTATTTAAAATATAGGGGTAGGAGCACCAACATGAGGAGTACTATGGGTGAGGGGTGATGGTGCTGGGAAAGGGGTACAGGGTGAGAGGCAGAACTAGTGTCTGTACAAGGGGGCACCAGCCAAAAACTTGCCTAAGGCATCATATTGGTAAAGGACAGGTCTGGGTGTACCTGTGCTTTTCCTGGATGTCCTGGCTGTCACTGGTGTTTCATGTGCTGTTAGGGGTGCTGCAGCTGTACATGGGTGTTGCTGTCCTGGCTGTCACTGTGTTGTTCAGGGGGCAGGGGCACTATCCTCCTGTATGCTGTAAAAATTCAGAGGTGTTAAAATAAAAGCACACTGGTCCTGCATGCTGTGAAAATAGAGGGGTGCTGGCCCAGTCTTGTATGCTGTAAAAATTCAGGGGTGCTTCTGTTAAAATAAAAGCACACTGGCCCTGTATGCTGTAGAAATTCAGGGGTGTAGGTGTTAAAATAAAAGCACACTGGTCCTGTATGCTGTGAAAATACAGGGGCGCTGGCCCTGTCTTGTATGCTGTAAAAATTCAGGGGTGCAGTTGTTAAAATAAAAGCACACTGGCCCTGTATTCTGTAAAAATTCAGGGGTGCGGTTGTTGAAATAAAAGTACACTGGCCCTGTATGCTGTAAAAATTCAGGGGAGCTGGCCCAGTCTTGTATGCTCTAATAATTCAGGTGTGCTTCTGTTGTTAAAATAAAAGTGCACTGGTCCTGTATGCTGTAAAAATTCAGGGGTGCTGCTGTTAAAATAATATTACAATGGCCCTGTATGCTTTAAAAAAATCAGGGGTGCAGTTGTTAAAATAAAAGCAGACTGGTCCTATATGCTGTGAAAATACAGGGGTGCTGGCCCAGTCTTGTATGCTGTAAAAATTCAGGGGTGCAGTTGTTAAAATAAAAGCACACTAGCCCTGTATGCTGTAAAAATTCAGGACAGCTGTTGTTAAAATAAAAGTACACTGGCCTTTTATGCTGTAAAAATTCAGGGGTGCAGTTGTTAAAATAAAAGCACACTGGTCCTGTGTGCTGTGAAAATGCAGAGGTGCTGGCCCAGTCTTGTATGCTGTAAAAATTCAGGGGTGCTTCTGATAAAATAAAAGCACACTGGTTCTGTATGCTGTAAAAATACAGGGGTGCTGCTGTTAAAATAATATTACACTGGCCCTTTATGTTGTAAAAATTCAGGGGTGCAGTTGTTAAAATAAAAGCACACTGGTCCTGTATGCTGTAACAATACAGGGGTGCTGTGAAAATAAAGGGGCACTGTTCTGTGTACTGTAATAATATAGGGGTGCTATCCTGTGAAATGGAGAAAAACAATTTGGAGGAAAAAATAGTGGAAGATCAGGAACCACTTCCAGTTCCTAGTACTAGTGCTGAAGCTGCTGAAGCCACCAGTCATGACATTTATGATGCAATTCCATCAACGTCGTCTGCTAAGGCCGATGCCCAATGTCATAGAGGGCATGTAAAATCCAAGAAGCAAAAATTAATAATCAGAAAAAAAAAGAAATTATGTGATGAGAAATGTAAAATTGGCAATATGCCATTCACGACACGAAGTCGCAAGGAAAGGCTAAGGCCTTGGTCTATGTTCATGACTAGTGGCTCAGCTTCTCATGAGGATGGAAGCCCTTCTCCCTCTCAAAAAATTTAAAAAATTAAGCTTGTTAAAGCACTGGAAAAAACAACTGTGCATTCAGAGATATCACAAATCCCCAAGGAGAATCCAAGTGTGTCCACGGTTGCGATGTCTAGGCCTGACCTTCCCAAGACTGTATGGAAACTGGAAAGAGGAGGCTCCTACCACCATTTGCATGCCCCCTGCAAGTGCAGGAAGGAGCATCACCAGTCCAGTTGCTGATATTGAGATTGAAGATGTCACTGTAGACGTACACCAGGATGAGGAGGATATTGGTGTAGCTGGTGCTGAGGAGGAAGTTGATGATGAGGATTCTGATGTGATGTGGTTTGTTTGAATAAGGCACCAGTGAAGACCATTGTCCATGGGATGAGAAAGCCCATTGTCATACCTGGGCAAAATACCAAAAAAGCCACCTCTTCTGTGTGGAATTATTTCTGCACAACGGGTGTCAAACCGTGCGTTGCCTTTGTCATTCCGTAATAAGTAGGGGTAAGGACGTTAACCACCTAGGAACATCCTCCCTTATACATCACCTGCACTGCATTCATCAGAAGCCATTGTCAAGTTCAGAAACTTTGGACAAGAGCGTAGCAGTCCACTGACACCTAAATCCCTTCTTCCTGTTGTACTTAAGCTCCTGCAAGCCACATCACCAACTTCCTCAACATCAATTTCCTCCCCAGTCAGGAACGTAAGTAGTCCTGCAGGCCATGTCACTGGCATGACTGATGAGTTCTCTCCTAACTGGGATCCCTCCTGAGGATCCTTGAGTGGTACGGCTACTGCTGCTGCTACCGCTGCTGTTGTTGCTGCTGGGAATCGAACATCATCCCAGAGGGGACATTGGAAGACCACTTGTACTACTTCAACTAAGTAATTGACTGTCCAACAGTCCTTTGCGAGGAAGATGAAATATGACAGCAGTCACACTGTTGCAAAGCAGATTATTGAGGCCATAACAACTATACTAATGTTAGACATGCGTCCGGAATCCACCATTAGTGCAGTGGGATTTAGACAGTTGATGGACGTACTGTGTCCCCGGTACCAAATCCCATCTTGATTCCACTTCACTAGGCAAGCGATTCCCGGACTGTACAGCGACATTAAGAAAAGCGTCCTCAGTGTCCTGAAAAATGCGGTTGTACTCACTGTCCACTTAACCAAGGACAAGTGAAGCAGGGCAAACTAAGGACTACATGACTGTGACAGCCCACTGGGTAGATCTATTGCCTCCCTTAGCAACAACAGCAGCGGCACCAGTAGCAGCATCTCACAAACGCCAACTCGTTCCTAAGCAGGCTATACTGTGTATCACCGGTTTCTGTAACAAGCACACCACTGACAACCTCTTATAACAATCGAGGGACATCATCGCACAATGGCTTACCCCACTTAAGCTCAACATCAATTTCCTCCCCAGTCAGGAACGTAAGTAGTCCTGCAGGCCATGTCTCCTGGGGATTTGTGATATCGGACAACTCCACCAATATAGGAGGTAATTCAGAGTTGATTGCAGCAGCAAATTTGTTAGCAGTTGGGCAAAACCATGGGGGTCATTCCGAGTTGTTCGCTCGTTGCCATTTTTCACAACGGAGTGATTAGGTGGAAAATGCGCATGGTACGCAGCGCGCATGCGTTAAGTAATTCAACACAAAACTTTGGAGATTTACACAAGCTCGAGCAACGTTTTTTCAACACTCGAGTGATCGTAGTGTGATTGACAGGATGTTTCTGGGTGGAAACTGGCCATTTTCAGGGAGTGTGCTAAAAAACGCAGGCGTGCCTGGTAAAAACGCAGGAGTGGCTGGAAAAACGGGGGAGTGGCTGGCCGAACGCAGGGCGTGTTTGTGACATCAAAGCAGGATCTAAACGGACTGAGGTGATCGCAATCTAGGAGTAGGTCTGGAGTTACTCAGTAACTGCAAGGAATTATTTAGTAGCAGCTAGCGAGCGAACTCGGAATGAAGGCCCATGGCCCTCATTCCGAGTTGTTCGCTCGCTAGCTGCTTTTAGCAGCATTGCAAACGCTAGGCCGCCGCCCTCTGGGAGTGTATCTTAGCTTAGCAGAATTGCGAACGAAAGATTAGCAGAATTGCTACTAAATAATTCCTTGCAGTTTCTGAGTAGCTCCAGGCCTACTCCTAGATTGCGATCAGCTCGGTCCGTTCAGTTCCTGGTTTGACGTCACAAACACGCCCTGCGTTCGGCCAGCCACTCCCTCGTTTCTCCAGACACTCCTGCGTTTTTACCAGGCACGCCTGCGTTTTTTAGCACACTCCCGGAAAACGCTCAGTTACCACCCAGAAACGCCCCTTTCCTGTCAATCACTCACCGATCAGTAGTGCGACTGAAAAGCGGCGCACGAACAACAGCAAAACTGCTAAGTTTTTAGTTAAATAACTAAGCACATGCGCGCTGCGTACCATGGGGGTAATTCCAAGTTGATCGTAGCAGGATTTTTGATAGCAATTGGGCAAAACCATGTGCACTGCATGGGAGGCAGATATAACATGTGCAGAAAGAATTAGATTTGGGTGGGTTATTTTATTTCTGTGCAGGGTAAATACTGGCTGCTTTATTTTTACACTGCAATTTAGATTTCAGTTTGAACACACCCCACCCGAATCTAACTCTCTCTGCACATGTTATATCTGCCTCCCATGCAGTGCACATGGTTTTGCCCAATTGCTAACAAAAATCCTGCTGCGATCAACTTGGAATTACCCCCCATACGCATGCACATTTAGCAGCAAATCGCAGCATAGCGAAAATCGGCAACGAGCGAACAACTCGGAATGACCACCCATGTGCTCTGCAGGTGTGGCAGATATAACATTTGCAGAGAGAGTTAGATTTGGGTGGGTTATTTTGTTTCTGTGCAGGGTAAATACTGGCTGCTTTATTTTTACACTGCAATTTAGATTTCAGTTTGAACACACCCCACCCAAATCTAACTTCTCTGCACGTTATATCTGCCCCCTCCCGCAACCCTGCAGTGCACATGGGGGGTCATTCCGAGTTGTTCGCTCGTTATTTTTTTCTCGCAACGGAGCGATTAGTCTCTAATGCGCATGCGCAATGTCCGCAGTGCGACTGCGCCAAGTAAATTTGCTATGCAGTTAGGTATTTTACTGACGGCATTACAAGGTTTTTTCTTCGGTCTGGTGACCGTAATGTGATTGACAGGAAGTGGGTGTTTCTGGGCGGAAACTGTCCGTTTTATGGGTGTGTGCGAAAAAACACTACCGTTTCTGGGAAAAACGCGGGAGTGGCTGGAGAAACGGAGGAGTGTCTGGGCGAACGCTGGGTGTGTTTGTGACGTCAAACCAGGAACGACAAGCACTGAACTGATCGCACTGGCTGAGTAAGTCTCGAGCTACTCAGAAACTGCACAGAGAAGTCTTTTCGCAATATTGCGAATCTTTCGTTCGCAATTTTGAGAAGCTAAGATTCACTCCCAGTAGGCGGCGGCTTAGCGTGTGCAATGCTGCTAAAAGCAGCTTGCGAGCGAACAACTCGGAATGAGGGCCATGGTTTTGCCTAGCTGCTAACAAATTTGCTGCTGCGATCAACAGGCCCATTGTGCGTGCATTACATCTGGCCAAATTCCAGCACGTACCATGTTTTGCTCACACAATTAATTTGGTGGTGCAGAATTTTTTGAAAAATGACAGGGGAGTGCAGAAGATGCTGTCAGTTGCCCGAAAAATTGCAGGCCACTTTCGACATTCAGCGACTACATGCCACAGACTGGAGCACCAGCAAGCACTCCTGAACTGCCCTGCCATCACCTGAAGCAAGAGGTGGTAACGAGGTGGAATTCAAAACTCTTTATGCTTCAGAGGATGGAGGAGCAGCAAAAGGCCATTCAAGACTTTACATCCAAATACGATATAGGCAAAGGAGGGGGAATGCACCTGACTCAAGTGCAGTGGAGAATGATTTCCATTTTGTGCAAGGTTCTCCAACCCTTCGTACTTGCCACACGTGAAGTCAGTTCAGACACTGCCAGCTTGAGTCAGGTCATTCCCCTCATAAAGCGTTTGCAGAAGCAGCTGGAGAAATTGAAGGAGGAGCTAAGACGGAGCGATTCCGCTAAATATGTGGGACTTGTGGATGGAGCCGTTCATTCGCTTTGCCAGGATTCAAGGGTGGTCAGTCTGTTGAAATCAGAGTACATTTTGGCCACCGTGCTCAATCCTAGGTTTAAAGCAGGGGTGGGGAACCTCCGGCCTGCGGGCCGTATAAGGCCCGCGAAGCCGTTTGGTCCGGCCCACCCGCTCCTCTCAGTGAGACACGCTGCCGCACAGTCCGGCGGCTGCTTGTCTCACCTGTCTCCACACGGAGGAGAGCGTGGCTATTGTCGGGCGGCGGCGGCGTGTAGGACTTGAAACCAGCTGCCGGTTCGTGAGCCAATCAGAGCTCGCGGACCGGCATCCGCGGCTCCTGATTGGCTGCCGGTCCGCGAGCTCTGATTGGCTCTCGAACCGGCGGCTGGTTTCAAGTCTTACACGCCGCCGCCCAACATAGCCGCGCTCTCCTCCGTGTCCCCGCCGAAAGGAGCGGTAAGCGGGATGGGGGGGCGGAGATGGGGGGGAGGGGGTGGGGGGCATCTGTATACCTGGCACTGAGGGGCATTTGTATACCTGGCACTGTGGGGACATCTGTATACCTGGCACTGTGGGGGCATCTGTATACCTGGCACTGTGAGGGGCATTTGTATACCTGGCACTGTGGGGGCATCTATATACCTGGCACTGTGGGGACATCTGTATACCAGGCACTGTGAGGGGCATCTGTATACCTGGCACTGTGGGGGCATCTGTATACCTGGCAATGTGAGGGGCATTTGTATACCTGGCACTGTGAGGGGCATTTGTATACCTGGCACTGTGGGGGCATTTGTATACCTGGCACTGTGGGGGGCATCTGTATACCTGGCACTGTGGGGGGCATCTGTATAACTGGCACTGTGGGGGCATTTGTATACCTGGCACTGTGGGGGCATCTGTATGCCTGGCACTGCGAGGGGCATTTGTATACCTGGCACTGTGGGGGCATTTGTATACCTGGCACTGTGGGGGCATCTGTATACCTGGCACTGTGGGGACATCTGTATACCTGGCACTGTGAGGGGCATCTGTATACCTGGCACTGTGGGGGCATCTGTATACCTGGCAATGTGAGGGGCATTTGTATACCTGGCACTGTGGGGGCATTTGTATACCTGGCACTGTGGGGGCATTTGTATACCTGGCACTGTGGGGGGCATCTGTATACCTGGCACTGTGGGGGCATTTGTATACCTGGCACTGTGAGGGCATCTGTATGCCTGGCACTGTGAGGGGCATTTGTATACCTGGCACTGTGGGGGCATTTGTATACCTGGCACTGTGGGGGCATCTGTATACCTGGCACTGTGAGGGGCATTTGTATACCTGGCACTGTGGGGGGAATTGTGGATCTGGCACTGCACTATTGGGGGCATATGTGTATCACGTCCCATTTTAACTGGCCACACCCATTTTTTTGGCGCGCGCGGGGGCAGACTTGTATGGCCCCCGAAGGATTTTATAAATATCCAAATGGCCCTCGGTAGAAAAAGGGTTCCCCACCCCTGGTTTAAAGCCTACGTCATATCTCTTTCCGGCAGACACAAGTCTGCAGAGGTTCAAAGACCTGCTGGTGAGAAAATTGTGAACTCAAGCGGAATGTGACCCATCTACAACTCCTTCTTCATTTTCTCCCTCAACTGGTTCTGCAAGGAAAAGGATAAAATTTTCGAGCCCAACCGCTGGTGGTGATGCAGGGCAGTCAGAGGCAAGTGTTGACATCTGGTCCGGACTAAAGAAGCTGCCAACAATTACTGACATGTCTACCACCACTGTGTTTGATGCTGTCACCAATGAAAGAATGGTGAAGGATTATATGGGTGACAGCATCCAAGCAGGCATGTCAGACAGTCCGCATGTATACTGGCAGGAAAAAGAGGCAATTTGGAGGCCCTTGCACAAACTGGCTTTATTTTACCTAAGTTGCCCCCCTCCAGTGTGTACTTCGAAAGAGTGTTTAGTGCAGGAGGTTACTTCCACAAAATGTGGAGAAGATGATGTTTATCAAAATGAATTATAAATTCTTCCAGGAAGACCTTTACCAGCAATTGCTTCCAGAAAGAACACAGGGACCTGTGATGGTGGAGTCCAGTGGGGACGAATTAATACTCTGTGAGGATGAGGATGTACACACTGAAAGGGGTGAGGAATCGGCGGATGAGGACCACATCTTGCCTATGTAGAGCCAGTTTGTGCAAGGAGAGATTAATTGTTTCTTTTTGGTGGGGGGAATAATTGCTTCTTTTTTTGTGGGGGCCCAAACAAACCAATCATTTCAGCCACAGTCGTTTGGCAGACCCTGTCGCTGAAATGATGGGTTGGTTAAAGTGTGCATGTCCGGTTTATACAACATAAGGGTGGGTGGGAGGAGGGCCCAAGGACAATTCCATCTTGCGCCTCTTTTTTTCCCCTTTGCACTATGTGCTCTTTGGGGCCTAGTTTTTAAAACTGCCATCCTGTCTGCCACTGCAGTGCCACTCCTAGATGGGCAAGGTGTTTGTGCCGTCCACTTGTGTCGTTTAGCTTAGTCATCCAGCGACCGCGGTGCAACCTTTTGGCCTAAAAACAATATTATGAGGTGTTCAGAATAGACTGTAAATGAGTGGAAATGAATGTTATTGAGGTTAATAATACCGTAGGATCAAAATTACCCCCAAATTAGGTGATTTTAGCTGTTATTATGTTCTTTTCAAAACTCATCCAGATCCAAAACCAAAACCCGAATGGGTGGTTTTGGCAAAACAAATCCAGATCCAAAACACGAGCGGGGATCCAGATCCACAACCAAAACACAAAACCCGAAAAGTGTCCGCCGCACTAATTGGGATTCCCGGTCACTCTACGAAGAAAACAACACCAAAAAAAACATAAAAAAACTCGTCGACCTTTTGGCCTGTCGACCTAGAACATGTCGACCTTCTGACCCTGTCGACCTAGTGACTGTCGACCTATAGTGGTCAACCTAAATATTGTCGACCTAGACACTGTCGATCTAATGATCCACACCCCTGAATATATATATATATATATATATATATATATATATATTCTACCTGTTCGTCGCATGGGAGTTTCTGCTTTTCACGGTTGTAAATATAAATGAGTATTAAAAATTTGGTAAATCTATAGAACTGTAAATCGGAGATGTCTAAATGTAAGTAAATACTAATCCATAGTTCTTGGCGTTACCTGAGGAGCATCCGTAGCAGATATGGTAATAAGTGAGGACCATTTTTGTAGTTTATTAAATTCTACACACTGGAGGTGAAATCCAAATGTTGATCCGATTGTCCATTTGGGCATTATCGTTCCTGCAACGCAATCCACGCATCAGTAATGACGTCATTATATCAACACCCTTTTCATTCCCTTGGGGGAGGTTTTTTAAAATTGATGCAGTTAATTTCCAGAAAGTCAGGATCCCAGCGGTTAAAATGCTGACGCTGGAATCCCGACAACAGTCAAAATTCCAGTCGGTCAACCGCCGCATGGTAGTCCCACTAGGGTGGTGGTCCACGCCACCACCCAAGGGGGAATATAATAGTGCGGCAAGCGAAGCTAGCCACCGAGCCCGCGTAAGGACAGGGCAGCCATCAGGGGTGGACTGGTGTCCAGGGCCTTTACAGAGAGGGGGGACCACCCCTGGCTAATACCGCCAATACTTGTAGAGCTGCACTACTATGTGAATCAATAGCAGGCTGATGCGCAGTGAGGACGTCTTAAAACAAGTCTTATCTGCGCATCAGCTCTCTGTAAACTGTATCTGTTGGTCTGCAACACTCCACCTACATGTAACGTCACAATGAATTACATCACATAGGGGTGGAACAGTGCGGTAGAATCTTTTTTATGGGAGGGAGGGAGTTTTGTCAGTCCTGGGCCCCACAATTTCTGATGGCAGCCCTGCGTGGGGACATGCTGCGCTCGATGTTGGGATTTTGACTGTTGGGATTCCTGCATAGGTATTTTGACCGTCGGGATCCCAACTGTCGGCAATTCCTACTGGAATCCTCTTAAAATTCTAATTATGTAGTTTTCCTATTTCCCAACTGCAGAATACCTATGTTAAATTTCATCTTCTTAGCATATAAGAAAGTAAGAGAATTCGTGATGAGTGAGTGAGTGAGTGAGGGCTTTTGCAGTTTTGTAGTTAAACTCTACACACCGAATTGTGATCCGATTGTCCGTTTGGGCGCTATCGTTCATGCAACGCAAGCCATGCATCGGTAATGATGTCATTATGTCAAGCCCCTTTTCATCCCCTTAGGGGAGGTTTATTAAAATTCTAATTACGTAGTTCTCCTATTTCCCACCTGAAGAATACCTATTTTAAATATCAGCTTCCTAAGTAAGTAAGAGAATTGGTCAATTAGTCAGTCACTGAGTGAGTGAGTGAGTGAGTGAGTGAGTGAGTGAGTGAGTGAGTGAGTGAGTAGGGGCTTTCGCATGTGTGTGTGTTTGTGTGTGTGTATATATAAACATATTTACAACACTACGCTTCATAATTAATTGTGTCTGATGTTACTAATAGCCCTTTTCCACTACCTCCCTGGATATTGAACATGGTTTTAAAGCCATGTCGTGGCTTCAAACCCTGTTTACACGGCTGGCTAGACCCAGGTTATTGCCTGGGTTTCCCTCTGACCAGTGGCGTCACAAGGGGGATGCGGGGGGTGCGGCCTGCTCCCGGGTGTCACCCGCCGAGGGGTGACACCAAAATGCCGGCTCCTGCACACTGACAGGAGCCGAGTGCTGCACTTTTATATTATGTGCAGCACTCGGCTCCTGTCACTGTGTAGGAGCCAGCACTGCAGGGACAGCACCCCTGGGAGTCGGCCCTCACCTCTCACACCGCCCAGTGACATAAAAAAGGGTGACGGGACGCAAAGCCCTGCCCCCTCCCGCAAAGCCCGTCCCCTTTTCGTGCCTTCAATGGGCTAAAAACGGGTGCCGCTCGTGAAGCCCCGCCCCTCTATTTAATCCCACGAAGACCCGCCCATTTTTACTCACTGCCGCAGCGGGTGTTACAAAGGTAAGTGATGCCTGTGACAGTGCATGGAGATGACATCCTCTCCAAGCGTAGATGAGACAGCTCTCCAAATGATTGTAACTGTAACCTAGATCATTCACAAGTCCATCCCTGCTTATTACACGGGTTGGACTCCCAGGTCACTGGAGCCAGGTTATTTTTTGGAGACCTTAGTCCAATGAGCCTTGAACCGTGTTAATTCGGCAATAACCACAAGTTATTGCGGCAGTGGAAAAGGGACAGCTGCGAATTTGGCCACTGGGACCTATTACGTTTTTGGCAGTGGTGGCTGCTGCACTACCAGGATCTGCAAATGCAAACCAGAAGTCTTTCATGTTCTCCGGGTAGCGGGCACTTAGGGGTGCCATTAGCTGGGAGGCACTGGCTCCGCTTCCAGTTAGCTAACCAGTGCTGTCACACTGCCTGGCCATATGGTAACCACCCTAACCACACCCCACCCCGTCCTCCAGAACAATGACATACATACTCACCCTGCAGAGTATTGCCCCTCTTCCTGCAGAGTATTATACCTCTCCCTGCAGAGCATTGTCTACCCCCTGTAGAGAATTGCCCATTTCCCTTTAGAGTATCACTCCTCTCCCTTTAGAGCAGGCATTCCCAACCACGGTCCTCAAGACACACTAACAGTGCAGGTTTTTGTGATATCCAGGCTTCAGCACAGGTGACTTAATTAGTAGCTCAGTTATTAGGGATGAGCGGGTTCGGTTCCTCGGAATCTGAACCCGCCCGAACTACAGTTTTTTTCACACGGGGCCGAGCGACTCGGATCTTCCCGCCTTGCTCGGTTAACCCGAGCGCGCCCGAACGTCATCATCCCGCTGTCGGATTCTCGCGAGGCTCGGATTCTATCGCGAGACTCGGATTCTATATAAGGAGCCGTGCGTCGCCGCCATTTTCACACGTGCATTGAGATTCATAGGGAGAGGACGTGGCTGGCGTCCTCTCCGTGTATAGAGAAGAGAGTGAGACAGTAGAGAGAGACACAGTAGTAATTTTGGGGAGCATTAGGAGGAGTACTAGTAGTTACTTGCTGAAGTGATAGATAGTGTGACTGTATTATCTGACTTGTGGGGGAGACACTGACAGTGGGGAGCAGTTAGAGTCTGAGAGCAGGACTCAGGAGTACATATAACGTACAGTGCACACTTTTGCTGCCAGAGTGCCGCACTGCCATTGTGACCACACTGACCACCAGTATAATATATATTGTGATTGTCTGCTTAGGAGTACTACTTGCAAGTTGCTGATAGTGTGACCACTGACCAGTGACCTGACCACCAGTTTAATAATCACCACCAGTGAGTTTAATATATATATATATATATATAATTGTATATAATATATATATAATATTGTATACCACCTACCCGTGGTTTTTTTTTTCTTTCTTCTTTATACATACTACTATAGTAGCTTACTGTAGCAGTCTGCGGTGCTGCTGAGCTGACAGTGTCCAGCAGGTCCGTCATCAGTCATTACATAATAAATATATCTACCTGTCCGGCTGCAGTACTAGTGTGATATTATATATATATATTGATTTCATCTCATTATCATCCAGTCTATATTAGCAGCAGACACAGTACGGTAGTCCACGGCTGTAGCTACCTCTGTGTCGGCAGTCGCTCGTCCATCCATAATTGTATACCACCTACCCGTGGTTTTTTTTTTCTTTCTTCTTTATACATACTACTATAGTAGCTTACTGTAGCAGTCTGCGGTGCTGCTGAGCTGACAGTGTCCAGCAGGTCCGTCATCAGTCATTACATAATAAATATATATACCTGTCCGGCTGCAGTACTAGTGATATTATATATATATATATATATATATTGATTTCATCTCATTATCATCCAGTCTATATTAGCAGCAGACACAGTACGGTAGTCCACGGCTGTAGCTACCTCTGTGTCGGCAGTCGCTCGTCCATCCATAATTGTATACCACCTACCCGTGGTTTTTTTTTTCTTTCTTCTTTATACATACTACTATAGTAGCTTACTGTAGCAGTCTGCGGTGCTGCTGAGCTGACAGTGTCCAGCAGGTCCGTCATCAGTCATTACATAATAAATATATATACCTGTCCGGCTGCAGTACTAGTGTGATATTATATATATATATATATTGATTTAATCTCATTATCATCCAGTCTATATTAGCAGCAGACACAGTACGGTAGTCCACGGCTGTAGCTACCTCTGTGTCGGCAGTCGCTCGTCCATCCATAATTGTATACCACCTAACCGTGGTTTTTTTTTTTTCTTTCTTCTTTATACATACTACTATAGTAGCTTACTGTAGCAGTCTGCGGTGCTGCTGAGCTGACAGTGTCCAGCAGGTCCGTCATCAGTCATTACATAATAAATATATATACCTGTCCGGCTGCAGTACTAGTGATATTATATATATATATATTGATTTCATCTCATTATCATCCAGTCTATATTAGCAGCAGACACAGTACGGTAGTCCACAGCTGTAGCTACCTCTGTGTCGGCAGTCGCTCGTCCATCCATAATTGTATACCACCTACCCGTGGTTTTTTTTTTCTTTCTTCTTTATACATACTACTATAGTAGCTTACTGTAGCAGTCTGCGGTGCTGCTGAGCTGACAGTGTCCAGCAGGTCCGTCATCAGTCATTACATAATAAATATATCTACCTGTCCGGCTGCAGTACTAGTGTGATATTATATATATATATATTGATTTCATCTCATTATCATCCAGTCTATATTAGCAGCAGACACAGTACGGTAGTCCACGGCTGTAGCTACCTCTGTGTCGGCAGTCGCTTGTCCATCCATAATTGTATACCACCTACCCGTGGTTTTTTTTTTTCTTTCTTCTTTATACATACTACTATAGTAGCTTACTGTAGCAGTCTGCGGTGCTGCTGAGCTGACAGTGTCCAGCAGGTCCGTCATCAGTCATTACATAATAAATATATCTACCTGTCCGGCTGCAGTACTAGTGTGATATAATATATATTGATTTCATCTCATTATCATCCAGTCTATATTAGCAGCAGACACAGTACGGTAGTCCACGGCTGTAGCTACCTCTGTGTCTTTTAGTTGTGCCTATTAAAATATGGAGAACAAAAATGTTGAGGTTCCAAAATTAAGGAAAGATCAAGATCCACTTCCACCTCGTGCTGAAGCTGCTGCCACTAGTCATGGCCGAGACGATGAAATGCCAGCAACGTCGTCTGCCAAGGCCGATGCCCAATGTCATAGTACAGAGCATGTAAAATCCAAAACACCAAATATCAGTAAAAAAAGGACTCCAAAATCTAAAATAAAATTGTCGGAGGAGAAGCGTAAACTTGCCAATATGCCATTTACCACACGGAGTGGCAAGGAACGGCTGAGGCCCTGGCCTATGTTCATGGCTAGTGGTTCAGCTTCACATGAGGATGGAAGCACTCAGCCTCTCGCTAGAAAACTGAAAAGACTCAAGCTGGCAAAAGCACCGCAAAGAACTGTGCGTTCTTCGAAATCTCAAATCCACAAGGAGAGTCCAATTGTGTCGGTTGCGATGCCTGACCTTCCCAACACTGGACGTGAAGAGCATGCGCCTTCCACCATTTGCACGCCCCCTGCAAGTGCTGGAAGGAGCACCCGCAGTCCAGTTCCTGATAGTCAGATTGAAGATGTCAGTGTTGAAGTACACCAGGATGAGGAGGATATGGGTGTTGCTGGCGCTGGGGAGGAAATTGACAAGGAGGATTCTGATGGTGAGGTGGTTTGTTTAAGTCAGGCACCCGGGGAGACACCTGTTGTCCGTGGGAGGAATAGGGCCGTTGACATGCCTGGTGAAAATACCAAAAAAATCAGCTCTTCGGTGTGGAAGTATTTCACCAGAAATGCGGACAACATTTGTCAAGCCGTGTGTTGCCTTTGTCAAGCTGTAATAAGTAGGGGTAAGGACGTTAACCACCTCGGAACATCCTCCCTTATACGTCACCTGCAGCGCATTCATAATAAGTCAGTGACAAGTTCAAAAACTTTGGGCGACAGCGGAAGCAGTCCACTGACCAGTAAATCCCTTCCTCTTGTAACCAAGCTCACGCAAACCACCCCACCAACTCCCTCAGTGTCAATTTCCTCCTTCCCCAGGAATGCCAATAGTCCTGCAGGCCATGTCACTGGCAATTCTGACGAGTCCTCTCCTGCCTGGGATTCCTCCGATGCATCCTTGCGTGTAACGCCTACTGCTGCTGGCGCTGCTGTTGTTGCTGCTAGGAGTCGATGGTCATCCCAGAGGGGAATTCGTAAGCCCACTTTTACTACTTCCACCAAGCAATTGACTGTCCAACAGTCCTTTGCGAGGAAGATGAAATATCACAGCAGTCATCCTGTTGCAAAGCGGATAACTGAGGCCTTGACAACTATGTTGGTGTTAGACGTGCGTCCGGTATCCGCCGTTAGTTCACAGGGAACTAGACAATTTCTTGAGGTAGTGTGCCCCCGTTACCAAATACCATCTAGGTTCCACTTCTCTAGGCAGGCGATACCGAGAATGTACACGGACGTCAGAAAAAGACTCACCAGTGTCCTAAAAAATGCAGTTGTACCCAATGTCCACTTAACCACGGACATGTGGACAAGTGGAGCAGGGCAGGGTCAGGACTATATGACTGTGACAGCCCACTGGGTAGATGTATGGACTCCCGCCGCAAGAACAGCAGCGGCGGCACCAGTAGCAGCATCTCGCAAACGCCAACTCTTTCCTAGGCAGGCTACGCTTTGTATCACCGGTTTCCAGAATACGCACACAGCTGAAAACCTCTTACGGCAACTGAGGAAGATCATCGCGGAATGGCTTACCCCAATTGGACTCTCCTGTGGATTTGTGGCATCGGACAACGCCAGCAATATTGTGTGTGCATTAAATATGGGCAAATTCCAGCACGTCCCATGTTTTGCAAATACCTTGAATTTGGTGGTGCAGAATTTTTTTAAAAACGACAGGGGCGTGCAAGAGATGCTGTCGGTGGCCAGAAGAATTGCGGGACACTTTCGGCGTACAGGCACCACGTACAGAAGACTGGAGCACCACCAAAAACGCCTGAACCTGCCCTGCCATCATCTGAAGCAAGAAGTGGTAACGAGGTGGAATTCAACCCTCTATATGCTTCAGAGGTTGGAGGAGCAGCAAAAGGCCATTCAAGCCTATACAATTGAGCACGATATAGGAGGTGGAATGTACCTGTCTCAAGCGCAGTGGAGAATGATTTCAACGTTGTGCAAGGTTCTGCAACCTTTTGAACTTGCCACACGTGAAGTCAGTTCAGACACTGCCAGCCTGAGTCAGGTCATTCCCCTCATCAGGCTTTTGCAGAAGAAGCTGGAGGCATTGAAGGAGGAGCTAAAAGGGAGTGATTCCGCTAGGCATGTGGGACTTGTGGATGGAGCCCTTAATTCGCTTAACAAGGATTCACGGGTGGTCAATCTGTTGAAATCAGAGCACTACATTTTGGCCACCGTGCTCGATCCTAGATTTAAAACCTACCTTGGATCTCTCTTTCCGGCAGACACAAGTCTGCTGGGGTTCAAAGACCTGCTGGTGACAAAATTGTCAAGTCAAGCGGAACGCGACCTGTCAACATCTCCTCCTTCACATTCTCCCGCAACTGGGGGTGCGAGGAAAAGGCTCAGAATTCCGAGCCCACCCGCTGGCGGTGATGCAGGGCAGTCTGGAGCGACTGCTGATGCTGACATCTGGTCCGGACTGAAGGACCTGACAACGATTACGGACATGTCGTCTACTGTCACTGCATATGATTCTCTCCCCATTGAAAGAATGGTGGAGGATTATATGAGTGACCGCATCCAAGTAGGCACGTCAGACAGTCCGTACTTATACTGGCAGGAAAAAGAGGCAATTTGGAGGCCCTTGCACAAACTGGCTTTATTCTACCTAAGTTGCCCTCCCACAAGTGTGTACTCCGAAAGAGTGTTTAGTGCCGCCGCTCACCTTGTCAGCAATCTGCGTACGAGGTTACTTCCAGAAAATGTGGAGAAGATGATGTTCATTAAAATGAATTATAATCAATTCCTCCGTGGAGACATTGACCAGCAGCAATTGCCTCCACAAAGTACACAGGGAGCTGAGATGGTGGATTCCAGTGGGGACGAATTGATAATCTGTGAGGAGCGGGATGTACACGTTGATATATCGGAGGATGATGATGAGGTGGACATCTTGCCTCTGTAGAGCCAGTTTGTGCAAGGAGAAATTAATTGCTTCTTTTTCGGTGGGGGTCCAAACCAACCCGTCATTTCAGTCACAGTCGTGTGGCAGACCCTGTCACTGAAATGATGGGTTGGTTAAAGTGTGCATGTCCTGTTTATACAACATAAGGGTGGGTGGGAGGGTCCTGTTTATACAACATAAGGGTGGGTGGGAGGGCCCAAGGACAATTCCATCTTGCACCTCTTTTTTCTTTCATTTTTATTTGCGTCATGTGCTGTTTGGGGAGTGTTTTTTGGAAGGGCCATCCTGCGTGACACTGCAGTGCCACTCCTAGATGGGCCAGGTGTTTGTGTCGGCCACTAGGGTCGCTTAGCTTACTCACACAGCTACCTCATTGCGCCTCTTTTTTTCTTCTTTGCGTCATGTGCTGTTTGGGGAGTGTTTTTTGGAAGGGCCATCCTGCGTGACACTGCAGTGCCACTCCTAGATGGGCCAGGTGTTTGTGTCGGCCACTAGGGTCGCTTATCTTACTCACACAGCTACCTCATTGCGCCTCTTTTTTTCTTCTTTGCGTCATGTGCTGTTTGGGGAGTGTTTTTTGGAAGGGCCATCCTGCGTGACACTGCAGTGCCACTCCTAGATGGGCCAGGTGTTTGTGTCGGCCACTAGGGTCGCTTAGCTTACTCACACAGCTACCTCATTGCGCCTCTTTTTTTCTTCTTTGCGTCATGTGCTGTTTGGGGAGTGTTTTTTGGAAGGGCCATCCTGCGTGACACTGCAGTGCCACTCCTAGATGGGCCAGGTGTTTGTGTCGGCCACTAGGGTCGCTTAGCTTACTCACACAGCTACCTCATTGCGCCTCTTTTTTTCTTCTTTGCGTCATGTGCTGTTTGGGGAGTGTTTTTTGGAAGGGCCATCCTGCGTGACACTGCAGTGCCACTCCTAGATGGGCCAGGTGTTTGTGTCGGCCACTAGGGTCGCTTATCTTACTCACACAGCTACCTCATTGCGCCTCTTTTTTTCTTCTTTGCGTCATGTGCTGTTTGGGGAGTGTTTTTTGGAAGGGCCATCCTGCGTGACACTGCAGTGCCACTCCTAGATGGGCCAGGTGTTTGTGTCGGCCACTAGGGTCGCTTAGCTTACTCACACAGCTACCTCATTGCGCCTCTTTTTTTCTTCTTTGCGTCATGTGCTGTTTGGGGAGTGTTTTTTGGAAGGGCCATCCTGCGTGACACTGCAGTGCCACTCCTAGATGGGCCAGGTGTTTGTGTCGGCCACTAGGGTCGCTTAGCTTACTCACACAGCTACCTCATTGCGCCTCTTTTTTTCTTCTTTGCGTCATGTGCTGTTTGGGGAGTGTTTTTTGGAAGGGCCATCCTGCGTGACACTGCAGTGCCACTCCTAGATGGGCCAGGTGTTTGTGTCGGCCACTAGGGTCGCTTATCTTACTCACACAGCTACCTCATTGCGCCTCTTTTTTTCTTCTTTGCGTCATGTGCTGTTTGGGGAGTGTTTTTAGGAAGGGCCATCCTGCGTGACACTGCAGTGCCACTCCTAGATGGGCCAGGTGTTTGTGTCGGCCACTAGGGTCGCTTATCTTACTCACACAGCTACCTCATTGCGCCTCTTTTTTTCTTCTTTGCGTCATGTGCTGTTTGGGGAGTGTTTTTTGGAAGGGCCATCCTGCGTGACACTGCAGTGCCACTCCTAGATGGGCCAGGTGTTTGTGTCGGCCACTAGGGTCGCTTAGCTTACTCACACAGCTACCTCATTGCGCCTCTTTTTTTCTTCTTTGCGTCATGTGCTGTTTGGGGAGTGTTTTTTGGAAGGGCCATCCTGCGTGACACTGCAGTGCCACTCCTAGATGGGCCAGGTGTTTGTGTCGGCCACTAGGGTCGCTTAGCTTACTCACACAGCTACCTCATTGCGCCTCTTTTTTTCTTCTTTGCGTCATGTGCTGTTTGGGGAGTGTTTTTTGGAAGGGCCATCCTGCGTGACACTGCAGTGCCACTCCTAGATGGGCCAGGTGTTTGTGTCGGCCACTAGGGTCGCTTATCTTACTCACACAGCTACCTCATTGCGCCTCTTTTTTTCTTCTTTGCGTCATGTGCTGTTTGGGGAGTGTTTTTTGGAAGGGCCATCCTGCGTGACACTGCAGTGCTACTCCTAGATGGGCCAGGTGTTTGTGTCGGCCACTAGGGTCGCTTATCTTACTCACACAGCTACCTCATTGCGCCTCTTTTTTTTTCTTCTTTACGTCATGTGCTGTTTGGGGAGTGTTTTTTGGAAGGGCCCTCCTGCGTGACACTGCAGTGCCACTCCTAGATGGGCCAGGTGTTTGTGTCGGCCACTAGGGTCGCTTAGCTTACTCACACAGCTACCTCATTGCGCCTCTTTTTTTCTTCTTTGCGTCATGTGCTGTTTGGGGAGTGTTTTTTGGAAGGGCCATCCTGCGTGACACTGCAGTGCCACTCCTAGATGGGCCAGGTGTTTGTGTCGGCCACTAGGGTCGCTTAGCTTACTCACACAGCTACCTCATTGCGCCTCTTTTTTTCTTTGCGTCATGTGCTGTTTGGGGAGTGTTTTTTGGAAGGGCCATCCTGCGTGACACTGCAGTGCCACTCCTAGATGGGCCAGGTGTTTGTGTCGGCCACTAGGGTCGCTTAGCTTAGTCATTCAGCGACCTCGGTGCAAATTTTAAGACTAAAAATAATATTGTGAGGTGTGAGGTATTCAGAATAGACTGAAAATGAGTGGAAATTATGGTTTTTGAGGTTAATAATACTTTGGGATCAAAATGACCCCCACATTCTATGATTTAAGCAGTTTTTTAGGGTTTTTTGAAAAAAACACCCGAATCCAAAACACACCCGAATCCGACAAAAAAAATTCGGTGAGGTTTTGCCAAAACGCGGTCGAACCCAAAACACGGCCGCGGAACCGAACCCAAAACCAAAACACAAAACCCGAAAAATTTCAAGTGCACATCCCTATCAGTTATTTTGATTTAACCATCTTTGCTGCAGCCTGGATATCACTAAAGCCTGCACTGTTGGTGTGCCTTGAGGACCGTGGTTGGGAATGCCTGCTTTAGAGTATCGCTGTTCTCCCTGCAGCGCATCACCCATCTTCATTCAGAGTAAAGTCTCTCTCCCTGCAGAGTATCACCCATCTCTCTGCAGAGTATTTCCCCTCTCCTTGCAGAGCAGTACCCCTCTCGCTGTGGAGTATTGCCCCTATCCATGCAGAGTATTGCCCATATCCCTGCAGACTATTAGTCCTTTCCCTGTAGAGTAACACCCCTCTCCTTATGTCCCCTCCTCTTCAGAGTGTCCGTCCTCACTGTGTCCTTTCTCTCTGCATAGAATCACTCCTCCGTACAGTGTGTGTATGGCGTTAGAGTATCACTGCTTCCTGCGTGTGACTGGCTGCAGAGTATTACTGCTGCCTCTGAATGCATGTAGCTGACTGCAGAGTAGACATACACTATCCACCCTACCGCCCCACACCCCATATACCTTTACTACCCCCTGGCCCCAGGGATATACACTTCCCAGTCCCAGGGTCTATTTACTATGCCTTGGGTGGAGATAGAGTGGACGGACATAAAGTACCAGCCAATCAGCTTCTAACTGCCATGTTGCAGGCTATGTTTGAATAATGTCAGTTAGGAGCCGATTGGCTGGTACTTTATCTCCGTCCAAGGCTTAGTAAATACACCCCTGAGTCTTCAGAACATGGGTTAAGGCTGTGGTTCTTAAACTGCAAGACTCTAAGACTCTGCAAGGAAAGCAGTAGTCAATGGTGTCAATTGCCAACAAAAGGTCCTTGATAAAGTGTGATTTCTTTCCCTTTAGATTTGACATTATATATATGAGCATTAGCAGCAGTTTATTTCAAGTGTTGCTTATTTCTTGAGATGTGCGGGTTCGGATTTGCTTGGTTCTTAATGCCGAAATTAATGCAAGTTCGGATATATCTAGATTTTTCTTATTGGCTATCCAAAACGTGACATCCGAGAGCCAATAAGACGCCGTTTTTAGATCCGGATAAATCCGACCCCGCACATCTCTACTTATTTCTTATTGCTTAGCTATATTTCCCCACCCAATTATGCAGCACTGTACTAAGAATATTTGTAATCATTCAAATCAGTCTGTTCCATTGGAGCTTAACGAATAATTTTACCACGGGACAATGCCATGGAGGCTGCATGGCCACTGCCCGCCCCCCAGCCCGCCATGGGGTTTTTCCAGACTGCCCAGCCCAAAATGCCATTGTGACCGGACGGTCTCGTACGAGAGCCCTCACCACTTCGCGTCCCGTCCCCAGTCACAGAATGGAGTTTTAGGTCATACGGGACCTGGGCACATAGGGGATTCCTGCTTACCGTCAATAACCGCCTGTTACTGAATTCACCCACTGTGCAGTGAGCAGGTACTATGCTGCCACCACCAGACTCCTATATGCCGTGGTGTCTGGAACCACGGTTCTGCTCTGTATGCATCGACACACTGTCTTACCACACCTGTGTGGTGTTGATGAATCCCCACTAGTTTCTTGACTAGGCCTCTACCCAGTAGCTGGCTGGAGGCAGAGCTTCACCTAGCCTTGCAGGTCACAGGATGAAACGGTCATCTTGAGGCAGAAGATCTTTATTTGCCCAAATAATTCTGAAAAGAACTTCAGCAATACAGAAGATGTTTACAGCAGAAAGTAGTTGGTATAATCCTCCTGGAGGCTCACAGGCCTCCTCTTTTATACAGTAAAACCACAATGCATCTCAGGGGGTAGTGTCCCCCCCCCCCCCCCCCCCCCGAGTCCTTTCCATCCAATCAGGATATCTTACAAAATATAAATAAATTACATTTTAAAAGGATATAAGTGCATGAAGCAATTTCTTCCTTCCTTTTCCAGCAGCCGTAGCACTTTTTGTCCAGGCGTGGCTCCGGTGGCCTCTGATTACTGGCAGGGGCACTGCGGGGTGGTTGCTGGCGAAAAGCACCTGGGTTGGAAGATGCTTGCTTTGAAAGGCGACGAGCAGAAGAGCGGTGTCCCCCTGGTTGTACAGTCTTTGGGAGCTGGCTGCTGCTTGGGCGTTTCTGCCCATGTGGCCGAATTGCCACATACTTATCTGCTAGCTGGGCAGCCATCTTTAAGCAGGGTGGCTCCCGGTCTAGCACCCAATCCTTCACTTCTGGGGCGCACCTGCGATGGAACAGCTCCCTGCAGATCAGGTCAATCAGTGCGTCCCACGTAGTGGCTTCAGAATCCTTCACCCACTTCACCACGTACTGCCACAACTGAGTGGCGAACTGCTCATGGGTGCTGTTAGGGTTCTTGGGCAAGTCCTGTAAGACTCTGGAGTGATGAAGAATCACTGGAGTAGGGCATTTGCGACTTCGTCGTAATCCCCACAGTCCTCCGTGGCTACTCCTCGATAGGCCTCTCCATGCAGAGTCGGCACAAGGTGTCTCACCCACTCCGACTTGGGTAAATCATGTAACTTGCAAGTCCTTTCAAAAACTTGCAAATGTCCATCAATGTCCCCATCACTGTCTGCAAACTTGGCAAACTGAATACGTCCTGAACTGCTTGCAGCAGTGGACAACGGCTCTAGGGGTACCACGGCCTGTGGTGCCCGCTCATCACGCCACATCTGGATGATGATCAAGTGCTCTTGCTCTGTTGTCCTTTCCCCAATTCCGCTAGCCGATTTGCTAGGCTATCCGTGTCATCCCCCACCGCGCGCATGCCGGGACATTGGGAATGTTGGTAAACATGGCTGCTGCTAGAGGGGATGGGGCTTGTGGGTCTCACCGATTCCGTACGAAGGTCCACTTTTGGTCCGTACTTTGTGATGCCGACACCCTCAGCATTCTCTACCTCCACCCGGCGGGATTCCTCAAAGTTCACAAGTTCCGCCCTCATGACACTTCTGGACGCATTGACAGGGCTATCCACACCCTTCTCCTGACACACAATCTCCAAATCATTCTTAGACATTCCGCTGAAGTCCGCCATCTTGTGCTTTCTCCTGCGCTGCAGTTACTCCTCTCCTGAGTAACTCGGCTTCTCCAATCAGGTGACCGAAAGGCCGCCTGGGATTATCCCACTGCTATGCCACCAATATCTGTGACCGGACGGTCCCATACAAGAGCCCTTACCTCTTCGCGTACCATCACTGGTCATAGAATGGAATTTTAGGTCACACAGGACCTGGCCAAATAGGGGATTCCCGCTTACCGTCAGTAACCGCCTGTTACTGACTTCACCCACTGTGCAGTGGGCATGTACTATGCTGCCACCACCAGACTCCTATACACCATGGCGTCTGGAGCCACGGTTCTGCTTTGTATGCGTCGACACGCTGTCTTACCTGTGTGGTGTTGACGAATCCCCACTAGTCTCTTGACTAGGCCTCTACCCAGTAGCTGGCTGGAGGCAGAGCTTGGAGATGCTGGATGCACCCTGAACAGCTGGAAAGCGGAGCTAGGTTTCGCCTAACCCTGCAGGTCACAAGATGAAGTGGTCATCTTGGGAAGAAGATCTTTATTTGCCCAAATAGTTCTGAAAAAACCTCAGCAATAAAGAAGATGTTTACAGTAGAAAGTAGTTGGTATAATCCTCCTGGATGCTTACAGGCCTCCTCTTTTTATGCAGTAAAACCACAATGCATCTCAGGGGGTAGTTCCCCCTCTGAGTCCTTTCCATCCAAGATACCTTACAAAATATAAATAAATTACATTTAGCATCCCATTTCCTAGTCACAGAAGGTGGGGGAGTTTTATTCAGTCCTATATAGTAAGTGCATTTTTCCCTTTAAAATACATGTGGCCACATCTTAAATATAAATACATTTAAACATGCAATCCTACAACTCTGCACAGAGCACTACATATGACATGCTAAAACACATCATTAAACATTTTTTTAAACAGTCTGTGCCTGGCGCCGTACATTTAACACTGACGCCAAGCGCCTGTGTCCTCAAAATGGTGTTGGGCACTTAAGGGTTAAACCCTTACGTGCCGTGGCTGCCATTAACCATGTGGCCGATGGGTCCTCCGGCCACAGCCATGTGTTGCCATCTGAGTCAAACTGTTAGGGGAGTCATGCAGCCTATCGGCACCGATGATCACAGGCACATGCTTACTCTAGTTCATTGACAGCTGTGAAATAGAGGCCAGCGTCACTGGTGCTTTCTGAGTGTTGCTGCTCTGAGGAAATCACCGGGTGGAGGGCCCTCTCACACAGGACGGGCACATTATCACAGAGCAGAGGCCGCTGTGTTCCTGCCCCCACCAAGATACTCTTCATGTTTTCCAACTCCTCATGCAAGTCAGACCACCCACATCCTGCGCTGACTTTCTCTGGCCACCCACCTCCAATTGCCCCTACATGTTCTTCTCGTCCCGTATGTCAGCTCTTCCCCCACCCTTACATGCCATATTTGAAGTGCCACTGGCAATGTCTCTGTCTCCATGGCTGCCCACCAGCTAATTGGACAATGCACGGAAGCCTGCAAACCGATCGCCAAGGGTACCCACCTTCTTGCAGGTCCTACACTATCACAGAGTCTTAAAAATTAAAACCTGGCAACTGTATCACACATAATATAACTGCAAATATGGCTCCTTGGTTTAATGTGCACCTGCCACATACCTTATGGCTTTTAAATGTACACTAGTCACCTGACACTGGCTGATAAATTACTGAGGAACAGCTGACACAGGTTTAGGACAATTTTTAAGACTCTGTGATAGTGTAGAACCTGCAAGAAGGTGGGTTACCTTGGCGAGCGGTTTGCAGGCTTCCGTGCATTGGCCAATTCACAAACTAAACCCCCATCATTTATTTATTGATGTTGTGAGAATAAGTGAGCCTGCTATGGTGAGTGTTGAATTTTCTGTTTTTGTATATATAGATGTATGTATATATATATATATATATATATATATATATATACTCCTCCACTGGCGGCACTCAAAGGCTTTTCCATAAAAAACGACACAAGTTGGCTGTCTGTGGGCAACGTTTCAGCGCCGTGTAGCGCTTTTATCAAGCCTTATACAAAATGACAAACACATACCAGAATTTAAGTGCTCCCATCACCATGCCAGCAAGCTCCGCCCACTTCCGTTTCCTGGTCACCAAACAGACCGGCTCGGATTGCAGTACGGTTGCCATAGTAACTGACCAATCACCACAGGTGTGTGCTAAAACAGTACAAGACAAATACTTGTTACAATATCACATTGAAATTAAAAACAAACAGCATACATGGTCGGGCATAAGTTCAATATACCAATACATTCTAAATATGTGACCACTAATACAGGTCATAAACTAGTATGGCACCCCATCAGATGGAATACCAATTTTCCTTAAATAGTGAAACATAGTGAATGTCAGTTAGAACATCAGTGTAATCAATTTACTATGAGCTCAATAGAAATCACTGCAGTGGATCTAATTCAATTAAAGACATTTAAACCCAAGTGCTCGTTTAACCCCCGGGGGACTAGAGTGTCAAGACGCAAAATCCACTCACATTCTCGCTGTAATAATCTCACAGATCTATCGCCACCCCTAATTAGGGGTGGCACATGATCAATGATATGATACCTCAAAGTAGAGAGGTTATGTCTCGTCTCTGCGAAATGGCGTGCAACTGGCTGGATGCTAGTCCCAGTATTCAATGCTGCCCGTATGGCCGCGCGATGTTGTGCCATGTGCTCATGAAACGTAACCTCTGTCTTACCTATGTACACCTTTGCACAAGGGCAAGTAATGGCATAAATAACAAAGCGACTTGTACAAGTTAACCTATAACGAATATCAAATTTCTGACCCGTGAAAGGATGGTGAAAACTGGGTCCCGTCTGAAGAAACCTACATGTGGTGCAATTTGGGCATTTATAGCAGCCATTCCTTGGTTTACCCAAGAAATTGCTATTCTCAGGTTTGCCCATACCTGATACATCGTTACGTACAAGATAATCTTTGAGGTTCTTCCCTCTCTTATAGCTGATCATTACCGATTTCTGCTGAAGTGCCAGAAGATTTCTATCCGTCTGTATTAACGGCCATAGAGCTTTTGCTCTTTTGTTAATAAACGGGCTCATGTGTGTGTATCTATTGGTCCACACATGGCGATTGGAACAATTATCCTTCTTCTTTAATACTAATAGATCTTCAGATGGAACCGCCATCGCCTTAGATTTGGCCTTTATAAGATCTTCTACTCTATACCCTCTCTGTTGAAATTTCAGAAACATGGTATCTAATTGCTTTTCACCCATTTCCCTACTCGTGGATATGCGTAATGCCCTCAAAAACTGTGAGTACGGAAGGGCATGTTTAAGAGGCTCAGGATGGGCACTGGTGGCTAGTAGTAAATTGTTCCTGTCCGTTGGTTTGGAATGCAAAGCTGGACAGAGTTCACCTTCATGTTTAGTCAAAGCTACATCCAGAAAGTTGACCTTATTCACATCAAGTGTGTAGGTAAATTTTACTGTCCAGTGATCCTGCCGTATATGTCCAGTGATCCTGCAGTATACGTCCATTGATACTGCTGTATACGTGTATGTCCAGCGGTACTGCCATATAATTCCAGTGATCCTCCTGTATAATTCCAGTGATCCTGCCGTATAAGTCCAGTGATCCTGCCATATATGTCCATTGATACTGATGTATATGTCCAGTGGTACTGCCGTATAAATCCACTGATCCTGCTGTATAATTCCAGTGGTACTGGCGTATAAGTCCAGTCCAGTGATACTGCCATATCTGTCCAGTGTTACTGCCATATCTGTCCAGTGTTACTGCCGTATATGTCCAGTGATACTGCCGTATATGTCCAGTGATACTCCCGTATATGTCCAGTGATACTCCCGTATATGTCCAGTGGTACTGCCGTATATGTCCAGTGGTACTGCCGTATATGTCCAGCGTTACTGCCGTATAAATCCAGTGATCCTGCCGTATAATTCCAGTGGTACTGGCATATAAATCCAGTGATCCTGCCATATATGTCTATTGATATTGCCATATATGTCCAGCTGTACTGCCGTATAAATCCAGTCATCCTGCCGTATAATTCCAGTGATCCTGCTATATAATTCCAGTGATCCTGCCGTATAAATCCAGTGATCCTGCCGTATAATTCCAGTGATCCTGCTGTATAAATCCAGTGATCCTGCTGTATAATTCCAGTGATCCTGCCGTATAATTCCAGTGATCCTGCTGTATAAGTCCAGTGGAACTGGTGTGTAATTACAGTGATCCTGCCACATAATTACAGTGATCCTGCCGTATAATTACAGTGGTACTGGCGTATAAGTTCAGTGATCCTGCCATATAATTACAGTGGTACTTGCGTATAAGTCCAGTCTAGTGATACTGCCGCATATGTCCAGTGATACTGCCGTATAATTCCAGTGGTACTGGCTTATAAATCTAGTGATCTAATATTATGTGGGATTTATATCTGGTTACTGTTATCATTCAGGGTGCTGGGGGAAACAATGTCTCTCTTTTTTCTTGCTTAGAAATACCCCTCCCTTTCGAGCACCTGAATGATATCATTAAGGTGATTGAGCATCTATCATTATATAATACTACCGTATAATTCCAGCGGTACTGCCGTATAATTCCAGCGGTACTGCCGTATAATTCCAGTGATCCTGCCGTATAATTCCAGCGATCCTGCCGTATAATTCCAGTGGTACTGGCGTATAATTCCAGCGATCCTGCCGTATAATTCCGTATAAATCCATGTAATTCCGTATAAATCCAGTCCAGTGGTGCTGCCATATAAATTCAGTGGTGGTGTCCTGTGCTGTATATTATTAAGTCCAAATAAAGGGGTTATTAATATTTAATCCAAATAATTTTCAAAGGATTTGCCCTGTGTGGTGTAGAGGTACGCTCTCCTGTACCACATATTGTTATATAACTCCAGAAAAATAATGGAGAACAAAAATTTGGAGGATAAAATAGGGAAAGATCAAGAACCACTTCCTCCTAGTGCTAAAGCTGCTGCCACTAGTCATGACATAGACAATGAAATCCCATCAACGTCGTCTGCCAAGGCCGATGCCCAATGTGATAGTAGAGGGCATGTAAAGTCCAAAAAGCCAAAATTCAGTAAAAAGACCCCAAAAAATAAATTGAAATGGTCTGTGGAGAAACGTAAACTTGCCAATATGCCAATTACGACACGGAGAGTGGCAAGGAACGGTTAAGGCCCTGGCCTATGTTCATGACTAGTGGTTCAGCTTCACATGATGATGGAAGCCCTCATCCTCCAGCTAGAAACATGAAAATAGTTAAGCTGGAAAAAGCACAGAAAAGAACTGTGCGTTCTAAGATGGTATCGCAAATCCCCAAGGAGAGTCCAAGTGTGTCGGCAGTTGTGATGCCTGACCTTCCCAACACTGGATGGGAAGAGGTGGCTCCGTCCACCATTTGCATGCCCACTGCAAGTGCTGGAAGGAGCACCCACAGTCCAGATTCTGATATTCAAATTGAAGATGTCACTGTTGAAGTACACCAGGATGAGGATACGGGTGTTGCTGGCGCTGAGGAGGAAGTTGACAAGGAGGATTATGATGGTGATGTGGTTTGTTTAAATGAGGCAACGTGGGAGACACCTGTTATCCGTGGGATGAATAAGCCCATTGTGATGCCTGGGCAAAATACCAAAAAAGCCACCTCTTTGGTGTGGAATTATTTCTCCACAAATACGGACAACGGGTGTCAAGGCATGTGTCAATCAGCAATAAGCTGGGGTAAGGATGTTAACCACTTAGGAACATCCTCCCTTATACGTCACCTGCAGCACATTCATCAGAAGTCAGTGTCAAGTTGTGAAACTTTGGGTAAGAGCGTAAGCAGTCCACTGAAACCTAAATCCCTTCTTTCTCTTGTACCCAAGCTCCTGCAAGCCACACCACCAACTCCCTCAACGTCAACTTCCTCAGTCAGTAACGTCAGTAGTCCTGCAGGCCATGTCACTGGCAAGACTTAGGATTCCTCTCCGGATTCCTCTCCTAACCGGCATTCCTCTGGAGGATCCTTGAGTGGTACACCTGCTGTTGCTGCCGCTGCTGTTGTTGCTGCTGGGAGTAGATCGTCATCCCAGAGAGGGAAGTCGGAAGACCACTTGTACTACTTCCAGTAAGCAATTGACTGTCCAACAGTCCTTTGTGAGGAAGATGAAATATGACAGCAGTCATCCTTGTGCAAAGCGGTTAACTGAGGCCTTGACAGCTATGTCGGTGTTAGACGTGCATCCGGTATCCGCCATTAGTTCAGTGGGACTTAGAGAATTGTTTGAGGTACTGTGTCCCCAGTATCAAATCCCATCTAGGTTCCACTTAACTAGGCAAGCGATACCGAGAATGTACAGAGACATCAGAAAAAGTGTCCTCAATGTCCTACAAAATGCTGTTGTACCCACTGTCCACTTAACCACGGACATGTGGACAAGTGGAACATGGCAGACTAAGGACTATATGATTGTGACAGCCCACTAGGTAGATGTATGGCCTCCCGCAGCAACAACAGCAGCGGCACCAGTAGCAGCATCTCGCAAACGCCAACTCGTTCCTAGGAAGGCTACGCTATGTATCACCGCTTTCTATAAGAGGCACACCGCTGACAACCTCTTACAGAAACTGAGGGACATCATTGCACAATGGCTTACCCCAATTAGACTCTTCTGGGGATTTGTGATATCGGACAACACCACCAATATTGTGCGTGCATTACATGTGGGCAAATTCCAGCGCGTCCCATGTTTTGCACATACAATTAATTTGGTGTTGCAAAATTTTTTTAAAAATGACAGGGGCGTGCAGGAGATGCTGTCGGTGGCCCTAAAAATTGTGGGCCACTTTCGGCATTCAACCACCGCGTGCCGAAAACTGGAGCACCATCAAACACACCTGAACCTGCCCTGCCATCACCTGAAGCAAGGTAACGAGGTGGAATTCAACACTCTATATGCTTCAGAGGATGGAGGAGCAGCAAAAGGCCATTCAAGCCTATATATCCACCTACGATATAGGCAAAGGAGGGGGAATGTACCTGACTCAAGTGCAGTGGAGAATGATTTCCATCTTGTGCAAAGTTCTCCAACCCTTTGAACTTGCCACACGTGGTCAGTTCAGACACTGCCAGCTTGAGTCAGGTCATTCCCCTCATCAGGCTTTTGCAGAAGCAGCTGGAGAAATTGAAGGAGGAGCTAAGACGAAGCGATTCCGCAAAGTATGTGGGAATTGTACATGGAGCCCTTCATTCACTTTGCCAGGATTCAAGGGTGGTCAATCTGTTGAAATCAGAGCACTACATTTTGGCCACCGTGCTCGATTCTAGGTTTAAAGCCTACGTTATATATCTCTTTCTGGCAGACACAAGTCTGCAGAGGTTCAAAGACCTGCTGGTGAGAAAAGTGTCAACTCAAGCAGAACGTGACTCATCAACAGCTCCTCCTTCACTATCTCCCGCAGCTGTGGCTGCAAGGAAAAGGCTAAGATTTCCTAGCCCACCCGCTGGCGGTGATGCAGGGCAGTCAGGCGCGAGTGCTGACATCTGGTCCGGACTGAAGGACCTGCCAACGATTACTGACATGTCTACTGTCATTGCATATGATTCTGTCACCATTGAAAGAATGGTGGATGATTATATGAGTGACAGCATCCAAGTAGGCATATCAGACAGTCCGTAAGTATACTGGCAGGAAAAAGAGGCAATTTGGATGCCCTTGCACAAACTGGCTTTATTTTACATAAGTTGCCCCCCCTCCAGTGTGTACTCCGAAAGTGTGTTTGGTGCAGCCGGTAACCTTGTCAGCGATCGGCGTAGGAAGTTACTTCCACAAAATGTGGAGAAGATGATGTTCATCAAAATGAATTATAAATTCCTCCGGGAAGACCTTGACCAGCAATTGCCTCCAGAAAGTACACAGGGTCCTGTGATGGTAGATTCCAGTGGGGACGAATTAATACTCTGTGAGGAGGAGGATGTACACAGTGAAAGGGGTGAGGAATCGGAGGATGAGGTCGACATCTTGCCTCTGTAGAGCCAGTTTGTGCAAGGAGAGATTGATTGCTTCTTTTTTGGTGGGGGCCCAAACAAACCAGTCATTTCAGCCACAGTCATGTGGCAGACCCTATCGCTGAAATTGTTGGTTTGTTAAAGTGTGCATGTCCTGTTTATACAACATAAAAGTGGGTGGGAGGGCCCAAGGACAATTCCATGTTGCACATCTTTTTCTTCTTTGCATCATGTGCTGTTTGGGGCCTAGTTTTTTTAAGTACCATCCTGTCTGCCATTGCAATGCCACTCCTAGATGGGCCAGGTGTTTGTGCCGCACACTTGTGTTGCTTAGCTTGGTCATACAGCCACCTCGGTCCAACCTTGTGGCCTAAAAACAATATTGTGAGGTGTTCAGAATAGACTGGAAATGAGTGGAAATAAATGTTATTGAGGTTAATAATACCGTTAGTGATGAGCACCGGAAATTTTTCGGGTTTTGTGTTTTGGTTTTGGGTTCGGTTCCGCGGCCGTGTTTTGGGTTCGAACGCGTTTTGGCAAAACCTCACCGAACTTTTTTTTGTCGGATTCAGGTGTGTTTTGGATTCGGGTGTTTTTTTCAAAAAACCCTAAAACACAGCTTAAATCATAGAATTTGGGGGTCATTTTGATCCCAAAGTATTATTAACCTCAATAACCATAATTTCCACTCATTTTCAGTCTATTCTGAACACCTCACACCTCACAATATTATTTTTAGTCCTAAAATTTGCACCGAGGTCGCTGGATGACTAAGCTCAGCGACCCAAGTGGCCGACACAAACACCTGGCCCATCTAGGAGTGGCACTGCAGTGTCACGCAGGATGGCCCTTCCAAAAAACACCCCCCAAACAGCACATGACGCAAAGAAGAAAAAAAAGAGGCGCAATGAGGTAGCTGTGTGAGTAAGCTAAGCGACCCTAGTGGCCGACACAAACACCTGGCCCATCTAGGAGTGGCACTGCAGTGTCACGCAGGATGGCCCTTCCAAAAAACACCCCCCAAACAGCACATGACGCAAAGAAAAAAAGAGGCGCAATGAGGTAGCTGTGTGACTAAGATAAGCGACCCAAGTGGCCGACACAAACACCTGGCCCATCTAGGAGTGGCACTGCAGTGTCACGCAGGATGGCCCTTCCAAAAACTACTCCCCAAACAGCACATGACGCAAAGAAAAATGAAAGAAAAAAGAGGTGCACCCTTATGTTGTATAAACAGGACATGCACACTTTAACCAACCCATCATTTCAGTGACAGGGTCTGCCACACGACTGTGACTGAAATGACGGGTTGGTTTGGACCCCCACCAATAAAGAAGCAATTAATCTCTCCTTGCACAAACTGGCTCTACAGAGGCAAGATGTCCACCTCATCATCATCCTCCGATATATCACCGTGTACATCCCCCTCCTCACAGATTATCAATTCGTCCCCACTGGAATCCACCATCTCAGCTCCCTGTGTACTTTGTGGAGGCAATTGCTGCTGATGAATGTCTCCACGGAGTAATTGATTATAATTCATTTTAATGAACATCATCTTCTCCACATTTTCTGGATGTAACCTCGTACGCCGATTGCTGACAAGGTGAGCGGCGGCACTAAACACTCTTTCGGAGTACACACTTGTGGGAGGGCAACTTAGGTAGAATAAAGCCAGTTTGTGCAAGGGCCTCCAAATTGCCTCTTTTTCCTGCCAGTATAAGTACGGACTGTCTGACGTGCCTACTTGGATGCGGTCACTCATATAATCCTCCACCATTCTTTCAATGGGGAGAGAATCATATGCAGTGACAGTAGACGACATGTCCGTAATCGTTGTCAGGTCCTTCAGTCTGGACCAGATGTCAGCATCAGCAGTCGCTCCAGACTGCCCTGCATCACCGCCAGCGGGTGGGCTCGGAATTCTGAGCCTTTTCCTCGCACCCCCAGTTGCGGGAGAATGTGAAGGAGGAGATGTTGACAGGTCGCGTTCCGCTTGACTTGAAAATTTTCTCACCAGCAGTTCTTTGAACCCCAGCAGACTTGTGTCTGCCGGAAAGAGAGATCCAAGGTAGGTTTTAAATCTAGGATCGAGCACGGTGGCCAAAATGTAGTGCTCTGATTTCAACAGATTGACCACCCGTGAATCCTTGTTAAGCGAATTAAGGGCTCCATCCACAAGTCCCACATGCCTAGCGGAATCGCTCCCTTTTAGCTCCTCCTTCAATGCCTCCAGCTTCTTCTGCAAAAGCCTGATGAGGGGAATGACCTGACTCAGGCTGGCAGTGTCTGAACTGACTTCACGTGTGGCAAGTTCAAAAGGTTGCAGAACCTTGCACAACGTTGAAATTATTCTCCACTGCGCTTGAGACAGGTGCATTCCACCTCCTATATCGTGCTCAGTTGTATAGGCTTGAATGGCCTTTTGCTGCTCCTCCAACCTCTGAAGCATATAGAGGGTTGAATTCCACCTCGTTACCACTTCTTGCTTCAGATGATGGCAGGGCAGGTTCAGGCGTTTTTGGTGGTGCTCCAGTCTTCTGTACGTGGTGCCTGTACGCCGAAAGTGTGCCGCAATTCTTCTGGCCACCGACAGCATCTCTTGCACGCCCCTCTCGTTTTTTAAATAATTCTGCACCACCAAATTCAAGGTATGTGCAAAACATGGGACGTGCTGGAATTTGCCCAGATTTAATGCACACACAATATTGCTGGCGTTGTCCGATGCCACAAATCCACAGGAGAGTCCAATTGGGGTAAGCCATTCTGCGATGATCTTCCTCAGTTGCCGAAAGAGGTTTTCAGCTGTGTGCGTATTCTGGAAAGCGGTGATACAAAGCGTGGCCTGCCTAGGAAAGAGTTGGCGTTTGCGAGATGCTGCTACTGGTGCCGCCGCTGCTGTTCTTGCGGCGGGAGTCAATACATCTACCCAGTGGGCTGTCACAGTCATATAGTCCTGAGTCTGCCCTGCTCCACTTGTCCACATGTCCGTGGTTAAGTGGACATTGGGTACAACTGCATTTTTTAGGACACTGGTGAGTCTTTTTCTGAGGTCTGTGTACATTTTCGGTATCGCCTGCCTAGAGAAATGGAACCTAGATGGTATTTGGTACCGGGGACACAGTACCTCCAACAAGTCTCTAGTTGGCTCTGCAGTAATGATGGATACCGGAACCACGTTTCTCACCGCCCAGGATGCCAAGGCCTCAGTTATCCGCTTTGCAGCAGGATGACTGCTGTGATATTTCATCTTCCTCGCAAAGGACTGTTGGACAGTCAATTGCTTGGTGGAAGTAGTAAAAGTGGTCTTACGACTTCCCCTCTGGGATGACGATCGACTCCCAGCAGCAACAACAGCAGCGCCAGCTGCAGTAGGCGTTACACGCAAGGATGCATCGGAGGAATCCCAGGCAGGAGAGGACTCGTCAGAATTGCCAGTGACATGGCCTGCAGGACTATTGGCATTCCTGGGGAAGGAGGAAATTGACACTAAGGGAGTTGGTGGGGTGGTTTGCGTGAGCTTGGTTACAAGAGGAAGGGATTTACTGGTCAGTGGACTGCTTCCGCTGTCGCCCAAAGTTTTTGAACTTGTCACTGACTTATGATGAATGCGCTGCAGGTGACGTATAAGGGAGGATGTTCCGAGGTGGTTAACGTCCTTACCCCTACTTATTACAGCTTGACAAAGGCAACACACGGCTTGACAAATGTCCGCATTTCTGTTGAAATACTTCCACACTGAAGAGCTGATTTTTTTGGTATTTTCACCAGGCATGTCAATGGCCATATTCCTCCCACGGACAACAGGTGTCTCCCCGGGTGCCTGACTTAAACAAACCACCTCACCATCAGAATCCTCCTGGTCAATTTCCTCCCCAGCGCCAGCAACACCCATATCCTCCTATTCCTGGTGTACTTCAACACTGACATCTTCAATCTGACTATCAGGAACTGGACTGCGGGTGCTCCTTCCAGCACTTGCAGGGGGCGTGCAAATGGTGGAAGGCGCATGCTCTTCACGTCCAGTGTTGGGAAGGTCATGCATCGCAACCGACACAATTGGACTCTCCTTGTGGATTTGTGATTTCGAAGAATGCACAGTTCTTTGCTGTGCTTTTGCCAGCTTAAGTCTTTTCATTTTTCTAGCGAGAGGCTGAGTGCTTCCATCCTCATGTGAAGCTGAACCACTAGCCATGAACATAGGCCAGGGCCTCAGCCGTTCCTTTGCACTCCGTGTGGTAAATGGCATATTGGCAAGTTTACGCTTCTCCTCCGACGATTTTATTTTAGATTTTTGGGTCCTTTTTTTACTGATATTTGGTGTTTTGGATTTTACATGCTCTGTACCATGACATTGGGCATCGGCCTTGGCAGACGACGTTGATGGCATTTCATCGTCTCGGCCATGACTAGTGGCAGCAGCTTCAGCACGAGGTGGAAGTGGATCTTGATCTTTCCCTATTTTTGGAACCTCAACATTTTTGTTCTCCATATTTTAATAGGCACAACTAAAGGCACCTCAGGTAAACAATGGAGATGGATGGATACTAGTATACTTATGGATGACGAGCGACTGCCGACACAGAGGTAGCTACAGCCGTGGACTACCGTACTGCGTCTGCTAGTATAGACTGGATGATAATGATATAAAAAATATATATATATCACTACTGCAGGACAGGTATATATTGTATAATGACGGACCTGCTGGACACTGTCAGCACTGCAGACTCCTAAACTACTAGTATGAAGAAGATAGAAAAAAAAAAAAACCACCACAGGTAGGTATACAATTATGGACGAGCGACTGCCAGTGCCGACACAGAGGTAGCTACAGCCGTGGACTACCGTACTGCGTCTGCTAGTATAGACTGGATGATAATGATATAAAAAATATATATATATCACTACTGCAGGACAGGTATATATTATATAATGACGGACCTGCTGGACACTGTCAGCACTGCAGACTCCTAAACTACTAGTATGAAGAAGATAGAAAAAAAAAAACCCACCACAGGTAGGTATACAATTATGGACGAGCACTGCCGACACAGAGGTAGCTACAGCCGTGGACTACCGTACTGCGTCTGCTAGTATAGACTGGATGATAATGATATAAAATATATATATATATCACTACTGCAGGACAGGTATATATTATATAATGACGGACCTGCTGGACACTGTCAGCACTGCAGACTCCTAAACTACTAGTATGAAGAAGATAGAAATATAATGAATGACGGACCTGCTGGACACTGTCAGCAGAATGCGTTTATAGAATAAAAAAAAAAAACACCACACGAGTGTTTAACTTTTTCAGGCAGACAATATACTGGTGGTCACTGCTGGTCAGTCACACTGGCACTCTGGCAGCAAAAGTGTGCACTGTTAAATATGTACTCCTGCTATAACTGCTCCCCAGTCTCCCCCACAATTAAGCTGTGTGAGCAGTGAGCACTACTCAGCACAGTCAGATATACATAGATGATATTATCATGCAGCACACTGAGGCTGAGCACAGATATGGTATGTGACTGTGTATCGTTTTTTTTTCAGGCAGAGAACGGATTATATTAAATAATAAATAAAACTGGTGGTCACTAGTATAACTATCAGCAAAACTCTGCACTCTCTGAGTACTCCTAATGCTCCAGTAAATCAAGTGTCTCACTCTCTATCTAAACGGAGAGGACGCCAGCCACGTCCTCTCCCTATCAATCTCAATGCACGTGTGAAAATGGCGGCGACGCGCGGCTCCTTATATAGAATCCGAGTCTCGCGATAGAATCCGAGCCTCGCGAGAATCCGACAGCGGGATGATGACGTTCGGGCGCGCTCGGGTTAACCGAGCAAGGCGGGAAGATCCGAGTCTGCCTCGGACCCGTGTAAAAAGCGTGAAGTTCGGGGGGGTTCGGTTTCCGAGAAACCGAACCCGCTCATCACCAAATACCGTAGGATCAAAATTACCCCTAAATTCTGTGATTTTTAGCTGTATTTATGTTTTTTTCCCAAAAATCATCCAAATCCAAAACCAAAACACGAAAGGGTGATTTTGGCAAAACCAATCCAAAACCAAAACATGAGCAGGGAATTTGAACCAAAACAAACAAACAAAACACGAAAAGTGCCCGCCGCACATCTTTAATAGAAACATAAAATTTGACGGCAGATAACAACCACTTGGCCCATCTAGTCTGCCCCATATTTATCATAGACAAAAGGGGCTTACTGTTGATCTGTGCAGATCTGCGTCTAAGGTGATAGTCACAGTGCCCCTATTTGGAAAGGTATAACATTTTCAATTGAAAATTCATGACAGGATATTGTGTATGATAATTTGGCCTAATAGTACTGTCATGTCAACTGGTACTAATCATATATAACAAAAACGTCCTTCAGGCATGTCAACTTTGACAAACAAACTACTGTATACCAAGCCTGTCCCTGCTTAGTCAGTCTGTGTCTGATTGCAAGGTCATCTATTATTTATTTATTAACATTTACATGTCAGGAATCTGCATTCTCCATCGCATCACTTACTGTGGAACTACAGGTTCCAGCAGTTCAGTTCAGTTCCAGTTTTCAGTCTACTGCAGCCTGGAGTACACAGTGCTTCTAGTTAACAGCATTTACTCCCGGTGCACTACTGAGCCCAGCCAGCAATCAGCAGAGCATTGCAGAATTACTCTCCTGATGAATCATTAACTTCAGCTAACTCACAGCTGATCTGAACACCCAATCCAGCGGGGTGTGTTCTCACAGAGATGCAACATCCAATCATCACAGACCAAGGGGTATAATCTCCAGTTCCTGGCTCAGACTCATCGCCTTGGACAACATGTCACATCCTTTGAATAGACATCTCCTGTCTTCAGTCCTCTGTCTGCAGAGATTCCCCAGTGTATTGGACCTGTGGAACTACAGGTTCCAGCAGTTTCATTCCAGTTCCGTTTCCAGTTCCAGTTCCAGTCTGCAATCCCCTGTTTCCAGCGTTCTCCTATTTCTGGCATTTCCAAGTTGTTTCCCTGTTCCAGTGTTCCTGTGGAACTACAAGTACCAGCATCCATTCCAGCTTTCCTACGAGTCACATTCGGTGTACAAGTTCTCCTGTGTTCCTGTTTCCAGTGGTTTCCTTGTTGTCATTCTTCAATCTTCAGTTTGCTATGAACTCCAGCCACAGTTTGCCACAACAACTTGCAGTAAGCGACTTTCTTCAGGTGTTCTTCCATTACTCAGCCTGTGCACCTGATTACCAGCATTGTGCATTGCATTCAGCACTTAACAACTTGCTGTGTTAGAACTGTCTCCTGCTAGGGCCTTGCTTGGCTTAAAGACGTGTGCTTCAGTCTCCCCGTTTCCTCTATCACTCCTACACTGACCCACTAGTGCCCCCCTCCGGGGACAGACAAAGTTACAGAATCCTGACAGTTTGTCCAAGGCCCATGGACCTGGACGGTGGTCAGAGTGTGAGGTCAGGGTCTCTCAAGAGTTTGGTGTCATGACTGAATGATTATGAGGCTGCACAACAACAAGTGATCCTGTTTCTACAGGGAATGTCTACCCGTTTGGATACCTTGTTCCTCCGGTTCCAGTTCAAGTCACACCTGCTCCAGTTATTCCAACTTCCCCTGCACAATCTGTTCCTGTAGATGGACCTCGCTCAAGTCAGCCCTATGGTACACCCTTCACAACTGATTCTCCTGAGAGGGTGACTTCCTCCTTTGTAAATTTCAGGACTCCTTTGTCTTCTGCTGTAAAACCTGAACCTATAAGCACTCTTTGTCATCTATTGGAACAACTTCAAAGTCTGCTATCAAGAATCATTCCAATCATACCAGAAATCCTAGGTGGTGCTTTAAACGCAGTGAAGAGTCCTGCTCAATGTATTGAGACTAGTGCGACCTCCGTGTCAAGTTTCCTTAAAACTAAAGTCTCTCCTTCTATGCAGAGAGAGGGTAGATTCCAGAGCTACCCGCGCTCCAAACTCACGGAAGCTGAACGCTGGCATCGCAAGCAGCTTCACCTCTGCTTTTATTGTGGGAGTTCTAGTTATCTCCTTAAGAACTGTTCTCTCCGCAAGTCAAAAGTTGGTGACAGGTCCCAACATCACAGAATTTTCACTTGCAAACCTTCCAGTGCATCGTCTACAGCCCGAGAAGGGGCATCTGTGTCTACAGCCCCAGGTGGGGCATCTGATGTTCAGGTTCCAGAAGTGTGGCATTCAGGCATGCAGCTCAAAGAAGTGTGTCTGATCTATTAACCCCAGGAGGGGTCTTTGGAGTTTCAGCCTCAAGAGAGGAATCCAGGGCCAAGATCCCAGCAGGAATTCTTAAAGCCACAGATACAGACATGAACTTTTGTTTGCCAACTTCAGAGAGTGCTACCAGCTCAGTACCACTCCAAGAGGGATCATCAGAACATCCGGATTCTGTCTATACAGAGTCAAGTGTCAATGGACCTAGCCCGGTTCCAGCTGTCGGTCCAAAGTCTCCACTGGTTCCAGCCAGCCCGAGTAGCTCTGTTTCTAATGATGAGCAGCCTCCTTCGGTTCCAGACGATTCCAGCATCTTCGGATCAAATCCGGTCCTATCCATCAGTCCAAAGACTCCTCCGGTTCCAGCCGGTTCAAGCTCTTCCGGTCCCATCCGTCTGTCTGGATCAGCCTCCTTTCGGTTCCAGCCGATTCCAGCCTCTTCGGATCAAATCGGTCCTATCCATCAGTCCGAAAACTCCTCCGGTTCCAGCCGGTTCAAGGTTTTCTGGACCCAATCCAGTCCCATCCGCCTGTCCAGATCAACCTCCTTCAGTTCAAGTCAATTCAAGTAGTCCTGTACAAATCCCGGTTCCATCCGTTTGTCTAAAGTTGCCGTCTGTCCCTGCCGATTCCAGTTCCTCCGAACCCGGTGTGGTTCTCTCCAGTGTTTCAAGTAAGCAACTCCTGTTGTTATGTCCAGAGTCCACAGTTCTTGCAGATATTGGAGTTGCCTCAACCCAGATGGAGGCTCTAAGCATCTCACCCCAAGATAAAGCTTCTAGTGTTCAGTCAACCTCAGCTGAGAATTCCCGTCAGTCAGTCCTGGAGATGACGTCCTCTTTCCACCCTAAAGCATTTCAAGTTGATTCTACTCCTGCTTCTGAATGCTTATTCCAGTCCTCTACTCTCAAGTGTCCTACATTGTCTTCTGAGACTTCAATTGACAATCAGCCTTCCAAGTGTCCACTTGATACACAAGCTCCAATCTACTTTGATGGTGACTATGCTCATTAGCGAGCCAATATCTCGCTTTTACTAACTCAGGATCTTCAGTGAGTATTACTCCAGTCAATGCAATCAGATATTTCCTCCTGTTCTTCAAAGGTAAAGCACTGGATTGGGCGAATCCTCTCATTGAATCTAAAGATCCGCTACTGAATGATTTTCCCGCTTTCCTCGAAGCAGTAAAACAGGAGTTTGCTCCAAATTTAGTGCATTCAAAGTCATCTGGGCATTCTGGCCAATTTGACAACAGTCTGCCGTCTGCTAAATCCTCTCCAACATCTCTGTGCAAAATCAGGATACATTAGACCAAGCTATTAAAGATTTCCAAGCTGCAAAGTCAAGACAAGGTTCTCAGACTTTAGATTTGAAAGTTGCATATACTTCCGTGTCTCCATCCTACAGCAACACTTCTGAAAGTATTGACTCCCCGGATTCAACATCTGCTCAGTCTTCTGATCAGTCTTCCAGTTCTCAGTTTTTCGACTCAACGCTTTCCAAACATGATCAGGTTCTGTTGAATCAATGTATCAGAGATTTCAAGAATTACAGGAATTTGAGAGCTCCAAAACCAGTTCAAAGTCTACCCTAGTCCTGGTGTCTCATATAGCTTCAAATTCACTGGTCCACAGGTTGTCTCAGATACTGTTGTTCCTAAACGAAAGGCTCCCATGACCACACTAGACCTGGACTCTGACTCTGAAAGTGAGTTTGTTGATGACGACTCAAGTTACATTATGGGGGGTTCTATCCTTCCGAGCTATGCCCTCTCACAGGAAGTAAATTCTGTCTCAAATGACCATGAATGGTCTACTTGTTCTGACGAGAAAGGTCTTTCTTCTGAAGATGAAAGTTGGGAAGACTTTTGAGGACCTCTGCTTTTGTGTATTCCTAAGTTCTTTTTCAAGGATCCTACAAGTTCCAGCGTGGGTGTTCGGTGCCCACCCATAAAAGGGGGGGTACTGTCAGGAATCTGCATTCTCCATTGCATCACATACTGTGGAACTACAGGTTCCAGCAGTTCAGTTCAGTTCCAGTTTTCAGTCTACTGCAGCCTGGAGTACACAGTGCTTTTAGTTAACAGCATTTACTCCCGGTGCACTACTGAACCCAGCCAGCAATCAGCAGAGCATTGCAGAATTACTCTCCTGATGAATCATTAACTTCAGCTAACTCACAGCTGATCTGAACACCCAATCCAGTGGGGTGTGTTCTCACAGAGATGCAACATCCAATCATCACAGACCAAGGGGTATAAACTCCAGTTCCTGGCTCAGACTCATCGCCTTGGACAACACGTCACATCCTTTGAACAGGCGTCTCCTGTCTACAGTCCTCTGTCTGCAGATATTCCCCAGTGTATTGGACCTGTGGAACTACAGGGTCCAGCAGTTCCATTCCAGTTCCGTTTCCAGTTCCAGTCTGCAATCCCCTGTTTCCAGCGTTCGCCTATTTCTGGCATTTCCAAGTTGTTTCCCTGTTCCAGTGTTCCTGTGGAACTACAAGTACCAGCATCCATTCCAGATTTCCTATGAGTCACATTCGGTGTACAAGTTCTCCTGGTTCCTGTGTTCCTGTTTCCATTGGTTTCCTTGTTGTCATTCTTCAGTCTTCAGTTTTGCTATGAACTCCAGCCACACTTTGCCACAACAACTTGCAGTAAGAGACTTTCTTCAGGTGTTCTTCCGTTACTCAGCCTGTGCACCTGATTACCAGCATCTAGCATTGGGGGTAATTCCAAGTTGATCGCAGCAGGAATTTTTTTAGCAGTTGGGTAAAACCATGTGCACTGCAGGGGAGGCAGATATAACATGTGCAGAAAGAGTTAGATTTGTGTGTTTTATTTTGTTTCTGTGCAGGGTAAATACTGGCTGCTTTATTTTTACACTGCAGATTAGATTGCAGATTGAACACACCACACCCAAATCTAACTTTCTCTGCACATGTTACTGTATATCTGTCTCCCCTGCAGTGCACATGGTTTTGCCCAATTGCTAACAAACTTGAGGCTGCGATCAACTCAGAATTACCCCCATTGGTGGTGATTCTGAGTTGTTCGCTCGCTAGCTGCTTTTAGCAGCATTGCACACGCTAAGCCGCCGCCCTCTGGGAGTGTATCTTAGCTTAGCAGAAGTGCGAACGAAAGATTAGCAGAATTGCGAATAGAAATTTCTTAGCAGTTTCTGAGTAGCTCCAGACTTACTCAGCCATTGCGACCAGCTCAGTCCTTTTCGTTCCTGGTTTGACGTCACAAACACACCCAGTGTTTGCCCAACCACTCCCCCGTTTCTCCAGCCACTCCTGCGTTTTGCGCAGTAAGCGACTAATCGCAGTATAGCGAAAATCGGCAACGAGCGAACAACTCGGAATGACCCACATTGTGCATTGCATTCAGCACTTAACAACTTGCTGTGTTAGAACTGTCTCCTGCTAGGGCCTTGCTTGGCTTAAAGACGTTTGCTTCTACAGAGACTGTGTGCTTTGATTGCTATTTGTTATATATCGGAGTTTCGTTTGCTGCATCTGATTTCATTATTGCCTTATCATTTATATCAAGTTACAAGTTCATTTTCATTGCTCATTTGTTACCAGTGACTTTTGAAATATTCATTTATCGGATTAAGTTATTATTCATTGTTCCTGTCATCCGTTATCCCTGTGTCATAATAAATATCAAGCGCACATGCGCGGAACTTTTCGTCAGTCTCCCCGTTTCCTCTATCACTCCTACACTGACCCACTAGTGCCCCCCTCCGGGGACAGACAAAGTTACAGAATCCTGACATTACATATATAGCACCATCATATTCCATTTTGCTTTACAATTATGAACAAAACCGTAATAAAACTAGACTGGATAATAACAGGTAGACATAGGGCTAAGAGGATCTTGCTCACAAGCTTACAATCTATTATCTTAAATCAAGTATGTTTCTATTACATTTTGCAAGCATAAGCATAAACAGGCCATAACAAATGTTACTTATTAAAACATCACAAACATAAATTAGAACTTAAAAAAAGCAAAAATAGGGCAAATGGGAAAAATCACTTTTATTTTTAATTATACTTATTTTGTTTTGCAAGGCCATCTTTTGCTTAGTATTACATTACTTGTAGAGGAAACATACACATATTTTTATATAATGCTGTACATTTGATAATAAGATGATCTGAAACATAATAATATATAGTGCTAAAGAAAAGGCCATGTATGATGCTATTTGGTTAGCACTGGCCATATGCCTTGTATCTCCCCTTAAAATTAGAATGATATATAACAACCAACAAAAATTGATCGGCCCATTTTCAATATTAGGCTGTGAGAGGCATGGCCAATAGAGATGTACTGTACTAAGACAGCCTTAAAATCTGCTTAAGGGTTCTGGATACCATAGGCTAACACACTTGCAGAGCCCCCTGCATGCTCAGGAAATACCCTGCAGAGCTCAGGAAATACCCTGCAGAGCCACATCAGGAAATACCCATTTATACTGTACATGTGCAGGTAACATACATTATACAACTGACAGGTTTGACCTTGGCATCCAGTGATCTAATGATATTCATGGAGTGTAGAGAAGCCTGGCTTCTGGGCAATGTGAGGGAGACTCCAAAGATAATCACATGCAGCTCTCCAGCCTTCCCAGATGGTGCTATAGCACAATGTACAGATGTAGCCACATTCCATGTGGCTGCTCCTAGTCATGTTTGCAACTAGGCTGCCATGATGCACGCGCACGATGGCCTGCGTATATTCGCACCCGTGATGCATATGCATTGCCTAGTCGCAGGTGCGTACGCAACGCGGCAACAATAAGCCTGGCTACATCTGTACATAAAGGATTTACCAGTAAATTACATGGCCACATCACCACAGCCATCTGGTGGTCACTTTAAAGAACTTTCCTATCAATACCGCCTCAGGACTTTCAGATAACTAACAAGCTTTTTTAATTGAGAACATGGAATGAATTACAGTAGGTATTCATCCTACTACTCCCTCAAGTCTTAGTTCCCTAGGCAGCAGCCTAATAAGTTGATCGGGCACTGCCCAACCCTCTGAATACAAGATCTGCTGCAGTGAGAGCAGTCATTGGCTAGCATTGCCCTTGAAATACCATGTGGCAATCACTTGATTTCTCCTGTACAGTAATGTACTGCATAAACAGGCACACCTAGACAGCTATAATGATAAACATTACTGTATATTGTGGACACTTTTATCTAATAGCAAGGTGCTTCCATGTTTACCCATAGTGCAGTCTAAATTTGTCTGCTCAGCTAATGAAGAAGAACTCTAGAAGAGGTTGAGGAAAAAATCAATGAACTAACGGCATTGATAGAACCCCTCAACAAAATGGAGGAATATAAACAAATGGAAGAAAAACTAGACATACTAAACATAGAGTAAAAATGAAGGAGAGAGAAATAATCCAACGTAAGCAAAATAAATATTTTTGAGATAGGATGCCCACCCATTTAGAAGATACGAGAGAAGGAGAACGTCTACTATCCAGACAGAGAAGCCATAGTTGCACCTCCAGTATTGTGACTATGGACCCAGAAACCCACCTACAAATTAAACCGGAAACCAATATAATATACCCGTCATATAGGGAAGAAAAAACTTATTATTAAGAAAATTATTACAATTATAGAACCCCTTTCCGAAGAAAGAGCAACAAAAACAGATAAAGATATTGTGGAAATAACCCAAATTGGGGATATGAGAATGAACAGAGAAGGAATACCTTCGGAACATATAAGAATCGACATGATCAAAGAGGCTCCAAAACATGCAAACCTCAGTATGAAGAGAAATTTGAAAAACCACAAAGATGGAACATGAATACAGGAAAAGTAAAGTATGAGAAATTTCGATCAAAGGATTATATCGTGATGGATGAATATAATGCAGACGATACACCATCATCTCTCCTTCCAACTAGGAATAGATGTGAGATGTTGGGACAGGAGGCTTTTTGAGGAAGGATGACCAGAAGATAACTAAAAAGTACAAACGTAGAAAAAGGGACAAGAGGGGAAAAGGAACAGAGAACAAAAGAAGAAATGAACTTACATCAGAAACTTCTAAGAGTATCATTCCTGTAGACACCAGCCCTCAGACGAATAAGACACCAGATAATAGGATCTTTAACATCAGTAATTACTCCTTAAAGAAGGAGGAATTCAGTCCTACAAAAAGGCCTCAAGTATGCACCAGATAATAGGACAAACAAATTTGATACCTACGTAGAACTAGAGAAGTTCACTAGAAATCTTACCTTTAAAAAGGTTTTTTTATCTCACAAAGAGATGCCAGTTCTGAAATCAAGAACATCTTCAAACTTAAGTCTATATTCTTTCCCACACACATGAAGGTATGTTATGTGGAAACCTTTAATAATCTCGTAGGAGAAGATCTGGAAAAAAAATCATACCCAAGGGGAAAAACATGCTAACATAACAAAGAAAGAGAGAGAATCCCTCAAATCCCTGGAAGAAAATGAAGCAATTGTAATAAAGCCAGTGGACAGAGGAGGTAGTTTCGTAGTGATGAATAAGGAGAACTACGAACAAGAAGCCCTACAACAGTTGAATGATGGAATCACGTATAAGATTCTAAAAGGGGATCCAAGTTTAAGGATGCAGAAAGAAATGGAATCCTTAATAGGTAAATATAAATCCTTAAACACCAGTAATGAAAAGGAAGCAGGTTTTATCATTAACCAGAACCCCAGTCTACCAGTCTTCTTTTTACTACCTAAAATCCATAAGAATATTGAAAATCCTCCCGGGTGACCTATTGTCGCAGGTACAAATTCCATAACAGTGAATCTGTAAGAATTTGTGTACCACCATTTACAGCCTGAGGTGGTAAGAATAAAATTCTATTTAAAAGACACAATTAATGTACTTAATACCCTTGACAACATCACATGGGAGGCAGGAGACTTTCTTGTTACAGCAGATGTGGGCTCTCTATATTCAATTATTGACCACCCAATGGGAATAAACGCAGTTGACCATTTCCTAAAAAATTGCAACACTGAAAATACAAAAATATAATTTTTGAAGTCCATAAAATTTATCCTGAATAACAATTTTTTTCTGGTTTAAAAATCATTATTACCAACATGTACAGGGCATGGCTATGGGCACAAGATTTTCCCCTATCTATGCCAATATGTTTATGGGGTACTGGGAGGATCTATGTGTCTGGAATAACAACATCTACATTAACAACATCATATTATCCAAACGATACATAGACAATATCCTTTTCATTTGGCGAGTAGAAGAAGAGGATCTGAAAAAGTTATGTGACATTCTAAACACAAATACCTATAACATCAATCTCACCTTTGAAATTAGTACAAAAGAAATGCATTTCCTGGACCTATGTATATATGTTGAAAATAACACCATAGAGACAAAAAACTATATTAAACCTACGGATAACAATTCCTATATCCCGAGAACGAGCAACCATCATCCAACATGGCTCAAAGGAATCCCTAGGAGTCAGATACAAAGGATAAGAAGACATTGCTCTAATATACAGATCTTTGATGAACAAGCTTCTGATATGAAAACAAGATTTGTGGAGAAGGAATACAAAAATGAAGAAATAGAAGATACTTTAAACAAGATACGAAATACAGAACGGACTACATTACTAAAGTAAAAGTACAAGACAGTTATGCCAGTCAAAAAAATTCCATTCATCACTCGATACAATACTCAATATCGAGACATAGAGAAAACAATAAAGAAACATTGGCACATACTTAGAAGTGACCCACACCTTAAAGAAATCATCCCGGAGAAACTTCAATTTGTATACAAAAAAGCAAACAATTTAAGATTATGTCTAGTAAAGAGTGCTCTTCCAGAGAAGAAAGCAGGTAGAGTGAAAACTGTAGGTTTTCATAGATGTGGTGACTGCATCATGTGTAAATCCCATAAGGATACCCCAAAAAAGGTTAGTGAATTCACAGCAACAGGAAGTGGTAAGAAGTATTCGATAAAGGAATTCATCACATGCAACAGCAAGAATTGCCTATATCTGATCCAATGCAACTGCAACTTACAATATGTTGGTCGTACATCAAGAACACTCTGGGAAAGATGGGGCGAACATGCTCGCAATATAGAAAAAGGGTTTGAGAAACACAACTTATCCAATCATTTTAAGAAAAAAAAGGAATGTTCATTGAAATCTATTTATCTGGTTATTGTCATCAAAAAGATAAATGGGAATTGGAGAAAATAAGATACGAGTAATCTCCTAGCACAAATGGAAATTAATCATATATATGATATGAAAACCCTGGTCCCCTTTGGGCTTAATGCAGAATTTGAATTAAAATGGTTTCTGTAGTCTGTATGAGTTCTGACACCATAGTCTTTCATTCAATAGTGAGAATTTTACATAATTTTTGGCATAGTATTCACATATTTTTAACACTTCTTATTCCATTAATGGAGCCATTATAGGAATGTAATATAGGCATTATGTCTTTTTATTCAGTTTCTTATGTATATACCATATGATGTCACTGTTTTCTATTGTCCCCGGCTTGTGGAACGCAGACTTCCGCCTCTGTAAGCCAGTGGAATGCAGAAGTGGCACTTCCGGTAATCGGTGGTACACAAACAGAAAGCGGACCACCATTACACTAGTCACTAGATCTGTCAAATCACACTCTAGTGTCTATCTAAGAGTAATTATTATTGGTCCAGACACGGGTTGTCATGGCAACCCGGAATTTTTTTTTAGAGATGCACTAAATTAATGTATATTATGTTTTTAATTTGTTATTTCTATTTTTTATACATATTCAGTAGTGGATGAGTGTTCACTGTAACCAGCAAATTGAAAGAGCCCGCATGAACAGTAGTATATATACATATATATATCTATATATATATCTATATATATATATATATATATATGTCCCACATTACTACAATGAAGGGGAGGGACTATACAGAGCTTAAATAGTTTGCTCTGGGATCCCACATACACCATCACCCTGAAGAAGACCTCAGTAGTCGAAACGCATTGGTGGCATGGTTTTTTGAGGACTTGCAGATCTTTACTTGTGGTAGCCAGCAGAGTGGTGAAAACAATTGGGCCTTTTTTGTTGCTTTCCTATCTAACAATGGGAATGTTACATCTACATATGTAAAGTTTCTAACTCTGTCTGAATGTAATTTTTTGTCTATTTTTACTTTCATTAAAACTCAGTTTTTACTTATAAACGGTTTGTTTCTTTGGAATAAATCCACTTATGCGGGGAGAAAAATATACTGCTATGTGAATCTACAACGCCTGTCTCAAGTAAACATTCATGTATGCCTGGATGTCCTTGACTATCAGATGATGAGATACTAGGAAGTTGTCTTTCTGGAGTATAGGGCATAAAAATACCTTTATGAACATATATTTCACTGTTTGATGTAAGCCTAAGAGTGAGCATCCTTTCTTGTGATCGTCAATAGTACATAATTTAACATGCAGTGGAGGACATATACACCTTCTAGAACCTTGAATCCCTTCATTTCACCTTTAAAGGAATACTACACATTGGAGCAAATTTGTGTTCTTCTCGTGCATGTACTATCCCTTGGAGGAGATCACACAGCTCTAGGAAAATCTACTAAAGACTGCAACCACAGATTTTGGACGTTTGGAAATAGATCGGTTTGAAATGTAATATCTGTACCCTTCAAGTGTTGTAGCGCATGTGATATTATTCCCTACATTGTATACTTTGTTTTTTACAGTTTGATAACACTGGAAGATATCAGTTTGCTGCTTATACTATCCAGCGCAGGGTTATACACTCTTGGTTATGTCTAAAGATACACCATCCGCCTGGCCATTGGCACTGGTGTCACACCTGTTACCACCCAGAAATACCTGTAAAGAAATGCAGCTCTTAATTCAATTTAGATCTGCGTCCCCTGGCTGTAAACATTGGGAAGCATGCGCAGTGTGCTCCAGACACTTGCGCATAGGTAAAACGTCACCGTTGCTTAATGCGTCTGACTCCCTGATAGTTGTGATAACTGCTTTCACAAGTGGATGTGTAGGCCTATGTAGCCGCAGAGATACGTGCAATTCTGAATATGAGCGAAGATCCGTATGTATTTCCATGCATGTGATGTGTATTATTCATGGGATTATGTTTGTGTTTTCATTTGCAAAAGATAATTTTTTTTCTAATGTTGATAAAATAAATATACCAGAAACAAATGAACACTGCATATAATTTAGTGTAGGTTTGGGCATTATTTTAAATGAGAGGGGTGTGGTCAAATGACAAGTTCTTATAGGTTGAACAGGATAAAGATGCACATTTAACTCAGCACTGTTTTCCTGGCAAAATCAAATTTAATTAAATTCACAATTGGATGTCTCAAATTATTTTGACCTTTTCAAATAAAATAATTCTTAGTGTTTCTAATTATAGTTCAAGGCGCAGTGACTTCTAATTGAATATTTGAGTAGTAACCTGCAAAAAATATATCTAACTTGTATATTTTATGCTCATTTAACAGTGGTTGCTATGTTTTTCTATTACTATTCATTATTCAGGCAAGTAAGCAGCGCTTTTAGCATCCTTTTTATAGTTTTCTGTTTTATGATCTACAGTGCACATTCAAGTTTTTATTTGTATTCCCAGTCAGAGTGAAATTTTCATTTTCTTCACATTTTTATCACTTGGGAGAAAGAAAAAGTGATTTTCAAGATAAAGTTTTCTTAAACAGTTTGTAACTGTAATGACAAAAGGAATTAATTCAAGAATTGTTTAGCTTTAGGGGCATATCTAGTTATTCCCATTAACCCAATTTGCGACTTAACGTGGCCAGGAGCAAGTTTTTTGGTATTCAAGAAGCCACGGAAATTTAGTCGCATTAGATTTTAATAGAATTTAACGCAGCTTTTTTTCACACAGCCCCACAAAGTTGGATAAAATCCCTACTTTAGGGTAAAAACATTGGTACTTGGTTCAGAACCCCTGTGACACCCTTCTAATGATTAATTAGGTAATTAGTAGTTTTTAATTAGCTAAATTTGGCTAATAATTACATGTGACTTTCGGGGTAATATTCTGTAAAGTGCAGAATAATGGGTTAAACGATGGTATTTGGTGGTGTTATATGGAAGGGGCAGGTGCTGTAAACATTGCAGGTGGGTGTTACTGTGCAGGTGTTTTTTTGAAAATAGCTTAAAATGACTAAAAAAACCAGCTTACAAGCATTTTTATGCACCCTTAAATTGAACTATAGCATTTCCACATATTTTTGATGTCCGCAGTGCGGTGGTGCCAGCAGTGTTGGCAGTGCAGCAGTGTCCTCAGTGTGGTGGTGCCGGCAGTGCGGGAGTGCTGGAGGTGTCCTCATGCTGGGGTGCCATCAGTGTCGGAAATGCGGGAGTGCTGGAGGTGTCCTCAGTGCCGGAGTGCCAACAGTGTCCTCAGTGCAGGGGTGCCGGCAGTGTCGGCAGTGCAGGAGTGCCGGAGGTGTCCTCAGTGCAGAGGTGCCGGTAATGTCAGCAGTGTGGGAGGTGTCCTTAGTGCAGGAGTGCTGGCAGTGTCCCCAGTGCAGGGGAGCCAGCAGTGTCGGCAGTGCAGGGGTGCCGGCAGTGTGGGAGTGTCGGCAGTAGGGGAGGCAGTGACGGCATGTGTGGGCGGTGGCGCTATTGGCGCTGTGGGGGCATCCATCTTGGCCATTGTAGCCTATGGAGACACGCTGATTGGCTGAGAGCCGTGACAGACGGCTCTCTCAGCCAATCAACGGTCTTCCATAAGTTACTATGTAGACCGGCGTCCGAGGCAAATCCTCAGGATCCGACAGTGGGATCCTGAGAATTTGCCTCAATTGGGGATCCGGGGCAGGCAAGGAGATCCGAGCTGTGGCTCACATCACCCTGGATCCCCTAGCTTCGGAGGGTTTGGTTCTCTTAGAACCAAACCCACTCATCCCTATTATGCGCAGTATTAATTATTTATAGCTACTGAAACATCAGTAGCCAACCACTAAAGAAACTGGATCCAATACTGCACAGTGATGCTATTTATGGGATCCAGATCTCACTATAGTTTCAGCTTTTGCCTACATGTCCAACATTCAATTCTTTTCCCAGCTGTGTCTGTTGAATAGGAAGTGGTGCACTTGACGAAATATTGTACTAATTAACATTTTTCAATATCATATGCTTAGCTATCTGAGCAGTATCTTTGCTTTGTATTATGTAATGAGACAGTTCACCTTCTTGCCGAAAACAAACTGTTAATCTGTATTTCATAAATGAATTGTTTTGTTTAAATTAATTACTCTGCTCACCTCTGCTGTAAATATAACGGGGAACAATAGTTACAAATAAGATTAGAGTGATAAGCAGAAGGTACAAAAGAAACATATTTTACGTTTCAATTAATTCAAAAACTTCTCACCGAACAAGCATTGTCAGAGAGGTTGTGTCTTGCATTATAATGTTTTATCCGAGAATTACCACATTTTCTGTTCACTGTTTCTCATAAGTGAAACGTATATTTATATATAATATATATATTGTCTGTTGGACCCGCACTCACCCTTAGATGTTAATTGGCTCCGGTGCCCTCTGGAAACATAACACATGCATCTCACATCTAACAAGCAGCGGCACTCGGAGACTCTCTCGTGGTAAAAAATCAAGTGTGAAATTTAATTCATATCACAGCAAGGCCTTGCTGTGATATGAATTAAATTTCACACTTGATTTTTTACCACGAGAGAGTCTCCGAGTGCCGCTGCTTGTTAGATGTGAGATGCATATATATATATATATATATATATAATATTATATATATATGTGTGTGTGTGTGTGTGTGTGTATATATATATATATATATATATATATATATATATATAGTAAAGCAAAAAAACTGCGGCACTCAGAGGCTTGATGCAAAACGTGATGTATTAAAAATAACACATGAATTCCAACGTTTCGAGGTTGGCACACCCCTTTGTCAAGGATAAGCAGCAATGAATAAGAGAGAAAAGAACTTACCTATATACCCAGAAGAAGCCCGCCGAGTGAAAGACGCCGCCCCGGGCTCCGTGCACGGAGCCCTTGGTCCGGCGCGCACCAAGTGCGTCATCGATGACGGGACGTCGGGTTGCCATGGTAACCATGACGCCCGTCCGTCCCGTCAGCTGACGGAAAAAGCAAAGTTGACTAAAGGCTAAATCACTCGTGTGAAAAGACCCAAGGCAAGAGAGGAGAGAAACGTGTGAAAAAATCACACTGGGGAGTTCTGCACGTCAGAAACAGTGTCGTTCGCACTGTGTACCCGTGTGCTATGGGTTGTGTAGAAAAAGTGTTAACCCCTTAATGTCATGCCGCTGGGTTGATGTCTTGATGCTACTGACGAACCTCAATCTTTAAACATAGTGTGTCTACATATAGATAGACTCATGTGTCGTGACGTGAATAACACACTGTGTATCTGTGCAGTGTGGATCATGCATAAATAAATCCAGGGAAAATTAATGTGAAGTGATAAGGCCCCGTGATAGTGTAGTGTATCAGAGGGGTGTTATGTGACAGTGTCGTGATATGAGGGAACGTGAAAATGGTTTGGATACAGAGTATCCACGGTTATAATTATGCGCCTGACGGCAAAGCTGGGGAAAAAAATTATGTGCCTATGAAGATTGGTTTATGACATTGTGACTGTGTGTGGTTGGTAGTTGGAAATGATGTGGACTGGAGTTAAAACGCCCTGACGGCAGAAGACTGTGAAAGGTGTCAGAAAAAAGATGATAAATGCAGGAGATGAGAAAGATAAACCAGAACTTTAAAGAAATGTAAAACATTTTTACTAAGAAGTGTCTTTGAACGCCCCTATGGCAAAGTATCAGCTGGTTAGTGGTCGTAGTTCCTTTAAAGGAAAACATTCCATGGCATGATTTCATTGAGGCCGTGGGGATTAATGGTGTTTAGCCGAAAAATCCATTTGGCCTCTAATTTCAACAAGCGGCCATCCCTGTCGCCTCCTCTGCGGTTTTTGGGAATGTGGTCAATTACCATCTGTCGCAGATCACTCAATGAGTGGCCTTTCTCCGAGAAGTGTTTCGCTACCGGCTGGTCAGAGCCCTTACCACTGATCGCTTGTTTGATAGCCGACCGGTGGAGGGCCATCCTCTCTCTGAGTGATCGAACCAACTTACCCACATAAAGTAATCTACAGGGACAGCTGATTACGTATACTATATGTGTTGATGTACACGTCAATACATGATTGATCTTGTATATGCGATCCGAGTGAGGATGTTTAAAGGATACGCCTGTAATCATGTGTGAGCACGTAGTGCACTTGGGGCACTTGTAGCAGCCTGGTGGTCGTTTGAGAAAGCCGCCAGTTTCTCTCAACTCTGGGTGGAAGTCCGTGATGTCGGCATGGACCACTTGGTCCCTGATGCTCTTACCTCGGGTAAAACACATGAGAGGGCGCTTATGGGCTAATCCTTGAAGATTTCTGTCAGTTGAGATTACCGGCCACAGGGCTCTCACTGCCCTTGGTAGGACCGTGCTAACCGTATTGTGTCGGCTAACAAACGGGATTAGTGCCTCTTCTGTTCTGTTCCGACTCTGCAAAAGGTCCCTCCTAGGCATCTTCAGGACTTCTTTCTTCTGTTGCACTAACCGGTCCAGATTATATCCTCTGCTGACAAATTTCTGGATCATGTCGTCCAGAACCGTTTCTACCGTTGACCGGTCACTGATGATTCTACTGGCCCTAATCATCTGGGACCTGGGTAACCCTTTCTTAAGGGATTTGGGATGGTGGCTGTTGGATCTCAGAAATGTGTTTTTGTCAATCGGTTTGGTGTATAAACCCGTGACGATATTATTGTTCTTGAGGGTGACTTTGACGTCCAAATAATTAACTGAATTATTACTGATTTGAAATGTGTATTTGATGGGTGAGTTCCTGGCGTTGATGGCATTCATGGTGTCCTGGAATTGACTTTCCGACCCAGTCCAAATCAGAAAGAGGTCGTCTATGAACCTTGTGTACATAAGGATGTTAGCGGCTGTTTCTGGGACATTGAAGAAGATTTGTTCCTCTTCCTCGAACATGAAGATGTTCGCTACCGATGGGGAGACATTGCTCCCCATGGCACACCCGGTTTTTTGGCGATAGAATCGGCCATTGAATAAGAAATAATTCCTGTGAAGGGTTAATTCCAGTAATCGCATAAATAGATCTAAGTCAATGGTCTCCATTTTTTCTCTGCTCAAGAACCCTCTTATGGCTGACAATCCCTCCTTGTGTGGGATGCTGGTGTACAAGCTACATACATCCACCACACAAAGGAAGGATTCTGGTGGGATGTGCTCTACCTCCCCTAATTTGTTGAGAAAATGGGTGGTATCTTTAATGTATCTGTGGTGCTTGGATACCAACGGTTGGAGTATGGCGTCCAAAAACTCTGATATGGGTTGGAATATGGAGTTTCTGGCCGATATTATGGGCCGGCCTGGAGGACATTCTTTGTTTTTATGGACCTTGGGGACCGTAAAGAACACCGGCACTACCGGATGGCTCTGTTTTAACGACATGCTCAATTTTGAGGAGATTGTGCCCTTGACTTGGGCCTCATTCAGAAGCTCATCAACTTCTTTTTTGTATCCCGCGGTGGGGTCCGCCGGTAACACTTCATATGTCATTTCATCGGACAATTGATTGTAGATGTCCTGCTTGTAATAAGCCAGATCTAAGACCACAACCCCGCCCCCCTTGTCGGCAGGGCGAATTACCACATCCTCATAGCGACTAAGATTTTTCAGCGCTGTTTTCTCTGATCTGGTTAAATTGTGATTGGTACGTGGATCTGCTTGATGGAATTTCATCACTGATTGATCCAACAATCTGTTGAATGTAGTGATCGAAGGATTGGAGGATTGAGGATCAAAGGACGACTTGTGTCTTTCATTGATGAATCGTTGTTGTATGGGATCTGTGGTGTTAATGACAGAGGTGGTGGGTTGGTGTTGAAAAAATTCGCCTAACCTTAATTTACGGGTGAACTTGCGTAATTCGATTTTCCAGGTGAGTTCGTCAAAGCAAGTGGTGGGTACGAAAGATAGGCCTTTTTCAAGGACCTTAACTTCATCGCTGGTGAGTGTCCGGTGTGATAAATTGAAGACTAGCGATTCCTCGTGGCACCTGGACCTCTGGATCCTGGCATTTTGTTTGGATCTGTGGGTGGGCGGACGCGGTGACCTTTTGGTGTTCCTGGATCTGCGGACTTCTTTGGGCGTGCCCCTAAAGGGATGCTGCCAGACGAGGAAGGACCATCTGTGTCTAGTGTGGTGACATCGTTATCGCTATTTGAGGTGGCAGAGGTTCCTCGTTGGAGTTCACGTCTCCTGCGCCAACCTTGTTTGGTCCTAGGTTGTTACACTACTCAAAAAAATAAAGGGAATACTAAAATAACACATCCTAGATCTGAATGAATGAAATGTTCTTATTATATACTTTGTTCTTTACATAGTTGAATGTGCTGATAACAAAATCATACAAACACTATCAATGGAAATCAAATTTATTAACCCATGGAGGTCTGGATTTGGAGTCACACTCAAAATTAAAGTGGAAAAACACACTACAGGCTGATCCAACTTTGATGTAATGTCCTTAAAAACAAGTCAAAATGAGGCTCAGTAGTGTGTGTGGCCTCCACGTGCCTGTATGACCTCCCTACAACACCTGGGCATGCTCCTGATGAGGTGGCGGATGGTCTCCTGAGGGATCTCCTCCAAGACCTGGACTAAAGCATCTGCCAACTCCTGGACAGTCTGTGGTGCAACGTGGCGTTGGTGGATGGAGCGAGACATGATGTCCCAGATGTGCTTAATTGGATTCAGGTCTGGGGAACGTGCGGGCCAGTCCATGGCATCAATGCCTTCGTCTTGCAGGAACTGCTGACACACTCCAGCCACATGAGGTCTAGCATTGTCTTGCATTAGGAGGAACCCAGGGCCAACCGCACCAGCATATGGTCTCACAAGGGGTCTGAGTATCTCATCTCGGTACCTAATGGCAGTCAGGCTACCACTGGCGAGCACATGGAGGGCTGTGCGGCCCCCCAAAGAAATGCCACCCCACACCATTACTGACCCACTGCCAAACCGGTCATGCTGAAGGATGTTGCAGGTAGCAGAACATTCTCCTTGGCGTCTCCAGACTCTGTCACGTCTGTCACATGTGCTCAGTGAGAACCTGCTTTCATCTGTGAAGAGCACAGGGCGCCAGTGGCGAATTTGCCAATCTTGGTGTTCTCTGGCAAATGCCAAACGTCCTGCACGGTGTTGGGCTGTAAGCATGACCCCCACCTGTGGACGTCGATCCCTCATACCACCCTCATGGAGTCTGTTTTTGATCGTTTGAGTAGACACATGCACATTTGTAGCTTGCTGGAGGTCATTTTGCAGGGCTCTGGCAGTGCTCCTCCTGGTCCTCCTTGCACAAAGGCGGAGGTAGCGGTCCTGCTGCTGGGTTGTTGCCCTCCTACAGCCTCCTCCACGTCTCCTGATGTACTGGCCTGTCTCCTGGTAGCACCTCCATGCTCTGGACACACAGACACAGCAAACCTTCTTGCCACAGCTCGCATTGATGTGCCATCCTGGATGAGCTGTACTACCTGAGCCACTTGTGTGGGTTGTAGACTCCGTCTCATGCTACCACTAGAGTGAAAGCACCGCCAGCTTTCAAAAGTGACCAAAACATCAGCCAGAAAGCATAGGAGCTGAGAAGTGGTCTGTGGTCACCACCTGCAGAACAACTCCTTTATTGGGGGTGCCTTGCTAATTGCCTATAATTCCCACCTGTTGTCTATTCCATTTGCACAACAGCATGTGAAATTGATTGTCAATCAGTGTTGCTTCCTAAGTGGACAGTTTGATTTCACAGAAGTGTGTTTGACTTGGAGTTACAATGTGTTGTTTAAGTGTTCTCTTTATTTTTTTGAGCAGTGTATGTATATATATATATATATATATATATATATATATGTATGTATATATATATATATATATATATATAGATGTTGCAGTGGCCGGCACTCAGTCTGCAGTATGGTACTGGCCTTGGTGCCCTCCTTACCACTCAAAGTGGAATTAGATATGGAGAAAGATAGGCGGCACTCTCAGGACTTAGGCTGCAATTGCCTTCATAATTTCTTTGCTTACTATCGGTCATCAACGTTTCAGTTTTATTATAAAAACTTTCGTCAGGATACAACACAAAAATAAACACATACCTTTATAGAGTGAAAACCCTCACAATGTGGACTCGTGGTCCCGAGGCTGCGGCTGGGGTCGATGACGTCACACCAAGTGCGACGGGTGCCTGGCAACGGCTTACGGGAATCAGGTGCGGTCCCGGCACCCGTCGCACTTGGTGTGACGTCATCGACCCCAGCCGCAGCCTCGGGACCACGAGTCCACATGGTGAGGGTTTTCACTCTATAAAGGTATGTGTTTATTTTTGTGTGCCTTCATAATTTCTTTGCTTACTAAGTCCTGAGAGTGCCGCCTATCTTTCTCCATATATATATATATATATATATATATTAGTGATGAGCGGGTTAGGTTCCTCAGAATCCGAACCCGCCCGAACTTCACCCATTTTACATGGTTCCGAGGCGGACTCGAATCTTCCCGCCTTGCTCGGTTAACCCGAGCGCGCCCGAACGTCATCATCCCGCTGTCAGATTCTCGCGAGATTCGTATTATATATAAGGAGCCGCGCGTCGCCGCCATTTTCACTCGTGCATTGGAGATGATAGGGAGAGGACGTGTGCAGCGTTCTCTCAGTTGTGTTCAGTGTGCTGCAAATATCTGTGCTCAGTGTGCTGCAAATATCTGTGCTCAGTGTGCTTGCAAATATCTGTGCTCAGTGTGCTGAAAATATCTACATTCTCTGCCTGAAAAACGCTCCATATCTGTGCTCAGTGTGCTGCAAATATCTGTGCTCAGTGTGCTTTATTGTGGGGACTGGGGACCACCAGTATTATATAGTAGGAGGACAGTGCAGAGTTTTGCTGACCAGTGACCACCAGTATTATACGTTCTCTGCCTGAAAAATGCTCCATATCTGTGCTGCATTGTAGTATATAGTAGGAGGACAGTGCAGAATTTTGCTGACCAGTGACCACCAGTATTATATCAGTACGGTACAGTAGTCCACAGCTCTACCTACCTCTGTGTCATCAAGTATACTTTCCATCCATACCTGTGGTGCATTTTAGTTGTTGTGTGCAGTATATATAGTAGGAGGACAGTGTATAATTTTGCTGGCCACCAGTATATAATATATAGCAGTACGGTACAGTAGTCCACTGCTCTACCTACCTCTGTGTTGTCAAGTATACTATCCACCCATACCTGTGGTGCATTTAAGTTTTGCGCAGTATATGTAGTAGGAGGACAGTGCATAATTTTGCTGACCACCAGTATATAATATATAGCAGTACGGTACAGTAGTCCACTGCTCTACCTACCTCTGTGTCGTCAAGTATACTATCCATCCATACCTGTGGTGCATTTTAGTTGTTGTGCGCAGTATATATAGTAGGAGGACGGTGCATAATTTTGCTGACCACCAGTATATAATATATAGCAGTACGGTACAGTAGGCCATTGCTATTGATATATTACTGGCATATAATTCCACACATTAAAAAATGGAGAACAAAAATGTGGAGGGTAAATTAGGGAAAGATCAAGATCCACTTCCACCTCGTGCTGAAGCTGCTGCCACTAGTCATGGCCAAGACGTTGAAATGCCATCAACGTCGTCTGCCAAGGCCGATGCCCAATGTCATAGTAGAGAGCATGTAAAATCCAAAAAATAAAGTTCAGTAAAATGACCCAAAAATCAAAATTAAAAGCGTCTGATGAGAAGTGTAAACTTGCCAATATGCCATTTACGACACGGAGTGGCAAGGAACGGCTGAGGCCCTGGCCTATGTTCATGGCTAGTGGTTCAGATTCACATGAGGATGGAAGCACTCATCCTCTCGTTAGTAAACTGCAGTGCCACTCCTAGATGGGCCAGGTGTTTGTGTCGGCCACTTGGGTCGCTTAACTTAGCCACACAGCTACCTCATTGCACCTCTTTTTTTCTTTGCATCATGTGCTGTTTGGGGACTATTCTTTGAAGTGCCATCCTGTCTGACACTGCAGTGCCACTCCTAGATGGGCCAGGTGTTTGTGTCGGCCACTTGGGTCGCTTAGCTTAGCCATCCAGCGACCTTGGTGCACCTCTTTTTTTCTTTGCTTCATGTGCTGTTTGGGGACTATTTTTTGAAGTGCCATCCTGTCTGACACTGCAGTGCCACTCCTAGATGGGCTAAGCTAAGCGACCCCACTTGGGTCGCTTAGCTTAGTCATCCAGCGACCTCGCTGCAAATTTTAGGACTAAAAATAATATTGTGAGGTGTGAGGTGTTCAGAATAGACTGGAAATGAGTGGAAATTATGGTTATTGAGGTTAATAATACTATGGGATCAAAATGACCCCCACATTCTATGATTTAAGCTGTTTTTGAGGGTTTTTTGTAAAAAAACACCCGAATCCAAAACACACCCGAATCCGACAAAAAAATTTCAGGGAGGTTTTGCCAAAACGCGTCCGAATCCAAAACACGGCCGCGGAACCGAATCCAAAACCAAAACAAAAAACCCGAAAAATGTCCGGTGCACATCACTAATATATATATACACATTCTTTAAAAAAAACTACACATAAACTAAGATACATAGGTGCAGGAGTGCAGCTGCTATGCGGCCCAGAACTGAGAGAGGCCCACCTTCCCTGTCACAGTTATATGTGCCATATACATTTTTGACCATTGAGTGGTACACAGGGGCCCTTACAAACGTTTGCCTTGGGGCCTACAATATATCTAATTATACCCCTGGACCTGCTCATTGTAATGTTGTTTAAAATTAACCAAAGGGCATTATAATGTTACATAATATGAATGGCACACTATAATGTTCCACAACATGAACTGGGGACACTGTATATTATAATGTGAGTTGGGGGTACTGTGTACTGGCAGCCCTACAAGGTGTCATAATATGAACTACGACACTACTATGGAGCATAACAATAACTAAAGGTTATGGAGCATAAAATTAACGTTAAATTATTAAAACTGCTTCAGAGAGGTGTCTCTCTAGATGCAATGGGACAGGGGCCCTTTCAAAAAGTTGCCGTGGTGCCCACAAGGTTCTGGCTATGCCCAGTTTGACTTTAAAATACTGTATGTTGTGTTCTGCTAGGCAATAAGGGTCACTAAAATAAAATTTCAGTGGAAAGCATTTCATTTATTTACATGGCACAGCGCATTTTATCATGTGCAAATAAAACAAGATATTTTTTTCTAATGACCTGAAGGTTTATTCTCATCTAGGACTGATATAAAAGAAAAAGTGGGAAAAATAGCAGTCTTGGTGTAAACTGTTAATCATACAAAGTATAGTTAAAGAATATTGGCCCTCATTCCGAGTTGATCGCTCGCAAGGCGATTTTAGCAGAGTTACACACGCTAAGCCGCCGCCTACTGGGAGTGAATCTTAGCTTCTTAAAATTGCGACCGATGTATTCGCAATATTGCGATTACAAACTACTTAGCAGTTTCAGAGTAGCTTCAGACTTACTCGGCATCTGCGATCAGTTCAGTGCTTGTCGTTCCTGGTTTGACGTCATAAACACACCCAGCGTTCGCCCAGACACTCCTCCGTTTCTCCGGCCACTCCTGCGTTTTTTCCGGAAACGGTAGCGTTTTTAACCACACGCCCCTGAAACGCCGTGTTTCCGCCCAGTAACACCCATTTCCTGTCAATCACATTACGATCGCCGGAGCGAAGAAAAAGCCGTGAGTAAAAATACTATCTTCATTGTTAAATTACTTGGCGCAGTCGCAGTGCGAATATTGCGCATGCGTACTAAGCGGAATTTCACTGCGATGCGATGAAATATACCGAGCGAACGACTCGGAATGAGGGCCATTGCTCTCTCACGGCCGATGTCTCTCCAATTACGATCTGGGAAGCCCACAAATGTGTTGTCCGTGGCCGATGCATCCAACTTGGAACATTTCTTAAGAAGCAGAAACTAGAATGCAGAGACGCCCTTTTGACGAAAATCAAAGCTTTAGAGCTGGCCCATAAAGCCTCTGGAGATTCATGTGTTTTTGTTCAATTACAAACTGCCAGAACGTCCCTAAATTCCTTGCTTAATGATGGGGTCAAATAGGCGTATAGGAGGTGCAGACATATGTCTTTTAGATGGGGTAATAAACCTGGAAAGATGCTGCAAGATCCCTCTGAGCACAGAGAACCTTAACGTACATACAAAAAATGAAGGATTCCTCTGGGAATATTCATGCTACTAACAAGGAGATTGCCTCCGTTTTCCATGAGTATTACTCTGAACTTTATAATCTTACTCAGAACCGCACAGACTCACTCACTTCGGCTCATAAGGCTGACCTCTTGTGGTTCCTTGAGGGTGTTGAGTTCCCCTCTCTTCCGGAGGCTGCGTCACAGGCTCTTGATTCCCCGTTCACTGAAGATGAATTGAGAGAGGCTATTAAGACTTCCCCCAATGGGAAAAGTCTGGGTCCCGACGGCTTCCCTATAGCTTACTATAAGGTTTTCCAGGACCAATTGGTCCTCTTGCTGCTGAAGGCATGCATTTACGGAGATCCCCAAAGAGGGTAAGGACACCTGTATAGCGGCAAGTTATAGGCCTATCTCTCTACTAAACGTAGACATTAAACTTTATGCCAAGTTGATAGCTGGCCGCTTGAAACCTCTTCTCCCTGGCCTCATCCACTCTGATCAAGCAAGCTTTGTTCCAGGTCGTGAGGCTAGGGATTATACAATTAAGGTTATTAACTTGATTTCTTATGTGTTGATAAAGCTGATTATCTTTACAGGAATGAAAGCTATACCTTAAAATAAGAATTTACTTACCGATAATTCTATTTCTCATAGTCCGTAGTGGATGCTGGGGACTCCGAAAGGACCATGGGGAATAGCGGCTCCGCAGGAGACTGGGCACAAAAGTAAAAAGCTTTAGGACTACCTGGTGTGCACTGGCTCCTCCCCCTATGACCCTCCTCCAAGCCTCAGTTAGGATACTGTGCCCGGACGAGCATACACAATAAGGAAGGATTTTGAATCCCGGGTAAGACTCATACCAGCCACACCAATCACACCGTACAACCTGTGATCTGAACCCAGTTAACAGCATGATAACAGAAGGAGCCTCTGAAAAGATGGCTCACAACAACAATAACCCGATTTTTGTAACAATAACTATGTACAAGTAATGCAGACAATCCGCACTTGGGATGGGCGCCCAGCATCCACTACGGACTATGAGAAATAGAATTATCGGTAAGTAAATTCTTATTTTCTCTAACGTCCTAGTGGATGCTGGGGACTCCGAAAGGACCATGGGGATTATACCAAAGCTCCCAAACGGGCGGGAGAGTGCGGATGACTCTGCAGCACCGAATGAGAGACCTAACATATATTTTCAGGGCCCTGACTACGTCCAGCAACTTGGAATCCTCCAAGTCCCTAGTAGCCGCAGGCACCACAATAGGCTGGTTTAAGTGAAATGCTGAAACCACCTTAGGGAGAAATTGAGGACGAGTCCTCAATTCTGCCCTGTCCGTATGAAAAATTAGGTAAGGGCTTTTATAGGATAAAGCCGCCAATTTTGAGACACGCCTGGCTGAAGCCAGGGCTAACAGCATTACCACTTTCCATGTGAGATATTTTAAGTCCACAGTGGTGAGTGGTTCAAACCAATGTGATTTTAGGAATCCCAAAACTACATTGAGATCCCAAGGTGCCACTGGAGGCACAAAAGGAGGCTGTATATGCAGTAGAGATGAGCGGGTTCGGTTCCTCGGAATCCGAACCCGCCCGAACTTCAGCTTTTTTTACACGGATCCGAGCGACTCGGATCTTCCCGCCTTGCTCGGTTAACCCGAGCGCGCCCGAACGTCATCATGACGCTGTCGGATTCTCGCGAGGCTCGGATTCTATCGCGAGACTCGGATTCTATATAAGGAGCCGCGCGTCGCCGCCATTTTCACACGTGCATTGAGATTGATAGGGAGAGGACGTGGCTGGCGTCCTCTCCATTTAGATTAGAAGAGAGAGAGTGAGATTGAGACAGAGACACTTGATTTACTGGAGCTTAGGAGTACTAGAGAGTGCAGAGTTTACTAGTGACTGACCACTGACCAGTGACCACCAGCACCAGTGCAGTTTTATTTAATATAATCCGTTCTCTGCCTGAAAAAAACGATACACAGTGACTCAGTCACATACCATATCTGTGCTCAGCCCAGTGTGCTGCATCATCTATGTATAATATCTGACTGTGTTCACACAGCTTAATTGTGGGGGAGACTGGGGAGCAGTTATAGGTTATAGCAGGAGCCAGGAGTACATATTATTAAAATTAAACAGTGCACACTTTTGCTGCAGGAAGTATACTATATTGTGATTGCCTGAAAAAGTTAAACACTCTTCGTGTGACTTGTGTGGTGTTTTTTTATTCTATAAAAAACTCATTCTGCTGACAGACAGTGTCCAGCAGGTCCGTCATTATAAAATATATACCTGTCCGGCTGCAGTAGTGATATATATATATTTTTTATATCATTATTTATCATCCAGTCGCAGCAGACACAGTACGGTAGTTCACGGCTGTAGCTACCTCTGTGTCGGCACTCGGCAGTCCATCCATAATTGTATACCACCTACCCGTGGTTTTTTTTTTCTTTCTTCTTTATACATACTACATCTCATTATCATCCAGTCTATATTAGCAGCAGACACAGTACAGTACGGTAGTCCACGGCTGTAGCTACCTCTGTGTCGGCACTCGGCAGTCCATCCATAATTGTATACCACCTACCCGTGTTTTTTTTTTCTTCTTTATACATACTACATCTCATTATCATCCAGTCTATATTAGCAGCAGACACAGTACAGTACGGTAGTCCACGGCTGTAGCTACCTCTGTGTCGGCACTCGGCAGTCCATCCATAATTGTATACCACCTACCCGTGGTTTTTTTTTTCTTCTTTATACATACTACATCTCATTATCATCCAGTCTATATTAGCAGCAGACACAGTACAGTACGGTAGTCCACGGCTGTAGCTACCTCTGTGTCGGCACTCGGCAGTCCATCCATAATTGTATACCACCTACCCTTGTTTTTTTTTTCTTTCTTCTTTATACATACTACATCTCATTATCATCCAGTATATATTTCAGCAGACACAGTACAGTACGGTAGTCCACGGCTGTAGCTACCTCTGTGTCGGCACTCGGCAGTCCATCCATAATTGTATACCACCTACCCGTGGTTTTTTTTTCTTTCTTCTTTATACATACTACATCTCATTATCATCCAGTCTATATTAGCAGCAGACACAGTACAGTACGGTAGTCCACGGCTGTAGCTACCTCTGTGTCGGCACTCGGCAGTCCGTCCATAATTGTATACCACCTACCCGTGGTTTTTTTTTTCTTCTTTATACATACTACATCTCATTATCATCCAGTCTATATTAGCAGCAGACACAGTACAGTACAGTAGTCCACGGCTGTAGCTACCTATGTGTCGGCACTCGGCAGTCCATCCATAATTGTATACCACCTACCCGTGTTTTTTTTTTTCTTTCTTCTTTATACATACTACATCTCATTATCAACCAGTCTATATTAGCAGCAGACACAGTACAGTACGGTAGTCCACGGCTGTAGCTACCTCTGTGTTGGCACTCGGCAGTCCGTCCATAATTGTATACCACCTACCCGTGGTTTTTTTTTCTTTCTTCTTTATACATACTACATCTCATTATCATCCAGTCTATATTAGCAGCAGACACAGTACAGTACGGTAGTCCACGGCTGTAGCTACCTCTGTGTCGGCACTCGGCAGTCCGTCCATAATTGTATACCACCTACCCGTGGTTTTTTTTTCTTTCTTCTTTATACATACTACATCTCATTATCATCCAGTCTATATTAGCAGCAGACACAGTACAGTACGGTAGTCCACGGCTGTAGCTACCTCTGTGTCGGCACTCGGCAGTCCATCCATAATTGTATACCACCTACCCGTGGTTTTTTTTCTTTCTTCTTTATACATACTACATCTCATTATCATCCAGTCTATATTAGCAGCAGACACAGTACAGTACGGTAGTCCACGGCTGTAGCTACCTCTGTGTCGGCACTCGGCAGTCCGTCCATAATTGTATACCACCTACCCGTGGTTTTTTTTTTCTTCTTTATACATACTACATCTCATTATCATCCAGTCTATATTAGCAGCAGACACAGTACAGTACAGTAGTCCACGGCTGTAGCTACCTATGTGTCGGCACTCGGCAGTCCATCCATAATTGTATACCACCTACCCGTGGTTTTTTTTTCTTTCTTCTTTATACATACTACATCTCATTATCAACCAGTCTATATTAGCAGCAGACACAGTACAGTACGGTAGTCCACGGCTGTAGCTACCTCTGTGTTGGCACTCGGCAGTCCGTCCATAATTGTATACCACCTACCCGTGGTTTTTTTTTCTTTCTTCTTTATACATACTACATCTCATTATCATCCAGTCTATATTAGCAGCAGACACAGTACAGTACGGTAGTCCACGGCTGTAGCTACCTCTGTGTCGGCACTCGGCAGTCCGTCCATAATTGTATACCACCTACCCGTGGTTTTTTTTTCTTTCTTCTTTATACATACTACATCTCATTATCATCCAGTCTATATTAGCAGCAGACACAGTACAGTACGGTAGTCCACGGCTGTAGCTACCTCTGTGTCGGCACTCGGCAGTCCATCCATAATTGTATACCACCTACCCGTGGTTTTTTTTTCTTTCTTCTTTATACATACTACATCTCATTATCATCCAGTCTATATTAGCAGCAGACACAGTACAGTACGGTAGTCCACGGCTGTAGCTACCTCTGTGTCGGCACTCGGCAGTCCGTCCATAATTGTATACCACCTACCCGTGGTTTTCTTTTCTTTCTTCTTTATACATACATACTACATCTCATTATCAACCAGTCTATATTAGCAGCAGACACAGTACAGTACGGTAGTCCACGGCTGTAGCTACCTCTGTGTCGGCACTCGGCAGTCCGTCCATAATTGTATACCACCTACCCGTGGTTTTTTTTTCTTTCTTCTTTATACATACATACTACATCTCTTTATCAACCAGTCTATATTAGCAGCAGACACAGTACGGTAGTCCACGGCTGTAGCTACCTCTGTGTCGGCACTCGGCAGTCCGTCCATAATTGTATACTAGTATCCATCCATCTCCATTGTTTACCTGAGGTGCCTTTTAGTTGTGCCTATTAAAATATGGAGAACAAAAATGTTGAGGTTCCAAAATTAGGGAGAGATCAAAATCCACTTCCACCTCGTGCTGAAGCTGCTGCCACTAGTCATGGCCGAGACGATGAAATGCCAGCAACGTCGTCTGCCAAGGCCGATGCCCAATGTCATAGTACAGAGCATGTCAAATCCAAAACACCAAATATCAGTAAAAAAAGGACTCCAAAACCTAAAATAAAATTGTCGGAGGAGAAGCGTAAACTTGCCAATATGCCATTTACCACACGGAGTGGCAAGGAACGGCTGAGGCCCTGGCCTATGTTCATGGCTAGTGGTTCAGCTTCACATGAGGATGGAAGCACTCAGCCTCTCGCTAGAAAAATGAAAAGACTCAAGCTGGAAAAAGCACAGCAAAGAACTGTGCGTTCTTCGAAATCCCAAATCCACAAGGAGAGTCCAATTGTGTCGGTTGCGATGCCTGACCTTCCCAACACTGGACGTGAAGAGCATGCGCCTTCCACCATTTGCACGCCCCCTGCAAGTGCTGGAAGGAGCACCCGCAGTCCAGTTCCTGATAGTCAGATTGAAGATGTCAGTGTTGAAGTACACCAGGATGAGGAGGATATGGGTGTTGCTGGCGCTGGGGAGGAAATTGACCAGGAGGATTCTGATGGTGAGGTGGTTTGTTTAAGTCAGGCACCCGGGGAGACACCTGTTGTCCGTGGGAGGAATATGGCCGTTGACATGCCTGGTGAAAATACCAAAAAAATCAGCTCTTCGGTGTGGAACTATTTCAACAGAAATGCGGACAACAGGTGTCAAGCCGTGTGTTCCCTTTGTCAAGCTGTAATAAGTAGGGGTAAGGACGTTAACCACCTCGGAACATCCTCCCTTATACGTCACCTGCAGCGCATTCATAATAAGTCAGTGACAAGTTCAAAAACTTTGGCCGACAGCGGAAGCAGTCCACTGACCAGTAAATCCCTTCCTCTTGTAACCAAGCTCACGCAAACCACCCCACCAACTCCCTCAGTGTCAATTTCCTCCTTCCCCAGGAATGCCAATAGTCCTGCAGGCCATGTCACTGGCAATTCTGATGATTCCTCTCCTGCCTGGGATTCCTCCGATGCATCCTTGCGTGTAACGCCTACTGCTGCTGGCGCTGCTGTTGTTGCCGCTGGGAGTCGATGGTCATCCCAGAGGGGAAGTCGTAAGCCCACTTGTACTACTTCCAGTAAGCAATTGACTGTTCAACAGTCCTTTGCGCGGAAGATGAAATATCACAGCAGTCATCCTGCTGCAAAGCGGATAACTGAGGCCTTGACAACTATGTTGGTGTTAGACGTGCGTCCAGTATCCGCCGTTAGTTCACAGGGAACTAGACAATTTATTGAGGCAGTGTGCCCCCGTTACCAAATACCATCTAGGTTCCACTTCTCTAGGCAGGCGATACCGAGAATGTACACGGACGTCAGAAAAAGACTCACCAGTGTCCTAAAAAATGCAGTTGTACCCAATGTCCACTTAACCACGGACATGTGGACAAGTGGAGCAGGGCAGGGTCAGGACTATATGACTGTGACAGCCCACTGGGTAGATGTATGGACTCCCGCCGCAAGAACAGCAGCGGCGGCACCAGTAGCAGCATCTCGCAAACGCCAACTCTTTCCTAGGCAGGCTACGCTTTGTATCACCGGTTTCCAGAATACGCACACAGCTGAAAACCTCTTACGGCAACTGAGGAAGATCATCGCGGAATGGCTTACCCCAATTGGACTCTCCTGTGGATTTGTGGCATCGGACAACGCCAGCAATATTGTGTGTGCATTAAATATGGGCAAATTCCAGCACGTCCCATGTTTTGCACATACCTTGAATTTGGTGGTGCAGAATTTTTTAAAAAACGACAGGGGCGTGCAAGAGATGCTGTCGGTGGCCAGAAGAATTGCGGGACACTTTCGGCGTACAGGCACCACGTACAGAAGACTGGAGCACCACCAAAAACTACTGAACCTGCCCTGCCATCATCTGAAGCAAGAAGTGGTAACGAGGTGGAATTCAACCCTCTATATGCTTCAGAGGTTGGAGGAGCAGCAAAAGGCCATTCAAGCCTATACAATTGAGCACGATATAGGAGGTGGAATGCACCTGTCTCAAGCGCAGTGGAGAATGATTTCAACGTTGTGCAAGGTTCTGATGCCCTTTGAACTTGCCACACGTGAAGTCAGTTCAGACACTGCCAGCCTGAGTCAGGTCATTCCCCTCATCAGGCTTTTGCAGAAGAAGCTGGAGACATTGAAGGAGGAGCTAACACGGAGCGATTCCGCTAGGCATGTGGGACTTGTGGATGGAGCCCTTAATTCGCTTAACAAGGATTCACGGGTGGTCAATCTGTTGAAATCAGAGCACTACATTTTGGCCACCGTGCTCGATCCTAGATTTAAAGCCTACCTTGGATCTCTCTTTCCGGCAGACACAAGTCTGCTGGGGTTAAAAGACCTGCTGGTGAGAAAATTGTCAAGTCAAGCGGAACGCGACCTGTCAACATCTCCTCCTTCACATTCTCCCGCAACTGGGGGTGCGAGGAAAAGGCTCAGAATTCCGAGCCCACCCGCTGGCGGTGATGCAGGGCAGTCTGGAGCGACTGCTGATGCTGACATCTGGTCCGGACTGAAGGACCTGACAACGATTACGGACATGTCGTCTACTGTCACTGCATATGATTCTCTCAACATTGAAAGAATGGTGGAGGATTATATGAGTGACCGCATCCAAGTAGGCACGTCACACAGTCCGTACTTATACTGGCAGGAAAAAGAGGCAATTTGGAGGCCCTTGCACAAACTGGCTTTATTCTACCTAAGTTGCCCTCCCACAAGTGTGTACTCCGAAAGAGTGTTTAGTGCCGCCGCTCACCTTGTCAGCAATCGGCGTACGAGGTTACATCCAGAAAATGTGGAGAAGATGATGTTCATTAAAATGAATTATAATCAATTCCTCCGCGGAGACATTGACCAGCAGCAATTGCCTCCACAAAGTACACAGGGAGCTGAGATGGTGGATTCCAGTGGGGACGAATTGATAATCTGTGAGGAGGGGGATGTACACGGTGATATATCGGAGGATGATGATGAGGTGGACATCTTGCCTCTGTAGAGCCAGTTTGTGCAAGGAGAGATTAATTGCTTCTTTTTTGGGGGGGGTCCAAACCAACCCGTCATATCAGTCACAGTCGTGTGGCAGACCCTGTCACTGAAATGATGGGTTGGTTAAAGTGTGCATGTCCTGTTTTGTTTATACAACATAAGGGTGGGTGGGAGGGCCCAAGGACAATTCCATCTTGCACCTCTTTTTTCTTTTATTTTTCTTTGCGTCATGTGCTGTTTGGGGAGGGTTTTTTGGAAGGGCCATCCTGCGTGACACTGCAGTGCCACTCCTAGATGGGCCCGGTGTTTGTGTCGGCCACTAGGGTCGCTTATCTTACTCACACAGTCAGCTACCTCATTGCGCCTCTTTTTTTCTTTGCGTCATGTGCTGTTTGGGGAGGGTTTTTTGGAAGGGACATCCTGCGTGACACTGCAGTGCCACTCCTAGATGGGCCCGGTGTTTGTGTCGGCCACTAGGGTCGCTTATCTTACTCACACAGTCAGCTACCTCATTGCGCCTCTTTTTTTCTTTGCGTCATGTGCTGTTTGGGGAGGGTTTTTTGGAAGGGACATCCTGCGTGACACTGCAGTGCCACTCCTAGATGGGCCCGGTGTTTATGTCGGCCACTAGGGTCGCTTATCTTACTCACACACCTACCTCATTGCGCCTCTTTTTTTCTTTGCGTCATGTGCTGTTTGGGGAGGGTTTTTTGGAAGGGACATCCTGCGTGACACTGCAGTGCCACTCCTAGATGGGCCCGGTGTTTGTGTCGGCCACTAGGGTCGCTTATCTTACTCACACAGCGACCTCGGTGCAAATTTTAGGACTAAAAATAATATTGTGAGGTGTGAGGTATTCAGAATAGACTGAAAATGAGTGGAAACTATGGTTTTTGAGGTTAATAATACTTTGGGATCAAAATGACCCCCAAATTCTATGATTTTTTTAGGGTTTTTTTAAAAAAACACCCGAATCCAAATCACACCCGAATCCGACAAAAAAAAATTCGGTGAGGTATTGCCAAAACGCGGTCGGACCCAAAACACGGCCGCGGAACCGAACCCAAAACCAAAACACAAAACCCGAAAAATTTCCGGCGCTCATCTCTAATATGCAGTACTCCCTTGACAAACGTCTGAACTTCAGGAACAGAAGCTAGTTCTTTTTGGAAGAATATTGACAGGGCCGAAATTTGAACCTTAATAGACCCTAATTTGAGGCCCATAGACAGTCCTGTTTGCAGGAAATGTAGGAATCGACCCAGTTGAAATTCCTCTGTAGGGGTCTTCCTGGCCTCGCACCACGCAACATATTTACGCCAAATACGGTGATAATGTTGTACGGTTACATCCTTCCTGGCTTTGATCAGGGTAGGGATGACTTCATCCGGAATGCCTTTTTCCTTCAGGATCCGGCGTTCAACCGCCATGCCGTCAAACGCAGCCGCGGTAAGTCTTGGAACAGACATGGTCCCTGCTGGAGCAGGTCCTTTCTTAGAGGTAGAGGCCACGGGTCTTCCGTGAGCATCTCTTGAATTTCCGGGTACCAAGTCCTTCTTGGCCAATCCGGAGCCACGAGTATAGTCTTTACTCCTCTCCTTCTTATGATTCTCAGTACTTTTGGTATGAGAGGAAGAGGAGGGAACACATACACTGACTGGTACACCCACGGTGTTACCAGAGCGTCCACAGCTATTGCCTGAGGGTCCCTTGACCTGGCGCAATATCTGTCCAGTTTTTTGTTGAGGCGGGACGCCATCATGTCCACCTTTGGTTTTTCCCAACAGTTCACAATCATGTGGAAGACTTCTGGGTGAAGTCCCCACTCCCCCGGGTGAAGATCGTGTCTGCTGAGGAAGTCTGCTTCCCAGTTGTCCACTCCCGGAATGAACACTGCTGACAGTGCTATCACATGATTTTCCGCCCAGCGAAGAATCCTTGCCACTTCCATCATTGCCCTCCTGCTTCTTGTGCCGCCCTGTCTGTTTACGTGGGCGACTGCCGTGATGTTGTCCGACTGGATCAACACCGGCTGACCCTGAAGCAGAGGTCTTGCCTGACTTAGGGCATTGTAAATGGCCTTAATGTTCCAGGATATTTATGTGAAGTGACATTTCCATGCTTGACCACAAGCCCTGGAAATTTCTTCCCTGTGTGACTGCTCCCCAGCCTCTCAGGCTGGCATCCGTGGTCACCAGGACCCAATCCTGAATGCCGAATCTGCGGCCCTCTAGGAGATGAGCACTCTGTAACCACCACAGGAGAGACACCCTTGTCCTTGGAGACAGGGTTATCCGCTGATGCATTTGAAGATGCGATCCGGACCATTTGTCCAGCAGATCCCACTGAAAAGTTCTTGCGTGGAATCTTCCGAATGGAATCGCTTCGTAAGAAGCCACCATCTTTCCCAGGACCCTTGTGCATTGATGTACTGACACTTGGCCTGGTCTTAGGAGGTTCCTGACTAGGTCGGATAACTCCCTGGCTTTCTCTTCCGGGAGAAACACCTTTTTCTGTACTGTGTCCAGAATCATCCCTAGGAACAGCAGACGTGTCGTCGGAATCAGCTGCGATTTTGGAATATTTAGAATCCATCCGTGCTGTCGTAGTACTACTTGAGATAGTGCTACTCCGACCTCTAACTGTTCTCTGGACCTTGCCCTTATCAGGAGATCGTCCAAGTAAGGGATAATTAAGACGCCTTTTCTTCGAAGAAGAATCATCATTTCGGCCATTACCTTGGTAAAGACCCGGGGTGCCGTGGACAATCCAAACGGCAGCGTCTGAAACTGATAGTGACAGTTCTGTACCACAAACCTGAGGTACCCTTGGTGAGAAGGGCAAATTGGGACATGGAGGTAAGCATCTTTGATGTCCAGCGACACCATATAGTCCCCTTCTTCCAGGTTCGCTATCACTGCTCTGAGTGACTCCATCTTGAACTTGAACCTTTTTATGTAAGTGTTCAAGGATTTCAGATTTAAAATGGGTCTCACCGAGCCGTCCGGCTTCGGTACCACAAACAGCGTGGAATAATACCCCTTTCCCTGTTGTAGGAGGGGTACCTTGATTATCACCTGCTGGGAATACAGCTTGTGAATGGCTTCCAATACCGCCTCCCTGTCGGGGGGGAGACGTTGGTAAAGCAGACTTCAGGAACCTGCGAGGGGGAGACGTCTCGAATTCCAATTTGTACCCCTGAGATACTACCTGCAGGATCCAGGGGTCCACTTGCGAGTGAGCCCACTGCGCGCTGAAATTCTTGAGACGGGCCCCCACCGTGCCCGAGTCCGCTTGTAAGGCCCCAGCGTCATGCTGAGGACATGGCAGAAGCGGGGGAGGGCTTCTGTTCGTGGGAAGAGGCTGTCTGCTGCAGTCTTTTTCCCCTTCCTCTGCCCCGGGGCAGATATGAGTGGCCTTTTGCCCGCTTGCCCTTATGGGGACGAAAGGACTGAGCCTGAAAAGACGGTATCTTTTTCTGCTGCGAGGTGACTTGGGGTAAAAAGGTGGATTTCCCAGCCGTTGCCGTGGCCACCAGGTCCGATAGACCGACCCCAAATAACTCCTCCCCTTTATACGGCAATACTTCCATATGCCGTTTGGAATCCGCATCCCCTGACCACTGTCGTGTCCATAATCCTCTTCTGGCAGAAATGGACATCGCACTTACTCTTGATGCCAGAGTGCAAATATCCCTCTGTGCATCTCGCATATATAGAAATGCATCCTTTAAATGCTCTATAGTCAATAATATATTGTCCCTGTCCAGGGTATCAATATTTTCAGTCAGGGAATCCGACCAAGCCACCCCAGCACTGCACATCCAGGCTGAGGCGATTGCTGGTCGCAGTATAATACCAGTATGTGTGTATATACTTTTAAGGATATTTTCCAGCTTCCTATCAGCTGGTTCCTTGAGGGCGGCCGTATCAGGAGACGGTAACGCCACTTGTTTTGATAAGCGTGTGAGCGCCTTATCTACCCTAGGGGGTGTTTCCCAACGCGCCCTAACCTCTGGCGGGAAAGGGTATAATGCCATTAACTTTTTAGAAATTAGCAGTTTTTTATCGGGGGAAACCCACGCTTCATCACACACCTCATTTAATTCATCTGATTCGGGAAAAACTACGGGTAGTTTTTTCACACCCCACATAATACCCTTTTTTGTGGTACTTGTAGTATCAGAAATGTTCAAAACCTCCTTCATTGCCGTGATCATGTAACGTGTGGCCCTACTGGAAAATACGTTTGTTTCCTCACCGTCGACACTGGAGTCAGTGTCCGTGTCTGTGTCTGTATCGACCTGAGGTAACGGGCGCTTTAGAGCCCCTGACGGTGTTTGAGACGCCTGTACAGGTATTAACTGATTTGCCGACTGTCTCATGTCGTCAACAGTCTTTTGTAAAGTGCTGACACTGTCACGTAATTCTTTCCATAAGACCATCCAGTCAGGTGTCGACTCCCTAGGGGGTGACATCACTAACACAGGCAATTGCTCCGCCTCCACACCATTTTCCTCCTCATACATGTCGACACAACGTACCGACACACAGCACACACACAGGGAATGCTCTGATAGAGGACAGGACCCCACTAGCCCTTTGGGGAGACAGAGGGAGAGTTTGCCAGCACACACCAGAGCGCTATATATATACAGGGATAACCTTATATAAGTGTTTTTCCCTAATATAGCTGCTGTATATATTTATATGCCAATTTAGTGCCCCCCCTCTCTTGTTTTACCCTGTTTCTGTACTGCAGGACTGCAGGGGAGAGTCAGGGAGCCTTCCTCCAACGGAGCTGTGAGGAAAAAATGGCGCCAGTGTGCTGAGGAGATAGGCTCCGCCCCCTTATCGGCGGCCTTTCTCACGCTTTTTTATGTAAAAATTGGCAGGGGTTAAATGCATCCATATAGCCCAGGAGCTATATGTGATGTATTTTTTGCCAAAAAGGTGTTTTTATTGCGTCTCAGGGCGCCCCCCCCCCCAGCGCCCTGCACCCTCAGTGACCGGAGTGTGAAGTGTGCTGAGAGCAATGGCGCACAGCTGCAGTGCTGTGCGCTACCTTATTGAAGACAGGACGTCTTCTGCCGCCGATTTTCCGGACCTCTTCATTCTTCTGGCTCTGTAAGGGGGCCGGCGGCGCGGCTCTGGGACCCATCCATGGCTGGGCCTGTGATCGTCCCTCTGGAGCTAATGTCCAGTAGCCTAAGAAGCCCAATCCACTCTGCACGCAGGTGAGTTCGCTTCTTCTCCCCTTAGTCCCTCGGTGCAGTGAGCCTGTTGCCAGCAGGTCTCACTGAAAATAAAAAACCTACTTTAAACTTTTACACTAAGCAGCTCAGGAGAGCCCCTTAGCCTGCACCCGTCTCGTTCGGGCACAAAAATCTAACTGAGGCTTGGAGGAGGGTCATAGGGGGAGGAGCCAGTGCACACCAGGTAGTCCTAAAGCTTTTTACTTTTGTGCCCAGTCTCCTGCGGAGCCGCTATTCCCCATGGTCCTTTCGGAGTCCCCAGCATCCACTAGGACGTTAGAGAAACATACCTTAAATACACTTTAAACCTTTAGCCGCTGCGGCCGCTATACTTAATTCACACTCTACGCACCTTTTACGCTATTAGCGTACAGAGTCCCGTACAGTGTACGGACTTTGCGTACACACGCCGCGCTGACGGTACAAAGTACTCACAGCGCATACACACCCAGAGATACACTTTAAACCTTCTACAGCAATGCTATGCAATAATAATACACTTTAAACCTTAGCAGGGCAATGAGGACACGACACCAATTGTGATTTTACCGCTGGGTTCCGACACCACAGTGGATTATTTCTGAAAGGGGGTTTACAATACAAATTATACACTACAATACAATATAACAGAATAATGGCTACAGTCAATGTACATACGTGAGTATATTCGCGTGCGCTTCCCGGTCCGGTCCTCCGTCATCAAATAGATAACGTTGTGAGTCTTGTGCCAGGCCAGGCTGCAGCAGGCTTTATTTATACAATTCTTCCAAAAGCAATACAATGGATACTGTAATCCCTTTGTCCATTGGACACAGGAATGCTCTTTTACAGTGCAGGAGAGGTCATAGGTTGATTTGAAAAGGTAGGCGATGTCTTTCTCAACTGCTCTTGTGGGTGGTCTCCTCTGGATTCCCGCCGCATACATAATATACAGTAAATACAGTTTATATCTATATTCTGCTTCTGCACATAACTATCCGCAGGAACATGCGATCTTCCGCAGACCAACACCGGAATGTTACCCTTAAAATACCCTACAGCTGGATACCAAATACCACCTTATAACCTTAGTCTGTCCCCTATTATCCTGTAAAGGTGAATCCGTTTGTTCTGCAACCATTTAAACAGCTATAACTTTCTGATGTGGTGCAAGTAGACTATGTGTACATTGTGCACTATTTGGATTAAATATGTAATGTGTTGTGATGGCTCTCCATGCGTACACAAACTCTGCCGTAAATACCCATACCACGCGCCGATGCGCAGGACCGCGGGAGTGACCATATACGCAAATTGCGGATATGTGCACGCACGCCAGAACAAGTGCACGTGCAGTGGGCATGTGTGTGCAGTTTGTACGTGATGTCTGTTCTGCAATATTTTTCGACTTTGACAGTCCACCCTTTGGCTGTCACCAATAACTGCCACTATCTAATCACTACACAGAAAAATATCAATACAATATCTACAGACGATTGGATGGTCGGAGGAGAGTTTTAGGCGGGAAATGTATGACCTAGTGGGATAGTAAAAAGCATGTATGTATGTATGTATGAATCCATGTCTGAGGGGCATGTATCATCGTGCCGTATATGTTCTAGATAAGCTTCGAGGTATTGCGAAGTATACATTAAATCCTTCTTATCCCGTATTAAGGGTCTGTAAGTGGGCCAACAAACACTACCGAGCTCTTTTCGGCTTCTTGTTCCAACAAATGGGGTGCACATTTAGTTGATGATACATGGATGGGGAACATATGTGAGTGCTAGTATATGTGGATATCATCTGTCGACTATGTGTGGTTGTAGAGATGAAGATAAGACCCATATCTAAAATACATTCACATAACATTTACATAAACATTCTTGGGTAGGGCTGATGTCTTTTCCGGGTGGGTGTATCTGGGCAGAGGGGGAGACAAAGGAAAAACGGGTGAAAGAAACAGGCCATGGAATTAATTTGCAATCCTTATCATAACACTATTTCTATGGATGGGTCGTAAATTAAATCTGCTGCTATAACAATGCCCTCGCTCCTTAAACTCATCAAATTTGTGCCGTGCTTGCGCCGCGTCAGAATTCGAACACACCTAAATATCAAGCCAATAATTATGACGACTCCCAGGATACAAAGGAGACTTCCCTACACTCATAATAAAATTTTGAGCCCACTCTCCTAATCCTGAGAACCAATTTCGTGGGTTCAACCATGAGACCCAGCCGGTCAGTTCATTACCCACAGCGGTCAGGGTAAGGTTGTGTCTCCTCCGGAAATCCCACTTCAACTGCAAGATATCGTCCATCTTTTGATCGATAATCTCCGTGGGGTCATCGGTGTTGTTTGTAATATACATACAGCACTTCACACCATATTGAGTTGCCAAAGTGACACAGTACCCACCATCACGGCTGTGATATAGTTAAGGACCATCCTGTGCTGGATCAGTTCCATCTTGTAAGCTTGTAACTCCCTTCCCGTATACCTGAAGGTGTCATCATACATCTCAGTGATATTATCTATCAAGTTCGCTAGAGCATGGATATACCTATAATTTATAATTCCTCTGGCAGTACGGGTGATGTCTAATGTGAGAAGGAATTGAATCCCGGTGGATTCGTGGATCAAATCAGAGGCTACGTGCTCTGTCCTCTCTATGAGGTGTCTCTTGACGATGTGTTCATAGTGAGTATGAGTATAAGGAGCCTGAGCACTGCGGTGAACATCTTTCATCTTATCATGGCTTATGGTCATGACCTCTGGCAACACTCTTCCAACATAACACAATCCCTCTGAGCTCGGGGCAAGCCACTTGTACGCCTTCGTCCCACATATGAAATAGGCATCATCGGGGAGAACATAGGGGACAGAATATGACATTACCATATTACATACTTTCCAAGTGAAAAACCCAATCCCTAGTTCTCCCATCTGCTCAGTACAAGTATCGGGCTGGATGATATGAGCACAGTACCCTGGTGATACTTCTCCAACCCACATGGTCTTGCTTCCTCGAGTATACCTATACTGAAAATACCTTCCACTGTTGGTTATTTGGCATACAAGTTCAGAGTCTATGGGTATCCTATCAGCTCTGTGCGAAAAGGCCATTGTCTGGTTATTCCACGTCACTTCCCAATTTCCCGGTTTTCGTTAATTGGAAATATTGAAACATAATAAGGATCTATCTACATGATACTAGTGGAGCTTCAAACTAGGGGGCCTAGAAATATTGAATTTCTTGTCCACCGGTCTGCCACCCCGTAATTCGAGTACCTCATCTATTACTAAAGGGTACGGTACTAATCCTGACTTGCTCTGACCTTGAGGTACTTGTGAGCACACCCAGCATTCTGTCTGGTTTAAGACCTTACCCACTAGTGAGTGGTAATCACTCAATGGATGACGGTCCATGTTGATATTGTCAAAGTCGAAAAATATTCTAGTACACACATCACGTACTAACCACACACACATGCCCGCTGCGCGTGCACTTGTTCCGCCGTGCGTGCACATATCCGCAATTTGCGTATGGTCGCTCCCGCGGTCCTGCGCGTGGTATGGGTATTTACGGCGGAGTTTGTGAATGCATGGAGGGTTATCAAAACATTACATATTTAATCCAAATAGTGCACATTGTACACATAGCCCCCCTGCACCACATCAGAAAGAAATAACTGTTTAAAATGGTTACAGAACAAAGGGATTCATCTTTACAGAATAGGAGGGGACAGAACAAGGTTACAAGGTGGTGTTTGGTATCCAGCTGTAGGGTATTTTAAGGGAAACATTCTGGTGTTGGTTTGAGGAAGATCGCATGTTCCTGAGGATAGTTATGTGCAGAAGCAGAATATAGGTTTAAACTGTATTTACTGTATATTATGTATGCGGCGGGAAACCAGAGGAGACCACCCACAAGAGCAGTTAAGAAAGACATCGCCCACCTATTCAAATCGACCTATGACCTCTCTTGTACTGTAAAAGTGCATTCCTGTGTCCAATGGACAAAGGGATTACAGTATCCATTGTTTTGCTTTTGGAAGTAGTGTATAAAAAGCCTGTTGCTGCCTGGCCGGTCAGAAGACTCTTAACGCTATCTACCTGATTAGCGGAGTACTGGACCAGGTTGCGCAAGCGAATATTCTCACGTATGTACATTGACTGTAGCCATTTACTCTGTTGTATTGTAGTGTATAAATTGTATTGTTATCCCCTTCCAGATATATACGCTGAGGTGTCGGAGCCCAGTGTTTTAACTACAAATCTGTGTTGTGTCCTCTTTTCCCTGCTAGGGTTTAAAGCGTATTACATTACCTAACTGTATAAGGTTTAAGAGTCTATTGATAAGTTGTGTAGGCGCTGCGGGTACTTTGTACCATCAGCGCTGCATAAGGTTTAAGGTGTAACATCATTGCAGTGCTTTGCTGCATAAGGTTTAGAGTGTAATAATATCATTGCATTGCATTGCATTACTAATAAGGTTTAAAGTATATCAAGAGTGTGTGCGCGCTGTGTGTACTTTGTACCCCCAGCGCGGCGTTTGTACGCTAAGTCCGTACAAGGTACGGGACTCTGTACGCAAATAGCGTACAGAGTACGTAGCGTGTGCACTAAGTCTAGCGACCGCAGCGGCTCCATGGTAAAAGTGTGTTTAAAGGTATAGCTTTGTGGTTTAAGATAATATCGACATTATCAATATTAAGGCTGGACTGACATCTCTGGATGCACCCATCCTCGACTGTGTTCTCACAATTCCTACAAATGCAATTTTCCTCAGACAATAACCCTTCACAGTGCCTCCGAGCTCCCTGACTACCAGATCGCTTTCTGATACTCGCCTTTGCTCGAGTGATGTGTTGCTCTTGAGATTCTACAAATCCATCCTCGCCATCAGAACCCATTCCAGATCCTTTCTCGACCTCTCTGGGACCCTCACCGAAACAGATTGTTCTGGCCAACAACAGGATTAACAGGAAAACCCGGAACGCAGTCTCTTGCGGTAAGTCCATCTTGTTAAGGGAAACAAGAAGGGGGAGAAAGAGAAGGAGAGAAGGAGGGTAGTGGGGGATGGAGAAAATAAAAAAAAACTGGTGCGACAACCGCCTCTGGTCTTGTTGTTCTCCGCGCTCAGGTGCCGTCTCAACAGTACTGCCTTTCAACCTTCCTGGAACAGACACTCCAGTGATACGATGTTCTCTACACTCTGCTCTTTGTCACGGGTTCTCTCCGGGTCAGCGACCTTCTTACAGTGGGACGAGTGGACCCAAGTCTCTCTTTCGGCAACCTTTAATGCAGTCGTGCTGGTTAGCAAGACTTGGTACGGTCCTTCCCACCTGTCAATGAGGCAACCTGAGCGTAGAAAATTTCGAATCATTACATAATCCCCAGGTTCAATGTCATGACAATTACTGTTCGGTAGGTCAGGAATCACCAGCTTTAGATCTCTATTTGTTCCTCAGCTGCTGGCTCATCCTAACCAAATATTTTACAGTCACTTCGTTATTGCATTTCAAATCATCCTGGGGGTCTATCATTACATGAGGTTGTCGGCCAAAAAGAATCTCAAAGGGTGATAGGTTAAGGGGGGACCTGGGAGTGGTTCTGATGCTGTACAATACTAGTGGCAAAGCTTCTGGCCACAACAATCCAGTCTCAGCCATCACTTTGCTCAGCTTGTTCTTAATAGTGCTGTTCATTCTCTCCACCTTCGCACTCGCCTGTGGTCGGTACGGAGTATGCAGCTTGCTATTAATTCCCATCAGTTTGCACATTACCTGAAAGACTTCACCTGTAAAATGGGTACCCCTATCGCTTTCAATTATTCTAGTGATAACATATCTACACACAAATTCCTGCACAATTTTCTTTGCAGTGAACGTAGCAGTATTTGTGGCGGCAGGGAACGCTTCTACCCAATTGGAAAATACATCAATACAGACTAACACATATTTTAAATTCCTACAGGGTGGTAACTGTATGAAATCAATTTGTATTACCTGAAAAGGGCCATCTGTCGGAGGGATATGGGATGGCTCTGTTGATATTGACTTTCCAATATTCTTCCTCAAGCAAGTAAGACATGTCATTGCTCTCTTACCCGCATGAGAAGAGAATCCTGGCGCACACCAGTAGGCTCTCACCAGCTTAGACATACCCTCTTTACCCAGATGAGTCAGACCGTGTGCCGCCTCAGTTAAGCTTGGAAGATATGCTCTGGGGGCCACTGGCTTACCGTGTCCACCTGTCCAGAGTCCTGAGGACTCCTGGTCATACCCCTTTGACCTCCAGACCGCCTTTTCCTGGAGAGAACACAAATTTTGCATTTCAATTAATTTTTGTGTGTTGATTGTGTTGAATGTCATCAGTGATGTGATGTTCGTTTGCATGGGGGTGTTGGCTGCTGATTTAGCAGCTTCGTCTGCCCGGCTGTTACCAAGTGAAATTGGGTCTTGGTTGTAAGTGTGTGCTTTGCACTTGATAACAGCCACTCTGTCTGGTTCTTGTATCGCTGTTAGAAGCCTTTTTATGTGGGATGCATGCGCTACAGGCGTGCCAGCTGCCGTCATGAAATTTCTGAGGCGCCATAGGGCCCCGAAATCATGCACTACTCCAAAGGCATACCTAGAATCTGTGTATATATTGGCTGACTTACCCTTGGCCAATTCACACGCTCTAGTTAGGGCGACCAGCTCAGCAACTTGTGCTGAGTGCGGTGGGCCCAGGGGTTCAGCTTCTATGATACCTCTGTCGTCTACAACTGCGTATCCAGTACACAAGTCTCCCGAGTCCGTCTGTCTGTGGCAACTACCGTCAGTGTAAAAGGTAAAGTCTACGCCTTCCAGTGGGTTGTCACTGATGTCAGGTCTCGCAGTGAAAGTCTGATTCAGGTATTCCATACAATCATGCGTATCAGTATCTGCACTAAATCCTCCTTCACCATCATTCTCATCCTCCACCCTTTGTGCCTGTCCAGGCACACTTGGCAGATAAGTTGCAGGATTTAGTGAGCTGCATCTCTTTATGGTGATGTTTACAGGGGCCATTAGTGCTAATTCCCACTTTGTAAACCGAGCCGATGAGACATGTCTGGTTTGGGCGGAGTTCAGTAAGGCTGATACTGCATGAGGTGTATGGATGGTCAGGTTGTGTCCTAACACTACGTCTTCGCTTTTACTTACTAGCAAAGCTATCGCTGAAACACTTTGCAAACATGTGGGGAGAAACCGTGCTACGGTGTCCAACTGTGCACTGTAATAAGCTACCGGCCTGCTGGCATCACCATATCTCTGGGTTAAAACTCCTGCTGCACACCCTGCACTTTCTGTACCGTATAATTCAAATGGCTTCCCATAATCTGGCATACCTAATGCAGGTGCCTGTGATAGGCACTGTTTGAGTCTCTCAAAGGCCAATTCAGACTCATCTGTGTGCAAAGGTAAAGCCAGTATGTAGAATCCTGGGATCCAGTTTCGGCAGTACCCACACATTCCAAGGAAAGTGCGGATTTGTTGCTGGGTTTGTGGCAGGGTCATGTCGCAAATCGCCTGTATTCTATCAGCGGTGAGATGTCTAAGTACTTGAGTCAAGCAATGTCCCAAATATTTTACCCTGGTTTGGCACAGCTGCAACTTATCCTTTGAAAACTTGTGTCCCGTATTGGAAAGGTGAAACAGGAGCTGTTTCGTGTCTTTCAAGGACGATTCGAGTGAATCACAACACAGCAATAAGTCATCGACATACTGTATTAATACTGACCCGCTCTCAGGTTGAAAGGATTGTAAACAGTCATGCAAAGCCTGGGAGAAAATACTTGGGCTGTCAATGAAACCTTGGGGGAGACGAGTCTAGGTGTACTGTACTCCCCTGTATGTAAATGCAAAGAGGTATTGGCTGTCAGGGTGCAGAGGATCAGAAAAGACGGCAGAGCAGAGGTCAATGACAGTGAAAAATTTTGCAGTAGGGGGAATTTGCATGAGGATGACAGCTGGATTGGGCACTACGGGGAATTGGCTCTCAACGATCTTGTTTATCCCCCTTAGATCCTGCACTAGCCTGTAACCCCTCCCCCAACTCTTTTTCACAGGGAAGATGGGACTATTGGCCGTGCTGGACGTCCTGACTAGTATGCCCTGTTGTAGCAACCGCTCTATGACGGGTACACTCCTAATTCTACCTCTGGCTTCAGAGGATACTGAGGGATTTTTGGAGCTATCCTATCGTCTTTTACTTGCACTACTACCGGAGCTACATTCGCCATCAATCCAGTGTCTTGTCCATCTTTGGTCCAAAGGGAACTTGGTATTTGTGAGATCATTTCCTCTACCTTTGATGGACACTTGTCTATAACAGCAGAATGCGACATTAGCCTTTGAGGGGTATCTAATATATCTTGCACTTCCTGAAATTGATTCTCAGGTATATCCAAGAAGACACCCTCAGGAGTACAGTATATGACACACCACATTTTACACAATAAATCTCTTCCAAGCAGGTTAGTCGGAGCCGCTGCAGCCAGCAAAAAAGAATGCTTGGTTTGCAAGGGTCCTATCGTAATCTCTGCAGGTCTACTCAAAGGGTAGTGTTGCACTATTCCTGTTACTCCCATTGCCGAAATTGTTTTACCCGTGGTTTTCATACCTACAGTTGAATTTAACACTGACCTGGCCTCCCCTGTGTCTACAAGAAAAGGTAATGGTACCACAGCTACATCAACCGTGACCTCAGGTTCACTACCAAGGCTAGCAATCAACTTCACTGGCTGCAGACTACCCTATTGTGTGGTGAGACCCTCCCGCAGCGCGTTGGCAGCTACGATATGTGGGGGAGGTAGCTGAGTATTTCCAGAGGTCTGCCCATCTCTCCTTGGGGGGTACCTCCTTGTTTCCCCTGCATGTGGCTCGTAACTTCTCCTATGTGGTCCCTGATCCCAATTATGTGAGTAGTAGTGTGGTTCGTATTCTCTGTCTAGGGTTCTATCTTGGCTATGCGCTCTACCACTCCTACAGTCTTTGGCAAAATGCCCTTCCTTCCTACAAATGAAACATGTTCTAGGTCTGTCCCAATCAACAGAGGTCCGGGTTTTCGGCTGATGGGGTTTTGCCATAAGGGCCTGTATTCTTACGGTCATCAGTTTTTCCCCCTGTGACTCCCTGTGTTTAATGATGTTCCTATCATGCTCGACAGCAGACTCTCTCAATGCAGCCACTGAGATACCTCTCCAGTTTGGTAGAGAGGTCTGTACCCTTGTTCTGAGTGCCTCCTTCAACCCGTCCATTAATACTGAAACAGCTATCTCCCTATGATGTGCATTGTCTCTAATGTCCTCGATCCCAGTGTATCTAGTCATTTCCTGCAGTGCGCGATGGAAATATTCGGATGCCGTTTCACCTTCCTTTTGTCTTATGGAAAAGATTTTATTCCATTTGACAACAGTAGGGAAATATATTCCTAATTGCAGATTGATTTGTCGTACCTTCTCCTGAGTGTACTCATCAGTGATAGGTACTTCTTCGTCTAAATTGCAATCAGTTACGAACTTCGCGGGGTCAATATTGGAGGGTAAACATAGCCGTAGCACTGTTCGCCAATCTTTGTTTGTGGGTTCGGTGGCGTTACCTAACTCTTTAATGAACCTCTGGCATGCGACTAGATCCTTTCTGGGATCGGGAAATTCTGACATAATTGACCTCAATTCTGTCCGGGACCAGGGACAATTCATGGCAATGTTCCTGATGGGAGTGACTCCCTGAGCGTCAGTCTTCCCATTGGGGACTGCAATCACCCTGACAGGATTTAATTCAATTACATCATTCTGGTTTGATTCTACAATGTGGGGTGCTATGGTTTCTGCATAATGTACGGTACCGTACTTACCTGTGGACACGACCTCACTTATCCCTCCGCTAGGGGGCCTGACTACTGCTCTTGTTGGTTGGGCCGTGCCCACCTGAGTGTCTTGTATGGTGTCTGCTAGAGAGAGTGCCGATATCGTGCTGGGCTCATCTTCTTGTTCGCAGTCCTGGGGAAAATTTAAAACAGGGTACAACTGGCAAGGGTTAGGGTTAGTACATTTTGCAATTACACTCTTATTCTGTACCAATGTATCATTGCCTGTAGCCATTTTCTCCCCAACAATATATGGAGGTGGTGGTGCTGTCGCCATTGTTTTCCCGCTAGGTTTGGAACCTGCTGCGCAAGCTAATTCCTTTTGCATATCCCCCTCCTGTTGCCATAAATTTAAACAGTTTGTATGTTTTATCCTTTGTTTCTTGGATTTTATCAGAAATATCCTTAACCTTAAATTCTGTAATACCTCTGGTTCAAAGCTGCCCACTCTAGGGAATGGTACCCTATCATTGTTGGTCATACATATCCACTCATTGCATAAACCTTCTGTGTGTGAACCATATTTTTCACACATGATAAACCTTGCTGAGCCTTTTGGCCACAAATCTGCCTGAACCCTGTCTAAACGCCTCTTACTTGAGCAACTGGCTCCCATATTTGTGGGTTTCTTCTAATACCTTTAAAAAATTCCCACAAACACCAAAATACTCAATATAAGTAGACGGTGGAAGTATACCTGAGCGCCTTCCACTCGCTCGCGCCCACGCTGGCCAATACAACGATACACTGTTGATAGCGGATCGCAATGTACCCAATTTAGGGCTCCTATCAGACCGTACACCGTAATTTCTTTCGGTGGAAGTTCTGTTTGGAATATTTTCCTGAGAGAGGCAGTGAAAATTTGCTTTTCGGTATCTTTCAACTGGAATTGTTTGTAGGGTGAAAAACAGAGAAATTAGATAACTATCCTTCACCCTTTCCAGTGAAGCCCACCAGGGAGATTTCCCGAAGTTATCAAAGAAAAACCCCTTTGTCTATACAATCACGTCTGCGTATGCTCTTCCACAACAAATGTGACACAATAATATCACGTTGCGCTATGCAGAACAAACAGACATGTGATGCAATAGCACAGCCTATAGATACTAGTTATCTATATGCCCTACGATTGTTGTAGACCACCTAGTAGACCACCTAGAGTTGTATGGGATACCACTCAGTCCACCAAGACCACCTAGTCCACTTAGTTAATAACGCAAGGTTGCGAACCCTACGCCACCAGGCCTCTACTAACCCAGTGTGTCCACCTAGACCACCTAGCAATCCACCTAGTCCACCTAGTTCTTGGGTTCAGTATCCACTCACTCCTGCACTCGCTCACTCAAATACACTTTATTTTTCTGTACAGAAAATTATCATTCAGACAAGCAGCTTTACTCCCAGAGGCAATACAGTCAATAAGGGTTTTATACTAAACTTTGGAAACTGGGCAATCTTGTGTTATTGTAGCATGGCTACTATCCCACCTTTAAACTATACGAACTATCGTGTGGTTTTATTATGCGCACACAACGCTATGCAAGCTTGCGTAATTACACAACCGTGCGTACCTTTATGCCACGTGTGCGGCCTTGCGCTACGTGCACGTTTTGTGTATGCTGTCCTCACGTTCCGTACCACGTGTACCAATGTGCGGACACAATAAAACAACTCACACAATTTCTATAAATGTGAGCAATATTAACTATAATCGCTCACTTAACACGCCACACAGTTTCTTTTCTGTATAAACCTTTATAACTAGGCCAGACTGCGTTTGTGTTTTACACTTACTTCCTTAATATTTATATTATGAATCTAGTAATCTGAATGTTATGGCAACAATGTGGGAGAGTATGCACAGAGTATGGGTGTACGCTTTTGTTGTGTACGCTTTTGGCGCCAAAAATAAATTCACAGATTTTAAATAGCTTTTTTCCTGCTTACCTTACGAGTTCTACCAGCATCCCTACAAACCATACAGAGCAGACACCATCTAATCAGCAATTAAGTCTGGTTTTCAGTGCATCCACCGACCAAGAAAAGGATACGTAGGATCCCTGTCCACCCTTATGCTGATAGATTAAGTCTGCTTGTGACCTGTTAAGCAGTAAAAATGTGGAAAACCGGAGAGCCCCCAATTGATAAAGCTTATTATCTTTACAGGAATGAAAGCTATACCTTAAACATACCTTAAATACACTTTAAACCTTTAGCCGCTGCGGCCGCTATACTTAATTCACACTCTACGCACCTTTTACGCTATTAGCGTACAGAGTCCCGTACAGTGTACGGACTTTGCGTACACACGCCGCGCTGACGGTACAAAGTACTCACAGCGCATACACACCCAGAGATACACTTTAAACCTTCTACAGCAATGCTATGCAATAATAATACACTTTAAACCTTAGCAGGGCAATGAGGACACGGCACCAATTGTGATTTTACCGCTGGGTTCCGACACCACAGTGGATTATTTCTGAAAGGGGGTTTACAATACAAACTATACACTACAATACAAGACAATATAACAGAATAATGGCTACAGTCAATGTACATACGTGAGTATATTCACGTGCGCTTCCCGGTCCGGTCCTCTGTCATCAAATAGATAACGTTGTGAGTTTTGTGCCAGGCCAGGCTGCAGCAGGCTTTATTTATACAATTCTTCCAAAAGCAATACAATGGATACTGTAATCCCTTTGTCCATTGGACACAGGAATGCACTTTTACAGTACAGGAGAGGTCATAGGTTGATTTGAAAAGGTAGGCGATGTCTTTCTCAACTGCTCTTGTGGGTGGTCTCCTCTGGATTCCCGCCGCATACATAATATACAGTAAATACAGTTTATATCTATATTCTGCTTCTGCACATAACTATCCGCAGGAACATGCGATCTTCCGCAGACCAACACCGGAATGTTACCCTTAAAATACCCTACAGCTGGATACCAAATACCACCTTATAACCTTAGTCTGTCCCCTCTTATCCTTCAAAGGTGAATCCCTTTGTTCTGCAACCATTTAAACAGCTATAACTTTCTGATGTGGTGCAAGGAGACTATGTGTACATTGTGCACTATTTGGATTAAATATGTAATGTGTTTTGATGGCTCTCCATGCGTACACAAACTCTGCCGTAAATACCCATACCACGCGCCGATGCGCAGGACCGCTGGAGCAACCATACGCAAATTGCGGATATGTGCACGCACGGCAGAACAAGTGCACGCGCAGTGGGCATGTGTGTGCAGCTTGTACGTGATGTCTGTTCTGCAATATTTTTCGACTTTGACAGTGTCTACTAATAATATCGCTTTGGTCATTTTGTCAACCAACGCAGAAAAAGCGTTTGACAGGATTGACTGGGACTTTATGGAGGGAGTGTTGCGGAGACTGGGTTTGGGGCAAACTTTCCTGAGTGGGATACTGGCTCTATACAAAGCACCCTCAGCGCAGGTACGAATTAATGGTATCTGTCCAAAGTAGTGCATATTACGAATGGTACAAGACAAGGCTGCCCTCTCTCGCCGGTAATCTTCGTCCTTTGTATGGAGGCACTGGCAAAGGCAATTAGGGCTAATCCAGATATCTCGGGCATGAAATTAGGGCCGCCAGTTTATAAATTGAGCCTCTTCTCTGACGACCTTCTGGTGTCCATTACTAATCCAGCGATTTCCCTGCCAAATTTGATGAGGAAATTCCACCATTTTAATACTCTCTCTAATTTTAAGATTAACTACTCCAAGTCTGTCACCACACCAGATGAGATGGTTGAGATTCTTTCCAAATCATTCCCCTTTAAGTGGACCGCTTCACTTCTCCAATATTTAGGGATTCAGATTCCCAATCAACTTCCTAAGCTATTTGATCTAAACTTTTTCCCAATGCTTAAGAAGATAAAGGGCAACCTGTCCCATTGGTTTCCACAGAGGATCTCATGGTTGGGTCGGATTAATGTTGTTAAAATGAACGTTCTCCCTAGGTTTCTTTATTTGCTCCAAACGATCCCAATACTCCTCCCACCATGATTTCTCTCCGCTTTGCACAATACTTTACGTAATTATGTGTGGGGAGGGAGGAAACCTAGGTTCAAATATCAGACCCTCTTTAGACGTAAATCCCAAGGGAGTAGGCAATTGACGATGTTCTCGGTATACTACCAAGCATCTATGCTAAGTAGGATATTGGAATGGACGAGAAATTCAGGTGATAAGCAGTGGGTCTCAATTGAATCACTCTCCACCAACTCCCATTTGAATCTGGTACCCTGGTTATCAAAAGTAAGGTCTATTGACCACCCAACTGTAGGCCCTACGTTATTGTTGTGGAGGAGGTTGCGAGAGAAATTGAAGATCTCGTCACCAATATCCCAGTTGATCCCTGTTGTCCATAATCCTGCATTCATACCAGGTACTGTAGAGAAGGCTGCTGCTCCTTGGAAATAGGCGGGGGTTACTAGGATTTATAATTTTATACAGGGAGGTTGCCTTAAATCATTTGAGACATTGTTAGCGAACACAGATCTACATAAGTCAGGACTATTGGTTTTATGTACAGGTCCGCCACTTTATTTCCTCTTTGGGGAGATCAGGTGTATGGGACAAAGAATTGACCATGTTTGAGAAACTTTGTGTGCAATCGCAATCCCCAACTCATACTAATTCCTCCATATACCAAATTCTTCTCTCAGCAATCCTACCCTCTAGTCCGATTTATCAAGAGCAACAAGAAAAGGATTTCCTACTTAAGGGGCTGGAAGTCAACTGGACTAAGGTATACCAAGTGACCAGTGCATGCCCAACCAGCATGGACTTGGTGGAGACCCAATTTAAACTTTTATCTCGTTGGTACAGTTTCCCCACTGTTGTACATAAATATTGCCCTGGGGTGTCTCCAATGTGTTGGAGATGTGGCCTGGAACTATGCTCCTTGCTGCACATTTGGTGGGACTGTTCGTTGATAGCCCCTTTTTGGGAGGGAATATAAAAAATTGCTGCTGAGGTTTTGGGTTTCCCTGTCCCTTCGGGCCCTGATTTTTGGTTACTCTCACCTGACTGATGTACCATTCTCTACATATAAGAAGTCTTTACTAAGACACATGAACAATGCTGCTAGAGCAGTTGTCCTAGTACGTTGGTGCTCGTTGTCTCCCCCTACTGTGTGGGACTGGTGCCTACCCATGGATTTTTATATGTCCATGGATTAACTATATTATTCCATACCCGAAAGATACGGTACATATGTGTTTTTTTGGCTCAGCTGGTTGGACTTTAAATGATCGCCGTCCTTTCTGGCTATAGTTCCTGAGTCACCTCATCTGTAGTATAGGACGTGGTTTACCATGTCTTTAGTTCATTTTTGGGATCCTTTTATGACTTTCCTTGTCCTCCTTCTTCTGATTGGTTGTGTAATATTGATGATGTTAGTTATTGATTAAACAACCCTCATTGATGGTTCCCTTCAGCCGAGTGGATTTCTCCCTCTCTTTCTCTCTCTCTCTCTTCTACCTTCTTTGTTCTCTGTTTCCCCTCATTTCCTTATTTTTCAACTTCTCAATGGTTTTTCTTCTTACTTTTGTATTTTTTAGAACTTGATGCTTCTTATTTTATTTGTTCTCTTAAGACTCATGTACGTTATTGATTTTTTGTTTTTTATGGATATGTACTTTGGAGGACGATACTATGTGTTCTCAAGTTTTTATATTTTTTCTACTGTATAGTGCACGTTTGCATTATTATATTGTATATGTTATGTGACTGATTTGCCCTGAAAAACCTTTTTCTGAAAATAAAGAATTTATAAAAAAAAGAAAAGAATATTGCTCTTACATGTATTCATGGTTGTCGCAAAATTGACTGTATTTCCAACGCTTTTCATTGTTCTAGGAAATGAGGAAGATGATCAAGATAAACATAAAAATATAGTAAATACATATATACATAAAATGGATAAAAAGCCTTGCAAGATGTAAAAAATTAAGCATTTCATCATTGCATATAGCAGTGGTTCACGGTGCCCTAGAGTATCAGCATTTTTTTAGTATAATAGTTTTTTTTATCAATAAATTTGGACAAAAAATATTACATTAAGTAATTTGTGCCTACATGTCATCCTTACGGTCAGTCAGTGGTGGTGTACAGTTGTTGTTTTGATTTTTCACATGTTTTATGATTGGCAGCCAATAGCACTGATTTTGCCTATAACTTTGACCAGAAATAATTAGATTTGGTCCCAAACCACCAACCAGAGGCACCCCTGCAAGAGCATCGCTGCATCCTAGGGTGCCAAGGCACACAGTTTGGGAACCGCTGGCATATAGTTTTAATAAATATATATATTTTTTTTAAAGGTAAAAACTAAATTTTTCAGCAATTCATTTGCACAGTTTTCCATACAGTAGATTACAACATGTAATCAGGCACATGAATGATATCATCTACTGGAAAAGAGTCTATTATGTCCGAATGAAGACTGATGTGCTCTTTTCATAACATATGTAGTTTAATATCTGAATAGTGGGGGTTATTCAGGTTTGTTAGAAAACCAAAAAAGTAAGATGCAGTGCTTAAAGTGGTCTCGGAGACCCCCCTCTTCCCCCAAGCTAAAGGTATTGTGCGCGCCTTAGGTGCGCACCGAAAAAAAGGGCGTGGTCTCATACCAGAAAGGAGAGTGGTCACCCAACATGACCACAGCAGTAGCACCCCTTATACAATGCCCTCAGTAGTAGTGCCCCTTATGCAATGCCCACTGTAGTGGTAGTGCCCACAGTTGTAGTGCCCCTTATGTAAAGCCCATAGTATTGGTGCCCCTTATACAGTGCCCCCAGTAGTAGTGCCCCTTATGTCCCCAGGAGTGATGCACCTTATTAAGTGCCCCCTATGCAATGCCCTCATTAGTAGTACCCCCAGTAGATATGCCCCGAGTGGTAATGCACCGTGTAGTATTGCCCCCAGTAGTTATGCCCCAGTACAGATGCCCCCTGTAGAGCTGCCCCTTGTAGAGCTGCCCTCTGTACAGATGCAACCTGTAGTTATGCACCCAGTACAGATGCCCCAGTAGAGCTGCCCCAGTACAGATGCCTGCTGTAGTTATGCCCCCAGTACAGATGCCCCCTGTAGTTATGCCACCTGTAGAGCTGCCCCTAGTAGAGCTGCCCTCAGTACAGATACCCCCTGTAGTTAGGCCCCCAGTACAGATACCCCCTGTAGAGCGGCCCCTTGTAGAGCTGTCCCCAGTACAGATGCCCCCAGTAGTTATGCCCCAGTAGAAGCTGCCCCCAGTAGAAGCTGCCCCAGTACAGTTGCCCCCTGTAGTTATGCCCCCAGTATAGATGCCCCCAGTAGTAGCTGTCTCCAGTACAGTTGTCCCCTGTAGTTATGCCCCAGTAGTTAAGCCCCAGTATAGATACCCCCAGTAGAAGCTGACCACAGCACAGTGGCCCCCTGTAGTTATGCCCCCAGTATAGATGGCCCAGTACAAATGCCCCCAGTAGAAGCTGCCCCTAATAGAATCTGCCTCCTGTAGTTATGCCCCAGTATAGATGCCCCCAGTAGAAGCTGGCCCCAGTACAGTTTTCCCCTGTAGTTGTGTAGAAGTTGCCCCCAGTAGTTATGTCCCAGTATAGATGCCCCCAGTAGAAGCTGCCCCCTAGTAGCGCCACTTCACACAAAACCCCCCCCCCCACAATGCTCACCAGCCCCGCTCCTGCTTCCGGACCGCTGACCTCCGCCTGGTGCCCGCTCCTCGGATCTATGGGAGAGACGTCATGACGTCTCTCCCATAGCGCCGCACAGCTGCACACACAGCCGGAAGCTGGAGCTCAGGAGTGAGCTCCGGCTGCTGCTGAGAGGAAGGTGCCGGCGCCTGTTGGTAACAGAACCTCAGCGGGCGCCCGGTATCCCCAATGCGGCTCCGGGCTCACATTCTGGGTTAGAGGAGCGGCAGGAGGCGGAACTGCGTTCCGTCTCCAATTGGAACTGTCGGAATACAGTTCCGCTCCATTCCGGCTCACTTTAACCTCTGGTTAGGTGTAATATGTGCAGAGAGATTTAGATTTGGGTGGGTTATATTGTTTCTGTGCATGGTAAATAGTGGCTGTTTCATTTATACGCTGCAATTTAGACTTCAGTTTGAACTAGAGATGTGCACCGGAAATTTTTCGGGTTTTGTATTTTGGTTTTGGATTCGGTTCCGCAGCCGTGTTTTGGATTCGGACGCGTTTTGGCAAAACCTCCCTGAATTTTTTTTGTCAGATTCAGGTGTTTTTTTTCAAACACCCCTCAAAAACAGCTTAAATAATAGAATTTGGGGGTAATCTTGATCCCATAGTATTATTAACCTCAATAACCATAATTTCCACTCATTTCCAGTCTATTCTGAACACCTCACACCTCACAATATTATTTTTAGTCCTAAAATTTGCACCGAGGTCGCTGGATGACTAAGCTAAACGACCCAAGTGGGCGGCACAAACACCTGGCCCATCTAGGAGTGGCACTGCAGTGTCAGACAGGATGGCACTTAAAAAAATTAGCCCCAAACATCACATGATGCAGAGATAAATAAAAAAAAAGAGTTGCAAGATGGAATTGTCCTTGGGACCTCCCACCCACCCTTATGTTGTATAAACAGGACATGCACACTTTAACAAACCCATCATTTCAGCCACAGGGTCTGCCACATGCATGTGGCTGCAATGACTGGTTGGTTTGGGCCCCCACCAAAAAAGAAGCAATCAATCTCTCCTTGCACAAACTGGCTCTACAGAGGCAAGATGTCCACCTCCTCCTCATTGTCCGATTCATCATCCCTTTCACTGTGTACATCCCCCTCCTCACAGAGTATTATTAATTCGTCCCCACTGGAATCCACCATCTCAGGTCCCTGTGTACTTTCTGGAGGCAATTGCTGGTGAATGTCTCCACGGAGGAATTGATTATAATTCATTTTGATGAACATTATCTTCTCCACATTTTCTGGAAGTAACCTCGTACGCCGATCGCTGACAAGGTGACCGGCTGCACTAAACACTCTTTCGGAGTACACACTGGAGGGGGGGCAACTTAGGTAAAATAAAGCCAGTTTGTGCAAGGGCCTCCAAATTTACTCTTTTTCCTGCCAGTATATGTACGGACTGTCTGACGTGCCTACTTGGATGCGGTCACTCATATAATCCTCCACCATTCTTTCAATGGTGACAGAATTCTATGCAGTGACAGTAGACGACATGTCAGTAATCGTTGGCAGGTCCTTCAGTCCGGACCAGATGTCAGCACTTGCTCCAGACTGCCCTGCATAACCGCCAGCGGGTGGGCTCGGAATTCTTAGCCTTTTCCTCGCAGCCCCAGTTGCAGGAGAATGTGAAGGAGGAGCTGTTGACGGGTCACGTTCCGCTTGACTTGACAAGTGTCTCACCAGCAGGTCTTTGAACATGTGCAGAGAGATACAACGTAGGCTTTAAACCCAGGATTTAGCACGGTGGCCAAAATGTAGTGCTCTGATTTCAACAGATTGACCACCCGTGAATCCTGGTTAAGCAAATTAAGGGCTCCATCCACAAGTCCCACATGCCTAGCGGAATCGCTCCGTTTTAGCTCCTCCTTCAATCTCTCCAGCTGCTTCTGCAAAAGCCTGATGAGGGGAATGACCTGACTCAGGCTGGCAGTGTCTGAACTGACTTCACATATGGCAAGTTCAAAGGGTTGCAGAACCTTGCACAACGTTGAAATCATTCTCCACTGCGCTTGAGTCAGGTGCATTCCCCCTCCTTTGCCTATATCGTAGGCAGATGTATAGGCTTGAATGGCCTTTTGCTGCTCCTCCATCCTCTGAAGCATATAGAGGGTTGAATTCCACCTCGTTACCACCTCTTGCTTCAGATGATGGCGGGGCAGGTTCAGGAGTGTTTGCTGGTGCTCCAGTCTTTGGGACGCAGTGACTGAATGCCGAAAGTGGCCCGCAATTCTTCGGGCCACCGACAGCATCTCTTGCACGCCCCTGTCATTTAAAAAAAAAATTCTGCACCACCAAATTCAATGTATGTGCAAAACATGGGACGTGCTGGAATTTGCCCACATGTAATGCACGCACAATATTGGTGGTGTTGTCCGATATCACAAATCCCCAGAAGAGTCTAATTGGGGTAAGCCATTGTGCAATGATGTTCCTCAGTTTCCGTAAGAGGTTGTCAGCTGTGTGCCTCTTATGGAAATCGGTGATACAAAGCGTAGCCTGCCTAGGAACGAGTTGGCGTTTGCGAGATGCTGCTACTGGTGCCGCCGCTGCTGTTCTTGCTGCGGGAGGCAATACATCTACCCAGTGGGCTGTCACAGTCATATGGTCCTGAGTCTGCCCTGCTCCACTTGTCCACATGTCCGTGGTTAAGTGGACATTGGGTACAACTGCATTTTTTAGGACATTGGTGACTCTTTTTCTGACGTCTGTGTACATTCTCGGTATCACCTGCCTAGAGAAATGGAACCTAGTATTTGGTACCGGGGACACAGTATCTGGAGCAATGCTCTAATTCCCTGTGAATTAACAGTGGATACCGGACACACGTTTAACACCAACACAGCTGCCAAGACCTGAGTTATCCGCTTTGCAGCAGGATGACTGCTGTGATATTTCATCTTCCTCGCAAAGGACTGTTGGACAGTCAATTGCTTACTGGAAGTAGTAAAAGTGGTCTTCCGACTTCCCCTCTGGGATGACAATCGACTCCCAGCAGCAACAACAGCAGCGCCAGCAGCAGTAGGCGTTACACTCAAGGATCCATCGGAAGAATCCCAGTTAGGAGAGGACTCGTCAGACTTGCCAGTGACATGGCCTGCAGGACTATTGGCGTTCCTGTCTAAGGAGGAAATTGAGTTTGAGGGAGTTGGTGGTGTGGTTTGCAGGAGCTTGGGTACAAGAGGAAGGGATTTAATTGTCAGTGGACTGCTTTCGCTGTCACCCAAAGTTTTTGAACTTGTCAATGACTTCTGATGAATGCGCTCCAGGTGACGTATAAGGGAGGATGTTCCTAGGTGGTTAACGTCCTTACCCCTACTTATTACAGCTTGACAAAGGCAACACACGGCTTGACACCTGTTGTCCGCATTTCTGTTAAAATAATTCCACACCAAAGAGGTGATTTTTTTTTGTAATTTGACCAGGAATGTCAATGGCCATATTCGTCCCACGGACAACAGGTGTCTCCTCGGGTGCCTGACTTAAACAAACCACCTCACCATCAGAATCCTCCTTGTCAATTTCCTCCCCAGCGCCAGCAACACCCATATCCTCATCCTGGTGTACTTCAACAGTGACATCTTCAATTTGACTATCAGGAACTGGACTGTGGGTGGTCCTTCCAGCACTTGCAGGGGGCGTGCAAATGGTGGAAGGCGCCACCTCTTCCCGTCCAGTGTTGGGAAGGTCAGGCATCGCAACCGACACAATTGGACTCTCCTTGTGGATTTGTGATTTCGAAGAACGCACAGTTCTTTGCTGTGCTTTTGCCATCTTAACTCTTTTCAGTTTTCTAGCGGGAGGATGAGTGCTTCCATCCTCATGTGAAGCTGAACCACTAGCCATGAACATAGGCCAGGGCCTCAGCCGTTCCTCGCCACTCCGTGTCGTAAATGGCATATTGGCAAGTTTACGCTTCTCCTCAGACGCTTTTAATTTAGATTTTTGGGTCATTTTACTGAACTTTAGTTTTTTGGATTTTACATGCTCTCTACTATGACATTGGGCATCGGCCTTGGCAGACGACGTTGATGGCATTTCATCGTCTCGGCCATGACTAGTGGCAGCAGCTTCAGCACGAGGTGGAACTGTAGAGATGAGCGGGTTCGGTTTCTCTGAATCCGAACCCGCCAGAACTTCATGTTTTTTTTCACGGGTCCGAGCGACTCGGATCTTCCCGCCTTGCTCGGTTAACCCGAGCGCGCCCGAACGTCATCATGACGCTGTCGGATTCTCGCGAGGCTCGGATTCTATCGCGAGACTCGGATTCTATATAAGGAGCCGCGCGTCGCCGCCATTTTCACACGTGCATTGAGATTGATAGGGAGAGGACGTGGCTGGCGTCCTCTCCGTTTAGAATAGATTAGAGAGACACTTGATTTACTAATTTTGGGGAGCATTAGGAGTACTCAGTACAGTGCAGAGTTTTGCTGATAGTGACCACCAGTTTTATTTATAATCCGATAAGCGATACACAGCACACAGTGACTCAGTCACATACCATATCTGTGTGCACTGCTCAGGCTCAGGCCAGTGTGCTGCATCATCTATTATCTATATATAATATTATATATATCTGTCTGACTGCTCAGCTCACACAGCTTATAATTGTGGGGGAGACTGGGGAGCACTACTGCAGTGCCAGTTATAGGTTATAGCAGGAGCCAGGAGTACATAATATTATAGTAAAATTAAACAGTGCACACTTTTGCTGCAGGAGTGCCACTGCCAGTGTGACTAGTGACCAGTGACCTGACCACCAGTATATATAATATTAGTAGTATACTATCTCTTTATCAACCAGTCTATATTAGCAGCAGACACAGTACAGTGCGGTAGTTCACGGCTGTGGCTACCTCTGTGTCGGCACTCGGCAGCCCGTCCATAATTGTATATACCACCTAACCGTGTTTTTTTTTTCTTTCTTTATACATACATACTAGTTACGAGTATACTATCTCTTTATCAACCAGTCTATATTAGCAGCAGACACAGTACAGTGCGGTAGTTCACGGCTGTGGCTACCTCTGTGTCGGCACTCGGCAGCCCGTCCATAATTGTATATACCACCTAACCGTGGTTTTTTTTTTCTTTCTTTATACATACATACTAGTTACGAGTATACTATCTCTTTATCAACCAGTCTATATATTAGCAGCAGACACAGTACAGTGCGGTAGTTCACGGCTGTGGCTACCTCTGTGTCGGCACTCGGCAGCCCGTCCATAATTGTATATACCACCTAACCGTGGTTTTTTTTTCTTTCTTTATACATACATACTAGTTACGAGTATACTATCTCTTTATCAACCAGTCTATATATTAGCAGCAGACACAGTACAGTGCGGTAGTTCACGGCTGTGGCTACCTCTGTGTCGGCACTCGGCAGCCCGTCCATAATTGTATATACCACCTAACCGTGGTTTTTTTTTCTTTCTTTATACATACATACTAGTTACGAGTATACTATCTCTTTATCAACCAGTCTATATATTAGCAGCAGACACAGTACAGTGCGGTAGTTCACGGCTGTGGCTACCTCTGTGTCGGCACTCGGCAGCCCGTCCATAATTGTATATACCACCTAACCGTGGTTTTTTTTTCTTTCTTTACACATACATACTAGTTACGAGTATACTATCTCTTTATCAACCAGTCTATATTAGCAGCAGACACAGTACAGTGCGGTAGTTCACGGCTGTGGCTACCTCTGTGTCGGCACTCGGCAGCCCGTCCATAATTGTATATACCACCTAACCGTGGTTTTTTTTTCTTTCTTTATACATACATACTAGTTACGAGTATACTATCTCTTTATCAACCAGTCTATATATTAGCAGCAGACACAGTACAGTGCGGTAGTTCACGGCTGTGGCTACCTCTGTGTCGGCACTCGGCAGCCCGTCCATAATTGTATATACCACCTAACCGTGGTTTTTTTTTCTTTCTTTATACATACATACTAGTTACGAGTATACTATCTCTTTATCAACCAGTCTATATATTAGCAGCAGACACAGTACAGTGCGGTAGTTCACGGCTGTGGCTACCTCTGTGTCGGCACTCGGCAGCCCGTCCATAATTGTATATACCACCTAACCGTGGTTTTTTTTTCTTTCTTTATACATACATACTAGTTACGAGTATACTATCTCTTTATCAACCAGTCTATATATTAGCAGCAGACACAGTACAGTGCGGTAGTTCACGGCTGTGGCTACCTCTGTGTCGGCACTCGGCAGCCCGTCCATAATTGTATATACCACCTAACCGTGGTTTTTTTTTCTTTCTTTATACATACATACTAGTTACGAGTATACTATCTCTTTATCAACCAGTCTATATATTAGCAGCAGACACAGTACAGTGCGGTAGTTCACGGCTGTGGCTACCTCTGTGTCGGCACTCGGCAGCCCGTCCATAATTGTATATACCACCTAACCGTGGTTTTTTTTTCTTTCTTTATACATACATACTAGTTACGAGTATACTATCTCTTTATCAACCAGTCTATATTAGCAGCAGACACAGTACAGTGCGGTAGTTCACGGCTGTGGCTACCTCTGTGTCGGCACTCGGCAGCCCGTCCATAATTGTATATACCACCTAACCGTGGTTTTTTTTTCTTTCTTTATACATACATACTAGTTACGAGTATACTATCTCTTTATCAACCAGTCTATATTAGCAGCAGACACAGTACAGTGCGGTAGTTCACGGCTGTGGCTACCTCTGTGTCGGCACTCGGCAGCCCGTCCATAATTGTATACTAGTATCCAATCCATCCATCTCCATTGTTTACCTGAGGTGCCTTTTAGTTGTGCCTATTAAAATATGGAGAACAAAAATGTTGAGGTTCCAAAATTAGGGAAAGATCAAGATCCACTTCCACCTCGTGCTGAAGCTGCTGCCACTAGTCATGGCCGAGACGATGAAATGCCAGCAACGTCGTCTGCCAAGGCCGATGCCCAATGTCATAGTACAGAGCATGTCAAATCCAAAACACCAAATATCAGTAAAAAAAGGACTCCAAAACCTAAAATAAAATTGTCGGAGGAGAAGCGTAAACTTGCCAATATGCCATTTACCACACGGAGTGGCAAGGAACGGCTGAGGCCCTGGCCTATGTTCATGGCTAGTGGTTCAGCTTCACATGAGGATGGAAGCACTCAGCCTCTCGCTAGAAAAATGAAAAGACTCAAGTTGGCAAAAGCAGCACAGCAAAGAACTGTGCATTCTTCGAAATCCCAAATCCACAAGGAGAGTCCAATTGTGTCGGTTGCGATGCCTGACCTTCCCAACACTGGACGTGAAGAGCATGCGCCTTCCACCATTTGCACGCCCCCTGCAAGTGCTGGAAGGAGCACCCGCAGTCCAGTTCCTGATAGTCAGATTGAAGATGTCAGTGTTGAAGTACACCAGGATGAGGAGGATATGGGTGTTGCTGGCGCTGGGGAGGAAATTGACCAGGAGGATTCTGATGGTGAGGTGGTTTGTTTAAGTCAGGCACCCGGGGAGACACCTGTTGTCCGTGGGAGGAATATGGCCGTTGACATGCCAGGTGAAAATACCAAAAAAATCAGCTCTTCGGTGTGGAGGTATTTCACCAGAAATGCGGACAACAGGTGTCAAGCCGTGTGTTCCCTTTGTCAAGCTGTAATAAGTAGGGGTAAGGACGTTAACCACCTCGGAACATCCTCCCTTATACGTCACCTGCAGCGCATTCATAATAAGTCAGTGACAAGTTCAAAAACTTTGGGTGACAGCGGAAGCAGTCCACTGACCAGTAAATCCCTTCCTCTTGTAACCAAGCTCACGCAAACCACCCCACCAACTCCCTCAGTGTCAATTTCCTCCTTCCCCAGGAATGCCAATAGTCCTGCAGGCCATGTCACTGGCAATTCTGACGAGTCCTCTCCTGCCTGGGATTCCTCCGATGCATCCTTGCGTGTAACGCCTACTGCTGCTGGCGCTGCTGTTGTTGCCGCTGGGAGTCGATGGTCATCCCAGAGGGGAAGTCGTAAGCCCACTTGTACTACTTCCAGTAAGCAATTGACTGTTCAACAGTCCTTTGCGAGGAAGATGAAATATCACAGCAGTCATCCTACTGCAAAGCGGATAACTGAGTCCTTGACAACTATGTTGGTGTTAGACGTGCGTCCGGTATACGCCGTTAGTTCACAGGGAACTAGACAATTTATTGAGGCAGTGTGCCCCCGTTACCAAATACCATCTAGGTTCCACTTCTCTAGGCAGGCGATACCGAGAATGTACACGGACGTCAGAAAAAGACTCACCAGTGTCCTAAAAAATGCAGTTGTACCCAATGTCCACTTAACCACGGACATGTGGACAAGTGGAGCAGGGCAGGGTCAGGACTATATGACTGTGACAGCCCACTGGGTAGATGTATGGACTCCCGCCGCAAGAACAGCAGCGGCGGCACCAGTAGCAGCATCTCGCAAACGCCAACTCTTTCCTAGGCAGGCTACGCTTTGTATCACCGCTTTCCAGAATACGCACACAGCTGAAAACCTCTTACGGCAACTGAGGAAGATCATCGCGGAATGGCTTACCCCAATTGGACTCTCCTGTGGATTTGTGGCATCGGACAACGCCAGCAATATTGTGTGTGCATTAAATATGGGCAAATTCCAGCACGTCCCATGTTTTGCACATACCTTGAATTTGGTGGTGCAGAATTTTTTTAAAAACGACAGGGGCGTGCAAGAGATGCTGTCGGTGGCCAGAAAAATTGCGGGACACTTTCGGCGTACAGGCACCACGTACAGAAGACTGGAGCACCACCAAAAACTACTGAACCTGCCCTGCCATCATCTGAAGCAAGAAGTGGTAACGAGGTGGAATTCAACCCTCTATATGCTTCAGAGGTTGGAGGAGCAGCAAAAGGCCATTCAAGCCTATACAATTGAGCACGATATAGTAGGTGGAATGCACCTGTCTCAAGTGCAGTGGAGAATGATTTCAACGTTGTGCAAGGTTCTGATGCCCTTTGAACTTGCCACACGTGAAGTCAGTTCAGACACTGCCAGCCTGAGTCAGGTCATTCCCCTCATCAGGCTTTTGCAGAAGAAGCTGGAGGCATTGAAGAAGGAGCTAAAAGGGAGCGATTCCGCTAGGCATGTGGGACTTGTGGATGCAGCCCTTAATTCGCTTAACAAGGATTCACGGGTGGTCAATCTGTTGAAATCAGAGCACTACATTTTGGCCACCGTGCTCGATCCTAGATTTAAAGCCTACCTTGGATCTCTCTTTCCGGCAGACACAGGTCTGCTGGGGTTGAAAGACCTGCTGGTGATAAAATTGTCAAGTCAAGCGGAACGCGACCTGTCAACATCTCCTCCTTCACATTCTCCCGCAACTGGGGGTGCGAGGAAAAGGCTCAGAATTCCGAGCCCACCCGCTGGCGGTGATGCAGGGCAGTCTGGAGCGATTGCTGATGCTGACATCTGGTCCGGACTGAAGGACCTGACAACGATTACGGACATGTCGTCTACTGTCACTGCATATGATTCTCTCAACATTGATAGAATGGTGGAGGATTATATGAGTGACCGCATCCAAGTAGGCACGTCACACAGTCCGTACTTATACTGGCAGGAAAAAGAGGCAATTTGGAGGCCCTTGCACAAACTGGCTTTATTCTACCTAAGTTGCCCTCCCACAAGTGTGTACTCCGAAAGAGTGTTTAGTGCCGCCGCTCACCTTGTCAGCAATCGGCGTACGAGGTTACATCCAGAAAATGTGGAGAAGATGATGTTCATTAAAATGAATTATAATCAATTCCTCCGCGGAGACATTGACCAGCAGCAATTGCCTCCACAAAGTACACAGGGAGCTGAGATGGTGGATTCCAGTGGGGACGAATTGATAATCTGTGAGGAGGGGGATGTACACGGTGATATATCGGAGGGTGAAGATGAGGTGGACATCTTGCCTCTGTAGAGCCAGTTTGTGCAAGGAGAGATTAATTGCTTCTTTTTTGGGGGGGGTCCAAACCAACCCGTCATATCAGTCACAGTCGTGTGGCAGACCCTGTCACTGAAATGATGGGTTGGTTAAAGTGTGCATGTCCTGTTTTGTTTATACAACATAAGGGTGGGTGGGAGGGCCCAAGGACAATTCCATCTTGCACCTCTTTTTTCTTTTCTTTTTCTTTGCATCATGTGCTGATTGGGGAGGGTTTTTTGGAAGGGACATCCTGCGTGACACTGCAGTGCCACTCCTAGATGGGCCCGGTGTTTGTGTCGGCCACTAGGGTCGCTAATCTTACTCACACAGTCAGCTACCTCATTGCGCCTCTTTTTTTCTTTGCGTCATGTGCTGTTTGGGGAGGGTTTTTTGGAAGGGACATCCTGCGTGACACTGCAGTGCCACTCCTAGATGGGCCCGGTGTTTGTGTCGGCCACTAGGGTCGCTAATCTTACTCACACAGCTACCTCATTGCGCCTCTTTTTTTCTTTGCGTCATGTGCTGTTTGGGGAGGGTTTTTTGGAAGGGACATCCTGCGTGACACTGCAGTGCCACTCCTAGATGGGCCCGGTGTTTGTGTCGGCCACTAGGGTCGCTTATCTTACTCACACAGCGACCTCGGTGCAAATTTTAGGACTAAAAATAATATTGTGAGGTGTGAGGTATTCAGAATAGACTGAAAATGAGTGTAAATTATGGTTTTTGAGGTTAATAATACTTTGGGATCAAAATGACCCCCAAATTCTATGATTTAAGCTGTTTTTTAGTGTTTTTTGAAAAAAACACCCGAATCCAAAACACACCCGAATCCGACAAAAAAAATTCGGTGAGGTTTTGCCAAAACGCGTTCGAACCCAAAACACGGCCGCGGAACCGAACCCAAAACCAAAACACAAAACCCGAAAAATTTCAGGCGCTCATCTCTAGGTGGAAGTGATCTTGATTTTTCCCTATTTTACCCTCCACATTTTTGTTCTCCATTTTTTAATGTGTGGAATTATATGCCAGTAATATATCAATAGCAGTACCTACTGTACTGTACTATATATGTATACTGTTGGTCACCAAAATGCTGCACTGTAATACTATATATACTGCTCACAAAAATGCAGCACAGATATGGAATGGATACTTGCAGTGACACAGAGCTGCAAGATACAGCAATGGCCTACTGTATAACTATATACTGTTGGTCACCAAAATGCTGCACTTTAATACTATATATACTGCTCACAAAAATGCAGCACAGATATGGAATGGATACTTGCAGTGACACAGAGCTGCAAGATACAGCAATGGCCTACTGTACAACTATATACTGTTGATCACCAAAATGCTGCACTGTAATAATATATATACTGCTCACAAAAATGCAGCACATGTATGGAATGGATACTGACAGTGACACAGATCTGCAAGATACAGCACGGGCCTACTGTACTGTACTATTATTATACTGGTGGTCCCCAGTCCCCACAATGCAGCACACTGATCAGATATTTGCAGCACACTGATCACAGATATGGAGCGTTTTCAGGCAGAGAACGTAGATATTTTCAGCACACTGAGCACAGATATTTTCAGCACACTGAGCACAGATATTTGCAGCACACTGAGCACAGATTACGGAGCTTTTCAGGGAGAGAACGCAGCCACGTCCTCTCCGTTCAATCTCCAATGCACGAGTGAAAATGGTGGCGTCGCGCGGCTCTTTATATAGAATACGAATCTTGCGAGAATCCGACAGCGGGATGATGACGTTCGGGCGCATTCGGGTTAACCGAGCAAGGCGGGAAGATCCGAGGCTGCCTCGGAACCGTGTAAAATAGGTGAAGTTCGGGGGGGTTCGGATCTCGGAGAACCGAACCCGCTCATCTCTAGTTTGAACACACCCCACCCAAATCTGACTCTCTCTGCACATGTTACATCTGCCCCACCTGCAGTGCAGCCTGGTTTGCCCAGTAGATAACTTTCTTGGTTTGCTAACAAACCTAAATAAGGCAGTATTAAAGTTTATACAGTATATTGCTATATGTAAAAGACATTCAATTCTATGGTGCTTCATGTAATTACAGTATATAAAAATAAATAAATAAAAATTCACTGATACATTACACTATAAATATTTACAGAGCTTATCTGGAAAAAAAACGAAATTCTTTTATATGTAACTTTTTCTTAACTGTTTGATAATAGCAATACAGGAAGAGAATATCTGTTGTATAAGCTATATACTTCTTTCATTCAGGATAAGGTTCTAGAAAACCCCTTAAGTATGCTGGGTATGGGTCGTTGGGTCGACTCAACTTAGGTTAAAGGTCATTAGGTCGACCACTGAAGGTCGACATGTACTAGGTCGTCATGAGCATTAGGTCGACCCGTACTAGATCGACAGGTGGAAAGGTCAACATGAGTTTTTTGTTTGTTTGTTTGGTGTCGTTTTCTTCGTAAATTGACCGGGAACCCCAATTAGTGCACTGTGTCCCCTCGCATTGCTCGATTCACTCACCATGCTTCGGGCAAGGTGCCTCGCTCCACTACCGCTTTGCTTGACACAGGTTACCGTTCCAATCTTAGTCCACGTGGATCGTCAAGTAAGGAAAAATTAAAAAAATTAAAAAAAAGGTGAAAAACTCATGTCGAGCTTTTGACCTGTCGACCTAGCACATGTTGACCTAATGCACATGTCGACCTAGTACATGTCAACTTTCAGTGGTCGACCTAATGACTGTCGACCTAAGTTGTGTCGACCTAACGACCGTATCCCAGTATGCTTGTGGCAAATGTCTATAATACCAAGGTTATTTCTTAAAAAAAAAAGAATAATCCTAGGTATGTGCAAAGAATCCTATAGTAGCAACAGCAGTCTACAAGAACCAAAAAGGGGCTTACACCGGGTGTGGATTAATAGATCGGCTATGTCTAGGCAGACAGACATTAGGTTGATACATTTTGGTCGCCATGGATTAAGTTGACAGGTACAAAATGTTGACAGTGCTTAAGGTTGACAGGTACTTAAGGACTACAGGTTCAAAAAGTCGACATGAAAGTGGTCGACACTATTTGTCCCAAATGTAGTATCTTTCCTGTTATCTGACCACCATCAGTAGAAACGTGTACCCTCACAGGCTCGCTTTGCTCACCACGCTTCGGGCATGGTACTATGGGGGTTATTCCGACCCGATCGCTCGCTGCAGTTTATCGCAGTGCAGTGATCGGGTCGAAACTGTGCATGCACCGGCGCCGCAGTGCCGATTGACAGGCAGAGGCGGTCGCAGGGTGGGAGGTGGCTGGACGGCGGCACGGTCCGGCCAACGCATGGGGTTCGGCACTGACATGCGGAGCGGACTAGCCCTGTGCTGGGCATCCCCCCGCATGTCTGAGTGCTGATCGTAGCTGTGCTAAATTTAGCACAGCTACGATCAACTCGGAATGACCCCCTATGCCCAATAGATGTTCATGTGGATAGTAAATAAAGCAGATCATTAATTTGGGACAAACTAACAAAAAAATGTGTTGACCATGTTCATGTCGATCTTTTGAACCTGTCAACCTTAAGCACTGCCTTATGCATGCCAACCGTACAGTGTCTACCTAATGACTGTCTACCTATACATTGTCGATCTATTACCAGGATACCCTTACATCTACCTCTCCACAAATTGAACACAATGAAATAAGTGGTCTAACGATGGAGCTAGCTAGTTACACACATACAAAAATTACCAGTCTTTAAAAAATGTCATGTTTATAATTCATTCCAGTTAAAATAGTCAATCAAATGGTATCACTGCTTACTTAGGAATGGGAGCAGCATTTGGAAGGCATGCTGTTCCTTGTAGTGCCAATGGGAGATCCTGGGGGTGGCTCCCTGGTAAGTTAGCTCTCAGTCTGGAACTGTTTTAGTAATGGCCTTTATTATGAGGCATACTGTGACAAATTACATGGCCCAATGTGGGCACTGCTATCAAGTAGTTAGGACTGCTGTATCAGAGAAGCCGTGAAGTGGCCAGCAGCTAAACATGTGTTTGCAAACATTTGTGACAAATTCTCTGAATTTTATTACCAGATAGATTCAGGGATGGTTACAGGTAATTTTCAGTGTGCGGAAGGGAATTTGGGGGTGGGGATTTGCACCCCCCTTCCTCTTTGTTTGTTTGTCTGTGACCCCTCCCCCTTCCAGCACCTGATATATAATTATCTCCAGGTATGATTAAGCAGCTTCCAAATTGTTTGTCTGCTTGTGTGCATGAGGCATTGAATGGGAGCAGCATTTGGAAGGCATGCTGTTCCTTGTAGTGCCAATGGGAGATCCTGGGGGTGGCTCCCTGGTAAGTTAGCTCTCAGTCTGGAACTGTTTTAGTAATGGCCTTTATTATGAGGCATACTGTGACAAATTACATGGCCCAATGTGGGCACTGCTATCAAGTAGTTAGGACTGCTGTATCAGAGAAGCCGTGAAGTGGCCAGCAGCTAAACATGTGTTTGCAAACATTTGTGACAAATTCTCTGAATTTTATTACCAGATAGATTCAGGGATGGTTACAGGTAATTTTCAGTGTGCGGAAGGGAATTTGGGGGTGGGGATTTGCACCCCCCTTCCTCTTTGTTTGTTTGTCTGTGACCCCTCCCCCTTCCAGCACCTGATATATAATTATCTCCAGGTATGATGGAGCAGCTTCCAAATTGTTTGTCTGCTTGTGTGCATGAGGCATTGAATGGGAGCAGCATTTGGAAGGCATGCTGTTCCTTGTAGTGCCAATGGGAGATCCTGGGGGTGGCTCCCTGGTAAGTTAGCTCTCAGTCTGGAACTGTTTTAGTAATGGCCTTTATTATGAGGCATACTGTGACAAATTACATGGCCCAATGTGGGCACTGCTATCAAGTAGTTAGGACTGCTGTATCAGAGAAGCCGTGAAGTGGCCAGCAGCTAAACATGTGTTTGCAAACATTTGTGACAAATTCTCTGAATTTTATTACCAGATAGATTCAGGGATGGTTACAGGTAATTTTCAGTGTGCGGAAGGGAATTTGGGGGTGGGGATTTGCACCCCCCTTCTTCTTTGTTTGTTTGTCTGTGACCCCTCCCCCTTCCAGCACCTGATATATAATTATCTCCAGGTATGATTGAGCAGCTTCCAAATTGTTTGTCTGCTTGTGTGCATGAGGCATTGAATGGGAGCAGCATTTGGAAGGCATGCTGTTCCTTGTAGTGCCAATGGGAGATCCTGGGGGTGGCTCCCTGGTAAGTTAGCTCTCAGTCTGGAACTGTTTTAGTAATGGCCTTTATTATGAGGCATACTGTGACAAATTACATGGCCCAATGTGGGCACTGCTATCAAGTAGTTAGGACTGCTGTATCAGAGAAGCCGTGAAGTGGCCAGCAGCTAAACATGTGTTTGCAAACATTTGTGACAAATTCTCTGAATTTTATTACCAGATAGATTCAGGGATGGTTACAGGTAATTTTCAGTGTGCGGAAGGGAATTTGGGGGTGGGGATTTGCACCCCCCTTCCTCTTTGTTTGTTTGTCTGTGACCCCTCCCCCTTCCAGCACCTGATATATAATTATCTCCAGGTATGATTGAGCAGCTTCCAAATTGTTTGTCTGCTTGTGTGCATGAGGCATTGAATGGGAGCAGCATTTGGAAGGCATGCTGTTCCTTGTAGTGCCAATGGGAGATCCTGGGGGTGGCTCCCTGGTAAGTTAGCTCTCAGTCTGGAACTGTTTTAGTAATGGCCTTTATTATGAGGCATACTGTGACAAATTACATGGCCCAATGTGGGCACTGCTATCAAGTAGTTAGGACTGCTGTATCAGAGAAGCCGTGAAGTGGCCAGCAGCTAAACATGTGTTTGCAAACATTTGTGACAAATTCTCTGAATTTTATTACCAGATAGATTCAGGGAAGGTTACAGGTAATTTTCAGTGTGCGGAAAGGAATTTGGGGGTGGGGATTTGCACCCCCCTTCCTCTTTGTTTGTTTGTCTGTGACCCCTCCCCCTTCCAGCACCTGATATATAATTATCTCCAGGTATGATTGAGCAGCTTCCAAATTGTTTGTCTGCTTGTGTGCATGAGGCATTGAATGGGAGCAGCATTTGGAAGGCATGCTGTTCCTTGTAGTGCCAATGGGAGATCCTGGGGGTGGCTCCCTGGTAAGTTAGCTCTCAGTCTGGAACTGTTTTAGTAATGGCCTTTATTATGAGGCATACTGTGACAAATTACATGGCCCAATGTGGGCACTGCTATCAAGTAGTTAGGACTGCTGTATCAGAGAAGCCGTGAAGTGGCCAGCAGCTAAACATGTGTTTGCAAACATTTGTGACAAATTCTCTGAATTTTATTACCAGATAGATTCAGGGATGGTTACAGGTAATTTTCAGTGTGCGGAAGGGAATTTGGGGGTGGGGATTTGCACCCCCCTTCCTCTTTGTTTGTTTGTCTGTGACCCCTCCCCCTTCCAGCACCTGATATATAATTATCTCCAGGTATGATTGAGCAGCTTCCAAATTGTTTGTCTGCTTGTGTGCATGAGGCATTGAATGGGAGCAGCATTTGGAAGGCATGCTGTTCCTTGTAGTGCCAATGGGAGATCCTGGGGGTGGCTCCCTGGTAAGTTAGCTCTCAGTCTGGAACTGTTTTAGTAATGGCCTTTATTATGAGGCATACTGTGACAAATTACATGGCCCAATGTGGGCACTGCTATCAAGTAGTTAGGACTGCTGTATCAGAGAAGCCGTGAAGTGGCCAGCAGCTAAACATGTGTTTGCAAACATTTGTGACAAATTCTCTGAATTTTATTACCAGATAGATTCAGGGATGGTTACAGGTAATTTTCAGTGTGCGGAAGGGAATTTGGGGGTGGGGATTTGCACCCCCCTTCCTCTTTGTTTGTTTGTCTGTGACCCCTCCCCCTTCCAGCACCTGATATATAATTATCTCCAGGTATGATGGAGCAGCTTCCAAATTGTTTGTCTGCTTGTGTGCATGAGGCATTGAATGGGAGCAGCATTTGGAAGGCATGCTGTTCCTTGTAGTGCCAATGGGAGATCCTGGGGGTGGCTCCCTGGTAAGTTAGCTCTCAGTCTGGAACTGTTTTAGTAATGGCCTTTATTATGAGGCATACTGTGACAAATTACATGGCCCAATGTGGGCACTGCTATCAAGTAGTTAGGACTGCTGTATCAGAGAAGCCGTGAAGTGGCCAGCAGCTAAACATGTGTTTGCAAACATTTGTGACAAATTCTCTGAATTTTATTACCAGATAGATTCAGGGAAGGTTACAGGTAATTTTCAGTGTGCGGAAAGGAATTTGGGGGTGGGGATTTGCACCCCCCTTCCTCTTTGTTTGTTTGTCTGTGACCCCTCCCCCTTCCAGCACCTGATATATAATTATCTCAAGGTATGATTGAGCAGCTTCCAAATTGTTTGTCTGCTTGTGTGCATGAGGCATTGAATGGGAGCAGCATTTGGAAGGCATGCTGTTCCTTGTAGTGCCAATGGGAGATCCTGGGGGTGGCTCCCTGGTAAGTTAGCTCTCAGTCTGGAACTGTTTTAGTAATGGCCTTTATTATGAGGCATACTGTGACAAATTACATGGCCCAATGTGGGCACTGCTATCAAGTAGTTAGGACTGCTGTATCAGAGAAGCCGTGAAGTGGCCAGCAGCTAAACATGTGTTTGCAAACATTTGTGACAAATTCTCTGAATTTTATTACCAGATAGATTCAGGGATGGTTACAGGTAATTTTCAGTGTGCGGAAGGGAATTTGGGGGTGGGGATTTGCACCCCCCTTCCTCTTTGTTTGTTTGTCTGTGACCCCTCCCCCTTCCAGCACCTGATATATAATTATCTCCAGGTATGATTGAGCAGCTTCCAAATTGTTTGTCTGCTTGTGTGCATGAGGCATTGAATGGGAGCAGCATTTGGAAGGCATGCTGTTCCTTGTAGTGCCAATGGGAGATCCTGGGGGTGGCTCCCTGGTAAGTTAGCTCTCAGTCTGGAACTGTTTTAGTAATGGCCTTTATTATGAGGCATACTGTGACAAATTACATGGCCCAATGTGGGCACTGCTATCAAGTAGTTAGGACTGCTGTATCAGAGAAGCCGTGAAGTGGCCAGCAGCTAAACATGTGTTTGCAAACATTTGTGACAAATTCTCTGAATTTTATTACCAGATAGATTCAGGGATGGTTACAGGTAATTTTCAGTGTGCGGAAGGGAATTTGGGGGTGGGGATTTGCACCCCCCTTCCTCTTTGTTTGTTTGTCTGTGACCCCTCCCCCTTCCAGCACCTGATATATAATTATCTCCAGGTATGATTGAGCAGCTTCCAAATTGTTTGTCTGCTTGTGTGCATGAGGCATTGAATGGGAGCAGCATTTGGAAGGCATGCTGTTCCTTGTAGTGCCAATGGGAGATCCTGGGGGTGGATCCCTGGTAAGTTAGCTCTCAGTCTGGAACTGTTTTAGTAATGGCCTTTATTATGAGGCATACTGTGACAAATTACATGGCCCAATGTAAGCACTGCTATCAAGTAGTTAGGACTGCTGTATCAGAGAAGCCGTGAAGTGGCCAGCAGCTAAACATGTGTTTGCAAACATTTGTGACAAATTCTCTGAATTTTATTACCAGATAGATTCAGGGATGGTTACAGGTAATTTTCAGTGTGCGGAAGGGAATTTGGGGGTGGGGATTTGCACCCCCCTTCCTCTTTGTTTGTTTGTCTGTGACCCCTCCCCCTTCCAGCACCTGATATATAATTATCTCCAGGTATGATTGAGCAGCTTCCAAATTGTTTGTCTGCTTGTGTGCATGAGGCATTGAATGGGAGCAGCATTTGGAAGGCATGCTGTTCCTTGTAGTGCCAATGGGAGATCCTGGGGGTGGCTCCCTGGTAAGTTAGCTCTCAGTCTGGAACTGTTTTAGTAATGGCCTTTATTATGAGGCATACTGTGACAAATTACATGGCCCAATGTGGGCACTGCTATCAAGTAGTTAGGACTGCTGTATCAGAGAAGCCGTGAAGTGGCCAGCAGCTAAACATGTGTTTGCAAACATTTGTGACAAATTCTCTGAATTTTATTACCAGATAGATTCAGGGATGGTTACAGGTAATTTTCAGTGTGCGGAAGGGAATTTGGGGGTGGGGATTTGCACCCCCCTTCCTCTTTGTTTGTTTGTCTGTGACCCCTCCCCCTTCCAGCACCTGATATATAATTATCTCCAGGTATGATTGAGCAGCTTCCAAATTGTTTGTCTGCTTGTGTGCATGAGGCATTGAATGGGAGCAGCATTTGGAAGGCATGCTGTTCCTTGTAGTGCCAATGGGAGATCCTGGGGGTGGCTCCCTGGTAAGTTAGCTCTCAGTCTGGAACTGTTTTAGTAATGGCCTTTATTATGAGGCATACTGTGACAAATTACATGGCCCAATGTGGGCACTGCTATCAAGTAGTTAGGACTGCTGTATCAGAGAAGCCGTGAAGTCGCCAGCAGCTAAACATGTGTTTGCAAACATTTGTGACAAATTCTCTGAATTTTATTACCAGATAGATTCAGGGATGGTTACAGGTAATTTTCAGTGTGCGGAAGGGAATTTGGGGGTGGGGATTTGCACCCCCCTTCCTCTTTGTTTGTTTGTCTGTGACCCCTCCCCCTTCCAGCACCTGATATATAATTATCTCCAGGTATGATTGAGCAGCTTCCAAATTGTTTGTCTGCTTGTGTGCATGAGGCATTGAATGGGAGCAGCATTTGGAAGGCATGCTGTTCCTTGTAGTGCCAATGGGAGATCCTGGGGGTGGCTCCCTGGTAAGTTAGCTCTCAGTCTGGAACTGTTTTAGTAATGGCCTTTATTATGAGGCATACTGTGACAAATTACATGGCCCAATGTGGGCACTGCTATCAAGTAGTTAGGACTGCTGTATCAGAGAAGCCGTGAAGTGGCCAGTAGCTAAACATGTGTTTGCAAACATTTGTGACAAATTCTCTGAATTTTATTACCAGATAGATTCAGGGATGGTTACAGGTAATTTTCAGTGTGCGGAAGGGAATTTGGGGGTGGGGATTTGCACCCCCCTTCCTCTTTGTTTGTTTGTCTGTGACCCCTCCCCCTTCCAGCACCTGATATATAATTATCTCCAGGTATGATTGAGCAGCTTCCAAATTGTTTGTCTGCTTGTGTGCATGAGGCATTGAATGGGAGCAGCATTTGGAAGGCATGCTGTTCCTTGTAGTGCCAATGGGAGATCCTGGGGGTGGCTCCCTGGTAAGTTAGCTCTCAGTCTGGAACTGTTTTAGTAATGGCCTTTATTATGAGGCATACTGTGACAAATTACATGGCCCAATGTGGGCACTGCTATCAAGTAGTTAGGACTGCTGTATCAGAGAAGCCGTGAAGTGGCCAGCAGCTAAACATGTGTTTGCAAACATTTGTGACAAATTCTCTGAATTTTATTACCAGATAGATTCAGGGATGGTTACAGGTAATTTTCAGTGTGCGGAAGGGAATTTGGGGGTGGGGATTTGCACCCCCCTTCCTCTTTGTTTGTTTGTCTGTGACCCCTCCCCCTTCCAGCACCTGATATATAATTATCTCCAGGTATGATTGAGCAGCTTCCAAATTGTTTGTCTGCTTGTGTTCATGAGGCATTGAATGGGAGCAGCATTTGGAAGGCATGCTGTTCCTTGTAGTGCCAATGGGAGATCCTGGGGGTGGCTCCCTGGTAAGTTAGCTCTCAGTCTGGAACTGTTTTAGTAATGGCCTTTATTATGAGGCATACTGTGACAAATTACATGGCCCAATGTGGGCACTGCTATCAAGTAGTTAGGACTGCTGTATCAGAGAAGCCGTGAAGTGGCCAGCAGCTAAACATGTGTTTGCAAACATTTGTGACAAATTCTCTGAATTTTATTACCAGATAGATTCAGGGATGGTTACAGGTAATTTTCAGTGTGCGGAAGGGAATTTGGGGGTGGGGATTTGCACCCCCCTTCCTCTTTGTTTGTTTGTCTGTGACCCCCCCCCCTTCCAGCACCTGATATATAATTATCTCCAGGTATGATTGAGCAGCTTCCAAATTGTTTGTCTGCTTGTGTGCATGAGGCATTGAATGGGAGCAGCATTTGGAAGGCATGCTGTTCCTTGTAGTGCCAATGGGAGATCCTGGGGGTGGATCCCTGGTAAGTTAGCTCTCAGTCTGGAACTGTTTTAGTAATGGCCTTTATTATGAGGCATACTGTGACAAATTACATGGCCCAATGTAAGCACTGCTATCAAGTAGTTAGGACTGCTGTATCAGAGAAGCCGTGAAGTGGCCAGCAGCTAAACATGTGTTTGCAAACATTTGTGACAAATTCTCTGAATTTTATTACCAGATAGATTCAGGGATGGTTACAGGTAATTTTCAGTGTGCGGAAGGGAATTTGGGGGTGGGGATTTGCACCCCCCTTCCTCTTTGTTTGTTTGTCTGTGACCCCTCCCCCTTCCAGCACCTGATATATAATTATCTCCAGGTATGATTGAGCAGCTTCCAAATTGTTTGTCTGCTTGTGTGCATGAGGCATTGAATGGGAGCAGCATTTGGAAGGCATGCTGTTCCTTGTAGTGCCAATGGGAGATCCTGGGGGTGGCTCCCTGGTAAGTTAGCTCTCAGTCTGGAACTGTTTTAGTAATGGCCTTTATTATGAGGCATACTGTGACAAATTACATGGCCCAATGTGGGCACTGCTATCAAGTAGTTAGGACTGCTGTATCAGAGAAGCCGTGAAGTGGCCAGCAGCTAAACATGTGTTTGCAAACATTTGTGACAAATTCTCTGAATTTTATTACCAGATAGATTCAGGGATGGTTACAGGTAATTTTCAGTGTGCGGAAGGGAATTTGGGGGTGGGGATTTGCACCCCCCTTCCTCTTTGTTTGTTTGTCTGTGACCCCTCCCCCTTCCAGCACCTGATATATAATTATCTCCAGGTATGATTGAGCAGCTTCCAAATTGTTTGTCTGCTTGTGTGCATGAGGCATTGAATGGGAGCAGCATTTGGAAGGCATGCTGTTCCTTGTAGTGCCAATGGGAGATCCTGGGGGTGGCTCCCTGGTACGTTAGCTCTCAGTCTGGAACTGTTTTAGTAATGGCCTTTATTATGAGGCATACTGTGACAAATTACATGGCCCAATGTGTGGGCACTGCTATCAAGTAGTTAGGACTGCTGTATCAGAGAAGCCGTGAAGTGGCCAGTAGCTAAACATGTGTTTGCAAACATTTGTGACAAATTCTCTGAATTTTATTACCAGATAGATTCAGGGATGGTTACAGGTAATTTTCAGTGTGCGGAAGGGAATTTGGGGGTGGGGATTTGCACCCCCCTTCCTCTTTGTTTGTTTGTCTGTGACCCCTCCCCCTTCCAGCACCTGATATATAATTATCTCCAGGTATGATTGAGCAGCTTCCAAATTGTTTGTCTGCTTGTGTGCATGAGGCATTGAATGGGAGCAGCATTTGGAAGGCATGCTGTTCCTTGTAGTGCCAATGGGAGATCCTGGGGGTGGCTCCCTGGTAAGTTAGCTCTCAGTCTGGAACTGTTTTAGTAATGGCCTTTATTATGAGGCATACTGTGACAAATTACATGGCCCAATGTGGGCACTGCTATCAAGTAGTTAGGACTGCTGTATCAGAGAAGCCGTGAAGTGGCCAGCAGCTAAACATGTGTTTGCAAACATTTGTGACAAATTCTCTGAATTTTATTACCAGATAGATTCAGGGATGGTTACAGGTAATTTTCAGTGTGCGGAAGGGAATTTGGGGGTGGGGATTTGCACCCCCCTTCCTCTTTGTTTGTTTGTCTGTGACCCCTCCCCCTTCCAGCACCTGATATATAATTATCTCCAGGTATGATTGAGCAGCTTCCAAATTGTTTGTCTGCTTGTGTGCATGAGGCATTGAATGGGAGCAGCTTTTGGAAGGCATGCTGTTCCTTGTAGTGCCAATGGGAGATCCTGGGGGTGGCTCCCTGGTAAGTTAGCTCTCAGTCTGGAACTGTTTTAGTAATGGCCTTTATTATGAGGCATACTGTGACAAATTACATGGCCCAATGTGGGCACTGCTATCAAGTAGTTAGGACTGCTGTATCAGAGAAGCCGTGAAGTGGCCAGCAGCTAAACATGTGTTTGCAAACATTTGTGACAAATTCTCTGAATTTTATTACCAGATAGATTCAGGGATGGTTACAGGTAATTTTCAGTGTGCGGAAGGGAATTTGGGGGTGGGGATTTGCACCCCCCTTCCTCTTTGTTTGTTTGTCTGTGACCCCTCCCCCTTCCAGCACCTGATATATAATTATCTCCAGGTATGATTGAGCAGCTTCCAAATTGTTTGTCTGCTTGTGTGCATGAGGCATTGAATGGGAGCAGCATTTGGAAGGCATGCTGTTCCTTGTAGTGCCAATGGGAGATCCTGGGGGTGGCTCCCTGGTAAGTTAGCTCTCAGTCTGGAACTGTTTTAGTAATGGCCTTTATTATGAGGCATACTGTGACAAATTACATGGCCCAATGTGGGCACTGCTATCAAGTAGTTAGGACTGCTGTATCAGAGAAGCCGTGAAGTGGCCAGCAGCTAAACATGTGTTTGCAAACATTTGTGACAAATTCTCTGAATTTTATTACCAGATAGATTCAGGGATGGTTACAGGTAATTTTCAGTGTGCGGAAGGGAATTTGGGGGTGGGGATTTGCACCCCCCTTCCTCTTTGTTTGTTTGTCTGTGACCCCTCCCCCTTCCAGCACCTGATATATAATTATCTCCAGGTATGATTGAGCAGCTTCCAAATTGTTTGTCTGCTTGTGTGCATGAGGCATTGAATGGGAGCAGCATTTGGAAGGCATGCTGTTCCTTGTAGTGCCAATGGGAGATCCTGGGGGTGGCTCCCTGGTAAGTTAGCTCTCAGTCTGGAACTGTTTTAGTAATGGCCTTTATTATGAGGCATACTGTGACAAATTACATGGCCCAATGTGGGCACTGCTATCAAGTAGTTAGGACTGCTGTATCAGAGAAGCCGTGAAGTGGCCAGCAGCTAAACATGTGTTTGCAAACATTTGTGACAAATTCTCTGAATTTTATTACCAGATAGATTCAGGGATGGTTACAGGTAATTTTCAGTGTGCGGAAGGGAATTTGGGGGTGGGGATTTGCACCCCCCTTCCTCTTTGTTTGTTTGTCTGTGACCCCTCCCCCTTCCAGCACCTGATATATAATTATCTCCAGGTATGATTGAGCAGCTTCCAAATTGTTTGTCTGCTTGTATGCATGAGGCATTGAATGGGAGCAGCATTTGGAAGGCATGCTGTTCCTTGTAGTGCCAATGGGAGATCCTGGGGGTGGCTCCCTGGTAAGTTAGCTCTCAGTCTGGAACTGTTTTTGTAATGGCCTTTATTATGAGGCATACTGTGACAAATTACATGGCCCAATGTGGGCACTGCTATCAAGTAGTTAGGACTGCTGTATCAGAGAAGCCGTGAAGTGGCCAGCAGCTAAACATGTGTTTGCAAACATTTGTGACAAATTCTCTGAATTTTATTACCAGATAGATTCAGGGATGGTTACAGGTAATTTTCAGTGTGCGGAAGGGAATTTGGGGGTGGGGATTTGCACCCCCCTTCCTCTTTGTTTGTTTGTCTGTGACCCCTCCCCCTTCCAGCACCTGATATATAATTATCTCCAGGTATGATTGAGCAGCTTCCAAATTGTTTGTCTGCTTGTGTGCATGAGGCAAGGAATGGGAGCAGCATTTGGAAGGCATGCTGTTCCTTGTAGTGCCAATGGGAGATCCTGGGGGTGGCTCCCTGGTAAGTTAGCTATCAGTCTGGAACTGTTTTAGTAATGGCCTTTATTATGAGGCATACTGTGACAAATTACATGGCCCAATGTGGGCACTGCTATCAAGTAGTTAGGACTGCTGTATCAGAGAAGCCGTGAAGTGGCCAGCAGCTAAACATGTGTTTGCAAATATTTGTGACAAATTCTCTGAATTTTATTACCAGATAGATTCAGGGATGGTTACAGGTAATTTTCAGTGTGCGGAAGGGAATTTGGGGGTGGGGATTTGCACCCCCCTTCCTCTTTGTTAGTTTTACTTAGGAATGGATAAGTTGTATAATAATAACACCTCAAGCCCCAGTCACAACTGGTATGTTATCGTGATAGCGTATAGATATTCTCAATGGTGCATATTCTACTCCATTTACACTGATTCCACAGTTGTCACTGTCGTTGGAATTCACAACTGCAGCAAAGGAAGGCCACAATTGTGTACAGTCAGGCCCTATGTTGGGGGATTCCGCCCCTATCAACAGACCCCGCCCCCTCATCAGACTGCACCTCCATTAGGGCTTCTTCCAGAAATTTCCTGGGCTGGTTTTCCATCCCAATCTGCCCCTGCTGAATATCATAAAACCAGAGAAAAGACAATAGTGCAAAACCTTTCGAGGAACAGGAACAATTTTATTCATATATTGCACTAACATTTTTAAGGATAAAATGAGCATATTAACCACTTGTGGTAAATCCCCCTAGGACAACTCACTTGTCAGTCCAACACACCTACCCCTACATCTAAACGCATCATCAGTAGCAAGATGAAGGACTACTAGCTCTGAATCACATATAGCTGGTGAAATCAGACATGCCCCTATGGACTGAAAGCTGGAACTGTCCTGTGCGTGCTGACCCAGGTGATCCGTGGTTTCTGGGTCCATTGGAACCAAATTTGCATTCACCAACTGGCTGGAGTAGGCATGTTGGACTAACAAGCGAGCTGTTCTAAGGGGATTTTAATTTTTAACACAAGTGGTTGATATGCTCAATTTAAGCAGCTAGGTGTCTGGAACAAGAATTCCCCTCAATTAAATTATTTTCTCCCTCTTGATTCTCTCTTCCCTTCCAGTTAGCCCCACTCCCACTCTTCTACCTTCGTAGTACCACCCTCTTCAGTGCTCACGGACTCATCTCCAGTCTCACCAATAAAGCGCAGACGGAACATAGTCCATTGATGCTTTTTGCCATCTTATTTTGTCACCTATTAAGGCTCCTATAAGCACCTTTGCAGTATGTCTACAAGATGAGCTACATTTCAGGGTAGGCATTCACCCAATCACCCCCTATTCCCTATGCTGATGCCACACAGTGCTTCTACCAAGCACAGCATATGCTCCACTTGCTTTGTTCATGCTCTACCCATCTATGGGGGAGATATACTAAGCAGTGATAAAAGTGGAGAAGTGAGCCAGTGGAGATGTTGCCCATGGCAACCCATCAGTATTGACGTTACATTTATTATTTGCATACTGTAAAAGTATACAGAGTAGCTGATTGGTTGCCATGGGCAACTTCTCCACTGGCTCACTTCTCCACTTTTATCACTGCATAGTACATCTCCCCCTAAGAGAGCAAAAAATTATACGTCGCAATGAAAAGGAGCATGAAAGAAAAGAACCAAGGGAATATGTTTCTGGCTTGAATTACATATAGACCCTCTTATCTTACCTCCTCCCGTTTACAAGGGCCTCCCATCACTACTGACACTTGGGTAATCAGTCCTGAATGCAAACATTCCATAATTCCTCCTGAAGTTTCTCCACTGTCAGAAAGTCTATGGGTAATGGCCAAACTAGACCTTGAAGGCATGTCTGTTATGCAAGCAATGCTGGCACTGTAAATAGTTACACTGAGCCATTTGATCCTCATGAATATCAGATATATCTAATGCCACAAACTGCCCATGTCAGGGGTCTGGGTTGGTAAATGTGTCAAATGTAACTAGCTATAGAATGGAGTGAGAGTGGATCAGGGCCCGTATAATTTCCTGCCCTACTGAATGATACTCTAGGGAGTTTCTTCTAGTTAGAAAATGACTGATATAAAGGACAATAGTTTCGAGTCAGCAATTAGCAAATTTGAATAAATTGTCACAAATTTGTGGACTTTATTTATTTGTGTTCTAGCAGCAGCAATTGTTGTTTTTTTAATATGCAATATACAATGTGGACGTGTTAGATTGCACTGTACATTTTGGAAACAAATGCATATGTAAAAATGTACTGAGCTGATTAAAATAAATACAGAGTCTGATTCAGTTTATAAGCAAAGCAAAGAAGCACACAGCTGGGCAAAATCATGTTGCACTGCAGGTGGGGCAGATGTAACATGTGCAGAGAGATTTAGATTTGGGTGGGTTTTATTGATTCTGTGCAGGGTAAACTGGTTGCTTTTGCATGTAGTCCACAAATGTTAAACATTTACAATGTAGATTTCAGTTTGAACACACCCCATACAAATCTATATCTCTCTGCACATGTTACATCTGCCCCACCTGTAGTGCAACATGATTTTGCCAAATTGCTTCCAAACCTGACTCAGGTCCTGTGAGCACTTTCCTTACTATCCATACAGTATGTGTGCCTAATTGCTAGATCCTCTCATAAAAAACTTACACAAAATGGCATCACCTTGCAGCTTTGTCTGACTGTTGCAGCAAATACAGCCAGCATTTCACGTGTTCATGCTGTCATTTCAACATATTAGGATTATTACTAATTATTACAGATAGGCGGGTTCGGTTTTCAGCAGGGGCGTATCTAGAGAGGAGGGGACCCGTGTGCAGACTCCGGGTGTGGGCCCCCTCCTCTCCCGTCCCATAGCCTGCAGCAGCGCTGTTAGTGCTCTGTATAAGCGCAAGAGACTCTGGCATAGTGCCAGAGTCTACAGCGCATACGCGAGTCTCTGAAAAAGTGGCACGGCGCCCATTCTTTTGGAGTCCTGCGCATGCGCTGTATACTCTGGCACTGTGCCAGAGTCTCTAGTGCTCAGAGCACTAACAGCACTGCTGCGGCTTCCGGCAACGGGACTCGGGAGAAGAAGGGATCTACACCCGGACACCAGAAAGGTAAGCATATAGAAGAAATGGGTGCAGTGTGGGCCCCCTCTGGATCCAGGGTCCCGTGTGCACTGCACACACTGCACCCATTATAGATACGCCAGTGGTTCTCAGAGAACCGCACCCTACCAAACTTCAAGCCCGGCTCTGGTTTTCTTGCCTGACTCGGAAACCAGAACGAGGCAAAACGTCATCATCCCGCTGTTGGATTCTCATAGGGTTTGGATACCATATAAGGAGCCACTTGTCACCGCCATTTTTACTCCAGTCCTGGAGAGTGTAGGGAAAGGACGTGTCTCCATCCTCAGTGTCTGGGCAGGTGGGAAAGTGGGGTGGCGATTATAGTGCTGTCTTGTGCTGCTCAGTCCAGTGTAGTGTCTTATGCTGCATCAGACAGTCCAGTGAATAGTCACAGTGGTGGTGTCCTCTGCTGCCATATGTCCAGTGCTGCTGTATAAGTCCCTTACAGTGTCACTGTGTTGTCCTGCATCAGACCAGTGGTAGTGTCCTGTGCATCAGTCAGTCCACTGATCAGTCACAGTGGTGGTGTCCTCTGCTGCCATATGTCCAGTGCTGCTGTATAATAAGTCTTTTACAGTGTCGCTCTGTTGTCCTGCATCAGACCAGTGGTAGTGTCCTGTGCATCAGTCAGTCCAGGGATCAGTCACAGTGGTGGTGTCTTCTGCTGCCATATGTCCAGTGCTGCTGTATAATAAGTCCTTTAGTTTACAGTGTCGCTGTGTTGTCCTGCATCAGACCAGTGGTAGTGTCCTGTGCATCAGTCAGTCCAGTGATCAGTCACAGTGGTGGTGTCCTCTGCTACCATATGTCCAGTGCTGCTGTATAATAAGTCCCTTACAGTGTTGCTGTGTTGTCCTGCATCAGACCAGTGGTAGTGTCCTGTGCTGTATATTATTTACTCCAAATAAATGGGTTATTAACATTTAATCCAAATATAATTTTTACAGGGTTTGCCCTGTATAATGTAGGGGTACGCTCTCCTGTGCCGCATATTGTGTTATATAACTCCAGAAAAATAATGGAGAACAAAAATTTGGAGGATAAAATAGGGAAAGATCAAGAACCACTTCCTCCTAGTGCTGAAGTTGCTGCCATTAGTCATGACATAGACCAGTGGTTCCCAAACTGTGTGCCGTGGCACCCTGGGGTGCCTCGGGACACTTGCAGGGGTGCCTCGGGTTGGTGGTCCAGAACCAATTCAAATTCTGCATGGTCAATGTAAAAAGCAAAACCAGTGTTTATGGCTGACAATCATAAAATATATTGACAATCAGAAGCAAATCTTGTCCCTCACCACATAAGGATGACCTATAAAGACAATTTACCTAATTTAATATTTGTTTCTAAATTTTTCAATATGAAACTATTGGCTTAGGGGTGCCGTGAAAAAAAATCTGATACTCTAGGGCGCCATGATTCAAAAAAGTTTGGGAACCACTGACATAGACGATGAAATGCCATCAACATTGTCTGCCAAGGCCGATGCCCAATGTCATAGTAGAGGGCATGTCAAATCCAAAAAGCAAAAGTTCAGTAAAATGACACAAAAAAATAAATTGAAATGGTCTGAGGAAAAACGTAAACTTGCCAATATGCCATTTACGACATGGAGTGGCAATGACCGGCTAAGGCCCTGGCTTATGTTCATGACTAATGGTTCAGCTTCACATGACGATGGAAGCCCTCATACTCCCGCTAGAAAAATTAAGAGTTAAGCTGGCAAAAGCACAGCAAAGAACTGTGCGTTCTAAGATGGTATCACAAATCCCCAAGGAGAGTCCAAGTGTGTCGGAGGTTGCGATGCCTGACCTTCCCAACACTAGATGGGAAGAGGTGGCTTCTTCCACCATTTGTACGCCCTCTGCAAGTGTTGGAAGGAGCACCCACAGTCCAGTTTCTGATATTCAAATTGAAGATGTCACTGTTGAAGTACACCAGGATGAGTATACGGGTGTTGCTGGCGCTGAGGAGGAAGTTGATGAGGAGGATTCTGATGATGATGTGGTTTGTTTAAATCAGGCGCCGCGGGAGACACCTATTGTCCATGGGATGAATTTGCCCATTGTGATGCCCAGGGCTTAAAGTGGTCCTGAAGAGGTGGTGGAACTCATTTACCCCACCACCTAACTACCCCCCATATCCTCACATTAAGCGGAGCCAGGGCCAGTGCTAGTTGTTTTCAGCACCCCATTGCAACTGTAAATAATTTCCCTACTTACCATACATTATAAAGGGACATTGATCTCACAAAAAAGCAGCGTAGTCACATAATAGTATCCCCAATTAAAATTACTTGTCTTCAAGTTGCACAGAGTCTGCTCCTCTTTATGCCTCCTCTTCACTTCAGCAGTGGTGACAGCATGACATCACATATGCTGTGCCGGAAAAGGAAGCCATCTGAGGAGGGGATGAATGTGGTCCAATACAGACAGCATGTGTGAGTACCAGGATGGGTGGACTGTTGATGGAGGAGGACCACGGAGCCACTATTGATATAGATGATGGGGCAGATTCTTCTGTTGGAATTACTGTGCAGGGCAATGGAGGTGGTGGAACTAGTTCCCCCTACCATTACATGTGGCGGAACTCAGTTCCACCTTGTTCCCCCTCATTTTAACCCCTGGTGATGCCTTGGCAAAATACTAAATAAGCCACCTCTTCAGTGTGGAATTATTTCTCCACAAATCCGGACAACAGGTGTCAAGCCTCTGTCAATCTGTAATATGTAGGGGTAAGGACGTTAACCACCTAGGAAAATCCTCCCTTATACGTCACCTGCAGCACATTCATCTGAAGTCAGTGTCAAGTTGTGAAACTTTGGGTAAGAGCGTAAGCAGTCCACTGACACCTAAATCCCTTCTTCCTCTTGTACCCAAGCTCCTGCAAGCCACACCACCAACTCCCTCAACGTCAACTTCCTCCTCAGTCAGGAACGTCAGGAGTCCTGCTGGCCATGTCCCTGGCAAGATTGAGGAGTCCTCTCCTAACCGGGATTCCTCCAGAGGATCCTTGAGTGGTACACCTACTGCTGCTGTTGCTGCCGCTGTTGTTGTTGCTGCTGGGAGTCGATTGTCATCCCAGAGGGGAAGTCGGAAGTCCACTTGTACTACTTCAACTAAGCAATTGACTGCCCAACAGTCCTTTGTGAGAAAAATGAAATATGACAGCAGTCATACTGTTGCAAAGTGGATAACTGAGACCTTGACAGCTATGTTGGTGTTAGACGTGCATCCGGTATCCGCCATTAGTTCAGTGGGACTTAGAGAATTTTTTAAGGTACTGTGTCCCCGGTACCAAATCCCATCTAGGTTCCACTTCTCTATGCAGGCGATACCGAGAATGTACAGAGACGTCAGAAAAAGTGTCCTCAGTGTCCTAAAAAATGCAGTTGTACCCACTGTCCACTTAACCACGGACATGTGGACAAGTGGAACAGGGTAGACTAAGGACTGTATGACTATGACAGCCCACTGGGTAGATGTATTGCCTCCCGCAGCAACAACAGCAGCGGCACCAGTAGCAGCATCTCGCAAATGCCTACTCATTCCTAGGCAGGCTACGCTATGTATCACCGCTTTCCGTAAGAGGCACACAGCTGACAACCTCTTACGGAAACTGAGGGACATCATCGCACAATGGCTTACCCCAATTAGACTCTCCTGGGGATTTGTGATATCGGACAATGATACCAATATTGGGGGTAATTCTGAGTTGATCGCAGCAGGAACTTTGTTAGCAGTTGGGCAAAACCATGTGCACTGCAAGGGAGGCAGATATAACATGTGCAGAGAGAGATAGATTTGGGTGTGGTGAGTTCAATCTGCAATCTAAATTGCAGTGGAAAAATAAAGCAGCCAGTATTTACTCTGCACAGAAACAAAATAACCCACCCAAATCTAACTCTCTCTGCAAATGTTATATCTACCCCCCCTGCAGTGCACATGGTTTTGCCCAACTGCTAAAAAAATTCCTGCTGCAATCAACTTGGAATTCCCCCCATTGTGCATGCATTACATCTGGGCACATTCCAGCACGTCCCATGTTTTGCACATACAATTAATTTGGTGGTGCAGAATTTTTTGAAAAATGACAGAGGCGTCCAGGAGATGCTGTCGGTGGCCCGAAAAATTGCTGACCACTTTCGACATTTAAACAGAAAACAAAGTTTCCCCAGCGCAAATCATAGGGTAATGAAAAACTATAAACTGTAGTTATCAAGACATATATATGTTTTTTATTTTGAAAAAAGAATAGTATTCATAAAAATAGCATTAAATATAAATACCTAAAAGGTATACAAGTGAAACAACCTATTATCGGTAAACATAGACAAAAGACAAACTACATGATATAACATATAAAAGTGGTGAATTACCACCAAGTGGTGCTGCTCAGTTCTTTCAAATCAACCAGTAAAGATGAATATTCCACGTCTGGTGATCTTTAAGATCACCAGACGTGGAATATTCATCATTACTGGTTGATTGACTATTGTAGGAGAGGGAGTAAGTCATTGAGAAGCACATCCTCTTTGCAGTAGATATCATAGAGACTGCATATGCATTTGAAAGAACTGAGCAGCACCACTTGGTGGTAATTCACCACTTTTATATGTTATACAGGTTGAGTATCCCATATCCAAATATTCCGAAATACGGAATATTCCGAAATACGGACTTTTTTGAGTGAGAGTGAGATAGTGAAACCTTTGTTTTTTGATGGCTCAATGTACACAAACTTTGTTTAATACACAAAGTTATTAAAAATATTGTATTAAATGACCTTCAGGCTGTGTGTATAAGGTGTATATGAAACATAAATGATTTGTGTGAATGTAGACACACTTTGTTTAATGCACAAAGTTATTAAAAATATTGGCTAAAATGACCTTCAGGCTGTGTGTATAAGGTGTTTATGAAACATAAATGTATTCTGTGCTTAGATTTAGGTCCCATCACCATGATATCTCATTATGGTATGCAATTATTCCAAAATACGGAAAAATCCCATATCCAAAATACCTCTGGTCCCAAGCATTTTGGATAAGGGAGACTCAACCTGTAATAGGATTTTAATACCTACTGGAAAATCCTTTTCTCTTAGTCCGTAGAGGATGCTGGGGATGCTTCAAGAACCATGGGGTATAGACAGGATCCGCAGGAGACATGGACACACTATAAGACTTTTAATGGGTGTGAACTGGCTCCTCCCTCTATGCCCCTCCTCCAGACTCCAGTTGTAGGAACTGTGCCCAGGGAGACGGACATTCAGAGGAAAAGGATTTATTTAATTATATTAAAACTAAGGTGAGATACATACCAGCTCACACCTCAAACACGCCGTACAACATGGCATTCAACAACAACGTATGCAACGGCATGACCAACAACAGTCACAGATTGACTGAACTCAATGCAACATGAGCGTAACTATAACCAAACTGCAGATACAGCCCGCACTGGGACGGGCGCCCAGCATGCTCTACGGACTAAGAGAAAAGTATTTACTGGTAGGTATTAAAATCCTGTTTTCTCATACGTCCTAGAGGATGCTGGGGATGCTTCAAGAACCATGGGGTTTATACCAAAGCTCTAGAACGGGCGGGAGAGTGCGGCACCGATTGACCAAACAAGAGGTCCTCCTCAGCCAGGGTATCAAACTTATAAAACTTCGCAAAGGTGTTTTATCCCGACCAAGTAGCAGATCGGCAAAGTTGTAATGCCGAGACCCCTCGGGCAGCCGCCCAGGATGAGCCCACCTTTCTGGTAGAATGGGCTTTCACCAATTTCGGTAACGGCAATCCTGCCGTAGAATGAGCCCGCTGAATCGTATTACAAATCCAGCGCGCAATAGTCTGCTTAGAAGCAGGAGCCCCAATCTTGTTGGGAGCCCACAGGACAAACAGAGCCTCCGTTTTCTTAATCTGAGCTGTTCTGGAGACATAGATCTTCAAAGCTCTGACCACATCGAGAGACTTTGATTCCTCCAAGGTGTCAGTAGCCACTGGCACCACAATAGGCTGGTTCACGTGAAATGATGAAACCACTTTTGGCAGAAATTGCTGACGAGTTCTCAATTCCGCTCTATCAGCATGGAAGATTAAATAGGGGCTTTTGTGAGACAAAGCCGCCAACTCAGACACCCGCCTGGCGGACGCCAAGGCCAACAGCATGACTACTTTCCAAGTAAGGAATTTTAACTCAACCTTACGCAAACGTTCAAACCAATGCGATTGCAGGAACTGCAGCACCACATTAAGATCCCACGGTGCCACAGGAGGCACAAATGGAGGTTGGATGTGTAGCACGCCTTTCATGAAGGTCTGAACTTCTGGAAGGGAGGCCAATTCTTTCTGAAAATAGATCGACAAGGCCGAAATCTGTACTTTAATGGAGCCTAACTTTAGGCCCGCATCCACACCGGCTTGCAAAAAATGGAGCAAACGCCCTAGGTGAAATTCTTCCATAGGAGCCTTCTTGGATTCACACCAAGACACATATTTTCTCCAAATACGGTGGTAATGCTTTGCTGTTACTTCTTTTCTAGCCTGTAGAAGTGTGGGAATGACTTCACTGGGAATACCCTTTCGGGCTTGGATTTGGCGTTCAACCGCCACGCCATCAAACGCAGCCGCGGTAAGTCTTGATACACGCACGGCCCCTGTTGCAACAGGTCCTCCCGAAGAGGAAGAGGCCAGGGATCTTCCATGAGCAACTCCTGAAGATCTGGAGACCAGGCCCTTCTTGGCCAATCCGGAACAATGAGTATCGCCTGAACCCTTGTTCTTCTTATAATTTTTATCACCTTTGGAAGTGGAGGGAACACATATACCGACGGAAACACCCACGGTGTCACTAGGGCGTCCACCGCTACCGCTTGAGGGTCCCTCGACCTGGAACAATATCTCTGAAGTTTCTTGTTGAGGCAAGACGCCATCATGTCTATTTGAGGAATTCCCCAACGGCTTGTCACTTCTGCGAAGACCTCTTGATGAAGACCCCCCTCTCCTGGATGGAGATCGTGTCTGCTGAGGAATTCTGCTTCCCAGTTGTCCACTCCTGGAATGAAGACTGCTGACAGAGCGCTGGCATGTCTTTCCACCCAGCGAAGAATCTTCGTGGCCTCGGCCATCGCCGCTCTGCTCCTTTTTCCGCCCTGGCGGTTTATGTATGCCACTGCTGTCACGTTGTCTGACTGAATCAAGACAGGCAGACCTCGAAGAAGATGTTCTGCTTGCAGAATGCCGTTGTAAATGGCCCTTAATTCCAGAATGTTTACGTGTAGACAAGCTTCCTGGCTTGACCACTTCCCCTGAAAATTTCTTCCTTGTGTGACTGCTCCCCAGCCTCGGAGGCTTGCATCTGTGGTCACCAGGATCCAATCCTGAATCCCGAACCTGCGTCCCTCCAGAAGGTGAGATCTGTGCAGCCACCACAGAAGGGAGATTCTGGTCCTGGGAGATAGAATTATTTTCCAGTGCAAGTCCAGGTGAGACCCGGACCACTTGTCCAACAGGTCCCACTGAAACACCCTGGCATGGAACCTGCCATATGGAATGGCCTTGTAGGCCGCCACCATCTTCCCCAGCAACCGAGTGCACTGAAGAACTGACACCTTTGCTGGTTTCAGAATCTGTTTTACCATGTTTTGTATTTCCAGAGCCTTCTCCACTGGAAGAAAAACTCCCTGCAATTATGTATCCAGAATCATACTGTGATTTTGGCAAATTTAGGAGCCAACCATGTTGTTGCAGAATCGTCAGTGAAAGGGCAACATTTTTCAGCAATTGTTCCTTGGATCTCGCCTTTTTGAGGAGATCATCCAAGTATGGGATAATTGTGACCCCCTGCTTGTGCAGGAGAACCATCATTTCCGCCATTACATTGGTGAAAATCAGCGGAGCCGTGGACAGACCAAACGGCAACGTCTGAAATTGGTAATGACAATCCTGAACAGCAAACCTCAGGTAAGCCTTATGTGGAGGATATATGGGGACATGCATGTAGGCATCCTTTATGTCGACCGACACCATAAAATCCCCCTCCTCCAGACTGGAGATCACTGCTCGGAGAGATTCCATCTTGAATTTTAATTTTTGTAGAAAGAAATTGAGGGATTTTAGGTTCAGAATTGGTCTGACAGAGCCATCTGGCTTCGGGACCATGAACAGGCTTGAATAAAAGCCTTATCCCTGTTGTGACGGGGGTACCGTGACAATTACTTGATTTTGACACAACTTTTGTATCGCAGTGCATAATACCTCCCTTTCTATAAGAGAAGCTGGCAAGGCCGATTTGAAAAATCGGTGAGGGGGCACATCTTGAAACTCTAATCTGTATCCTTGGGTTACTATTTCTACTATCCAAGGATCCAGGTCCGAGTGCACCCAGACCTGACTGAAAAGTCTGAGACGTGCCCCCACCGGTACGGACTCCCGCAGAGGAGCCCCAGCGTCATGCGGTGGATTTGGTAGAAGCCGGAGAGGACTTCAGCTCTTGGGAACTTGCCACAGCCTGTGACCTTTTCCCCCTTCCTCTTCCTCTCGCAGCAAGGAAGGAGGACCCTCGTCCTTTTTTGAATTTTATTGGGCCGAAAGGACTGCATCTGATAGTGAGGCGTTTTCTTCTGTTGTGCAGAAACATAAGATAAAAATGACGACTTACCCGCGGTAGTCGTAGACACCAGGTCAGTGAGGCCGTCACCAAACAGGACACTACCGTTAAACGGTAATGACTCCATCGCCTTCTTAGAGTCAGCATCAGCATTCCATTAATGAATCCACAATGCTCTCCTTGCTGAGACTGCCATGGCATTGGCCCTTGATCCCAAAAGGCCAATATCCCTTACAGCTTCTTTTAAATATGCTGCAGCGTCCCTGATATGACCCAGAGTCAAAATCACGCTATCCCTGTCTAGGGTATCTATCTCAGATGACAAGTTATCTGCCCACTTTTCAATAGCGCTACTCACCCATGCCGAAGTAACGGCAGGCCTGAGTAGTGACCCTGTAGTGACATAAATGGATTTTAGTGTATTTTCCTGCTTACGATCCGCAGGATCTTTTAGGGCTGCTGTGTCAGGAGACGGAAGCGCCACCTTTTTGGATAGACGCGATAAAGCTTTGTGTACCGTGGGGGTTGACTCCCACTTTTCCCTGTCCCCAAATGGAAACGGATATGCCACTGGAATTCTTTTGGGAACCTGTATCTTCTTGTCAGGATTTTCCCAAGCCTTTCAAAAAGCGCATTCAGTTCATGAGAGGGATGAAACGTTACCTCAGGTTTCTTTCCTTTATATACATACAGACCCTCGTATCAGGGACAGCGGGATCCTCTGTTATATGCAACACTTCTTTTATCGCCACAATCATGTACTGAATGCTCTTAGCCAGTTTTGGATTTAATCTGGCATCACTATAGTCAACACTGGAATCAGAGTCCGTGTTGGTATCTGTATCAGCTATCTGAGTAAATGCACATTTCTGTGACCCCGAAGGGGTCTGAGCTTGTGACAAAGCATCCTCCATGGATTTCCTCCATATCTGGTTCTTAGACTCCGTTCTATTAAATCTCTTAGTCAACCGAGTCACATTTGCTTTTAAAGCACTCAACATATTTACCCAATCATCCGTCGGCGGAGCCGACACGGTCACTCTCACAGTATTTTCTGTCCCCACTCCAGCCTCCTCCTGAGAAGAGCACTCAGCCTCAGACATGTCGACACACACGTACCGACACCCACAACTACACTGGGGCTATAGGAGACCGACCCACAACAAAGCCTGTAAGAGAGACACAGAGGGAGTTCTGCCAGCTCACAACCCAGTGCCTATCCCAGTACTGAAGCGAGTAAAAGACTGCCCAGACCTGTTAGCACTTTATACATATATATTAGTGATGTGCACCGGACATTTTTCGGGTTTTGTGTTTTGGTTTCGGTTCCGCGGCCGTGTTTTGGATTCGGACGCGTTTTGGCAAAACCTCACCGAAATTTTTTTGTCGGATTCGGGGGTGTTTTGGATTCGGGTGTTTTTTTCAAAAAACCCTAAAAAACAGCTTAAAACATAGAATTTGGGGGTCATTTCGATCCCATAGTATTATTAACCTCAATAAACATAATTTCCACTCATTTACAGTCTATTCTGAACACCTCACACCTCACAATATTATTTTTAGTCCTAAAATTTGCACCGAGGTCGCTGGATGGCTAAGCTAAGCGACACAAGTGGCCGACACAAACACCTGGCCCATCTAGGAGTGGCACTGCAGTGTCAGGCATGATGGCACTTCAAAAAAATAGTCCCCAAACAGCACATGATGCAAAGAAAAAAAGAGGCGCACCAAGGTCGCTGTGTGACTAAGCTAAGCGACAGAAGTGGCCGACACAAACACCTGGCCCATCTAGGAGTGGCACTGCAGTGTCAGGCAGGATGGCACTTCAAAAAAATAGTCCCCAAACAGCACATGATGCAAAGAAAAAAAGAGGCGCACCAAGGTCGCTGTGTGACTAAGCTAAGCGACACAAGTGGCCGACACAAAGACCTGGCCCATCTAGGAGTGGCACTGCAGTGTCAGGCAGGATGGCACTTCAAAAAAATTGTCCCCAAACAGCACATGATGCAAAGAAAAATGAAAGAAAAAAGTGGTGCAAGATGGAATTGTCCTTGGGCCCTCCCACCCACCCTTATGTTGTATAAACAGGACATGCACACTTTAACGAACCCATCATTTCAGCGACAGGGTCTGCCACACGACTGTGACTGCAATGACTGGTTGGTTTGGGCCCCCACCAAAAAAAGAAGCAATCAATCTCTCCTTGCACAAACTGGCTCTACAGAGGCAAGATGTCCACTTCATCATCATCCTCCGATTCCTCACCCCTTTCACTGTGTACATCCCCCTCCTCACAGATTAATTCGTCCCCACTGGAATCCACCATCTCAGGTCCCTGTGTACTTTGTGGAGGCAATTGCTGCTGGTGAATGTCTCCACGGAGGAATTGATTATAATTCATTTTGATGAACATCATCTTCTCCACATTTTCTGGAAGTAACCTCGTACGCCGATTGCTGACAAGGTGAGCGGCTGCACTAAACACTCTTTCGGAGTACACACTGGAGGGAGGGCAACTTAGGTAGAATAAAGCCAGTTTGTGCAAGGGCCTCCAAATTGCCTCTTTTTCCTGCCAGTATACGTACGGACTGTCTGACGTGCCTACTTGGATGCGGTCACTCATATAATCCTCCACCATTCTTTCAATGGTGAGAGAATCATATGCAGTGACAGTAGACGACATGTCAGTAATCGTTGGCAGGTCCTTCAGTCCGGACCAGATGTCAGCACTCGCTCCAGACTGCCCTGCATCACCGCCAGCGGGTGGGCTCGGAATTCTTAGCCTTTTCCTCGCACCCCCAGTTGCGGGAGAATGTGAAGGAGGAGATGTTGATGGGTCACGTTCCGCTTGACTTGACAATTTTCTCACCAGCAGGTCTTTGAACCTCTGCAGACTTGTGTCTGCCGGAAAGAGAGATACAACGTAGGTTTTAAATCTAGGATCGAGCATGGCCAAAATGTAGTGCTCTGATTTCAACAGATTGACCACCCGTGAATCCTGGTTAAGCGAATTAAGGGCTCCATCCACAAGTCCCACATGCCTAGCGGAATTGCTCTGTTTTAGCTCCTCCTTCAAAGTCTCCAGCTTCTTCTGCAAAAGCCTGAAGAGGGGAATGACCTGACTCAGGCTGGCAATGTCTGAACTGACTTCACGTGTGGCAAGTTCAAAGGGTTGCAGAACCTTGCACAACGTTGAAATCATTCTCCACTGCGCTTGAGTCAGGTGCATTCCCCCTCCTTTGCCTATATCGTGGCCAGATGTATAGGCTTGAATGGCCTTTTTCTGCTCCTCCATCCTCTGAAGCATATAGAGGGTTGAATTCCACCTCGTTACCACCTCTTGCTTCAGATGATGGCAGGGCAGGTTCAGGATTGTTTGGTGGTGCTCCAGTCTTCTGTACGCGGTGGCTGAATGTCGAAAGTGGCCCGCAATTCTTCGGGCCACCGACAGCATCTCTTGCACGCCCCTGTCGTTTTTTAAATAATTCTGCACCACCAAATTCAATGTATGTGCAAAACATGGGACGTGCTGGAATTTGCCCAGATGTAATGCACGCACAATATTGCTGGCGTTGTCCGATGTCACAAATCCCCAGGAGAGTCCAATTGGGGTAAGCCATTCTGCGATGATCTTCCTCAGTTTCCGTAAGAGGTTGTCAGCTGTGTGCCTCTTCTGGAAAGCCGTGATACAAAGCGTAGCCTGCCTAGGAATGAGTTGGCGTTTGCGGGATGCTGCTACTGGTGCCGCCGCTGCTGTTCTTGCAGCGGGAGGCAATACATCTACCCAGTGGGCTGTCACAGTCATATAGTCCTGACCCTGCCCTGCTCCACTTGTCCACATGTCCGTGGTTAAGTGGACATTGGGTACAACTGCATTTTTTAGGACACTGGTGACTCTTTTTCTGAGGTCTGTGTACATTTTCGGTATCGCCTGCCTAGAGAAATGGAACCTAGATGGTATTTGGTACCGGGGACACAGTACCTCAATCAAGTCTCTAGTTGCCTCTGAATTAACGGTGGATACCGGAACCACGTTTCTCACCGCCCAGGCTGCCAAGGCCTGAGTTATCTGCTTTGCAGCAGGATGACTGCTGTGATATTTCATCTTCCTCGCAAAGGACTGTTGGACAGTCAATTGCTTACTGGAAGTAGTACAAGTGGTCTTCCGACTTCCCCTCTGGGATGACGATCGACTCCCAGCAGCTACAACAGCAGCGCCAGCAGCAGTAGGCGTTACACTCAAGGATGCATCGGAGGAATCCCAGGCAGGAGAGGACTCGTCAGACTTGCCAGTGACATGGCCTGCAGGACTATTGGCTTTCCTGGGTAAGGAGGAAATTGACACTGAGGGAGTTGGTGGTGTGGTTTGCAGGAGCTTGGTTACAAGAGGAAGGGATTTAGTGGTCAGTGGACTGCTTCCGCTGTCACCCAAAGTTTTTGAACTTGTCACTGACTTATGATGAATGCGCTGCGGTGACGTATAAGGGAGGATGTTCCGAGGTAGTTAACGTCCTTACCCCTACTTATTACAGCTTGACAAAGGCAACACACGGCTTGACACCTGTTGTCCGCATTTGTGTTGAAATAATTCCACACCGAAGAGCTGATTTTTTTTGTATTTTGACCAGGCATGTCAATGGCCATATTCGTCCCACGGACAACAGGTGTCTCCCCGGGTGCCTGACTTAAACAAACCACCTCACCATCAGAATCCGCCTTGTCAATATCCTCCCCAGCGCCAGCAACACCCATATCCTCATCCTGGTGTACTTCAACAGTGACATCTTCAATTTGACTATCAGGAACTGGACTGCGGGTGCTCCTTCCAGCACTTGCAGGGGGCGTGCAAATGGTGGAAGGCGCAAGCTCTTCCCGTCCAGTGTTGGGAAGGTCAGGCATCGCAACCGACACAATTGGACTCTCGGGGATTTGTGATTAAGAAGAACGCACAGTTCTTTGCTGTGCTTTTGCCAGCTTAAGTCTTTTCATTTTTCTAGCGAGAGGATGAGTGCTTCCATCCTCATGTGAAGCTGAACCACTAGCCATGAACATAAGCCAGGGCCTCAGCCGTTCCTTGCCACTCCATGTCGTAAATGGCATATTGGCAAGTTTACGCTTCTCATTTTGATTTTTGGGTCATTTTACTGAACTTTTGTTTTTTGGATTTTACATGCTCTCTACTGTGACATTGGGCATCGGCCTTGGCAGACGACGTTGATGGCATTTCATCATCTCGGCCATGACTAGTGGCAGCAGCTTCAGCACGAGGTGGAAGTGGATCTTGATCTTTCCCTATTTTAACCTCCACATTTTTGTTCTCCATATTTTAATGTGTGGAATTATATGCCAGTATCAATAGCAATGGCCTCCTACTATATATACTGCGCACAACTAAAATGCACCACAGGTATAGAATGTAGATGGATAGTATACTTAATGATGACACAGAGGTAGGTACAGCAGTGGCCTTCCGTACCGTACTGCTATATATAGTATACTGGTGGTCACTGTGTCAGCAAACTGCAAAACTAAAATGCACCACAGGTATAGAATGTAGATGGATAGTATACTTAATGACGACACAGAGGTAGGTACAGCAGTGGCCTTCCATACCGTACTGCTATATATAGTATACTGGTGGTCACTGTGTCAGCAAACTGCAAAACTAAAATGCACCACAGGTATAGAATGTAGATGGATAGTATACTTAATGACGACACAGAGGTAGGTACAGCAGTGGCCTTCCGTACCGTATTGCTATATATAGTATACTGGTGGTCACTGTGTCAGCAAAACTCTGCACTGTACTCCTCCTATATAATATTATACTGGTGGTCCCGACTCCCCAGTCCCCACAATAAAGCAGCACACTGAGCACAGATATGGAGTGTTTTTCAGGCAGACAACGTATAATGGTGGTCACTGTCAGCAAAACTCTGCACTGTACTCCTCCTATATAATATTAATTATACTGGTGGTCCCCAGTCCCCACATTAAAATAAAGCAGCACACTGAGCACAGATATGGAGTGTTTTTCAGGCAGACAACGTATACTGGTGGTCACTGTCAGCAAAACTCTGCACTGTACTCCTGCTATATAATACAGCTGCTCCCCAGTCCCCACAATTAAGCAGTATGAGCACAGATATATATGCAGCACACTGAGCACAGATATGGAGCATTTTTTTCAGGCAGAGAACGGATAACTGGTGGTCACTGATCAGCAAAACTCTGCACTGTACTCCTCCTATATTATACAGCTGCTCCCCAGTCCTCCCCACAATGAATTAAGCAATAATGCACAATCAAATTCAACAATAACGGAGAGGACGCCAGCCACGTCCTCTCCCTAACATTTGCAATGCACGAGTGAAAATGGCGGTGACGCGCGGCTGCTTATATAGAATCCGAATCTCGCGAGAATCCGACAGCGGGATGATGACGTTCGGGCGCGCTTGGGTTAACCGAGCCATACGGGAGAATCCGAGTATGGCTCGGACCCGTGTAAAAAGGGTGAAGTTCGGGGGGGTTCGGTTTCCGAGAAACCAAACCCGCTCATCACTAATATATATATACAAATAGCACGAAATCACTTGTGTTCCCCCCCCCCCCCCCGTTTTGCTCCCTGTACTTGTACAGCAGTGTGGATGTCACGGCTAGCGTCTCTGCAGCTTCTGTGAAGAGAAAATGGCACTGGTCAGAGCTGTGAGGGCTAAGCCACGCCCCCTACATGGCGCGCTTCAGTCCCGCTTAAATTTTATATTTATACTGGCGGGGGTCCCTTAACTAGTGCCTAGGCACTGTTTTTTACTTTGCCAGTGCCATTTGAGGTCCCAATGCTGCCCAGCCCCCCCCCCCCCCCCCCCCTGCGCCCTGCAGTGCCGTGTTATGTGTGGGAGCATGGCGCGCAGCGCGACCGCTGCGCGGTACCTCAAACGCCGTCTTCTGCCATCACTGAAGTCTGCTGATCTCCCTTTACTCACCCGGCTTCTGTCTTCTGGCTCTGTGAGGGGGGTGACGGCTCGGCTCCGGGAACAAGCAGCTAGGCGCACCAAGTGATCGAACCCTCTGGAGCTAATGGTGTCCAGTAGCCTAAGAAGCAGAGCCCTTGAACTCAGAGAAGTAGGTCTACTTCTCTCCCCTCAGTCCCACGAGGCAGGGAGCCTGTTGCCAGCAGGTCTCCCTGAAAATAACAAACCTAACTAAGTCTTTTTTCTAAGAAACTCTGGAGAGCTCCTCAGTGTGCATCAAGTCTCACTGGGCACATAATCTAACTAGAGTCTGGAGGAGGGGCATAGAGGGAGGAGAAAGTTCACACCCATTAAAAGTCTTATAGTGTGCCCATGTCTCCTGCGGATCCCGTCTATACCCCATGGCTCTTGAAGCATCCCCAGCATCCTCTAGGACGTATGAGAAATGTAGTTTGTCTTTTGTCTACGTTTACCGGTAATAGGTTGTTTCACTTGTATACCTTTTAGGTATTTATATTTACTGCTATTTTTATGAATACTATTCTTTTTTCAAAATAAAAAAACATTTATATGTCTTGTTAACTACAGTTTATAGTTTTTCATTACCCTATGATTTGCGCTGGGGAAACCTTGTTTTCTGTTTGAATTTCTACTAGTGGGGTTAGGTAGTGACTCCACCCCCTTCAGCAGCATTTCTAGGTTAACCTGCCTTCCTTTTAGCGCAGTGTCATTACTTTCTTTGTTTGTACACTTTCGACATTTAGCCATCGCGTGCCGAAGACTGGAGCACCAGCAAACACTCCTGAACCTGCCCTGCCATCACCTGAAGCAAGAGGTGGTAGCGAGGTGGAATGCAACACTCTATATGCTTCAGAGGATGGAGGAGCAGCAAAAGGCCATTCAAACCTATACATCCACCTATGATATAGGCAAAGGAGGGGGAATGCACCTGACTCAAGCGCAGTGGAGAATGATTTCCGTCTTGTGCAAGGTTCTCCAACTCTTTGAACTTGCCACACGTGAAGTCAGTTCAGACACTGACAGCTTGAGTCAGGTCATTCCCCACATCAGGCTTTTACAGAAGCAGTTGGAGAAATTGAAGGAGGAGCTAAGACAGAGCGATTCCGCAAAGTATGTGAGACTTGTGGATGGAGCCCTTCATTCGCTTTGCCAGGATTCAAGGGTGGTCAGTCTGTTGAAATCAGAGCACTACATTTTGGCCACCGTGATCGATCCTAGGTTTAAAGCCTACGTTGTATCTCTCTTTCCGGCAGACACAAGTCTGCAGAGGTTCAGAGACCTGCTGGTGAGAAAATTGTCAACTCAAGTGAAACCTGACCCATCAACAGCTCCTCCTTCACTTTCTTCCGCAACTTGGGCTGAGAGGAAAAGGATAAGATTTCCTAGACCACCCGCTGGCGGTGAAGCAGGGCAGTCATGAGCGAGTGCTGACCTCTGTCCGGACTGAAGGACCTGCCAACGATTACTGACATGTCTACTGTCACTGCATAGGATTCTGTCACCACTGAAAGAATGGTGGAGGATTATATGAGTGACAGCATCCATAGGCATGTATGTATACTGGAAGGAAAAAGAGGCAATTTGGATGCCCTTGCACAAACTGTCTTTATTTTACCTAAGTTGCCCCCCCTCCAGTGTGTACTCTGAAAGAGTGTTTAGTGCAGCCGGTATCCTTGTCAGCGATCGGCGTAGGAGGTTACGTCCACAAAATGTGGAGAAGAGGATGTTCATCAAAATGAATTATAAATTCCTCCGGGAAGACCTTTACCAGCAATTGGGCAGTACGGATGGTGTAATGGTTAGCATTACTGCCTCACAGCACTGAGGTCATGGGTTCGATTCCCACCATGGCCCTAACTGTGCGGAGTTTGTATATTCTCCCCGTACTTGCGTGGGTTTCCTTTTGGTACTCCGGTTTCCTCCCACAATCCAAAAATATGCTGGTAGGTTAATTGGCTCCCAACAAAAAAAATTAACCCTAGCGTGAATGTGTCTGTGTGTACATTTGATAGGGAATATAGATTGTAAGCTCCACTGGGTCAGGGAGTGTGCTATAAAAATAGCTGGTAATAATAATAATAATAATAATAATTGCCTCCAGAGAGTACACAGGGACCTGTGATGGTGGATTCCAGTGAGGACGAATTAATACTCTGTGAGGAGTAGGATGTACACACTGAAAGGGGTGAGGAATCGGAGGATGAAGTTGACATCTTGCCTCTGTAGAGCCAGTTTGTGCAAGGAGAGATTGATTGCTTCTTTTTTGGTGGGGGCCCAAACAAACCAGTCATTTCAGTCCCAGTTGTGTGACAGACCCTGTCACTGAAATGATTTAAATGGTTTGTTAAAGTGTGCATGTCCTGTTTATACAACATAAGGGTGGGTGGGAGCAGGGCCGTAACTACGTGTGTGCCAGGTGTGCCTGGCACACAGCGCAGTTGCCCTGAGGGCGCAACGGCCAGCTGCATGTAATGAATGAAATTGACTCATTACATGCCGCCTCTGGAGAGGAGAGAGCAGCGCCGGGCCAGTGTTCGCTAACACGCGCTATAACGCGTATTTTACCCCGTAATTGCCAGTGGGGACTCAGAAATAAAAACCCGCTGGGTCCCTCAGGACGCGCTCTGACCAATCTGCAGCGCTGTCCTGTGCCGTCAATCAGTTCTGCTCTCCAACTGCAGAGGAAGGGGAGGAGACCATGGAGCATGTGATCTCCCTCCCTTCTCTTCCCTCTCCCTCCGCTCCGCACGGGACCCAGATTTACTTGGGGGCTGTGGAGCCAGCCGCCTATACTTATATAGGGACCGCGTTGGTCATAACATAAACTGAGGTAACCCCCGGCTCCCCGGACACATGTCTTCTGGCGCACTGCCGTTGCCATGACAGCGTCCTAGCAGCCGCTGGGAGAGGAAGGAGCCCGGTCCTCATGGTGTAACAGCTCTCCCTGGCCTGGCGGATTACCTGATCAGCGGGGACACCTGCTGTGTAGTGGATGATCATCTCTCAGTGCAGCAGCTCATGTGGGCCGGAGATGAACTCACTAGCAAGCAAGTGACCCTGAGCCCTCTGCTCAATGAGGGGACGCTCCTGTCTGTCTGCTAAGACTGTTCCACTAGGGGATGTGAGGGGACCAAAAGTCCCAGCATGACGTGGTAGGGGGTGTGAGGGGACCAAAAGTCCCAGCATGACGTGCTAGGGGGTGTGAGGGGACCAAAAGTCCCAGCATGACGTGCTAGGGGGTGTGAGGGGACCAAAAGTCCCAGCATGATGTCCCAACAGGGGTGATTGGACCATAAGTCCCATCACAACGTACCATGGGACCATAAGTCCCAGCATTATATGCAGGCCTCGGTGATGATACAATAAGTGTCAGCCTCTGAAACTTTTAGGTTCAGATGTGAAGTCATTGGTTGCCTACTAATGGGTATATGCCAATCTTCTCCCAGTATAAGCCGTATAACTCCAATATCAACTGTAATTCTGTCTTCTGTAGTGGGGTCAGGTGAAAGGGCTAGAAATAAAGGAAAACTTTTTTTTGTTTAATCTCTTATCAGCGTATTCCTACATGTGTATGTGAATAAGTGCTCTACCTGGTGTAGTGGTGCTACTGTGCAGCGTAATTTGAATAATGGAGATTACTGTGCACCGTAGTATGAATTGGTATTATTTTATGGCCACGCCCCTTTCCCATGAAGCCACACCCCTATATATTTTTCGTGCGCCTACGGCGCGCACTGCTCCTATCTTGCAAATGGGGGGGGGGGGCACCAATGCCGTTTCTTGCACACAGCGCTAAAATGCTTAGTTACGGCACTGGGTGGGAGTGCCCAAGGACAATTCCATGTTGCACCTCTTTTTCTTCTTTGCATCATGTGCTGTTTGGGGACTAGTTTTTAAAGTGCCATCCTGACACTGCCGTACAACTCCAGGGGCACTGCTGTATAAGTCATGGGGTGCTACCGTATAAGTCCAGTCCAGTGGTGGTGTCTTGTGTTGCATCAGTTCAGTGGTGGTGTCTTGTGCTGCCATAAGTCCAGTGGTGGTGTCCAGTGCTGTATATTATTTACTCCAAATAAAAGGGTTATATACATTACTTATATTATTATCCAAATAATTTTTACAGGGTTTGTCCTGAGTGGTGTAGGGATACGCTCTCCTGTGCCACCAATATTGTGCGTGTAATACATCTGGGCAAATTCCAGCACGTCCCATGTTATTTGTGCCGCACACTTGTGTCGCATTGCTTAGTCATACAGCTACCTCATTGCACCTCTTTTTCTTCTTTGCATCATGTGCTGTTTGGGGCCCTAGTTTTTTAAACCTGCCATCCCGTCTGACACTGCAGTGCCACTCCTAGATGGGCCAAGTGTTTGTGCCGCACACTTGTGTCGCTTAGCTTAGTCATACAGCCACCTCGGTGCAACCTTTTGGCCTAAAAACAATATTGTGAGGTGTTCAGAATAGACTGGAAATTAGTGGAAATTAATGTTATTGAGGTTGATAATACCGTAGGATCTTACTTACCCCCAAATTCTGTAATTTTAGCCATTTTTATGTTGTTTTCAAAAAATAGGATTTTGGTTACCTACCAGTAAATCCTTTTCTCGTAGTCCGTATAGGATGCTGGGGTCCACATTAGTACCATGGGGTATAGACGGGTCCACCAGGAGCCATTGGCACTTTAAGAGTTTGAGAGTGTGGGCTGGCTCCTCCCTCTATGCCCCTCCTACCAGTCTAGAAACTGTGCCCGAGGAGACAGACATCTTCGAGAGAAGGATTTAACACAGATAGTGGTGAGATTCATACCAGCTCACACATAAAAGGCACATCAAGCTAACTTAGCTTGTAAACTCAGCAACCGCTGAAAACATTACTTACCAAGTAACAATGCAGAACTTAACTAAAACAAAGATGTACTGCACCAGATAACAATTGCAGGAAAACGAATTGCTGAGCGGGCGCCCAGCATCCTCTACGGACAACGAGAAAAGTAGGTAACCAAAGTCCTATTTTCTCTTACATCCTAGAGGATGCTGGGGTCCACATTAGAACCATGGGGATGTACCAAAGCTCCCAGAACTGATTAACTGAACTTCAGAGGCCAATGTATCGAACTTGTAGAACTTTGCAAACGTGTTCGACCCAGACCAAGTTGCAGCTCGGCAAAGTTGTAACGCCGAGACACCCCGGGCAGCTGCCCAGGAAGACCCCACCTTATGTGTAGAGTGGGCCTTGACAGACGTAGGACATGGCAAGCCTGCCGTAGAATACGCATGCTGGATAGTGAATCTGATCCAGCGAGAGATCGTCTGCTTAGAAGCAGGACACCCAATTTTCTTGGGATCATACAGGATGAACAGAGAGTCCTATTTCATGTGACGAGCAGTCCTCTTCACATATATTTTCAGAGCCCTTACAACGTCCAAGGACTTTGATGGAATTGAGGTGTCAGTAGCCACTGGTACCACAATAGGTTGGTTGATATGAAATACCGACACAAACTTTGGAAGAAACTGCTGATGTGACCGGAGCTCAGCTCTATCTTCGGGGAAGATCAAGTATGGGCTTTTACAAGATAAAGCCCTCAACTCTGATACACGTCTTGCAGGAGCTAAAGCCAACAAAGTGCCAGCTTTCCTTGTAAGAAATTTGACTTCAACCTCCTGTAGTGGCTCAAACCAGTCCGATTGGAGGAACTGCAACACCATGTTAAGGTCCCAAGGCGCCGTAGGTGGTATAAAGGGAGGTTGGATATGCAGAACTCCCTTCAAAAAGGTCCGAACCTCAGGGAGGGCAGCCAATTGTTTTTGGAAGAAAATGGATAGGGCTGAAATCTGGACCTTCACAGATCCCAACTTTAGGCCCATATCCACACCAGCTTGTAAGGAGAAAACTTCCCAGTTGAAACTCCACCGCAGGAAACTTCTTGGACTCACACCAAGATACATACTTTTTCCAAATTTGATGGTAATGTTTTGACGTTACTCCTTTCCTAGCCTGTATCAGGGTTGGAATAACCTTTTTCGGAATGCCCTTCCGAGCTAGTATTAGGCGTTCAACTTCCATGCCGTCAAGCGTAACCGCGGGAAGTCTTGATAGGCGAACGGTCCCCGCTGCAGCAGGTCCGCAGGTCCTCCCGAAGGGGAAGAGGCCTCGGCTCTTCTTGCAGTAGATCCAGAAGATCCGCGTACCAAGCCCTTCTTGGCCAGTCCGGAGCAATGAGGATCGCCTGAACCCTTGTTCTCCTTATGAGTTTTAGAACTCCTGAAGTGGAAGTGGAGGAAACACGTACACCGACTGGACACCCATGGAGTCACGAGGGCGTCCACCGTCACAGCTTGCGGGTCCCTCGACCTGGAATTAATCAGCCAAAGCTTCTTGTTTAGACGAGAGGCCATCATGTCAATCTGGGGTACGCCCCAAAGATCTGTTATCTCCTTGAACACCTCCTGATGGAGACCCCACTCCCCTGGATGGAGATTGTGTCTGCTGAGGAAGTCCGCTTCCCAGTTGTCTACTCCCGGAATGAAGATTGCTGACAGCGCCAACGTGTGCTTTTCTGCCCAGAGGATGATTCTTGTTACCTCTACCATTACACCTCTGCTCTTCGTTCCGCCCTGTGGGTTTATGTAAGCCACTGTTGTCACGTTGTCCGACTGCACTTAAATGGCCCGATTACTCAGAAGATATGCTGCTTGGCGAAGACTGTTGTAGACAGCTCTTAGTTCCAGAATGTTTATCGGCAGGCCTGCTTCCAGACTTGACCACCTTCCTTGGAAGGTTTCCCCTTGAGTGACTGTGCCCCAGCCCTGGAGATTTGCATCCGTGGTAGAAGGATCCAGTCCTGAATCCCGAACCTGCGGCCCTCCAGAAGGTGAGATAATTGCAGCCACCAGAGGAGTGAAATCCTGGCCTTTGGCGACAGACGTATTCTCTTGTGCATGTGTAGATGGGATCCCGACCACTTGTCCAGGTGATCCAGTTGGAAGGACCGAGCGTGAAACCTCCTGTACTGCAGAGCCTCATAAGAGGCCACCATCTTCTCCAGAAGGCGAATGCACTGATGAATTGACACCCGGCCTGGCTTCAGGACATCCCGGACCATCGTTTGAATAACCAACACCTATTCCTCTGGGATATACACTAGAGATGAGCGGGTTCGGTTTCTTTGAATCCGAACCCGCACGAACTTCATGTTTTTTTTCACGGGTCCGAGCGACTCGGATCTTCCCGCCTTGCTCGGTTAACCCGAGCGCGCCCGAACGTCATCATGACGCTGTCGGATTCTCGCGAGACTCGGATTCTATATAAGGAGCCGCGCGTCGCCGCCATTTTCACACGTGCATTGAGATTGATAGGGAGAGGACGTGGCTGGCGTCCTCTCCATTTAGATTAGGAGAGAGAGAGAGAGATTGACCTGAGGCTGATACTGTAGAAGAGAGTGCAGAGTTTAGTGACTGACCACAGTGACCACCAGCAGTGCAGTTGTTTTATTTAATATATCCGTTCTCTGCCTGAAAAAAACGGTACACACAGTGACTCAGTCACATACCATATCTGTGTGCACTGCTCAGCCCAGTGTGCTGCATGCCTGCATCATCTATGTATATATTATATATCTGACTGTGCTCAGCTCACACAGCTTATAATTGTGGGGGAGACTGGGGAGCACTGCAGTGCCAGTTATAGGTTATAGCAGGAGCCAGGAGTACAAGACAGTCACATACCATATCTGTGTGCACTGCTCAGACCAGTGTGCTGCATCATCTATGTATATATTATATATCTGACTGTGCTCAGCTCACACAGCTTATAATTGTGGGGGAGACTGGGGAGCACTGCAGTGCCAGTTATAGGTTATAGCAGGAGCCAGGAGTACATATTATATTAAAATTAAACAGTGCACACTTTTGCTGCAGGAGTGCCACTGCCAGTGTGACTGACCAGTGACCTGACCACACTGACCACCAGTATAGTTAGTAGTATACTATATTGTGATTGCCTGAAAAAGTTAAACACTCGTCGTGTGACTTCACTTGTGTGGTGTTTTTTTTTTATTCTATAAAAAACTCATTCTGCTGACAGACAGTGTCCAGCAGGTCCGTCATTATATAATATATATACCTGTCCGGCTGCAGTAGTGATATATATATATTTTTTATATCATTATTTATCATCCAGTCGCAGCAGACACAGTACGGTAGTTCACGGCTGTAGCTACCTCTGTGTCGGCACTCGGCAGTCCATCCATAATTGTATACCACCTACCCGTGGTTTTTTTTTCTTTCTTCTTTATACATACATACTACTACATCTCTTTATCAACCAGTCTATATTAGCAGCAGACACAGTACAGTACGGTAGTTCACGGCTGTGGCTACCTCTGTGTCGGCACTCGGCAGTCCGTCCATAATTGTATACCACCTAACCGTGTTTTTTTTTTCTTTCTTCTTTATACATACATACTACGACATCTCTTTATCAACCAGTCTATATTAGCAGCAGACACAGTACAGTACGGTAGTTCACGGCTGTGGCTACCTCTGTGTCGGCACTCGGCAGTCCGTCCATAATTGTATACCACCTAACCGTGGTTTTTTTTTCTTTCTTCTTCATACATACATACTACGACATCTCTTTATCAACCAGTCTATATTAGCAGCAGACACAGTACAGTACGGTAGTTCACGGCTGTGGCTACCTCTGTGTCGGCACTCGGCAGTCCGTCCATAATTGTATACCACCTAACCGTGGTTTTTCTTTCTTTCTTCTTTATACATACATACTACGACATCTCTTTATCAACCAGTCTATATTAGCAGCAGACACAGTACAGTACGGTAGTTCACGGCTGTGGCTACCTCTGTGTCGGCACTCGGCAGTCCGTCCATAATTGTATACCACCTAACCGTGGTTTTTTTTTCTTTCTTCTTCATACATACATACTACGACATCTCTTTATCAACCAGTCTATATTAGCAGCAGACACAGTACAGTACGGTAGTTCACGGCTGTGGCTACCTCTGTGTCGGCACTCGGCAGTCCGTCCATAATTGTATACCACCTACCCGTGGTTTTTTTTTCTTTCTTCTTTATACATACATACTACTACATCTCTTTATCAACCAGTCTATATTAGCAGCAGACACAGTACAGTACGGTAGTTCACGGCTGTGGCTACCTCTGTGTCGGCACTCGGCAGTCCGTCCATAATTGTATACCACCTACCCGTGGTTTTTTTTTCTTTCTTCTTCATACATACATACTACGACATCTCTTTATCAACCAGTCTATATTAGCAGCAGACACAGTACAGTACGGTAGTTCACGGCTGTGGCTACCTCTGTGTCGGCACTCGGCAGTCCGTCCATAATTGTATACCACCTAACCGTGGTTTTTTTTTCTTTCTTCTTCATACATACATACTACGACATCTCTTTATCAACCAGTCTATATTAGCAGCAGACACAGTACAGTACGGTAGTTCACGGCTGTGGCTACCTCTGTGTCGGCACTCGGCAGTCCGTCCATAATTGTATACCACCTAACCGTGGTTTTTTTTTTCTTTCTTCTTCATACATACATACTACGACATCTCTTTATCAACCAGTCTATATTAGCAGCAGACACAGTACAGTACGGTAGTTCACGGCTGTAGCTACCTCTGTGTCGGCACTCGGCAGTCCGTCCATAATTGTATACTAGTATCCATCCATCTCCATTGTTTACCTGAGGTGCCTTTTAGTTGTGCCTATTAAAATATGGAGAACAAAAATGTTGAGGTTCCAAAATTAGGGAAAGATCAAGATCCACTTCCACCTCGTGCTGAAGCTGCTGCCACTAGTCATGGCCGAGACGATGAAATGCCAGCAACGTCGTCTGCCAAGGCCGATGCCCAATGTCATAGTACAGAGCATGTCAAATCCAAAACACCAAATATCAGTAAAAAAAGGACTCCAAAACCTAAAATAAAATTGTCGGAGGAGAAGCGTAAACTTGCCAATATGCCATTTACCACACGGAGTGGCAAGGAACGGCTGAGGCCCTGGCCTATGTTCATGGCTAGTGGTTCAGCTTCACATGAGGATGGAGGCACTCAGCCTCTCGCTAGAAAAATGAAAAGACTCAAGCTGGCAAAAGCAGTAGCACCGCAAAGAACTGTGCGTTCTTCGAAATCCCAAATCCACAAGGAGAGTCCAATTGTGTCGGTTGCGATGCCTGACCTTCCCAACACTGGACGTGAAGAGCATGCGCCTTCCACCATTTGCACGCCCCCTGCAAGTGCTGGAAGGAGCACCCGCAGTCCAGTTCCTGATAGTCAGATTGAAGATGTCAGTGTTGAAGTACACCAGGATGAGGAGGATATGGGTGTTGCTGGCGCTGGGGAGGAAATTGACCAGGAGGATTCTGATGGTGAGGTGGTTTGTTTAAGTCAGGCACCCGGGGAGACACCTGTTGTCCGTGGGAGGAATATGGCCGTTGACATGCCTGGTGAAAATACCAAAAAAATCAGCTCTTCGGTGTGGAACTATTTCAACAGAAATGCGGACAACAGGTGTCAAGCCGTGTGTTCCCTTTGTCAAGCTGTAATAAGTAGGGGTAAGGACGTTAACCACCTCGGAACATCCTCCCTTATACGTCACCTGCAGCGCATTCATAATAAGTCAGTGACAAGTTCAAAAACTTTGGGTGACAGCGGAAGCAGTCCACTGACCAGTAAATCCCTTCCTCTTGTAACCAAGCTCACGCAAACCACCCCACCAACTCCCTCAGTGTCAATTTTCTCCTTCCCCAGGAATGCCAATAGTCCTGCAGGCAATGTCACTGGCAATTCTGACGAGTCCTCTCCTGCCTGGGATTCCTCCGATGCATCCTTGCGTGTAACGCCTACTGCTGCTGGCGCTGCTGTTGTTGCTGCTGGGAGTCGATGGTCATCCCAGAGGGGAAGTCGTAAGCCCACTTGTACTACTTCCAGTAAGCAATTGACTGTTCAACAGTCCTTTGTGAGGAAGATGAAATAACACAGCAGTCATCCTGCTGCAAAGCGGATAACTGAGGCCTTGGCATCCTGGGCGGTGAGAAACGTGGTTCCGGTATCCATCATTACTGCAGAGGCAACTAGAGACTTGTTGGAGGTACTGTGTCCCCGGTACCAAATACCATCTAGGTTCCATTTCTCTAGGCAGGCGATACCGAAAATGTACACAGACCTCAGAAAAAGACTCACCAGTGTCCTAAAAAATGCAGTTGTACCCAATGTCCACTTAACCACGGACATGTGGACAAGTGGAGCAGGGCAGGGTCAGGACTATATGACTGTGACAGCCCACTGGGTAGATGTATGGACTCCCGCCGCAAGAACAGCAGCGGCGGCACCAGTAGCAGCATCTCGCAAACGCCAACTCTTTCCTAGGCAGGCTACGCTTTGTATCACCGGTTTCCAGAATACGCACACAGCTGAAAACCTCTTACGGCAACTGAGGAAGATCATCGCGGAATGGCTTACCCCAATTGGACTCTCCTGTGGATTTGTGGCATCGGACAACGCCAGCAATATTGTGTGTGCATTAAATATGGGCAAATTCCAGCACGTCCCATGTTTTGCACATACCTTGAATTTGGTGGTGCAGAATTATTTAAAAAACGACAGGGGCGTGCAAGAGATGCTGTCGGTGGCCAGAAAAATTGCGGGACACTTTCGGCGTACAGGCACCACGTACAGAAGACTGGAGCACCACCAAAAACTACTGAACCTGCCCTGCCATCATCTGAAGCAAGAAGTGGTAACGAGGTGGAATTCAACCCTCTATATGCTTCAGAGGTTGGAGGAGCAGCAAAAGGCCATTCAAGCCTATACAATTGAGCACGATATAGGAGGTGGAATGCACCTGTCTCAAGCGCAGTGGAGAATGATTTCAACGTTGTGCAAGGTTCTGATGCCCTTTGAACTTGCCACACGTGAAGTCAGTTCAGACACTGCCAGCCTGAGTCAGGTCATTCCCCTCATCAGGCTTTTGCAGAAGAAGCTGGAGACATTGAAGGAGGAGCTAACACGGAGCGATTCCGCTAGGCATGTGGGACTTGTGGATGGAGCCCTTAATTCGCTTAACAAGGATTCACGGGTGGTCAATCTGTTGAAATCAGAGCACTACATTTTGGCCACCGTGCTCGATCCTAGATTTAAAGCCTACCTTGGATCTCTCTTTCCGGCAGACACAAGTCTGCTGGGGTTGAAAGACCTGCTGGTGAGAAAATTGTCAAGTCAAGCGGAACGCGACCTGTCAACATCTCCTCCTTCACATTCTCCCGCAACTGGGGGTGCGAGGAAAAGGCTCAGAATTCCGAGCCCACCCGCTGGCGGTGATGCAGGGCAGTCTGGAGCGACTGCTGATGCTGACATCTGGTCCGGACTGAAGGACCTGACAACGATTACGGACATGTCGTCTACTGTCACTGCATATGATTCTCTCACCATTGAAAGAATGGTGGAGGATTATATGAGTGACCGCATCCAAGTAGGCACGTCACACAGTCCATACTTATACTGGCAGGAAAAAGAGGCAATTTGGAGGCCATTGCACAAACTGGCTTTATTCTACCTAAGTTGCCCTCCCACAAGTGTGTACTCCGAAAGAGTGTTTAGTGCCGCCGCTCACCTTGTCAGCAATCGGCGTACGAGGTTACATCCAGAAAATGTGGAGAAGATGATGTTCATTAAAATGAATTATAATCAATTCCTCCGCGGAGACATTGACCAGCAGCAATTGCCTCCACAAAGTACACAGGGAGCTGAGATGGTGGATTCCAGTGGGGACGAATTGATAATCTGTGAGGAGGGGGATGTACACGGTGATATATCGGAGGGTGATGATGAGGTGGACATCTTGCCTCTGTAGAGCCAGTTTGTGCAAGGAGAGATTAATTGCTTCTTTTTTGGGGGGGGTCCAAACCAACCCGTCATATCAGTCACAGTCGTGTGGCAGACCCTGTCACTGAAATGATGGGTTGGTTAAAGTGTGCATGTCCTGTTTTGTTTATACAACATAAGGGTGGGTGGGAGGGCCCAAGGACAATTCCATCTTGCACCTCTTTTTTCTTTTATTTTTCTTTGCGTCATGTGCTGTTTGGGGATGGTTTTTTGGAAGGGACATCCTGCGTGACACTGCAGTGCCACTCCTAAATGGGCCCGGTGTTTGTGTCGGCCACTAGGGTCGCTAATCTTACTCACACAGTCAGCTACCTCATTGCGCCTCTTTTTTTCTTTGCGTCATGTGCTGATTGGGGAGGGTTTTTTGGAAGGGACATCCTGCGTGACACTGCAGTGCCACTCCTAAATGGGCCCGGTGTTTGTGTCGGCCACTAGGGTCGCTAATCTTACTCACACAGTCAGCTACCTCATTGCGCCTCTTTTTTTCTTTGCGTCATGTGCTGATTGGGGAGGGTTTTTTGGAAGGGACATCCTGCGTGACACTGCAGTGCCACTCCTAAATGGGCCCGGTGTTTGTGTCGGCCACTAGGGTCGCTTATCTTACTCACACAGTCAGCTACCTCATTGCGCCTCTTTTTTTCTTTGCGTCATGTGCTGATTGGGGAGGGTTTTTTGGAAGGGACATCCTGCGTGACACTGCAGTGCCACTCCTAGATGGGCCAGGTGTTTGTGTCGGCCACTAGTGTCGCTTAGCTTAGTCATCCAGCGACCTTGGTGCAAATTTTAGGACTAAAAATAATATTGTGAGGTGTGAGGTATTCAGAATAGACTGAAAATGAGTGGAAATTATGGTTTTTGAGGTTAATAATAATATGGGATCAAAATGACCCCCAAATTCTATGATTTAAGCTGTTTTTTAGTGTTTTTTTAAAAAAACACCCGAATCCGACAAAAAAAATTTGGTGAGGTTTTGCCAAAACGCGGTCGAACCCAAAACACGGCCGCGGAACCGAACCCAAAACCAAAACACAAAACCCGAAAAATTTCAGGCGCTCATCTCTAATATACACCCTCTGCACCTCCGTGTTGAGGATCATTCCCAGAAAGGACAACCTTCTGGTTGGTTACAAATTTGACTTTGGAAGATTCAGGATCCAACCATGTTTCTTGAGAAGCTGAGTCGTGAGTGTTATGGACCTTAACAGCTTCTCCTTGGACGATGCTTTTATCAGCAGATCGTCCAGATACGGAATTATGGGGGTCATTCCGAGTTGATCGATTAAGTTAAAAAGCGGCACTTCTGTGCATGCGTATGTGGCGCAATGCGCACGCGCAATGTACTTTCACAACAGCCGATGTAGTTTTACACAAGATCTAGCGAGGCTTTTCATTCGCAATGTCTGCCGCAGAGTGATTGACATGAAGTGGGCGTTTCTGGGTGTCAGCTGACCGTTTTTAGGAAGTGTTCGGAAAAACGCAGGCGTGTCAGGAAAAACGCAGGCATGGCTGGGAGAACGCAGGCCGTGTTTGGGAACTGAATAGTTTGAAGTGATCGCAAGCGCTGAGTAGGTCTGGAGCTACTCTGAAACTGCACAATTTTTTTTTTGTAGCCGCTGTGCGATCCTTTCGTTCGCACTTCTGCTAAGCTAAAATACAATCCCAGTGGGAGGCGGCATAGCGTTTGCACGGCTGCTAAAAACTGCTAGCGAGCAATCAACTCTGAATGACCCCCTATGTTCACCCCTTGTCTGAGGAGGAGAATCATCATTTCCGCCATCACCTTGGTGAAAACCCTCGGTGCTGTGGAGAGACAGTCCAACAGCGCAAATCGCAGATAAGCTTGATGTGGTAGCCAGATCTGAATGTGGAGGTATGCATTCTTGATATCCAGGGATACTAGGAATTCCCCCACCTCCAGACCTGATATCACTGCCTTTAGGGACTCCATTTTGAACTTGAACTCCTTTAGAAAGGGGTTTAGTGATTTTAAGTTCAGAATGGGCCTGACCAAACCATCTGGTTTCGGTACCACAAAAAGGTTCGAATAGTAACCGTTGTTCTGCATGTGAAGTGGTACTGGCACAATGACCTGTGCCTCCACCAACTTCTGGACTGCTTCTTGCAGGACAGTCCTGTCTGCCAGCAGAGCTGGCATGCCTGATCTGAAAAATCGGTGAGGAGGGAGATTTTGAAATTCCAGCCTGTACCCCTGGGACACAATATCTTGCACCCAGGGGTCCAGGTCGGAGGACATCCAGACATGACTGAAATGTCTCGCTCCCCCCGGCCCCACCTCCGGAGCGTGCAGTCCACCGTCATGCGGATGACTTTGGAGTACCTGAAGCAGGTTTCTGTTCCCGGGAACCTGCAGCAGCAGGTTTCTTGAACTTGGGCCGACCTCCCTGAAAGAAGGTGTTGGACGGCTTTGCCTTTCTGGGCTTGTTAGACCGAAAGGACTGTGACGTAACTGAAGAAAAGGGTTTCTTCAGAGCAGGTGTAGCTGAGGGAAGGAAGGGTGAATTTCCAGCCATAGCCGTGGAGATCCACGCATCTAACGCTTCCCCAAAGAGAGCCTGACCTGTGTAGGGTAGGGTCTCCACACTTCTCACAGACCAGTGATCGTGTGCGGAATCTTGGCGTTGTCCTGGATGGTGGCTTGACACTTAAACATCAGATATCAGCCACAATCAAATCCTCATTCTTTAACCTGAGGAACATAGCCAGAATCAAGCACTTAATTCCCTCAGATGATCTGCCAAAAGTCATACATGCATTTGTATCATCTCGATTAGACTGCTATAATGCCCTCTACCTTGGACTCCCAGCAAAAGAATTGCAACGCTTACAGCTGGTGCAAAACACAGCTGCCAGGCTGTTAACCAACCAGCCCCGTTCTAGCCACATAACACCCATCCTCTACTCCCTTCACTGGCTGCCTGTAAGATGGCGAAGATTGGCTTACTGCATTTCAAAGCATTACATGACCAGGGCCCAAGGTACCTGAAACAGCTTCTGACCCCATACTGCCCCACTCGATTACTGCGATCTGTAGATGAAGGACTTTTAGCAGTACCTAGAATCTACCGTAATTCATCTGGGGGTCGAGCTTTTAGTCATGCGGCTCCGACTCTATGGAACTCACTTCCCCGCACAGTGCGAGAGGCCCCAACTATAGAATCCTTCAAAAGTAGACTCAAGACTTTCCTGTTTACTCAAGCATTTCCATAGTGTCCCTTTTAACATCTTCATGCTTCTGTATTTTATGAAATTGTACTTCATTATTTTCTGTACTATATTATGCTATGTATCTGTTAAGCGCCTAGAGTCCTATTGGAGAAAGAGCGCTATATAAATAAAATTATTATTATTATTATTCTCCTGGATTCCGCGTCGGCAAACCACTGGCGCAAACACAGCCCTCGACGAGCTGATACTGACATGGGGGAAATCCCTGCAGCCATGGAACCCAGGTCTTTCATGGATTCTACCAGAAATCCTGCCGAATCCTGAATGTTACGTAAAAACAATTCAACATCACATTTTTCCATAGTATCCAAATCCTCAAGTAACGTGCCTGACCACTTAACAATAGCTTTGGCAAGCCAAGCACTGGCAATAGTGGGATGTAATATTGCCCCAGAAGCCCTGTACATGGATTTGAGTGTATTATCAATTTTACGATCAGCCGGTTCTTTTAAGGCGGTAGATCCTGGAACAGGTAAAACCACTTTTTTTGAGAGTCTGGATACTGATGCATCAACAGGCGGGTTGTCCAATTTTTTCTTATCCTCTGCTGGGAAAGGAAACGCTACCAGAACCCTTTTAGGTATCTGGAATTTTTTATCCGGGTTTTCCCAAGCCTTTTCAAATATAGCATTCAATTCCTTTGATGCAGGGAAGGTTAGCGAGGCTTTCTTAGTGAAGTAAGCCTCCTCAACCTACTTGGGTGTTGTATCAGCAATATTCAACACATCCCTAATAGCCTCTATCATCAACTGCACCTCTTTTGCAAGTGATGAAGCCCCCAACACATCACCGTCACCGTCTGCAGTATCAGAATCGGTATCGGTATCATCCTGCATGATCTGAGCAAGAGCACGTTTATGTGAATATACAGCGGGGAGCCCTGATGTATCAGAACTGGGCCAGATTGCCATAGAGTTCTGTAAAGCCTGAGTTGCAGATTCATTTTGTGCAACCCTATTAGAAATCTGAGAAATCATAGATTTGATAAAGGATAACCACTCAGGCTCCCTTGCTGGAATCTGTGCTAAACCAGTGCAATCCTGATTACATGGAATGGGATCATCCTGAGAGGACATATCCTCTGCAGCATATGACACAGAGTCCCTGGACATTGCTTAATGGAGTCCACAAACACTCCACACACACACAGGGGAGGGCAGACAGAGTTTCACCCCCAAGAATGGCAAGAGAGACACAGAGATTGGAGCCAACCCACACACAGCGCTTTTAATATAAAGGGAGACCCGTTATCAGCGCTGACTGTGTACCTTAATAGATTACACAGTCGTTTTGCAGCCTCCCCCCCCCCCCCCCCCCCCTTCTACAACCCCCTGGTACTGGGATAGATAGCTGGAGTTGCTGTGGAGGGACTTGCTCTTCACTGACAGCGCTGTGCAGTCAGGAAAATGGCGCTGAACGCTGCTGGGTCCGCTCTGAGGACAAGCTCCGCCCCCAAAATTACGCTGTCTTCCTGCTCATCACAGGATTATACTGGCCTGAGGATAGATGCTGGCTGAGATCCGGGGACCCCGACAGGCTGTGTGACCAGTGTAGGGTGTAGGCGCTGGCTCAGGGCGCCGCTCACAGCGCCGCACTATGTACCGCTGAGCCTCCTGGAGCGCAGTTAATACTACGCTCCTACCCTGATGCCGCCATCTTCACACCGGCCCCCCGCTTGTGAGGGGGGTCGTTGACTCACTCGCCACAATCTTCAGCTCTGTAAGGGGGTGGCGGCATGCTGCTGGGGTGAGCGATTCCCTGCGGCGGGGAACGATCTATCCCCTCTGGGGCTCAGTGTCCAGTCAGCGGAGACAGTGGCTCAGACCCCGCAGGGCGAACACTACTCCCACCCTTAGTCCCTCGCTGCAGGGAGGCTGTTGCCAGCAGCCTCCCTGTAAAATAATAAACTCTAAAAATAAACTTTAACTAAAGAAGCTCTGTAGAGCTCTCCTAGCTGTGACCGGCTCCTCTGGGCACATTTTCTAAACTGAGTCTGGTAGGAGGGGCATAGAGGGAGGAGCAAGCCCACACTCTCAAACTCTTAAAGTGCCAGTGGCTCCTGGTGGACCCTTCTATACCCCATGGTGCTAATGTGGACCCCAGCATCCTCTAGGACGTAAGAGAAATCATCCAGATCCAAAACCAAAACCAAAACATGAAAGGGTGGTTTTGGCCAAACCAATCCAAAACCAAAACACGAACGGGGAATTAGAACCAAAACCAAAACACAGAACATGAAAAGTGGCCGCCGCACATCTCTGTTCATTTCCATAAAATATATCTACTGATTTCAATCACAGTGTACTACAAGTCCACAAGTACTCCTACTATGCACCTCAAAGGTGTTCCACATCATCAATCACATTCAGTCTGGTTGCATGGTGCTCACACACATCTAATGACTTTTAGTTACTGTGCTGTTGCTCTGACAACGTACACTCAGTGGAGATGTGCTACAAAAGCACTAGAAAATGAAGACATTAAGCTATTAACTTATCCAAACATATGAAACGAAAAGAACTCTAGCTGCTTCAGAACATACAGTAGTATAAATGTCAAGTGGTAGATGAAAAGCCTTTCACACTCTTAGGAGTCCACTCCAATTTAATAAGTAAAATCTTGCTGTGTATATAACGTCTCACATATAAAGTGCTTATGAACATGTCCAGTCTAGTGATTTTTTTCTTTTCTTAATAGTTCACTTGAGCAGGAATATTAAATGAACTCAAATTCACAAAAGTGTTTTAGGCCTGTCCGTGTGCTGTTATTTGGGGTTGCAGTTAAATTGCTGGCTGTCGGGATCCTGGCGTTCAGGATACTGACAACAAAATCCCGACAGACGACAATACCGACAGCTGGAATCCCAGCGTAACAGGGATATTCGCATTCGTGGGTATCCACCCATAGAGTGGTAATAGATTCTGTGGCGAGCGCAGTGAGCTACCGAGCCTGCACCACGGTGAGCGTAGCGAGCTCGCAAAGGGACTCTTAACGCTCACCCTGCTGCTGGCATTCTGACAGATGGGATGTCGCTGTTGGGATATTGACAGCCGCCATCCTGTCCGCCGGTAAATAGTATGTATTCTGTTATTTGTGTGTATTGCTGTATTCCAGCAGTATACACTTCCAGACTAGGGGGTAAATTTACTAAGATGGGAGTTCTATTTCAGATGAGATGTTGCCCATAGCAACCAATCAGCTTCTACTTCTCATTTATCTAGCACAGGGGTGGGGAACCTCCGGCCCGCGGGCCGTATACGGCCCGCGAAGCCGTTTGGTCCGGCCCACCAGCTGGTGTCAGTGAGACACGCTGCCGCTCAGTCCGGCGGCAGCATGTCTCAGCTGTCAGAACAGGGAGACGGAGGAGAGCGCGGCTGTCGAGTGGGAGCGGCGGCGTGTAGTACTTCAAACCAGCCGCCGGTCCGTGAGCCAATCAGAGCTCGCGGACCGGCAGCCAATCAGGAGCCGCGGCTGCCGGTCCGCGAGCTCTGATTGGCTCTCGAACCGGCGGCTGGTTTGAAGTACTACACGGCGCCGCCGCTCCCACCCGACAGCCGCGCTCTCCTCCGTGTCTCACGGTAAGCAGCACGGAGGGGAGGGGGGAGGGCATCTGCATACCTGGCACTGTGGGGGGCATTTGTATACCTGGCACTGTGGGGGAATCTGTATACCTGGCACTGTGGGGGAATCTGTATACCTGGCACTGTGGGGGGCATTTGTATACCTGGCACTGTGGGGTCATCTGTATACCTGGCACTGTGGGGGCATCTGCATACCTGGCACTGTGGGGGCATCTGTATACCTGGCACTGTGGGGGGCATTTGTATACCTGGCACTGTGGGGTCATCTGTATACCTGGCACTGTGGGGGCATCTGCATACCTGGCACTGTGGGGGCATCTGTATACCTGGCACTGTGGGGGGCATTTGTATACCTGGCACTGTGGGGTCATCTGTATACCTGGCACTGTGGGGTCATCTGTATACCTGGCACTGTGGGGGAATCTGTATACCTGGCACTGTGGGGGGCATTTGTATACCTGGCACTGTGGGAGCATGTGTATACCTGGCACTGTGAGGGGCATTTGTATACCTGGAACTGTGGGGGGCATTTGTATACCTGGCACTGTGGCGGCATTTGTATACCTGGCACTGTGGCGGCAATTGTGGATCTGGCACCGCACTATTGGGGGCATATGTGTATCACGTCCCATTTTAACTGGCCACACCCATTTTTTTGGCGCGTGCACGCCTCCGGCGCGCACACACAGTACCTCTAAGGGGCAGACCTACTGGGGGGCAGGGTAATTTTTTAAGTTGAGAATTTTTGTATGGCCCCCGAAGGATTTTATAAATATCCAAATGGCCCTCGGTAGAAAAAAGGTTCCCCACCCCTGATCTAGCACCATCTAGAAGATAATACCTGAAATCTGATTGGTTGCTATGGGCAACATCCCATCTTAAATAGAACTCCCATCTTAGTAAATTTGCCCCCTAGGATTACACTAAAGTTGAGCTAATTGCTTTAGCCAATTCAAAAATGCAATGGTTCAAATATAATTTATGTCTCCTGGATAATCAGTCCAATAACAGTTCATGGAAAATGTCAGGGCCAGTGCAATCTCCATACCCTCCCACTGTCCCAATTTATGTTGGACATTCCCATTTCTGGGACTGTCCTGCTGTCTCACCTAGGAGCCGCAGTGTCCCATGGTGGCGGGAGTTTGTAATACCCCTGTCGCTCGCCGCTCTGCTTAAAAGAGCAGCGGTGAGCAGATGCTATGTGCATGTGCACAACATCTATTCACTGAAAGAGAGAGACTGGGGGCATGGGCAGCAGCTCTCAGCACACTGGGAATGCCCTCATAGTGACCAAAACGGAAGGAGTGGATCGCGTTGAAGGAATTCCTGCAAAGCCACACCCATTTTTCTGAAGCCACTCACCCTTTTTGCAGCTGTCTCGATTATGCCCTACAAAATGTTGGGAGGTATGCTATCTATATGGTGTTACAGGCTCCTACTGTGTTTGCATAGGTTTCCTTTGGTTTACCTCCCATGGTTATGAAAGGTTAATAAGGACTATGGGGGTAATTCCAAGTTGATCGCAGCAGGATTTTTGATAGCAATTGGGCAAAACCATGTGCACTGCAGGGGAGGCAGATATAACATGTGCAGAGAGAGTTAGATTTGGGTGTGGTGTGTTCAATCTGCAATCTAATTTGCAGTGTAAAAATAAAGCAGCCAGTATTTATTTACGCTGCACAGAAATAAAATAACCCACCCAAATCTAACTCTTTCTGCACATGTTATATCTGCCTCCCCTGCAGTGCACATGGTTTTGCCCAATTGCTATCAAAAATCCTGCTGCGATCAACTTGGAATTACCCCCTAAGAACTTGAAATTTGGACAATAGCTTGCTTTTGTGATGTAGGCACTCACTAAGAAGGAATTTTTAAAAATTCCACCCACAAAGGGGTAAAAAAGGGGTGTGATAATTCCCACCCAGCCGGGGCTATAAAGAATGCATGGTGCCGGCGATACCAAGTGGCGGAGTGGGAAGGACACAATGCTCTGTTTTTGGATTTCCTAGCCAGTGGCAGTTGCAGAGCACTCAAATAGGGGAGCCACATCGACTGCCACCCCTAAACACTTTCAAACATCACTGATTGTGGCGACCCTATTTGAATAATGGGCTACTCTGCAACTGCCTCTGGCAAGGAAGAGCAGCCTTATGGCTCAGGAGATTTTGTGATGGGTCAGTGGTATTTGCCTTTTATATATATATATATATATATATATATATATAGACAATATGGAAAAGAGGAAGCGGCACTCATCATAATTAAATGAGCAAAAGTGTGTATTCAAAATCACACCATAAAGTCCCAACGTTTCGGGGCTCACATGCCAAGGGGGTTTTGAATACACACTTTTGCTCATTTAATTATGCTGAGTGCCGCTTCCTCTTTTCCATATTGTCTAACCATTGCTTGGTAGAGGGCACCAGCGCAGCTGCCTACGATACTAGGAGTGCCAATCCAACTCTTCTTCGCTATATATATATATATATATATATATATATTTCAGATATAAGTACTTAACCAATTTATTTCGAGTCAGGATATATATATATATATATATATATATATATATATTAGAGATGAGCGGGTTCGGTTTCTTTGAATCCGAACCCGCACGAACTTCACTTTTTTTTTCACGGGTCCGAGCGACTCGGATCTTCCCGCCTTGCTCGGTTAACCCGAGCGCGCCCGAACGTCATCATGACGCTGTCGGATTCTCGCGAGACTCGGATTCTATATAAGGAGCCGCGCGTCGCCGCCATTTTCACACGTGCATTGAGATTGATAGGGAGAGGACGTGGCTGGCGTCCTCTCCATTTAGATTAGATTTAGAAGAGAGAGAGAGAGAGAGATTGCTGTGATACTGTAGATTAGAAGAGAGTGCAGAGTGCAGACAGAGTTTAGTGACTGACGACCACAGTGACCAGTGACCACCAGAGACAGTGCAGTTGTTTGTTTTATTTAATATATCCGTTCTCTGCCTGAAAAAAACGATACACAGTCACACAGTGACTCAGTCTGTGTGCACTGCTCAGCCCAGTGTGCTGCACATCAATGTATTGTATATAAAGCTTATAATTGTGGGGGAGACTGGGGAGCACTGCAGGTTGTTATAGCAGGAGCCAGGAGTACATGATAAATAATATTATATTAAAATTAAACAGTGCACACTTTTGCTGCAGGAGTGCCACTGCCAGTGTGACTAGTGGTGACCAGTGCCTGACCACCAGTATATTAGTAGTATTGTATACTATCTCTTTATCAACCAGTCTATATTAGCAGCAGACACAGTACAGTGCGGTAGTTCACGGCTGTGGCTACCTCTGTGTCGGCACTCGGCAGGCAGTCCGTCCATCCATAATTGTATTATATACCACCTAACCGTGGTTTTTTTTTTCTTTCTTTATACCGTCGTCATAGTCATACTAGTTGTTACGAGTATACTACTATCTCTTTATCAACCAGTGTACAGTGCGGTAGTTCACGGCTGTGGCTACCTCTGTGTCGGAACTCGGCAGGCAGTCCGTCCATCCATAATTGTATTATAATATATACCACCTAACCGTGGTTTTTTTTTCGTTCTTTATACCGTCGTCATACTAGTTGTTACGAGTATACTACTATCTCTTTATCAACCAGTGTACAGTGCGGTAGTTCACGGCTGTGGCTACCTCTGTGTCGGAACTCGGCAGGCAGTCCGTCCATCCATAATTGTATTATAATATATACCACCTAACCGTGGTTTTTTTTTCGTTCTTTATACCGTCGTCATACTAGTTGTTACGAGTATACTACTATCTCTTTATCAACCAGTGTACAGTGCGGTAGTTCACGGCTGTGGCTACCTCTGTGTCGGCACTCGGCAGGCAGTCCGTCCAACCATAATTGTATTATATACCACCTAACCGTGGTTTTTTTTTCATTCTTTATACCGTCGTCATACTAGTTGTTACGAGTATACTACTATCTCTTTATCAACCAGTGTACAGTGCGGTAGTTCACGGCTGTGGCTACCTCTGTGTCGGCACTCGGCAGGCAGTCCGTCCAACCATAATTGTATTATATACCACCTAACCGTGGTTTTTTTTCCATTCTTTATACCGTCGTCATACTAGTTGTTACGAGTATACTACTATCTCTTTATCAACCAGTGTACAGTGCGGTAGTTCACGGCTGTGGCTACCTCTGTGTCGGCACTCGGCAGCCCGTCCATAATTGTATATACCAGTGACCTAACCGTGGTTTTTTTTTCTTTCTTTATACATACATACTAGTTACGAGTATACTATCTCTTTATCAACCAGTCTATATATTAGCAGCAGACACAGTACAGTGCGGTAGTTCACGGCTGTGGCTACCTCTGTGTCGGCACTCGGCAGCCCGTCCATAATTGTATATACCACCTAACCGTGGTTTTTTTTTCTTTCTTTATACATACATACTAGTTACGAGTATACTATCTCTTTATCAACCAGTCTATATATTAGCAGCAGACACAGTACAGTGCAGTAGTTCACGGCTGTGGCTACCTCTGTGTCGGCACTCCGCAGCCCGTCCATAATTGTATATACCAGTGACCTAACCGTGATTTTTTTTTCTTTCTTTATACATACATACTAGTTACGAGTATACTATCTCTTTATCAACCAGTCTATATATTAGCAGCAGACACAGTACAGTGCGGTAGTTCACGGCTGTGGCTACCTCTGTGTCGGCACTCGGCAGCCCGTCCATAATTGTATATACCAGTGACCTAACCGTGGTTTTTTTTTCTTTCTTTATACATACATACTAGTTACGAGTATACTATCTCTTTATCAACCAGTCTATATATTAGCAGCAGACACAGTACAGTGCGGTAGTTCACGGCTGTGGCTACCTCTGTGTCGGCACTCGGCAGCCCGTCCATAATTGTATATACCAGTGACCTAACCGTGGTTTTTTTTTCTTTCTTTATACATACATACTAGTTACGAGTATACTATCTCTTTATCAACCAGTCTATATATTAGCAGCAGACACAGTACAGTGCGGTAGTTCACGGCTGTGGCTACCTCTGTGTCGGCACTCGGCAGCCCGTCCATAATTGTATACTAGTATCCAATCCATCCATCTGCATTGTTTACCTGAGGTGCCTTTTAGTTGTGCCTATTAAAATATGGAGAACAAAAATGTTGAGGTTCCAAAATTAGGGAAAGATCAAGATCCACTTCCACCTCGTGCTGAAGCTGCTGCCACTAGTCATGGCCGAGACGATGAAATGCCAGCAACGTCGTCTGCCAAGGCCGATGCCCAATGGCATAGTACAGAGCATGTCAAAACCAAAACACCAAATATCAGTAAAAAAAGGACTCCAAAACCTAAAATAAAATTGTCGTCGGAGAAGCGTAAACTTGCCAATATGCCATTTACCACACGGAGTGGCAAGGAACGGCTGAGGCCCTGGCCTATGTTCATGGCTAGTGGTTCAGCTTCACATGAGGATGGAAGCACTCAGCCTCTCGCTAGAAAACTGAAAAGACTCAAGCTGGCAAAAGCACCGCAAAGAACTGTGCGTTCTTTGAAATCCCAAATCCACAAGGAGAGTCCAATTGTGTCGGTTGCGATGCCTGACCTTCCCAACACTGGACGTGAAGAGCATGCGCCTTCCACCATTTGCACGCCCCCTGCAAGTGCTGGAAGGAGCACCCGCAGTCCAGTTCCTGATAGTCAGATTGAAGATGTCAGTGTTGAAGTACACCAGGATGAGGAGGATATGGGTGTTGCTGGCGCTGGGGAGGAAATTGACCAGGAGGATTCTGATGGTGAGGTGGTTTGTTTAAGTCAGGCACCCGGGGAGACACCTGTTGTCCGTGGGAGGAATATGGCCGTTGACATGCCAGGTGAAAATACCAAAAAAATCAGCTCTTCGGTGTGGAGGTATTTCACCAGAAATGCGGACAACAGGTGTCAAGCCGTGTGTTCCCTTTGTCAAGCTGTAATAAGTAGGGGTAAGGACGTTAACCACCTCGGAACATCCTCCCTTATACATCACCTGCAGCGCATTCATAATAAGTCAGTGACAAGTTCAAAAACTTTGGGTGACAGCGGAAGCAGTCCACTGACCAGTAAATCCCTTCCTCTTGTAACCAAGCTCACGCAAACCACCCCACCAACTCCCTCAGTGTCAATTTCCTCCTTCCCCAGGAATGCCAATAGTCCTGCAGGCCATGTCACTGGCAAGTCTGACGAGTCCTCTCCTGCCTGGGATTCCTCCGATGCATCCTTGCGTGTAACGCCTACTGCTGCTGGCGCTGCTGTTGTTGCCGCTGGGAGTCGATGGTCATCCCAGAGGGGAAGTCGTAAGCCCACTTGTACTACTTCCAGTAAGCAATTGACTGTTCAACAGTCCTTTGCGAGGAAGATGAAATATCACAGCAGTCATCCTACTGCAAAGCGGATAACTGAGTCCTTGACAACTATGTTGGTGTTAGACGTGCGTCCGGTATCCGCCGTTAGTTCACAGGGAACTAGACAATTTATTGAGGCAGTGTGCCCCCGTTACCAAATACCATCTAGGTTCCACTTCTCTAGGCAGGCGATACCGAGAATGTACACGGACGTCAGAAAAAGACTCACCAGTCTCCTAAAAAATGCAGTTGTACCCAATGTCCACTTAACCACGGACATGTGGACAAGTGGAGCAGGGCAGGGTCAGGACTATATGACTGTGACAGCCCACTGGGTAGATGTATGGACTCCCGCCGCAAGAACAGCAGCGGCGGCACCAGTAGCAGCATCTCGCAAACGCCAACTCTTTCCTAGGCAGGCTACGCTTTGTATCACCGCTTTCCAGAATACGCACACAGCTGAAAACCTCTTACGGCAACTGAGGAAGATCATCGCGGAATGGCTTACCCCAATTGGACTCTCCTGTGGATTTGTGGCATCGGACAACGCCAGCAATATTGTGTGTGCATTAAATATGGGCAAATTCCAGCACGTCCCATGTTTTGCACATACCTTGAATTTGGTGGTGCAGAATTTTTTAAAAACGACAGGGGCGTGCAAGAGATGCTGTCGGTGGCCAGAAAAATTGCGGGACACTTTCGGCGTACAGGCACCACGTACAGAAGACTGGAGCACCACCAAAAACTACTGAACCTGCCCTGCCATCATCTGAAGCAAGAAGTGGTAACGAGGTGGAATTCAACCCTCTATATGCTTCAGAGGTTGGAGGAGCAGCAAAAGGCCATTCAAGCCTATACAATTGAGCACGATATAGGAGATGGAATGCACCTGTCTCAAGTGCAGTGGAGAATGATTTCAACGTTGTGCAAGGTTCTGATGCCCTTTGAACTTGCCACACGTGAAGTCAGTTCAGACACTGCCAGCCTGAGTCAGGTCATTCCCCTCATCAGGCTTTTGCAGAAGAAGCTGGAGGCATTGAAGAAGGAGCTAAAAGGGAGCGATTCCGCTAGGCATGTGGGACTTGTGGATGCAGCCCTTAATTCGCTTAACAAGGATTCACGGGTGGTCAATCTGTTGAAATCAGAGCACTACATTTTGGCCACCGTGCTCGATCCTAGATTTAAAGCCTACCTTGGATCTCTCTTTCCGGCAGACACAGGTCTGCTGGGGTTGAAAGACCTGCTGGTGACAAAATTGTCAAGTCAAGCGGAACGCGACCTGTCAACATCTCCTCCTTCACATTCTCCCGCAACTGGGGGTGCGAGGAAAAGGCTCAGAATTCCGAGCCCACCCGCTGGCGGTGATGCAGGGCAGTCTGGAGCGACTGCTGATGCTGACATCTGGTCCGGACTGAAGGACCTGACAACGATTACGGACATGTCGTCTACTGTCACTGCATATGATTCTCTCAACATTGATAGAATGGTGGAGGATTATATGAGTGACCGCATCCAAGTAGGCACGTCACACAGTCCGTACTTATACTGGCAGGAAAAAGAGGCAATTTGGAGGCCCTTGCACAAACTGGCTTTATTCTACCTAAGTTGCCCTCCCACAAGTGTGTACTCCGAAAGAGTGTTTAGTGCCGCCGCTCACCTTGTCAGCAATCGGCGTACGAGGTTACATCCAGAAAATGTGGAGAAGATGATGTTCATTAAAATGAATTATAATCAATTCCTCCGCGGAGACATTGACCAGCAGCAATTGCCTCCACAAAGTACACAGGGAGCTGAGATGGTGGATTCCAGTGGGGACGAATTGATAATCTGTGAGGAGGGGGATGTACACGGTGATATATCGGAGGGTGAAGATGAGGTGGACATCTTGCCTCTGTAGAGCCAGTTTGTGCAAGGAGAGATTAATTGCTTCTTTTTTGGGGGGGTCCAAACCAACCCGTCATATCAGTCACAGTCGTGTGGCAGACCCTGTCACTGAAATGATGGGTTGGTTAAAGTGTGCATGTCCTGTTTTGTTTATACAACATAAGGGTGGGTGGGAGGGCCCAAGGACAATTCCATCTTGCACCTCTTTTTTCTTTTCTTTTTCTTTGCATCATGTGCTGATTGGGGAGGGTTTTTTGGAAGGGACATCCTGCGTGACACTGCAGTGCCACTCCTAAATGGGCCCGGTGTTTGTGTCGGCCACTAGGGTCGCTAATCTTACTCACACAGTCAGCTACCTCATTGCGCCTCTTTTTTTCTTTGCGTCATGTGCTGTTTGGGGAGGGTTTTTTGGAAGGGACATCCTGCGTGACACTGCAGTGCCACTCCTAGATGGGCCCGGTGTTTGTGTCGGCCACTAGGGTCGCTAATCTTACTCACACAGCTACCTCATTGCGCCTCTTTTTTTCTTTGCGTCATGTGCTGTTTGGGGAGGGTTTTTTGGAAGGGACATCCTGCGTGACACTGCAGTGCCACTCCTAGATGGGCCCGGTGTTTGTGTCGGCCACTAGGGTCGCTAATCTTACTCACACAGTCAGCTACCTCATTGCGCATCTTTTTTTCTTTGCGTCATGTGCTGTTTGGGGAGGGTTTTTTGGAAGGGCCATCCTGCGTGACACTGCAGTGCCACTCCTAGATGGGCCCGGTGTTTGTGTCGGCCACTAGGGTCGCTAATCTTACTCACACAGCTACCTCATTGCGCCTCTTTTTTTCTTTGCGTCATGTGCTGTTTGGGGAGGGTTTTTTGGAAGGGACATCCTGCGTGACACTGCAGTGCCACTCCTAGATGGGCCCGGTGTTTGTGTCGGCCACTAGGGTCGCTTATCTTACTCACACAGCGACCTCGGTGCAAATTTTAGGACTAAAAATAATATTGTGAGGTGTGAGGTATTCAGAATAGACTGAAAATGAGTGTAAATTATGGTTTTTGAGGTTAATAATACTTTGGGATCAAAATGACCCCCAAATTCTATGATTTAAGCTGTTTTTTAGTGTTTTTGGAAAAAAACACCCGAATCCAAAACACACCCGAATCCGACAAAAATAATTCGGTGAGGTTTTGCCAAAACGCGTTCGAACCCAAAACACGGCCGCGGAACCGAACCCAAAACCAAAACACAAAACCCGAAAAATTTCAGGCGCTCATCTCTAATATATATATATATATATACAATCTTCACCCCGGCACTCCTCCAAATTACCTTGCTGTGGTGCACTTCCTTGTGGACATGGCAGTCCACCAACATGCAACAAACAATGATAGGTGGCACTCACAGACTCATGGAATGATGAAAAAACTTCACCCCATGAAGTGTTTATTAAAGCAGACAGGTAACGTTTCGGGGACACTTCCCCTTCCTCAGACAATTAATCAGTGCCAAACAGTGTATATTTATAACATAAAATGACCCCACTTACCCCCACAGGAATGACTCTCAGCTGCGTTGACCACGGAGTTCCCAAGCGTCCCCTGTCCCGCACTTCCGGTATCGGTCTCATTTTATTATTTATTAGCACTGCACATGTATGTGATGTGAAAGGACTACTACCCATTCTTGCTCGATCTATTTTGAGGCAGTGGAGCAGTCAATGGGTGTCATTCTGACCTGATCGCACGCTGCCGTTCATCGCAGCGCAGCGATCAGGTCAGAAGTGCGTGTGCGCCAGGGCCGCAGTGTGCCGGCGCATGGCTGACAGCGTTTAGCTGGACGGGAGGGGGCGTTTAGCTGGGCAGGAGGGGGCAGCACGACGCCGTTTGGCCGCTGGATTGTGGGCACGGTCCGGCCAATGCAGGCGTGGCCGTACCGGGCGGGGGGTGGGCCACAGCGGCTGTGTGACGTCACGCGCAGCAGCTGCGACCCAGGCAGCGACGAGTAGCTCTCGGCCAGCACGAAAAAGCTGCGCTGGCTGGTAGCTACTCCTGAAGTGCATAGGCATCGCTGCTGTGTGATGCTTTTGTACTTCTGCGGGGGGGAATGTGGGGTCGGGTTGACATGCAGGATGGACTAGTCCTGTGCTGGGCGGCCCCCGCATGTCTGTGTTACTGATCGTAGCCCTGCAAAATTTTGCAGGGCTACGATCAGCTCTAAATTAGGCCAACTGTGAAGATGCGGTCAAGATCCCGCCGGACGGAATCCCGGCGGTCGAAATACCGACACCGGAATCCCGACCAGCACAATCCCGACATATTCTTCCTCCGTGGGTGTTCACGACACCCATAGAGGGAGAATAAAATAGTGTGCCGAGCGTAACGAGGCACCGTGCGCGCAAGGGGCTGTGTTCTGCTCGCCACCCATGTCGGGATTGTGTTGGTCGGGATTCCGGTGTTGGTATTTCGACCGCCGAGATCCTTTCCAGCGGGATTTCGTACTGATCCCCCACTGTGTGTTGCAGCCTTAGCAGAATTAGGAATCTATTCCCTGCTCAATGTACTGTGGGGGTCATTCCGAGTTGATCGCTCGCTAGATATTTTTTGCAGCGCTGCGATCAGATAGTCGCCGCCTATGGGGGAGTGTATTTTCACTTTGCAAGTGTGCGAATGCTTGTGCAGTTGAGAGGTACAAAATCAGTTTGTGCAGTTTCTGAGTAGGTCTGGACTTACTCAGCCGCTGTGATCACTTAAGCCTGTCCGGTCCCGGAATTGATGTCAGACACCCGCTCTGCAAACGCTTGGACACGCCTGCGTTTTTCCAACCACTCCCTGAAAAATGTCAGTTGACACCCATAAACGCCCTCTTCCTGTCAGTCACCTTACGATCGCCTGTGCGAATGGATTCTTCACACAAACCCAACGCTGAGCGGTGATCCGCTTTGTACCCGTGCCACGCGCCTGCGCATTGCGGTGCATACGCAGTTTAGACCTGATCGCAGGCTGTGAGAAAACGCAGCCTAGCGATCAGGTCTAAATTAGGCCCTGCATGTCTTCAGATGACAAAGTTTCTGGATGCATTCTCAGGCCATAAAAACCACCACTTTCCTGGCCTTGTGGGCAGGTGTATTGTCGTTATGGAGCAGGGGACCATGAGCACAAGTTTTTGGACAGCGCCTGGAAATGGCTTCCGGCACTTGCAGCAGGGATTGGTTGGCCGTGCCAAAATTCTGCAAACCACTCAAACACAGTGGTTCAGGATGGTGTTACCTCCACAAAAGCAGATCCCAGTTGGTCAAAACTCTCTTGCTTACGCAGACCCCTATTCATACTTGCCTACTTTTGAAAACCAGTTTCAGGGAGATTCCAGGTGGTAGCAGAATGGCACACAGTTGCAGAGGCGTGTCATGCTCTGCCCAAAGGGTGTGTCTAGCTCCGCCTGTGGGCATTTTTATTGCCACTCATGGGTGTGTCCTGCAGTGGCAGGTGAAAGCTATAGTACTAAAAGCAGCAATAAAGAAAAAAAAATAGTAATAATAATATAGGTGCGCTATATATTAATGTACTGTGTACATTTGTTAGAAGAGATGGACAAACAGAAAATCTATGTACACTGGTTCGGGGGTGTAGTATGTCTGACCGCCGTCGCTGCGCTTGCCACGCTACAGTCTCAGGGTTCCATTCCTACTCTATGGGTGTCATGGACGCCCACGAGTGGAAATAGTCCCTGTTGGTCGGCATGCCGACCATCGGGATAGTAAGGGGGCGGGATGTTGGTGGAGGTCATGTGACAGTTGGTCTCCCGACCGTCGGTCACATGAATACCACCCCTGGTGAGGGACTGTGTGTTTGTATACACACATTCATAACATATGCATATATATTTGTCCCAGGTCGGGCACTCCAGGCTCCATAAGTTACTTTGCCAGTGCCTTCTCAAAATTAATAATAAACTTGTGTAAACAGGTGTGGCACTCAGGCTTAGCGGGATATTGCAGGGAGCGTGCATACGCATGCTCTTACTTCCCCATATCCATGAATGCGACAGCCGGCAGCAGCAGACTGTGATATGTATGTGAGATACGCTGCTTCCCACAGCCAAGATATACAGGGACACATCCCTTCATGCAACTTATCCCTGCCCCCTCCTACCCACAGCCTAACCCTAACCCACCCCCTCCTTCCCCGCAGCTTAACCCCGCCCCCTCCTTCCCCACAGCCTAACCCTAACCCTCCCTGGTGGTGCCTAAACCTAACCGCCCTGGTTGATTCTATATCGGAGTGGGAGAAGGGACCTTCGGACGTATCTAGTGGAGGAGACACGTCACCAGGGGGAGGAGCTACGGGCGAACAGGGTACCCGAAAAGTACGCTCGCCACACTTCGGGCTCGGTGGCTCGCTCCGCTCCGCTCGCCACCTGATTACTAAAGGTAATAGTTGGTGGCGTGGATAGTAGAGGAACTATCCCGCTGGCCTAGCTCCTCTCCCTTGTGTCGTGGCTCCTCCCCCAGACGGAAAAGGTCCCTTAGCCCACTTGATTCTAGCATCTACTTAACCGCCCTCCCCACAGCCTAACCCTAATCCTCCCTGGGAGTGCCTAAACCTAAACCCCCTCCTCCCCTGCGGTCTAACACTAACAGTGCCCGCACACTTACCTTCGGGATGCGGGTGTCGGGATTCCGGCATCAGCATTTTGTTTGTCTTCTGCCTGTGTGTTGGGATTACGGTGCCGGGAGTCCAAATGCCTGCATCCTGACTGCATCCTGAGAGGGGGTAGTGCCTCCCCAGCACAGTGCCTCCCTGTATTGTTGCCCTTGCAGGGGACCTGGGTAGATTTCAGACCTAACACAAGTCATTTTAACGTCAAAATACTGAGCCCATACACTGTCAATGTGCTGAGCACTGGACTAGTCATATTGGTGGCTATGCTGTGGAAATGGGGACTACACTGAGCTCTTACCTATAGGAGCTCTGTGTTGGATCCTCATAGTTGGTGGTGGAGGGAAGTAATCGCGGGCCGTGGTAGGGGCGGAGCCTGTGATAGGGGCGGGGCCTCGACTTCCAGATGGTACAGCAGCGGTAAAAAAATCAAGTAAAAAAAATATTTAACGTCTCTGAGGGGAAGAGGGTGGTCGCAGGCAGGGCCTCGGCTGTGGGTTGGCTGCCATTGCTGTACCCTGTCTCTGAGGTGTCAAAGTCAGAAAAATATCACGCTGCACATTGCCATATATGCACCTCATGCGTGTGCCCGCTGCACGTGCATGAGCCCTCCCGTGTGTGCGTATACTCGCGGTCGCGTGCACTCGCGGACGCGCGGTATGCGCATTTACGGTAGAGTTTGTGTTCGTCTAGCGGGCGACTCAATCGTAACATATTTTAGTCATATAATGTATTTTGTAGATTATGGTCCCTTTGATAGAATCTGAAAGTTCAGTTAATATAGCATGTTCGGGGACAGAGAGATTCCTCTTTGTTTGATACGAAGGGTCAGACAGGGGTTACACAGTGGTGTTTAGTATCCATCGGAAGAGAATATAATTAGCAATATTCCGGTGTTGGTTTGAAGCGGATTACTCGCTCGTGCGTATAGTTATGGACATAAGAAGTTTATGGACATTTACTATATTTGCACTTTATTATCCATGCGGCGGGAAACCCAGTTTCCCTCCCACCTGAGCAGTTTGAAATAGTCACAGCCCACCTGTATGAACCAACCTATGACCTTTTGTTATAATACAGAGACGGATTCCTGTGTCCAATGAACAATAAGAATGTAGGGACCATTGTACTGTACTGTGTGTAAGTGTATATAAAGACAAGCCGACCTGGGCCAGCTCTCTACTCTCTTCTCAACGGTTCTCATCACTGATAATCGGGAGCTGGATATCCAGGAAGGCGTATGCGATTGTTCCCCTTGTGCGTAAGTTCTCTGCAACCATATTTATCTCCTATTTTGTTGTAAGCCATTCTCTCTCTCTCCTTCCCCCTTTTAAATGTAATTGTGTCTTTGTTGTATTTTAACGTGTAGTAACTCGGTTAGGTATTTTATGTTAGTTTGGTAGTGTATATTTTGTATTGTGTATTCTTTTGCGATTGAACGTTCATTCATTTCCTTAAAAGGTGTTAGACCCTTAGACCGGTATTTGAGTGTTTATTATATTACTAAAGGGTTCTCAGAGCGTAAGAATCGCTCATACAGCTTTTTAAACTAACAAGGTTACACTGTGTTGCATTTACACGTTATCACTGCACAAAAGTTTACAATTGAAGTACATTGTTTATGATATTGTTACAAAGGTTTAACTCTGTGAGCGTCAGCGCCGCTAGTGATCTCCTCGTGGTCTCGAGCGTCCGCTACGCTGCTAGCGTATCATTACGTTAGTCGGCAGTCTATAGCGTGCTTGCCTTTACGCTTTAAGCCGTGAGCGAACGTGCCGCTCGTGCGTCTCGTCCACGGCTAAGCGTTTGTACGCTACGTGCGTACTCTTACGGTATTCCATACGCCAATTACGTACCGTGTTCATTAACCTTTTAGAGTGTTTAATATAGGATATATATTAGGCTTTTACAATTGGGGGCTCGCCCGGTCTTCACATATCTGCACTAGGTAATTTCAGCAGACATTATCGGAGGTAATATTCCTCGTAGTGCTGACCAGATAAGCGTCTGCTTCGCTTAGTAAGGAGTGCTGAAGGAATCCGGAACCAAAAGGTAGGAACAGTACGTTATTGTCTTTTAAAACCTGTTTAATTTCTGTTTTGCGAACGTACGCATAAGCACACACACCTGTATTTCGTGTCTAGCATTATTTGTCCGTACCTCATTCTCCTGATTGCCACACACTAGTGATAACGTGTTGAGACATTTGTTGTTATTAATAGTTAAAAGTAATATTTAAGGGAATAATTGTAAAAGGCACGCACACAATCTCGCCTAGAATACAAGGGAGATTTGAGTGGTGGTCAGTGAAGGATTACTGTTAAAGATCATTCACATTGATAAACGTGTAGTGTGTAACTGTGGACGTACTTGGTCTGCGTACACGTGTCCTTACAAGGGCAGGGCGTACGCAACGCAAAGGTCGACGCACGGAGCGTATATCACGCGACGGAGCGTACGGACACGCCCACATAATACAAACCGCACAATAGTATTGTTTTAATAAGCGATAAGGAAGTAACGCGAAAATAACACAAATCTATCTCAAATCCAAAAAGTTTAAAGTTAAAAGAAAAAGACTTTCTCTGTTGTAATTCTTCTGGGTTAGACTATTACTGAATGAAAGGAATTCTGTACAGAAATAAGAGTGTTTGAATGTAAGAGTGTGTATATATAAGATTTCTCTTTTATTACGGAAGTGGGAACCATAGGCCAGTAGAAAGAGGTACACCAGCGAGAGTGATATCGTGGGGTGGCTTGGGAGGCGTCCCTTGTTAGTCTCGACACATTTATGAGCAGTAGAGTCTGCTGTACATAACAGACCAGGAGGTCACAGACCAGGAGGTCACAGAACAGGAGGTTCAGGTACAGCAGACTAGAAGTAGAGAAGCACAACCGAAGAGGGTTGGTGCTAGACCCATATAGGCCAAAGAAGCTCATTGCTGAAGGAATTCGCAGCCGAAATTTTCGATTCCACTGATCGTTCCGCACATAAGATTAGTTGCTTGTGTGCAGATACGATTGTACCGCATGTGATTGTGTGCATCAGCGTATCTTGAATTCAGAAGAACGCTGCTTGCACATTGTTAACGTGATTTGTGTAATTTTTTTTTATTTTAAGGGAAGTAGCCTGATCACTCAGGGACATTCCAGCGACTGATACTTGCTGGGGAGGGTAAGACACTCCCACACGCCCGAGCAAGTAGACGTACTTAGGTGCCCTAGGTTGGGTACGGAACCTCTGGGAACTTTGGTCGCCGTATTGGCCAGCGTGGACGGGAGTTAAGTGGGCAGACTTCGGAGCAAAACCCCCACCGCAGCCTTACCCCGAGCATCTTGGTTTTTGTAAGGGTTGCCGAAGACCCTGATTTGAAGTCAGAGGTAGTGAAAGCAGCACCTGCAGAGATGGGGGCCAGTTGTTCAGGTAAGGGGCGATCAACCCAGGTTCAGGTTGATTTGGTAAACCGACCAATCGGGTCGGCAAGGTATATCATGTGTGAGAAATATGGTCATCACACAGAAATGTTGTGCAATGAATGGGAAAGGATGACTGTGCATGACGGGGAAAAGTTTCCCCGGGTAGGTAGTTTTAACCCAGAAGTGTTACAGAATTTAAGGAGAAGAGTGTGCCTGATTAAATCTTCAAAAAGGCGTATTAAACATTATGATTATTTAACATTGTGGCAACAGGAAGGTGAAATACAAAGGGGGTTGGCGCAAGCCACTGGATCTAACCCTATCAGGAAACTGATAGCCACTGCACCCCCACCACCATACATACCTGGAGAGAAATTGGTTGCAGAGAATGGCACTCAGGGTTATGTTAAATGTGTAGAAGTTAAGGATAATGTAACCAAAGTAATTAATGCTAACACTAATCCGTGCAAGTTGTACCCTGTTTTGAACTTTCCCCAGGATTGTGACCAAGAGGATGAGCCCACAACAATATCAGCACTCTCCCTAGCAGCCACCATATCAGAAACAGCAGTAGGCACGACTCAACCCGTAAGATTAGTATCAAAGGCCCCTAGCGGAGGGACAGGTGAGGTCGTATCGACTGGTAAGTACGGCACCATACACTATGCTGAAACCATTTCACCACATGTTGTAGAATCTACTCAGAATGATGTTGTTGGACTTAATCCTGTTAGGGTAATAGCAGTGCCAAATGGGAAAACTGACACTTCAGGGGCAACTCCTGTCAGGAACATCGCCATGCACTGTCCCTTTTCCCGAGCAGAATTAAGATCAATGATGTCTGAATTCCCTGATCCTAGGAAAGACTTAGTTGCATGTCAAAAGTATATTAGGGAGCTAGGAAATTCTGCAGAGCCAAATAACAAAGATTGGAGGACAGTTTTGAGGGCATGTTTACCCCCCAGTGTTGATCCGTTAAAATGTATCGCTGATTGCAAGTTAGATGAGGAAGTACCACTAACAGATGAGTATAATCAGGATAATGTAAAGAGAATCAACTTACAGTTAGGGGTATATTTTCCTGCAGTAGTAAAGTGGAATAAAATCTTTACAATAAAACAAAAAGAAGGTGAATCCACACCAGAGTATTTTCACCGGGCTCTGCAGGATATGGCTAGGTACACTGGTATAGATGACATTAAAACTAATGTACACCACAGGGAAGTAGCTGTTTCAGTATTAATGGACGGTCTAAAAGAGGTTTTAAGGAATAGAATACAAACCACTAGGCCTGATTGGAGAGGTATGTCGGTGGATGCATTGGGAGAGGCTGCTGCTGCTGGGCATGATCGAAATATCATCGGACACAGGGAGTCACAGAGTGATAAGTTAATGGCTGTAAGCATACAGGCCCTCACTACCCGGCCACCTCAGCCCAGAACTGTGACCCCTGTGGGTAAGTCAAGAGGTATAAAATGTTATAGTTGTCACAGAGAGGGACACGTCACGTGATTGTAAAGCAAAACAAATACAAAATTCATATCAACCCTATAGACAACGACCTGATACGAGACACTGGGATCAAGGACCGAAGGGGCGGAGCTATGAGCCACATGCAGGGGAAACAAAAAGGTATCCCCCAAGAAGAGACTGGCAAATCTCTGATAGTTCCCATCTACCCCCACCACAAGTAATTGCTGCCAGCGCGATTCAGGGAGGTCACCATACCCAATAGGGGTGTGGCCACACCTGTAATCTGCAGCCAGTGAAATTGATTGCAAGTCTTGGAAGTGAACCCGAGATCACAATTGATGTAGCTGGTAAATCATTAAATTTCCTTGTAGATACGGGGGCGGCCAAATCAGTGATAAATTCGACAGTGGGCATGAGAACCACTGGTAAAACAATTCCAGCCATGGGAGTAACGGGAGTAGTACAGCACTACCCTGTTAGCAAACCAGCAGAGATTACAATAGGGCCTTTGCATACCAAGCATTCCTTTTTGCTGGCTGCATCGGCACCGACTAATCTCCTGGGAAGAGATTTATTGTGTAAAATGGGGTGTGTCATTTATTGTACTCCTGAAGGTGTATTCTTAGACATACCTGAGAATCACGCTCAGGAAGTACGAGACATGCTAGACTCCCCATCAAAATTAATGTCACATACCGTTATGATAAATAGGAGTTCATCCCAGGTAGAAGAAATGACATCCCAAATACCAGAGTCACTTTGGACTAAAGATGGACAAGACACTGGATTAATGGCAAACGTAGCTCCAGTAGTTGTGCAAGTAAAAGATGGTAGGATAGCTCCAAAAATCCCACAATACCCTCTGAAGCCAGAGGTGGAGTTAGGAGTATACCCCGTAATAGAGCGCTTGCTACAACAGGGCATTCTGGTAAGAACATCCAGCACTGCCAATAGTCCCATCTTCCCTGTGAAAAAGAGTGGGGGGAGGGGTTACAGGCTAGTGCAGGATCTAAGGGGGATTAACAAAATAGTTGAGAGTCAGTTCCCCGTAGTGCCAAATCCAGCTGTCATCCTTATGCAAATCCCTCCCACTGCGAAATTTTTCACTGTTATTGACCTCTGCTCCGCCTTCTTCTCGGTACCTCTGCACCCTGACAGCCAATATTTGTTTGCATTCACATACAGAGGAGTCCAATACACATGGACTCGATTACCACAAGGTTTCATAGACAGCCCAAGTATATTTTCACAGGCTTTGCATGATTGTTTACAGTCTTTTCAACCAGAGAGTGGATCAGTATTGATCCAATATGTGGATGATCTACTACTATGTTCAGATTCACTGGAAGCGTTCCTGAAAGATACGAAACAGCTCCTGTTTCATCTTTCAGACACAGGACACAAGGTTTCCAAAGACAAGTTGCAATTATGCCAGACTAAAGTAAAATATCTGGGACACTGTCTGACACAAGGACTGAGACACCTGACCGCTGATAGAATTCAAGCAATTCGAGACATGACTCTGCCACAAACCCAGCAACAGATCAGAACGTTTCTAGGAATGTGTGGGTATTGCCGTAACTGGATCCCAGGTTTTTCCATTCTAGCATTACCTTTGCAGGAGATGGTCTCATCAAACAAACCTGATCGGATTTCGCATACAGACGAATCCGAGATGGCATTTGAGAGACTTAAACAGTGCCTAACGCAGGCACCAGCATTAGGTATGCCAGACTATGGGAAACCCTTTGAGCTGTACGGAACAGAAAGTGCTGGTTGCGCGGCAGGCGTCCTAACCCAAAAGCACGGTGATGCCAGCAGGCCGGTAGCATACTACAGCGCTCAGCTAGATACGGTAGCGCGATCCCTCCCCACATGCTTGCGAAGTGTCGCTGCGATAGCATTGCTAGTAACGAAAAGCGAAGATGTAGTGCTAGGACACAGCCTCACAATCCACACACCTCATGCAGTGTCAGCCTTACTTAATTCTGCCCAAACCAGACATGTCTCATCCGCACGGTTTACAAGGTGGGAATTAGCACTAATGGCCCCTGTAAACATCACCATAAAGAGATGCAGTGCACTAAATCCAGCAACGTATCTCCCAGGTGTGCCTGGACAGGCACAAAGGGTGGGGGATGAGAGTGATGGAGGAGGATTTAGTACAGACACTGACTCACATGATTGTATGGAATATTTGACCCAAAATTTCACGGCAAGGCCTGACATCAGTGACAACCCATTGGAAGATGTAGATCTTACTTTCTACACTGACGGTAGTTGTCACAGACAGACGGACTCGGGAGACTTGTGTACTGGATACGCAGTCGTAGATGACCAAGGCACCATAGAAGCAGAACCGCTAGGCCCACCTCACTCAGCCCAGGTTGCTGAACTGGTTGCCCTAACCAGAGCATGTGAATTGGCTAAGGGCAAAACGGCCAATATCTATACCGACAATTTCGGAGCCCTATGGCGCCTCAGAAATTTCATGACGGCAGCTGGTACACCGGTAGCGCATGCAGCTCACATTAAAAGGCTTCTAACAGCGATACAGGAACCTGACAGAGTGGCTGTTATCAAGTGTAAAGCACATACATATAGCCAAGACCCGATATCACTTGGTAACAGCCGAGCAGACGAAGCTGCTAAGTTAGCAGCTGGTACCCCCAAACAGACAGACACCACACAACTGATGGTATTTAATACCGTCAACACACAGAAATTGTGTGAAATGCAAAATTTGTGTTCCACACAGGAAAAGGCAGTTTGGAGGGAAAAAGGATATGGCCAGGAGTCCTCAGGACTCTGGACAGATGGACAGGGTAAACCAGTGGCACCCAGAGCATACCTTCCAAGTTTAGCGGAAGCAGCACATGGGCTGACTCATCTAGGCAAGGAAGGGATGTGCAAGTTGGTAAGAGCATATTGGTGCGCCCCAGGATTTTCTTCCCATGCGGGAAAGAGGGCAATGACATGCCTCACCTGCTTGAGGAAGAATATCGGAAAGGCAATACCAACAGAACCATCTCATATCCCACCTACAGGCGGCCCTTTTCAGGTGATACAAATTGATTTCATACAATTACCCCCTTGTCGAAATTTGAAGTATGTACTAGTTTGTATAGATGTGTTTTCAAATTGGGTCGAAGCATTTCCTGCGGCCACAAATACCGCAATGTTTACTGCTAAGAAAATTGTACAGGAATTTGTGTGTAGATATGGTATCCCTAGAATAATTGAAAGTGATAGGGGTACCCATTTTACAGGTGATGTCTTTCAAGGAATGTGTAAATTGATGGGAATTGATAGTAAGCTGCACACTCCGTACCGCCCCCAGGCGAGTGCAAAAGTAGAAAGAGTGAACAGCACTATTAAAAATAAATTGAGCAAAGTTATGGCGGAAACAGGATTGACATGGCCAGAAGCTTTGCCCCTTGTATTATACAGCATCAGAACCACTCCCAGGTCCCCTCTTAATCTGTCCCCTTTTGAAATTCTGTTTGGTCGACAACCGCATGTCATGATTAACCCTCAGGATGATTTGAAGTGTAACAATGAAGTGACTGTAAAGTATTTGGTTAAGATGAGTAAACAGCTAAGAAATCAGAATGACAATTTGAAGTTGGTGATTCCTGATCTGCCAGATAGTAATTGTCATGACATTGAACCTGGGGATTATGTAATGATACGGAATTTTCTACGCTCAGGTTGCCTTATTGACAGATGGGAAGGACCATACCAAGTCTTATTGATTAGCACGACAGCATTGAAGGTTGCCGAGAGAGAGACTTGGGTTCATTCGTCCCATTGTAAGAAGGTTGCTGATCCAGAGAGGTCCCGTGATAAAGAACAGACGGTAGAGGAAGTTGTATCACTGGAGTGTCTGTTTCAGGAGGACTGAGACGGCACCTGAGCATTGAGAATAATAAGATCGGAGGCAGTTGTCGAGTCCCTGTTCCCTTTTATTGTTTTTCTCCACTTCCCATCCCATCCCCCTCAATTACTTCTTTCCCCATTCTCATTCTTCTCCATTTCCTCCTATAAGATGGACTTGCCCCAAGAGACTGTGATCCGGATTTTCCTGTTGACCATGATGTTGACCAGAGCAGTCTGTTCCGGCGAGAGTACCATGGAGGTCGAGAGAGGTTCTGGAATGGGTTATGATGACAGAGATGGAGGCGTAGATTTCCAAGAACAACATAATCACAGAGTAAAGGCGAGTATCAGAAAACGATCTGGTAGCATTGACAATAGAAGGAATTGTGAAGGATTGTTAGCTGAAGAGAACTGTATCTGTAGACTCTGTGACAGTGTAGTTGAGGATGGGTGTATCAAGAAATGCCAATCCAGTTTTAATATCCACATGGACCGGCATCCATTGAGTGACTATCATTCCTTAGTGGGTAAAGTGTTAAATCAGACAGATTGTTGGGTATGCTCTCAAGTACCTCAAGGCCATAGCAAATCAGGGTTAGTACCATTCCCTCTAACTATAGGGGAGGTACTTGAGCTAAGTGGTGGGAGGCCGGTGGACAGGAGGTTTAATATCTCCAGTCCTCCTAGTTTGAAGCTCCACCAATATCATGTGGATAGATCCCTAGTATGTCTTAACATTTCCAATCCCCGAAAGCCGGGAAATTGGGAAGTGTCATGGAATAACCAAACCATGACCTTTTCATACAGAGCCGATAGAATGCCTACAGATACACAACTTATACGCCACATAGCCGGTAGTGGAAAATATTTCCGATATAGGTATACCCTAGGAAGTAGGATCATGAGAGTTGGAGAAGTATCACCAGGATACTGTGCACATATCGTACAAACTGATACGTGTACTAAACAGATGGGAGAATTAGGGTTAGGAGATTTCATATGGAAAATGTGTAATATGGTAATGTCCTACTCCGTCCCATATGTTCTCCCCGATGATGCATACTTCATATGCGGGAGGAAGGCGTATAAGTGGCTTGCCCCAAACTCAGAAGGGTTATGTTATATTGGAAAAGTACTGCCTGAGGTAATGACCGTATCCCACACTAAAATGAAGGATATTCACAGCAGTGCCCAAGCTCCTTATACTCACACTCATTACGAGCACATCGTTAAATGGCACCTGATAGAAAGAACAGAGCATCCGGCCTCTGACCTGATCCATGAATCCACCGGGATTTAATTCCTAATCGCGTTAGATATCACTCGTACCGCCAGAGGAGTGATAAATTATAAATATATATCTGCGCTTGCAAATTTATTAGACAATATCACTGAAATGTATGATGACACATTCAGGTATACCGGAAGGGAGCTCCAAGCTTATAAAACAGAACTGGTACAGCATAGGATGATTCTCAATTATCTCACAGCTGTGACAGGCGGGTATTGTGTTACCCTAGCGACTCAGTATGGAATAAAGTGCTGCACATATATTACAAACAGCACCGAGGACCCGGCCGAGGTCATAGACCAAAAGATGGATGACATTTTGCAATTAAAATGGGAGTTCCGAAGGAAACACAATCTCACCCTTGCCGCTGTGGGTAATGAGCTGACCGGTTGGGTGTCATGGTTGAACCCACGAAATTGGTTCTCTGGTTTAGGAGAATGGACCCAAGGTATTATCATGGATGTAGGGAAATTTCTTTTGTGTATTCTGGGTGTCATCATATTGGTCGGTCTGATATTTAGATGCGTTCGGGTTTTGACAAAGTGTAAACGTAGCGCCCGAGTGATGAGTTTAAGAAGTGAAGATACTGTAATAACAACGACTGATTTGGTTTATGACCCAACGATAGAGACAATGTTGTGATGAAAATGTGATTCCACGGTCCGTTTCTTTCACCCGTTTCTCCTTTGTTTTCCTCCAAGGTACAAAGACATCCGCTTGGAAGAAGAATTTGACAACCTTTTACACAGACAACTGATGGACTATGCCATAGACCCCCCATATCCCTAGTACCTTTAATTTTACGCTAGCCCAACACTTTTTGTAAGTCTATGGACATTGAAAAAGCTTTTTGCACACAGTTTATAGCAAAAGCATCGGGAGACTACAGTCAACATGTACATCGAGACAAGACAAGACAAGACACAAGACAAGACCTCAATCGGCAAATGTATATTAAACTCACATAGTTTATGACTGCATTTACCATAATTGCTCCTTATCTTCATCTCTACAACCTTCAGGTAATAACACACATAGTCGATAGGGAATACAGGCACAGATATCAGCACTCACATATCCCCCTCTTCATGTATCATCAACTAAAATGTGCTCCCCCATTTTGTTGCAACCAAAATCCGAAAAGAGCTCGGTAAAGTTTGACAGCCTATCCACAGACCCGTACCACGGGATAAGAAGGAATTCAAATGTATACTTCGCAATACCTCGAAGCTTGATTTAAAACACGTACGGCACGATGATACATGACCCCCCAAACATGGATTCATACACACATGCTTCTGCTATCTCACTAGGTCATACCATTTTCCTACCTTCTCCTCTCCTCCCCTACCCAATCATAGAAATGTATTATACATGACATATATTTTTCTCTTTTTGAACTGTTTTAGGAAGTGGCAGTTATTGGTGACTGCCAAAGGGTGGACTGTCAAAGTCAGAAAAATATCACGCTGCACATTGCCATATATGCACCTCATGCGTGTGCCCGCTGCACGTGCATGAGCCCTCCCGTGCGTGCGTATACTCGCGGTCGCGTGCACTCGCGGACGCGCGGTATGCGCATTTACGGTAGAGTTTGTGTTCGTCTAGCGGGCGACTCAATCGTAACATATTTTAGTCATATAATGTATTTTGTAGATTATGGTCCCTTTGATAGAATCTGAAAGTTCAGTTAATATAGCATGTTCGGGGACAGAGAGATTCCTCTTTGTTTGATACGAAGGGTCAGACAGGGGTTACACAGTGGTGTTTAGTATCCATCGTAAGAGAATATAATCAGCAATATTCCGGTGTTGTTTTGAAGCGGATTACTCGCTCGTGCGTATAGTTAAGGACATAAGAAGTTTATGGACATTTACTATATTTGCACTTTATTATCCATGCGGCGGGAAACCCAGTTTCCCTCCCACCTGAGCAGTTTGAAATAGTCACAGCCCACCTGTATGAACCAACCTATGACCTTTTGTTATAATACAGAGACGGATTCCTGTGTCCAATGAACAATAAGAATGTAGGGACCATTGTACTGTACTGTGTGTAAGTGTATATAAAGACAAGCCGACCTGGGCCAGCTCTCTACTCTCTTCTCAACGGTTCTCATCACTGATAATCGGGAGCTGGATATCCAGGAAGGCGCATGCGATTGTTCCCCTTGTGCGTAAGTTCTCTGCAACCATATTTATCTCCTATTTTGTTGTAAGCCATTCTCTCTCTCCTTCCCCCTTTTAAATGTAATTGTGTCTTTGTTGTATTTTAACGTGTAGTAACTCGGTTAGGTATTTTATGTTAGTTTGGTAGTGTATATTTTGTATTGTGTATTCTTTTGCGATTGAACGTTCATTCATTTCCTTAAAAGGTGTTAGACCCTTAGACAGGTATTTGAGTGTTTATTATATTACTAAAGGGTTCTCAGAGCGTAAGAATCGCTCATACAGCTTTTTAAACTAACAAGGTTACACTGTGTTGCATTTACACCTTATCACTGCACAAAGGTTTACAATTGAAGTACATTGTTTATGATATTGTTACAAAGGTTTAACTCTGTGAGCGTCAGCGCCGCTCGTGATCTCCTCGTGGTTTTCGAGCGTCCGCTACGCTGCTAGCGTATCATTACGTTAGTCGGCAGCCTATAGCGTGCTTGCCTTTACGCTTTAAGCCGTGAGCGAACGTGCCGCTCGTGCGTCTCGTCCACGGCTAAGCGTTTGTACGCTACGTGCGTACTCTTACGGTATTCCATATGCCAATTACGTACCGTGTTCATTAACCTTTTAGAATGTTTAATATAGGATATATATTAGGCTTTTACAGAGGGGGGACGGTAGGGAGATCGGCACTGAAGGGTCTTGAGACAGCTATCTGCAACAGCTGATCGTTGCTGAGCAGGGAGAGCGCCTCACAACACAGCGTCTCCCTGCATTGCTAACCCCGCCCCCTTTCAGCCCTCACACGGATCCAGTCTCTGCCTGCAGCTCCTGTCCCTGATGACGGCTGCAGTGCAGAGCCTCCGCTCAGTCACAGCTACCCACAATGACGGCACGGACTTCTCCCGTGCAGGTCCCGCCCCTGGAATTTCTGGACTCGCGCATGCGCAGTCCAGATTCTCACAGGTAACCATAAAAAACGGGAGTCGTAGCAAGGTTTGCGGGGCAGCGGGAGGCTCAAAGAAAAAACGGGAGCCTCCCGCTGAATGCGGGAGGGTAGGCAAGTCTGCCCCTATTGTAGTCGTAGAAGATCATGGCTCTCCAGTAGCCTCTGTTGAGCTCCATAACGAGTTTGTGAAGGTAGTGAACATGCTGACTTCTTCTGTGTCCATTGCTGCTTATATACAGTTCTGTGCTTTCACATTTAACTTTAAATAGAGACTACAGTTCACAAGCAGTCAGATTGTGTTTACTATAACTATGCATTGCACATTCAGAAACTTATTGTTGGGAGGGCAAGATATAATTTCTGAAGGAAAAGGGTTATGCAACTGCGCCTGAGAATGTATCACTAACGATGTCTAATTCACTGGGTCTATGAATAACGTGACTGTATATCCCAAAATTAGAGAAGAAAATTTATTGCAATCTAATAATGTACCAGAAATATCTGAATAAACAAGAAAAGAATATAAATGAAATAAAATACAAAATACAATAAAGGAGAAAGAAAAAAACGTCTTTTACGTGAAGAAGCAAAAACGCTGTTTTATAAAATCCAAACTTGGTGCTGCGACGGAGCGTGGCGTCCCACCTCCTCGTTTTGTACCAAGAATGAAATCACTGTCTATATCTGCATGCAGTTGTAAACATTTGATACAGTCCCAGCATGGTAATGCTCCAACTTAGTAAATAAGTCTGTTTTGGAAAAAAGTCTGTTTGAAGCAGAACAACTTAGAGGGGATCCTTGGTTCCAGCGGCGTATACAGTGAACGGGGTACCCCTGGTGGATGAACGGGGGGAAAGGACTCAAAGGGATCGGTATGCTGATCGCTCCGGACCGGCCGCTCTTCTACCTCCGATTGTGCAGCCGGAAAGCGCCTGTTACTACAGACGCCATCCATTAGCCAGAACAGAGGGAAGCGGGCCTGTCTCTGCGGGGAAAGTGACACTAGCTTTCAGACCCAGCCGGGACTGTCAGCCGCGCCACTCCCCCTATACAGAGCTGTTACCTGCGTCTCCTGAGGTGCTTCCCGGCGTCCGTCTCCACTTAGTTTCACTTTCGTTCCTGTGGCTCCTGGTGCTGAATCTTCTTCCTGGTTAGAGGGTTTGCGGTCACGTGACTCCGGGCTCGACTCTCTTTCCTGTGAACCCCCGGGGTCACTGCTCGTCAAAACGGCTGGGCTGTGATAGATTCCAAATGTCTCTGTGTAGTTGTGCAGTGATGATAATACACACTGCTGCTGTTTGTACTGCTCCTACGCGTATCGACCCATGTGGGTCATCGTCAGGGAGTCCTTAGTGGCCATGTTGGTTGTGGGCTTTTTATGCCCAAAACTCGTTACATCATCAAAAAGGGGGAGTGTGTTAGAATTGTCATACAGGCATAGCTGAAAGCGATATTTGTAAAATAAAAGGAGGGGGGGGGGGGAAAGACACTGATCATAGAGATGTATTGGGATAGATTAAAATAAGAATTTACTCACCGGTAATTCTATTTCTCTAACGTCCTAAGTGGATGCTGGGGACTCCGTCAGGACCATGGGGTTTAGCGGCTCCGCAGGAGACAGGGCACAATAATAAAAACTTCAGGATCAGGTGGTGTGCACTGGCTCCTCCCCCTATGACCCTCCTCCAAGCCTCAGTTAGATTTTTGTGCCCGGCCGAGAAGGGTGCAATCTAGGTGGCTCTCCTGAGCTGCTTAGAATAAAAGTTTAAGTTAGGTTTTTTATTTTCAGTGAGTCCTGCTGGCAACAGGCTCACTGCTACGAGGGACTTAGGGGAGAGAAGTAAACTCACCTGCGTGCAGGATGGATTTGCTTCTTAGGCTACTGGACACCATTAGCTCCAGAGGGAGTCGGAACACAGGTCTCACCCTGGGGTTCGTCCCGGAGCCGTGCCGCCGACCCCCCTTGCAGATGCCGAAGTTGAAGAGGTCCAGAGGTCCAGAAACAGGCGGCAGAAGACTTTCAGTCTTCATAAGGTAGCGCACAGCACTGCAGCTGTGCGCCATTGTTGTCAGCACACTTCATACCAGCGGTCACTGAGGGTGCAGGGCGCTGGGGGGGGGCGCCCTGGGCAGCAATGTATTATACCTTTTTTATGGCTAAAATACATCACATATAGCCCTTGAGGCTATATGGATGTATTTAACCCCTGCCAGATCTCACAAACTCCGGGAGAAGAGCCCGCCGTTTTAGGGGGCGGGGCCTATTCTCCTCAGCACACGGCGCCATTTTCCTGCTCAGCTCTGCTGTGAGGAAGGCTCCCAGGCTCTCCCCTGCACTGCACTACAGAAACAGGGTTAAAACAGAGAGGGGGGGCACTTATTTGGCGATATGATTACATATGTGAAAATGCTATAAGGGAAAACACTTGTATAAGGGGTTGTCCCTGTATAATTATAGCGTTTTTGGTGTGTGCTGGCAAACTCTCCCTCTGTCTCCCCAAAGGGCTAGTGGGGTCCTGTCCTCTATCAGAGCATTCCCTGTGTGTGTGCTGTGTGTCGGTACGTGTGTGTCGACATGTAGGAGGACGATGTTGGTGAGGAGGCGGAGCAAATTGCCTGTATTGGTGATGTCACTCTCTAGGGAGTCGACACCGGAATGGATGGCTTATTTAGGAATTACGTGATAATGTCAACACGATGCAAGGTCGGTTGACGACATGAGACGGCCGGCAAACAAATTAGTACCTGTCCAGGCGTCTCAGACACCGTCAGGGGCTTGTAAAAACGCCCATTTACCTCAGTTGGTCGACACAGACACAGACACGGACACTGACTTCAGTGTCGACGGTGAAGAAACAAACGTATTTTCCTTTAGGGCCACACGTTACATGTTAAGGGCAATGAAGGAGGTGTTACATATTTCTGATACTACAAGTACTACAAATAAGGGTATTATGTAGGGTGGGAATAATCTACTTGTAGTTTTTCCTGAATCAGATAAATTAAAGTGTGTGATGATACGTGGGTTTCCTCCGATAGAAAATTATTGGAGGTATACCCTTTCCCGCCAGAAGTGAGGGCGAGTTGGGAAACACACCTTAGGGTGGATAAGGCGCTCACACGCTTATAAAAACAAGTGGCGTTACCGTCTCCAGATACGGCCGCCCTCAAGGAGCCAGCTGATAGGAAGCTGAAAAATATCCTAAAAAGTATATACACACATACTGGTGTTATACTACGACCAGCAATCGCCTCAGCCTGGATGTGCAGCGCTGGGGGGGTTTGGTCGGATTTCCTGACTGAAAATATTGATACCCTTGACAGGAACAATATTTTATTGACTATAGAGCATTTTAAGGATGCATTTCTATATATGCGAGATGCGCAGAGGGATATTTGCATTCTGGCATCAAGAGTAGATGTGATGTCCATATCTGCCAGACGATGTTTATAGACACGACAGTGGTCAGGTGATGCAGATTCCAGACGGCACATGGAAGTATTGCCGTATAAAGGGGCGGTCCATCGGACCTGGTGGCCATGGCAACAGCTGGAAAATCAACTTTTGTTACCCCAAGTCACATCTCAGCAGAAAAGGACAGTCTTTTCAGTCTCAGTCCTTTCGTACCCATAAAGGCAGGCGGGCAAAAGGCCAGTCATATCTGCCCAGGGTTAGAGGAAAGGGAAGAAGACTGCAGCAGGCAGCCCATTCCCAGGAACAGAAGTCCTCCACAGCTTCTGCCAAGTCCGCAGCATGACGCTGGGGCCATACAAGCGGACTCAGGTGCGGTGGGGGGTCATCTCAAGAGTTTCAGCACGCAGTGGGCTCACTCGCAAGTGGACTCCTGGATCCTACACGTAGTATCCCAGGTGTACATTGGAAATTCGAGACGTCTTCCCCTCACAAGTTCCTGAAGTCTGCTTTACCAACGTCTCCCTCCGACAGGGAGGCAGTATTGGGAAAAAATTCACAGGCTGTATTCCCAGCAGGTGATAATCAAAGTACCCCTCCTACAACAAGGGAAGGGGTATTATTCCACACTATATTGTGGTACTGAAGCCAAACGGCTCGGTGAGATCTAAAAGATTTGAACAATTACATACAAGGGTTCAAATCAAGATGGAGTCACTCAGAGCAGTGATAGCGAACCAGGACGATATGGTGTCACTGGATATCAGGGACGCTTACCTACATGTCCAAATTTTGCCCTTCTCACCAAGGGTATCTCAGGTTCGTGGTACAGAACTGTCACTATCAGTTCAGACGCTGCCGTTTGGATTGTCCACGGCACCCCGGGTCTTTACCATGGTAATGGCCGAAATGATGATTCTTCCTAAAAAAAAATAATAAAAAAAAATGGACGCTTTCCTGATAAGGGCAAGGTCCAGAGAACAGTTGGCGGTCGGAGTAGCACTATCTCAAGTAGTTCTACGACAGCACGAGTGGATTCTAAATATTCCAAAATCGCAGCTTTTTCCGACGACACGTCTAATGTTCCTAGGAATGATTCTGGACACAGTCCAGAAAAGGATGTTTTCTCCCGGAGAAGAAGGCCAGGGAGTTATCCGAGCTAGTCAGGAACCTCCTAAAACCAGGAAAAGTATCAGTGCATCATTGCACAAGGGTCCTGTGAAAAATGGTGGTTTCTTACAAAGCGATCCCATTCGGTAGATTTCACGCAAGAACCTTTCAGTGGAATCTGCTGGGAAAATGGTCCGGATCGCATCTTCAGATGCATCAGCGGATAACCCTGTCTCCAAGGACAAGGGTGTTTTCTTCTGCGGTGGCTGCAGAGTGCTCATCTATGAAAGGGCCGCAGATTCGACATTCAGGACTGGGTCCTGGTGACCACGGATGCCAGCCTGAGTGGCTGGGGAGCAGTCACACAAGGAAAAAATTTCCAGGGAGTGTGATCAAGTCTGGAGACTTCTCTCCACATAAATATACTGGAGCTAAGGGCAATTTACAAGGCTCTAAGCTTAGCAAGACCTCTGCTTCAAGGTCAGCCGGTATTGATCCAGTGGGACAACATCACGGCAGTCGCCCACGTAAACAGACAGGGCGGCACATGAAGCAGGAGGGAAATGGCAGAAACTGCAAGGATTCTTCGCTGGGCGAAAAATCATGTGATAACACTCTCAGCAGTGTTAATTCCGGGAGTGGAAAACTGGGAAGCAGACTTCCTCAGAAGGCATAACCTCCACCCGGGAGAGTGGGGACTTCAGCGGGAAGTCTTCCACATGATTGTAAACCGTTGGGAAAAACCAAAGGTGGACATGATGGCGTCCCGCCTGAACAAAAAACTAGACAGATATTGCGCCAGGTCAAGGGACCCTCAGGCAATAGCGGTGGACGCTCTGGTAACACTGTGGGTGTACCAGTCAGGGTATGTGTTCCCTCCTATGCATCTCATACCAAAAGTACTGAGAATCATAAGAAGGAGATGAGTAAGAACGATACTCGTGGTTCCGGATGGGTCAAGAAGGACTTGGTACCCGGAACTTCAAGAGATGCTCACGGAAGAACCGTGGCCTCTACCTTTGAGAGAGGACCTGTTCCAGCAGGGGCCTTGTCTGTTCCAAGACTTACCGCGGCTGCGTTTGACGGCATGGCAGTTGAACGCCGGATCCTGAAAGGGCATTCCAGATGAAGTCATCCCTACCCTGGTCGAAGCCAGGAAGGATGTAACCGCAAAACATTTTCACCGCATTTGGCGAAAATATGTTGCGTGGTGTGAGGCCAAGAAGGTCCCTACAGAGGAATTCCAACTGGGTCGTTTCCTACATTTCCTGAAAACAGGACTGTCTATGGGCCTAAAATTAGGGTCCATTAAGGTTCAAATTTCGACCCTGTCGAATTTCTTCCAGAAAGAACTGGCTTCAGTGCCTGAAGTTCAGACGTTTGTAAAAGGGGTACTGCATATACAGCCTCCTTTTGTGCCCCCAGTGGCACCTTGGGATCTCAATGTTGTTTTGAGTTTCCTAAAGTCACATTGGTTTGATCCACTCACCACTGTGGAATTAAAATATTTCACATGGAAGGTGAAGTTTCTATTAGCCCTGGCTTCAGCCAGGCGTGTGTCAGAATGGGCGGCTTTATCATATAAAAGCCCTTACTTAATTTTTCATTCTGACAGGGCATAATTGAGGACTCGTCCTCAATTTCTCCTTAAGGTGTTTTCTGTTTTTCACATGAACCAACCTATTGTGGTACCTGCGGCTACTAGGGACTTGGAGGACTCCAAGTTACTTGACGTTGTCAGGGCCCTGAAAATATATGTTTCCAGGACGACTGGAGTCAGAAAATCTGACTCGCTGTTTAGCCTGTATGCACCCAACAAGATGGGTGTTCCTGCTTCTAAGCAGACGATTGCTCGCTGGCTTTGTAGTACAATTCAGCTTGCACATTCTGTGGCAGGCTTGCCAAAGCCAAAATCAGTAAAAGCCCATTCCACAAGGATGTGGGCTCATCTTGGGCGGCTGCCCGAGGGGTCTCGGCTTTACAACTTTGCCGAGCTGCTACTTGGTCAGGGGCACACCCTGACTGAGAAGGACCTGGAGTTCTCTCATTCGGTGCTGCAGAGTCATCCGCACTCTCCCGCCCGTTTGGGAGCTTTGGTATAATCCCCATGGTCCTGACGGAGTCCCCAGCATCCACTTAGGACGTTAGAGAAAATAAGAATTTACTTACCGATAATTCTATTTCTCGTAGTCCGTAGTGGATGCTGGGCGCCCATCCCAAGTGCGGATTGTCTGCAATACTTGTACATAGTTATTGTTACAAAAATCGGGTTATTCTTGTTGTGAGCCATCTTTTCAGAGGCTCCTTCGTTGTTATCATACTGTTAACTGGGTTCAGATCACAGGTTGTACGGTGTGATTGGTGTGGCTGGTATGAGTCTTACCCGGGATTCAATATCCTTCCTTATTATGCACGCTCGTCCGGGCACAGTATCCTAACTGAGGCTTGGAGGAGGGTCATAGGGGGAGGAGCCAGTGCACACCACCTGATCCTAAAGTTTTTATTATTGTGCCCTGTCTCCTGCGGAGCCGCTAAACCCCATGGTCCTGACGGAGTCCCCAGCATCCACTACGGACTACGAGAAATAGAATTATCGGTAAGTAAATTCTTATTTTCTCGTAGTCCGTAGTGGATGCTGGGACTCCGTAAGGATCATGGGGAATAGCGGCTCCGCAGGAGACTGGGCACAACTATAAAGAAAGCTTTAGGTCTAACTGGTGTGCACTGGCTCCTCCCACTATGACCCTCCTCCAGACTTCAGTCAGGATACTGTGCCCGGAAGAGCTGACACAAGAAGGAAGGATTTTGAATCCCGGGTAAGACTCATACCAGCCACACCAATCACACCGTATAACTCGTGATACAATACCCAGTTAACAGTATGATAACAACTGAGCCTCTCAATAGATGGCTCAACAATAACCCTTTAGTTAAGCAATAACTATATACAAGTATTGCAGACAATCCGCACTTGGGATGGGCGCCCAGCATCCACTACGGACTACGAGAAATAGAATTACAGGTGAGTAAATTCTTAATTTCTCTGACGTCCTAAGTGGATGCTGGGACTCCGTAAGGACCATGGGGATTATACCAAAGCTCCCAAACGGGCGGGAGAGTGCGGATGACTCTGCAGCACCGAATGGGCAAACTCTAGGTCCTCCTCAGCCAGGGTGTCAAACTTGTAGAATTTAGCAAACGTGTTTGACCGCGACCAAGTAGCTGCTCGGCAAAGTTGAAGAGCCGAGACCCCTCGGGCAGCCGCCCAAGAAGAGCCCACCTTCCTCGTGGAATGGGCTTTCACTGATTTAGGATGCGGCAGTCCAGCCGCAGAATATGCAAGCTGAATCGTACTACAGATCCAGCGAGCAATAGTCTGCTTTGAAGCAGGTGCACCCAACTTGTTGGGCGCATACAGGATAAATAGCGAGTCAGTCTTTCTGACTCCAGCTGTCCTGGAAACATATATTTTCAGGGCCCTGACTACGTCCATCAACTTGGAAGCCTCCAAGTCTTTTGTAGCCGCAGGCACCACAATAGGTTGGTTCAGATGAAACGCTGATACCACTTTAGGGAGTAACTGGGGACAAGTCCTCAATTCTGCCCTATCCATATGGAAAATCAGATAAGGGCTTTTACATGACAAAGCTGCCAATTCTGATACACGCCTGGCCGAAGCCAAGGCCAACAACATGACCACTTTCCACGTGAGATATTTCAAATCCACGGTTTTCAGTGGCTCAAACCAATGTGACTTCAGGAAATCCAACACCACGTTGAGATCCCAAGGTGCCACTGGAGGCACAAAAGGGGGCTGAATATGCAGCACTCCCTTAACAAAAGTCTGAACTTCAGGTAGTGAAGCCAGTTCTCTCTGGAAGAAAATCGATAGAGCCGAAATCTGGACCTTAATGGAACCCAATTTAAGGCCCATAGTCACCCCTGACTGTAGGAAGTGCAGGAAACGGCCCAGCTGAAATTCCTCCGTTGGGGCCTTCCTGGCCTCACACCACGCAACATATTTTCGCCATATGCGGTGATAATGGTTTGCGGTTACATCTTTCCTAGCCTTAATCAGCGTAGGAATGACTTCCTCCGGAATGCCCTTTTCCTTCAGGATCCGGTGTTCAACCGCCATGCCGTCAAATGCAGCCGCGGTAAGTCTTGGAACAGACAGGGCCCCTGCAGCAGCAGGTCTTGTCTGAGCGGTAGAGGCCATGGGTCCTCTGAGATCATTTCTTGAAGTTCCGGGTACCAAGCTTCTTCTCCGTATTATCCTCAGTACCTTTGGTATGAGAGGAAGAGGAGGGAACACATAAACCGACCGGTACACCCACGGTGTCACTAGAGCGTCCACAGCTATCGCCTGCGGGTCTCTTGACCTGGCGCAATACTTTTCTAGCTTTTTGTTTAGGCGGGACACCATCATGTCCACCTGTGGCCTTTCCCAACGGTTTACAATCATTTGGAAGACTTCTGGATGAAGTCCCCACTCTCCCGGGTGGAGGTCGTGCCTGCTGAGGAAGTCTGCTTCCCAGTTGTCCACTCCCGGAATGAACACTGCTGACAGTGCTAACACGTGATTTTCCGCCCATCGGAGAATCCTTGTGGCTTCTGCCATTGCCGTCCTGCTTCTCGTGCCGCCCTGTCGGTTTACATGGGCGACCGCCGTGATGTTTTCTGACTGGATCAGTACCGGCTGGTTTTGAAGCAGGGGTTTTGCCTGACTTAGGGCATTGTAAATGGCCCTTAGTTCCAGAATATTTATGTGCAGGGAAGTCTCCTGACTTGACCATAGTCCTTGGAAGTTTCTTCCCTGTGTGACTGCCCCCCAGCCTCGAAGGCTGGCATACGTGGTCACCAGGACCCAGTCCTGTATGCCGAATCTGCGGCCCTCTTGAAGATGAGCACTCTGCAGCCACCACAGCAGAGACACCCTTACCCTTGTCCTTGGAGACAGGGTTATCAGTCGATGCATCTGAAGATGCGATCCGGACCACTTGTCCAACAGGTCCCACTGAAAGGTTCTTGCATGAAACCTGCCGAATGGAATCGCTTCGTAGGAAGCTACCATTTTTCCCAGGATCCGCGTGCAGTGATGCACCGACACCTGTTTTGGTTTTAGGAGGCCTCTGACTAGAGATGACAGCTCCTTGGCCTTCTCCTCCGGGAGAAACACTTTTTTCTGTTCTGTGTCCAGAACCATCCCCAGGAACAGTAGACGTGTCGTAGGGACCAGCTGTGACTTTGGAATGTTTAGAATCCAGCCGTGCTGTTGTAGCACTTCCCGAGATAGTGCTACCCCGACCAACAACTGCTCTCTGGACCTCGCCTTTATCAGGAGATCGTCCAAGTACGGGATAATTAAAACTCCCTTCTTTCGAAGGAGTATCATCATTTCGGCCATTACCTTGGTAAAGACCCTCGGAGCCGTGGATAGACCGAACGGCAACGTCTGGAATTGGTAATGACAATCCTGTACCACAAATCTGAGGTACTCCTGGTGAGGATGGTAAATGGGGACATGCAGGTAAGCATCCTTGATGTCCAGTGATACCATGTAATCCCCCTCGTCCAGGCTTGCAATAACCGCCCTGAGCGATTCCATCTTGAACTTGAATTTTTTTATATATGTGTTCAAGGATTTCAAATTTAAAATGGGTCTCACCGAACCGTCCGGTTTTGGTACCACAAACATTGTGGAATAGTAACCCCTTCCTTGTTGAAGTAGGGGTACCTTTACTATCACCTGTTGTGAATACAGCTTGTGAATTGCCTGTAACACTGCCCCCCTGCCTGAGGGAGTGGTTGGCAAGGCAGATTTGAGGAAACGGCGGGTAGGAGACGTCTCGAATTCCAGCTTGTACCCCTGAGATACTATCTGAAAAATCCAGGGATCCACCCGTGAGCGAGCCCACTGATTGCTGAAATATTTGAGACGGGCCCCCACCGTACCTGGCTCCGCCCGTGGAGCCCCAGCGTCATGCTGTGGACTTAGAGGAAGCGGGGGAGGACTTTTGCTCCTGGGATCTGGCTGTATGCTGCAGCTTCTTTCCCCTACCTCTGCCTCTGGGCAGAAAGGACGCGCCTTTAACCCGCTTGCCCCTATTGGGCCGAAAGGACTGTACCTGATAATACGGTGCTTTCTTTGGTTGTGAGGGAACATGGGGTAAAAATGTAGACTTCCCAGCTGTTGCTGTGGAAACGAGGTCCGAGAGACCATCCCCGAACAACTCCTCACCCTTATAAGGCAGAACTTCCATGTGTCTTTTGGAATCTGCATCTCCTGTCCACTGCCGAGTCCATAACCCTCTCCTGGCAGAAATGGACATTGCACTAATTTTGGATGCCAGCCGGCAAATATCCCTCTGTGCATCCCTCATGTATAAACGTGCGTCTTTTATATGCTCTACGGTTAGCAATAAAGTGTCCCTGTCTAGGGTATCTATATTTTCTAACAGGGAATCTGACCATGCAGCAGCAGCACTGCACATCCAGGCTGAAGCAATAGCCGGTCTCAGTATAACACCTGTGTGTGTATATATAGATTTCAGGATAGCCTCCTGCTTTCTATCAGCAGATTCCTTCAGGGCGGCCATATCCGGAGACGGTAGTGCCACCTTCTTTGACAAGCGTGTGAGCGCTTTATCCACCCTAGGGGATGTTTCCCAGCGTGACCTTTCCTGGCGGGAAAGGGTACGCCATTAGTAACCTCTTAGAAATTACCAGCTTTTTATCAGGGGAAGCCCACGCTTCTTCACACACTTCATTTAACTCCTCAGATGGAGGAAAAGCTACTGGTAGTTTTTTCTCTCCAAACATTATACCCTTTTTTGTGGTACCGGGGGTAACATCAGAAATGTGCAACACATTTTTCATTGCCTCAATCATGTAACGTGTGGCCTTACTGGAAGTTACATTAGTCTCATCGTCGTCGACACTGGAGTCAGTATCCGTGTCGACATCTGTGTCTACCATCTGAGGTAGCGGGCGTTTTAGAGCCCCTGATGGCTTTTGAGACGCCTGGGCAGGCACAGGCTGAGAAGCCGGCTGTCCCACATTAGGTATGTCGTCAAACCTTTTATGCAAGGAGTCGACACTGTCGCGTAATTCCTTCCACAGCACCATTCACTCAGGTGTCGACCCCGCAGGGGGTGACATCACATTTACAGGCATCTGCTCCGCCTCCACATAAGCCTCCTCATCAAACATGTCGACACAGCCGTACCGACACACCGCAAGCACACAGGGAATGCTATGACAGAGGACAGGACCCCACAAAGCCCTTTGGGGAGACAGAGAGAGAGTATGCCAGCACACACCAGAGCGCTATATAACACAGGGATCCCACTATAAATGAGTGTTTTCCCTTATAGCTGCTTTTTATATATCTATATATATATATATATATATATATATATATCCTGCGCCTAAATTTAGTGCCCCCCCTCTCTTTTTTACCCTTCTGTAGTGTTCAGACTGCAGGGGAGAGCCAGGGAGCTTCCTTCCAGCGGAGCTGTGAGGGAAAAATGGCGCCAGTGTGCTGAGGGAGATGGCCCCGCCCCTTTTCCGGCGGACTTCTCCCGCTTTTCTGGAATACTGGCAGGGGTATTTTTACATCTATATAGCCTCTAGGACTATATATGATGTAGATTTGCCAGCCAAGGTGTCATATATTGCCCTCAGGGCGCCCCCCCAGCGCCCTGCACCCATCAGTGACCGGAGTGTGAGATGTACATGAGGAGCAATGGCGCACAGCTGCAGTGCTGTGCGCTACCTTGGTGAAGACCGAAGTCTTCTGCCGCCGATTTTCCGGACCTCTTCATGCTTCTGGCTCTGTAAGGGGGACGGCGGCGCGGCTCCGGGAACGAACACCAAGGTCGGGTCCTGCGGTCGATCCCTCTGGAGCTAATGGTGTCCAGTAGCCTAAGAAGCCCAAACTACCACCTGTTAGGTAGGTTCGCTTCTTCTCCCCTTAGTCCCTCGCTGCAGTGAGTCTGTTGCCAGCAGATCTCACTGTAAAATAAAAAACCTAAATATACTTTCTTTCTAGGAGCTCAGGAGAGCCCCTAGTGTGCATCCAGCTCAGCCGGGCACAAGATTCTAACTGAAGTCTGGAGGAGGGTCATAGTGGGAGGAGCCAGTGCACACCAGTTAGACCTAAAGCTTTCTTTACAGTCTCCTGCGGAGCCGCTATTCCCCATGGTCCTTACGGAGTCCCAGCATCCACTTAGGACGTCAGAGAAATAAAAATTAAAAGTTAATACAAATAAGAATAAATGCAGAGTTAAACATTATATAGTAGATAAATTAAATTAAATTGAATATAATTAAATTGGAGAATAAATGTGGCATAAAAGCTCAAACTTAAAATAAATATGAGATATATACAGAACTGGGTGTCTATGATCGTGGAGTATCATAAAGAACAGTTTTTATTCCTCTTACTTGACTGACAGCTTTAATCATTTTGTAATGATTCGCTCTCGACTATAAATCTACATTGTGATTGTTCAAATGTACGATGTCCCTTTATTGGCTGTATTGTGGAAATAAAGTGAACAGTAGTGTATACAGTACATGTAAATTCAGCTGATGTAATCTGGAATAATTAACTCATTATCACTGCCCTCACCTCATTGTCTATATTCAGGCCGTGAGGTTTCAGAGTCTTCAATGTGAAAATCCACTTGAGCTCTTCTTTGTTAATTTGTTTCGTGAAGTCCCCCCCTCTCTAGTTGGGTGATACTAGCTTGATGCCTAGGATCTTCATGCCTGCAGGGTTACTCCCATGTGTCTCTCTGAAATGATTGGATAGGTTATGGGTCTCTAATCCCTTTTTAACATTCCTCATATGTTCTGATATTCTCATTTTTAGGGGTCTTATGGTTCTCCCTACGTATTGCACATGACATGGGCATTCTATGAGGTAAATTACCCCTTTACTTTGACACGATATATGATCTTGTATGTCAAATTTTTCCCCCGTCTTTGAATCAAAGCTGATTGTTTTCTTGGTACTACTCTTGTGCATCTTGCAGTAGGCACATGTCCCACAATGGAAGAAACCTTTGCTGAGTTTCTCCCCTGTTATTGTACTCTGTGTTAGTTCTGGCTTTCCAAGATGGCTGTGTGATAATCTAGATTTTAGATCCGGGGCTCTTCTATACACTACTTTTGGTCTGAGTGGAAGTGTACAGTATTTGCCAGTATCTCATCTTCTAAGAGGATGTGCCAGTGTTTGTACAATATTCTCTCTAGTTGCTTGTTATTTGTGCTGTACTGTGTCAAAAACACTGTTTTGAATTTACCACTAGTGTCTTCTTTGTTTTTGTATGTGAGAAGAGTATCTCTTTCTAGCTTTGTTACTGTATGCAGATCTTGCTCGAGTGTCTCTTCTTTGTAGCCTTTCTCCATGAAATGTTTTTTCATTTCTACCGCTTGCATTTGGAAATCTTCCATCTTGGTGCAGTTTCTCCTAACTCGCTTAAATTGTCCTATTGGGATATTCCGTAACCAATTGGAGTGATGTCCACTAGTGTTCAAGATATAACTGTTTACATCTACGCTTTTCTGATACGTTTTAGTGTGTATGGTTGAATTCTCTATAAAGATAGTTATGTCCAGAAAATTAACTGTTGTTCGGCTATACTCTGTGGTGAAGACTAGGTTGTTTTCATTTGAGTTGATATATGTCAAGAATTCTTGTAAGCTCTCCTCTGTTCCCTGCCAGATGAAGACCACGTTGTCTATGAATCTTCTCCAGAGGACCAGGCCTGCTCCGAAATCACGCCCACACCAGATGTTGTTGTCCTCCCACCTACTCATAAACAGGTTGGCATAACTTGGAGCAAACCTGGTCCCCATCGCTGTCCCTGTGGTCTGCCTATAGTGTGTGCCTTCAAAAAAGAAATGATTGTGCTGCAAGATATGATGAATGCAGTCTAAAATTAACTGTGTCTGCTTCGCTTCCATGGTTGGATCTGATGATAAGAAATGGCCCACTGCCTCTAGGCCCTGTTTCTGATCTATGACTGTATTGAGATAGGTTTGATGTTAGTGAACCTATACCTGATATTATTGGACGTCCTGGGGGATTAAGCTTGTCTTTGTGTATCTTTGGCAGGTAGTAGAAGACAGGAAGAACGGGATTGGTGATGTTTAAAAATTCATATTCTTTCTTGGTAAGTATGCCTGTTTCCGACCCTTCCTTGAGTAATGTCATTCATTTATTTTTGAATCTGCATGTGGGATCCTATGTTAGTGTTTCATATGTACTCTTGTCACTAAGAATTCTAAGTGATTCTGCTGTCCAATAATATCAGGTATAGGTTCACTAACATCAAACCTATCTCAATACATAGATTCATACCTCCAGCCATATGTACAAACACAGAAGTCCTACATTAGCGACACGACCAACATAATCAGGACATTAGGTGACGTCACATGGTCAGAGAATTACTGGATCTGTACAAGTGACTAGAGATGAGCGCCTGAAATTTTTCGGGTTTTGTGTTTTGGTTTTGGGTTCGGTTCCGCGGCCGTGTTTTGGGTTCGAACGCGTTTTGGCAAAACCTCACCGAATTTTTTTTGTCGGATTCGGGTGTGTTTTGGATTCGGGTGTTTTTTTCAAAAAACACTAAAAAACAGCTTAAATCATAGAATTTGGGGGTCATTTTGATCCCAAAGTATTATTAACCTCAAAAACCATAATTTCCACTCATTTTCAGTCTATTCTGAATACCTCACACCTCACAATATTATTTTTAGTCCTAAAATTTGCACCGAGGTCGCTGTGTGAGTAAGATAAGCGACCCTAGTGGCCGACACAAACACCGGGCCCATCTAGGAGTGGCACTGCAGTGTCACGCAGGATGTCCCTTCCAAAAAACCCTCCCCAAACAGCACATGACGCAAAGAAAAAAAGAGGCGCAATGAGGTAGCTGTGTGAGTAAGATTAGCGACCCTAGTGGCCGACACAAACACCGGGCCCATCTAGGAGTGGCACTGCAGTGTCACGCAGGATGGCCCTTCCAAAAAACCCTCCCCAAACAGCACATGACGCAAAGAAAAAAAGAGGCGCAATGAGGTAGCTGTGTGAGTAAGATTAGCGACCCTAGTGGCCGACACAAACACCGGGCCCATCTAGGAGTGGCACTGCAGTGTCACGCAGGATGTCCCTTCCAAAAAACCCTCCCCAAACAGCACATGACGCAAAGAAAAAAAGAGGCGCAATGAGGTAGCTGTGTGAGTAAGATTAGCGACCCTAGTGGCCGACACAAACACCGGGCCCATCTAGGAGTGGCACTGCAGTGTCACGCAGGATGTCCCTTCCAAAAAACCCTCCCCAAACAGCACATGACGCAAAGAAAAAAAGAGGCGCAATGAGGTAGCTGACTGTGTGAGTAAGATTAGCGACCCTAGTGGCCGACACAAACACCGGGCCCATCTAGGAGTGGCACTGCAGTGTCACGCAGGATGTCCCTTCCAAAAAACCCTCCCCAATCAGCACATGATGCAAAGAAAAAGAAAAGAAAAAAGAGGTGCAAGATGGAATTGTCCTTGGGCCCTCCCACCCACCCTTATGTTGTATAAACAAAACAGGACATGCACACTTTAACCAACCCATCATTTCAGTGACAGGGTCTGCCACACGACTGTGACTGATATGACGGGTTGGTTTGGACCCCCCCCAAAAAAGAAGCAATTAATCTCTCCTTGCACAAACTGGCTCTACAGAGGCAAGATGTCCACCTCATCTTCACCCTCCGATATATCACCGTGTACATCCCCCTCCTCACAGATTATCAATTCGTCCCCACTGGAATCCACCATCTCAGCTCCCTGTGTACTTTGTGGAGGCAATTGCTGCTGGTCAATGTCTCCGCGGAGGAATTGATTATAATTCATTTTAATGAACATCATCTTCTCCACATTTTCTGGATGTAACCTCGTACGCCGATTGCTGACAAGGTGAGCGGCGGCACTAAACACTCTTTCGGAGTACACACTTGTGGGAGGGCAACTTAGGTAGAATAAAGCCAGTTTGTGCAAGGGCCTCCAAATTGCCTCTTTTTCCTGCCAGTATAAGTACGGACTGTGTGACGTGCCTACTTGGATGCGGTCACTCATATAATCCTCCACCATTCTATCAATGTTGAGAGAATCATATGCAGTGACAGTAGACGACATGTCCGTAATCGTTGTCAGGTCCTTCAGTCCGGACCAGATGTCAGCATCAGCAATCGCTCCAGACTGCCCTGCATCACCGCCAGCGGGTGGGCTCGGAATTCTGAGCCTTTTCCTCGCACCCCCAGTTGCGGGAGAATGTGAAGGAGGAGATGTTGACAGGTCGCGTTCCGCTTGACTTGACAATTTTATCACCAGCAGGTCTTTCAACCCCAGCAGACCTGTGTCTGCCGGAAAGAGAGATCCAAGGTAGGCTTTAAATCTAGGATCGAGCACGGTGGCCAAAATGTAGTGCTCTGATTTCAACAGATTGACCACCCGTGAATCCTTGTTAAGCGAATTAAGGGCTGCATCCACAAGTCCCACATGCCTAGCGGAATCGCTCCCTTTTAGCTCCTTCTTCAATGCCTCCAGCTTCTTCTGCAAAAGCCTGATGAGGGGAATGACCTGACTCAGGCTGGCAGTGTCTGAACTGACTTCACGTGTGGCAAGTTCAAAGGGCATCAGAACCTTGCACAACGTTGAAATCATTCTCCACTGCACTTGAGACAGGTGCATTCCACCTACTATATCGTGCTCAATTGTATAGGCTTGAATGGCCTTTTGCTGCTCCTCCAACCTCTGAAGCATATAGAGGGTTGAATTCCACCTCGTTACCACTTCTTGCTTCAGATGATGGCAGGGCAGGTTCAGTAGTTTTTGGTGGTGCTCCAGTCTTCTGTACGTGGTGCCTGTACGCCGAAAGTGTCCCGCAATTTTTCTGGCCACCGACAGCATCTCTTGCACGCCCCTGTCGTTTTTAAAAAAATTCTGCACCACCAAATTCAAGGTATGTGCAAAACATGGGACGTGCTGGAATTTGCCCATATTTAATGCACACACAATATTGCTGGCGTTGTCCGATGCCACAAATCCACAGGAGAGTCCAATTGGGGTAAGCCATTCCGCGATGATCTTCCTCAGTTGCCGTAAGAGGTTTTCAGCTGTGTGCGTATTCTGGAAAGCGGTGATACAAAGCGTAGCCTGCCTAGGAAAGAGTTGGCGTTTGCGAGATGCTGCTACTGGTGCCGCCGCTGCTGTTCTTGCGGCGGGAGTCCATACATCTACCCAGTGGGCTGTCACAGTCATATAGTCCTGACCCTGCCCTGCTCCACTTGTCCACATGTCCGTGGTTAAGTGGACATTGGGTACAACTGCATTTTTTAGGACACTGGTGAGTCTTTTTCTGACGTCCGTGTACATTCTCGGTATCGCCTGCCTAGAGAAGTGGAACCTAGATGGTATTTGGTAACGGGGGCACACTGCCTCAATAAATTGTCTAGTTCCCTGTGAACTAACGGCGTATACCGGACGCACGTCTAACACCAACATAGTTGTCAAGGACTCAGTTATCCGCTTTGCAGTAGGATGACTGCTGTGATATTTCATCTTCCTCGCAAAGGACTGTTGAACAGTCAATTGCTTACTGGAAGTAGTACAAGTGGGCTTACGACTTCCCCTCTGGGATGACCATCGACTCCCAGCGGCAACAACAGCAGCGCCAGCAGCAGTAGGCGTTACACGCAAGGATGCATCGGAGGAATCCCAGGCAGGAGAGGACTCGTCAGAATTGCCAGTGACATGGCCTGCAGGACTATTGGCATTCCTGGGGAAGGAGGAAATTGACACTGAGGGAGTTGGTGGGGTGGTTTGCGTGAGCTTGGTTACAAGAGGAAGGGATTTACTGGTCAGTGGACTGCTTCCGCTGTCACCCAAAGTTTTTGAACTTGTCACTGACTTATTATGAATGCGCTGCAGGTGACGTATAAGGGAGGATGTTCCGAGGTGGTTAACGTCCTTACCCCTACTTATTACAGCTTGACAAAGGGAACACACGGCTTGACACCTGTTGTCCGCATTTCTGGTGAAATACCTCCACACCGAAGAGCTGATTTTTTTGGTATTTTCACCTGGCATGTCAACGGCCATATTCCTCCCACGGACAACAGGTGTCTCCCCGGGTGCCTGACTTAAACAAACCACCTCACCATCAGAATCCTCCTGGTCAATTTCCTCCCCAGCGCCAGCAACACCCATATCCTCCTCATCCTGGTGTACTTCAACACTGACATCTTCAATCTGACTATCAGGAACTGGACTGCGGGTGCTCCTTCCAGCACTTGCAGGGGGCGTGCAAATGGTGGAAGGCGCATGCTCTTCACGTCCAGTGTTGGGAAGGTCAGGCATCGCAACCGACACAATTGGACTCTCCTTGTGGATTTGGGATTTCGAAGAATGCACAGTTCTTTGCTGTGCTGCTTTTGCCAGCTTGAGTCTTTTCATTTTTCTAGCGAGAGGCTGAGTGCTTCCATCCTCATGTGAAGCTGAACCACTAGCCATGAACATAGGCCAGGGCCTCAGCCGTTCCTTGCCACTCCGTGTGGTAAATGGCATATTGGCAAGTTTACGCTTCTCCTCCGACAATTTTATTTTAGGTTTTGGAGTCCTTTTTTTACTGATATTTGGTGTTTTGGATTTGACATGCTCTGTACTATGACATTGGGCATCGGCCTTGGCAGACGACGTTGCTGGCATTTCATCGTCTCGGCCATGACTAGTGGCAGCAGCTTCAGCACGAGGTGGAAGTGGATCTTGATCTTTCCCTAATTTTGGAACCTCAACATTTTTGTTCTCCATATTTTAATAGGCACAACTAAAAGGCACCTCAGGTAAACAATGGAGATGGATGGATTGGATACTAGTATACAATTATGGACGGGCTGCCGAGTGCCGACACAGAGGTAGCCACAGCCGTGAACTACCGCACTGTACTGTGTCTGCTGCTAATATATAGACTGGTTGATAAAGAGATAGTATACTCGTAACTAGTATGTATGTATAAAGAAAGAAAAAAAAACCACGGTTAGGTGGTATATACAATTATGGACGGGCTGCCGAGTGCCGACACAGAGGTAGCCACAGCCGTGAACTACCGCACTGTACTGTGTCTGCTGCTAATATATAGACTGGTTGATAAAGAGATAGTATACTCGTAACTAGTATGTATGTATAAAGAAAGAAAAAAAAACCACGGTTAGGTGGTATATACAATTATGGACGGGCTGCCGAGTGCCGACACAGAGGTAGCCACAGCCGTGAACTACCGCACTGTACTGTGTCTGCTGCTAATATATAGACTGGTTGATAAAGAGATAGTATACTCGTAACTAGTATGTATGTATAAAGAAAGAAAAAAAAAACCACGGTTAGGTGGTATATACAATTATGGACGGGCTGCCGAGTGCCGACACAGAGGTAGCCACAGCCGTGAACTACCGCACTGTACTGTGTCTGCTGCTAATATATAGACTGGTTGATAAAGAGATAGTATACTCGTAACTAGTATGTATGTATAAAGAAAGAAAAAAAAACCACGGTTAGGTGGTATATACAATTATGGACGGGCTGCCGAGTGCCGACACAGAGGTAGCCACAGCCGTGAACTACCGCACTGTACTGTGTCTGCTGCTAATATAGACTGGTTGATAAAGAGATAGTATACTCGTAACTAGTATGTATGTATAAAGAAAGAAAAAAAAACCACGGTTAGGTGGTATATACAATTATGGACGGGCTGCCGAGTGCCGACACAGAGGTAGCCACAGCCGTGAACTACCGCACTGTACTGTGTCTGCTGCTAATATATAGACTGGTTGATAAAGAGATAGTATACTCGTAACTAGTATGTATGTATAAAGAAAGAAAAAAAAACCACGGTTATGTGGTATATACAATTATGGACGGGCTGCCGAGTGCCGACACAGAGGTAGCCACAGCCGTGAACTACCGCACTGTACTGTGTCTGCTGCTAATATATAGACTGGTTGATAAAGAGATAGTATACTCGTAACTAGTATGTATGTATAAAGAAAGAAAAAAAAACCACGGTTAGGTGGTATATACAATTATGGACGGGCTGCCGAGTGCCGACACAGAGGTAGCCACAGCCGTGAACTACCGCACTGTACTGTGTCTGCTGCTAATATATAGACTGGTTGATAAAGAGATAGTATACTCGTAACTAGTATGTATGTATAAAGAAAGAAAAAAAAACCACGGTTAGGTGGTATATACAATTATGGACGGGCTGCCGAGTGCCGACACAGAGGTAGCCACAGCCGTGAACTACCGCACTGTACTGTGTCTGCTGCTAATATAGACTGGTTGATAAAGAGATAGTATACTCGTAACTAGTATGTATGTATAAAGAAAGAAAAAAAAAACCACGGTTAGGTGGTATATACAATTATGGACGGGCTGCCGAGTGCCGACACAGAGGTAGCCACAGCCGTGAACTACCGCACTGTACTGTGTCTGCTGCTAATATATAGACTGGTTGATAAAGAGATAGTATACTCGTAACTAGTATGTATGTCTAAAGAAAGAAAAAAAAACCACGGTTAGGTGGTATATACAATTATGGACGGGCTGCCGAGTGCCGACACAGAGGTAGCCACAGCCGTGAACTACCGCACTGTACTGTGTCTGCTGCTAATATATAGACTGGTTGATAAAGAGATAGTATACTCGTAACTAGTATGTATGTATAAAGAAAGAAAAAAAAACCACGGTTAGGTGGTATATACAATTATGGACGGGCTGCCGAGTGCCGACACAGAGGTAGCCACAGCCATGAACTACCGCACTGTACTGTGTCTGCTGCTAATATATAGACTGGTTGATAAAGAGATAGTATACTCGTAACTAGTATGTATGTATAAAGAAAGAAAAAAAAACCACGGTTAGGTGGTATATACAATTATGGACGGGCTGCCGAGTGCCGACACAGAGGTAGCCACAGCCGTGAACTACCGCACTGTACTGTGTCTGCTGCTAATATATAGACTGGTTGATAAAGAGATAGTATACTCGTAACTAGTATGTATGTATAAAGAAAGAAAAAAAAACCACGGTTAGGTGGTATATACAATTATGGACGGGCTGCCGAGTGCCGACACAGAGGTAGCCACAGCCGTGAACTACCGCACTGTACTGTGTCTGCTGCTAATATAGACTGGTTGATAAAGAGATAGTATACTACTAATATTATATATACTGGTGGTCAGGTCACTGGTCACTAGTCACACTGGCAGTGGCACTCCTGCAGCAAAAGTGTGCACTGTTTAATTTTAATATAATATTATGTACTCCTGGCTCCTGCTATAACCTATAACTGGCACTGCAGTAGTGCTCCCCAGTCTCCCCCACAATTATAAGCTGTGTGAGCTGAGCAGTCAGACAGATATATAATATATATAGATGATGCAGCACACTGGCCTGAGCCTGAGCAGTGCACACAGATATGGTATGTGACTGACTGAGTCACTGTGTGTATCGCTTTTTTCAGGCAGAGAACGGATATATTAAATAAACTGCACTGTGTGTCTGGTGGTCACTCACTATATAATATATTATGTACTCCTGGCTCCTGCTATAACCTATAACTGGCACTGCAGTAGTGCTCCCCAGTCTCCCCCACAATTATAAGCTGTGTGAGCTGAGCAGTCAGACAGATATATATAATATTATATATAGATAATAGATGATGCAGCACACTGGCCTGAGCCTGAGCAGTGCACACAGATATGGTATGTGACTGAGTCACTGTGTGCTGTGTATCGCTTTTTTCAGGCAGAGAACGGATTATAAATAAAACTGGTGGTCACTGGTCACTATCAGCAAAACTCTGCACTGTACTGAGTACTCCTAATGCTCCCCAAAATTAGTAAATCAAGTGTCTCTCTAATGTATTCTAAATGGAGAGGACGCCAGCCACGTCCTCTCCCTATCAATCTCAATGCACGTGTGAAAATGGCGGCGACGCGCGGCTCCTTATATAGAATCCGAGTCTCGCGATAGAATCCGAGCCTCGCGAGAATCCGACAGCGTCATGATGACGTTCGGGCGCGCTCGGGTTAACCGAGCAAGGCGGGAAGATCCGAGTCGCTCGGACCCGTGAAAAAAAACATGAAGTTCTGGCGGGTTCGGATTCAGAGAAACCGAACCCGCTCATCTCTACAAGTGACGTCACCTCGCTTTACACAGTCATAGTCACAGTCATAGAGTCACAGGGCCTAGAGGCAGTGGGCCATTTCTTATCATCAGATCCAACCATGGAAGCAAAGCAGACACAGTTCATTTTAGACTGCATTCATCATATCTTGCAGCACAATCATTTCTTTTTTGAAGGCACACACTATAGGCAGACCACAGGGACAGCGATGGGGACCAGGTTTGCTCCAAGTTATGCCAACCTGTTTACGAGTAGGTGGGAGGACAACAACATCTGGTGTGGGCGTGATTTCGGAGCAGGCCTGGTCCTCTGGAGAAGATTCATAGACGACGTGGTCTTCATCTGGCAGGGAACAGAGGAGAGCTTACAAGAATTCTTGACATATATCAACTCAAATGAAAACAACCTAGTCTTCACCACAGAGTATAGCCGAACAACAGTTAATTTTCTGGACATAACGATCTTTAAAGAGAATTCAACCATACACACTAAAACGTATCAGAAAAGCGTAGATGTAAACAGTTATATCTTGAACACTAGTGGACATCATCCCAATCGGTTACGGAATATCCCAATAGGACAATTTAAGCGAGTTAGGAGAAACTGCACCAAGGGGGTCATTCCGAGTTGTTCGCTCGGTAAAAATCTTCGCATCGCAGCGATTTTCCGCTTAATGCGCATGCGCAATGTCCGCACTGCGACTGCGCCAAGTAAATTTGCTATGCAGTTAGGAATTTTACTCACGGCTTTTTCTTCGTTCTGGCGATCGTAATGTGATTGACAGGAAATGGGTGTTACTGGGCGGAAACAGGCCGTTTTATGGGCGTGTGGGAAAAAACGCTACAGTTTCCGGAAAAAACGCAGGAGTGGCCGGAGAAACGGGGGAGTGTCTGGGCGAACGCTGGGTGTGTTTGTGATGTCAAACTAGGAACGACAAGCACTGAACTGATCGCAGATGCCGAGTAAGTCTGGAGCTACTCAGAAACTGCTACGAGGTGTGTATTCGCAATATTGCGAATACATTGTTCGCAATTTTAAGATGCTAAGATTCACTCCCAGTAGGCGGCGGCTTAGCATTAGCAAATCTGCTAAAATCCGCTTGCGAAAGAACAACTCGGAATGACCCCCCAAGATGGAAGATTTCCAAATGCAAGCGGTAGAAATGAAAAAACATTTCATGGAGAAAGGCTACAAAGAAGAGACACTCGAGCAAGATCTGCATACAGTAACAAAGCTAGAGAGAGATACTCTTCTCACATACAAAAACAAAGAAGACACTAGTGGTAAATTCAAAACAGTGTTTTTGACACAGTACAGCACACATAACAAGCAACTAGAGAGAATATTGTACAAACACTGGCACATCCTCTTAGAAGATGAGATACTGGCAAATACTGTACACTTCCACTCAGACCAAAAGTAGTGTATAGAAGAGCCCCGGATCTAAAATCTAGATTATCACACAGCCATCTTGGAAAGCCAGAACTAACACAGAGTACAATAACAGGGGAGAAACTCAGCAAAGGTTTCTTCCATTGCGGGACATGTGCCTACTGCAAGATGCACAAGAGTAGTACCAAGAAAACAATCAGCTTTGATTCAAAGAAGACGGGGGAAAAATTTGACATACAAGATCATATATCGTGTCAAAGTAAAGGGGTAATTTACCTCATAGAATGCCCATGTCATCTGCAATACGTAGGGAGAACCATAAGACCCCTAAAAATGAGAATATCAGAACATATGAGGAATGTTAAAAAGGGATTACAGACCCATAACCTATCCAACCATTTCAGAGAGACACATGGGAGTACCCCTGCAGGCATGAAGATCCTAGGCATCAAGCTAGTATCACCCAACTGGAGAGGGGGGGACTTCACGAAACAAATTAACAAAGAAGAGCTCAAGTGGATTTTCACATTGAAGACTCTGAAACCTCACGGCCTGAATATAGACAATGAGGTGAGGGCAGTGATAATGAGTTAATTATCCCAGATTAGATCAGATGAATTTACATGTACTGTATACACTACTGTTCACTTTATTCCCACAATACAGCCAATAAAGGGACATCGTACATTTGAACAATCACAATGTAGATTTATAGTCGAGAGCGAATCATTACAAAATGATTAAAGCTGTCAGTCAAGTAAGAGGAATAAAAACTGTTCTTTATGATACTCCACGATCACAGACACCCAGTTCTGTATATATCTCATATTTATTTTAAGTTTGAGCTTTTATGCCACATTTATTCTCCAATTTAATTATATTCAATTTAATTTAATTTATCTACTATATAATTTTTAACTCTGCATTTATTCTTATTTGTATTAATTTTTAATTTTTATTTAATCTATCCCAATACATCTCTATGATCAGTGTCTTTTTACCCCTTCTTTTATTTTACAAATATCGCTTTCAGCTATGCCTGTATGACAATTCTAACACACTCCCCCTTTTTGATGATGTAACGAGTTTTGGGCATAAAAAGCCCACAACCAACATGGCCACTAAGGACTCCCTGACGAAGACCCACATGGGTCGATACGCATAGGAGCAGCACAAACAGCAGCAGTGTGTATTATCATCACTGCACAACTACACAGAGACATTTGGAATCTATCACAGCCCAGACGTTTTGACGAGCAGTGACCCCGGAAGTTCACAGGAAAGAGAGTCGAGCCCGGAGTCACGTGACCGCAAACCCTCTAACCAGGAAGAAGATTCAGCACCAGGAGCCACAGGAACGAAAGTGAAACTAAGTGGAGACGGACGCCGGGAAGCACCTCAGGAGACGCAGGTAACAGCTCTGTATAGGGGGAGTGGCGCGGCTGACAGTCCCGGCTGGGTCTGAAAGCTAGTGTCACTTTCCCCGCAGAGACAGGCCCGCTTCCCTCTGTTCTGGCTAATGGACGGCGTCTGTAGTAACAGGTGCTTTCCGGCTGCACAGTCGGAGGTAGAAGAGCGGCCGGTCCGGAGCGATCAGCATACCGATCCCTTTGAGTCCTTTCCCCCCGTTCATCCACCAGGGGTACCCCGTTCACTGTATACGCCGCTGGAACCAAGGATCCCCTCTAAGTTGTTCTGCTTCAAACAGACTTTTTTCCAAAACAGACTTATTTACTAAGTTGGAGCATTACCAGGCTGGGACTGTATCAAATGTTTACAACTGCATGCAGATATAGACGGTGATTTCATTCTTGGTACAAAACGAGGAGGTGGGACGCCACGCTCCGTCGCAGCACCAAGTTTGGACTTTATAAAACAGTGTTTTTGCTTCTTCACGAAAAAGACGTTTTTTTCTTTCTCCTTTATTGTATTTTGTATTTTATTTCATTTATATTCTTTTCTTGTTTATTCAGATATTTCTGGTACATTATTAGATTGCAATACATTTTCTTCTCTAATTTTGGGATATACAGTCACGTTATTCATAGACCCAGTGAATTAGACATCGTTAGTGATACATTCTCAGGCGCAGTTGCATAACCCTTTTCCTTCTGTTCTTGACTTGTGAAGCTGCGGGTTTAGCCCCATCTGCAACTCTGCTGCCACCACCATTACCCATACTAGGAGAGCGCAGAAAGGATACCTAAATATTAAGATATAATTTCTGTTTGGCGCTTCTAAATCGCTAAATGTCGCTCCCTCTGTGTTATATCTCATAACAAAAATGGAGAGATGGATAGAGAATTAGGGCCTAATTCAGAACTGATTGCAGCAGCAAATTTGTTAGCTAATGGGCAAAACCATGGGGATAATTGAGAGTTGATTGCAACAGAAAATTTGTTAGCAGTTGGGCAAAACCATGGGGGCAATTCAGAGTTGATTGTAGCAGCAAATTTGTTAGCAGTTGGGCAAAACCATGTGTACTGAAGGGGTGGCAGATATAGCATGTGCAGAGAGAGTTAGATTTGGGTGGGGTGTGTTCAAACTGAAATCTAAATTGTAGTGTAGAAATAAAGCAGCCAGTTTTCACCCTGCACATAAACAATATAACCTACCCAAATCTAACTCTCTGCACATGTTATATCTGCCCCCCCCCCCCCCCCCCGGTGGCCAGGCAGTGGTTCTGTAGGAGCTATGGCAGGCTCCCAGGCCATAGGCAGTGGTCCAGAAAAAAATTGACGGTCATGGGAGGGAGGGAGATATGCCGGAGGAAGAGAGGATAAGCAGTGACGTGGCGGCTGATGCTGGACGGTGTGAGGCAGGGGTGTGTTTTGTTCATATGTTTGTAAATCCAGTCATAAGGATACAGAGACATGTGACTTCACCGCTGTGCTGTTTATTCCATCACCAACTCCAGACACACTGCACACTGGACCACCCACTTCCCAGCATCCATCACTGAAGATTCAGGCTTACACAGATTAGTAAGGGAGTGTCTACAAACATTAAGCATTCTAATACACTAACATCACATCCTCTTTTCATTAAAGATAAGCCCTATATGCTTCAATGCAACAACTAACAACGTCATATTAAGAACATCATCTAACACGTTTCAATGAGTCTCTCAGGTCTGCATATTTCCCTTTTGGGTCTTTCATACACAGTCTGTGTTTCATCGACCATGTTGGACCTTTCTAGAATCGTGGTTGGTTCACCATTATCAGGATCATCATACATGTCAGATGAAGGGTATTCTTCAGTCATGTTGTCTTCATTATGGTTAGGTTGAGATCTTAAATCCACCCGATTTCTTCTTACTTCCATTCCACGCTCTGTACGTATAGTACTGTATAAGACCTTGGTGCTACTTGTGCTTGCACAATACCTTTCTGCACCCAAATACCTTTTTCCGTGATCTCTGAGACGGACTTGGTCACCCGATTTTAGATTAGATAAGCTTTTTGTTTGTCTGTCATGGAACAGTTTCTGTTTCGCCTGTTGACGTCTGACCAACGCTGAGTTATGTGTATTAAGCAGTTCATCATGTATCGGGAGATTTGCTCTAATTCTCCTTCCCATCAGCATTTGTGCAGGAGAAAGTCCATTCTGTAAAGGTGTACTGCGGTAGATTAAAAGACTTTTGTAGAAATCTTCTTTACCTTCTTGACCTTTTTTCATGAGACTCTTTACAGTTTTTACTGAACTTTCCACCAACCCATTTGAGCGTGGATAGTGGGGACTTGACGTAGTATGGATAAATTCCCACTCATCAGCAAATTGTCTAAATTCAGCACTGGAAAACTGGGGACCATTGTCAGTGAACACTTCCATAGGAACATCATGCTTTGCAAAGATTGACTTCATGCAATTGATTACGGCTATACTAGTAGTTGTATGTAGTATCTTCACCTCAGGGTAGTTAGAGTAATAATCAGTCACGACAATGTACGTTTTCCCATTACAATCAAACAAATCTGCGCCAACTTTCTGGTACGGTCTCTCTGGCACTGCGTGAGGACTCAGTGGCTCGACTTGTTGTTTCGGTCTATACGTAAGACATAATTCACATGTAGCTGTAGTCTGTGCTATGTCTTGGTTCATTCTTGGCCAATACATAACTTCACGCGCTCTCCGCTTACATTTTTCTTCTCCTAAGTGGCCTTCATGTATCTTGCACAGCATAGTTTTTCTTAGTTGTGCAGGTATTACAAACCTATTGCCTTTGTAAATAATACCATCAACAACTGTAAGGTCACTGTGGTACATCCAATAATCATGGATAGACAGCGGGCACGCATGTTTTTCTGCTGGCCAACCTTTCAGAATGATATCTTTCAACACTTTCATTGTGTCATCTGTCTCAGTTTCTTTCCTAATCTGTTCTTGTCTTGCAAGAGACACTGGTAGAGAAGCTACGATCAAATTAACATAGGCTTCTATCTCTTCATCCATCAGACTTTTGGAACCTTCACTTTTGTCCACAGCATGAGAAAGTGTATCAGCAATGTACATGTATTTGCCGGGACAGTACAGCAAGTGTACATCATATTTCTGTAGTCTGATAAGCATTCGTTGAATTCTCATGGGACAGTCATGTAATGCTTTAGTCATGATAGCTACCAATGGCTTGTGGTCAGTTTCCACTGTAAATGTTTGACCACACACAAACTGATGAAATCGCTCACATGCATATGTGATCGCTAGAAGTTCTTTTTCTATCTGAGCATACCTTGTTTCAGCACTTGTCAGTGCTCTTGATGCATAGATTACTGGTTGCCATGTACCCTCATGTTCTTGTAACAGCACTGAGCCTAGGCCAAATTGCGAAGCATCTGCTGAAATTCTTATTATTTTCGCAGGATCAAAGAATTTTAGCACTGGTTGCTCTGTAATGATCTGTTTCAAGTTTTGCCAACTTTCTTCTTGTTCATGTGACCACATCCACTCGTTATCTTTGTCCAACAACCATCTAAGAGAGGCTGTTCGTTCAGAGAGTTGAGAAATAAACTTTCCTAAGTAATCATTCCTAGGAATCTTCTGACGTCGTCTTTGTTGTTAGGACGTTCCATGTTCACTATGGCTGATATTTTCCTTGGGTCTGGTTTTACACCTTGATCCGAGACCACGTCGCCCATAAAGGTAAGTGTATTCACGTCAAATTCACATTTGTCCTTGTTTAGCTTTAGATTCACTTTCTTGACAAGTTCCATTACTTGTCTCAATCTAGAATCATGTTCTTCCTTTGTAGATCCCCAGACAATAATGTCATCCATCATTGTTTCAATACCTGGAATATGTTCAAAAATCATGTGTATCTTTTTGTGATATACTTCTGGAGCAGACAAGATTCCATATGGTAGTCGAAGAAATCTGTATCGACCTTCTGGTGTATTAAATGTACAAAGCTTTGAGCTGGCCTCATCTAGCTTCATTTGCCAGAATCCTGAAGATGCGTCCATTTTACTGAACCATTTTGCTCCCGTAAATTGCGACCTGATTTCATCTCTGGTTGGCAGTTTGAAATGTTCTCGTTTAATAGCTTTGTTTAAATCTCTGGGGGCTAGACATATTCTGAGTTGTCCATTTTTCTTTTCAACAATTACTAAGGAGCTTACCCATTCAGTAGGCTCATCAACTTTCTGTATCACACCCAAGGCTTCCATGCGATTTAACTCTTGTTTCAGTTTTTCTCTCAGTGCAAACGGCACTTTTCTACAGGGGTGTATCACTGAAGAAACTTGCGTGTCTATATATATTTTATGCTCTCTTGGCAAACAACCTAGACCTTCAAACAAGTCTCTGTATTCTGTAAACATTGATTTGCAGTCATCTTCTACTTGTGATGTCACCATAAAAACTTTCTTTAGTAAGCTTAGTTTCTCACAGGAACTTAATCCTAGAATCGGTTGCACATTTTTATCCACAATCAGTAGAGATGTTTTAAACTGTTGTCCCTTATATTTCAGTGTCACTAAGCATGTACCTTTCACAGGAATTTCCTCCCCAGTGTACCCTGTAACTTTCACTTTGGCTGGATGAATTTTAGGTTTTACTCTAAAAGTCTTATAGTATCGAAACGATATTAAATTCACCTGCGCGCCAGTATCAAGCTTAAAGGGAATGACAATCTTGTTCACAGTTAAAGGGACAATCCATTCTTTCTTATCTGCACTGCAAAGTTCAATTCAATCCACAAAGAATTCCTCTGTTTAACAGCATGCACATTGGTTGTTTCCCTTTTCATTTTACAGCATTTGGCAAAGTGATTAAGTCTACCACATTTCATGCAGGTTTTACCATAAGCAGGGCACATTTTAGGATTGTGCGCATTTCCACATCTACTACACATTTCCTTATTAGACTGTGGCTTAGACTGCTTCATTCTTGAGAATGGAGGTTTGCTTGGCTCTGTTTTCTGCACTACATGGACAGCAGCATCAACTTCCTTGTGTAACTTTTTGGCTTGAAATCTAGTTATTTCTGCAGATCTGCACATAGGGGGTAATTCCAAGTTGATCGCAGCAGGACATTTTTTAGCAGTTGGGCAAAACCATGTGCACTGCAGGGGAGGCAGATATAACATGTGCAGAGAGAGTTAGATTTGGGTGGGGTGTGTTCAATCTGCAATCTAAATTGCAGTGTAAAAATAAAGCAGCCAGTATTTACCCTGCACGGAAACAAAATAACCCACCCAAATCTAACTCTCTCTGCACATGTTATATCTGCTTCCCCTGCAGTGCACATGGTTTTGCCCAATTGCTAACAAACTTGCTGCTGCAATCAACTTAGAATTACCCCCATAGTCACTGCCTTTTCTAGTGTTAGGTCTTGTTCTCTCAGCAATTTCTCTCTCTGAGTCCATTATCAGGTATTCCACAGACAATACGATCTCTAATCAGTGAATCCTTTAAATCACCAAACTCACAGGTTTTACTGAGTGATTGCAGCTCTGTAACATACTGATCAAATCCATCTCCAGACTTCTGATCACATGTGAAAAACTTATAACTTTCATATGTCACATTTTTCCTTGGCACAAAGTAATCTTCAAACTTTTGCATTATAGAAGATAGCACCATATTCTGCCCCTCAGCAAACTGAAAACTATTATAAATGTCCAGCACATCCTCTCCTATCACATGGAGGAAAATGGATGCCTTTGTTTTGTCAGACTCTGTATCAGCTCCACATGCAGCAAGATATATATTAAACCTTTGCTTAAATCTTTTCCAGTTTTCAGACAAGTTACCAGACATCAGCATGCCGGTTGGAGGAGCCAGTTTATCCATTGTTACTCATTGTTTGAAGAGAGGAACACATGGCAGGCTTTGCAGACACTGACTATCACAGCCTTACAGACTTCTGCAGGATTCTTTCACACTCTGAGAGCACTAGCAGTCCAAGTTAAACTTCTTCTGACACCATGTTTTGTTCATATGTTTGTAAATCCAGTCATAAGGATACAGAGACATGTGAGTTCACTGCTGTGCTGTTTATTCCATCACCAACTCCAGACACACTGCACACTGGTGGTCATTCCGAGTTGTTTGCTCATTGCCGATTTTCTCTATATTGCGATTAGTCGCTTACTGCGCATGCGCAAGGTTCGCAGAGCGCATGCGCTTAGTTATTTTACACAAAAGTAAGGTATTTTACTCACGGAATAACAAGGATTTTTCATTGTTCTGGTAATCGGAGTGTGATTGACAGGAAGTGGGTGTTTCTGGGCGGAAACTGGCCGTTGTCTGGGCGTGTGCGAATAAACGCTGGCGTTTCTGGGAAAAACGCGGGAGTGTCTGCAGAAACGGGGGAGTGTCTGGGCGAACGCTGGGTGTGTTTGTGACATCAAACCAGGAACGAAACTGACTGAACTGATCGCAATGGCTGAGTAAGTCTGGAGATATTCAGAAACTGCTAAGAATTTTCTATTCGCAATTCTGCTAATCTTTCGTTCGCAATTCTGCTAAGCTAAGATACACTCCCAGAGGGCGGCGGCTTAGCGTGTGCAATGCTGCTAAAAGCAGCTAGCGAGCGAACAACTCGGAATGAGGGCCACTGGACCACCCACTTCCCAGCATCCACCTGGTCCTAGGGACCATCACTGAAGATTCAGGCTTACACAGATTAGTAAGGGAGTGTCTACAAATATTAAGCATTCTAATACACTAACATCACAGTGTGTAACTAGAACATTGTGGTTCCCATAGAAAATTTGTGAAAGGCCCCCCCTGCCCCCCGCTGTTGTTACTATAATGCTCCTTGGGGTAACAGGAGAGAGTGAGACAGACAAAGCAGGTATCAGGGGGAGAGAGATGAGCGAGAAAGAGAGGGTTTCATGGAAAAAGAGGGAATAAGTGAAAGAGATGAGCGAGAGAGAGTGAGGGTGTCAGGGAGGAAGAGATGAAAGAGAGAGTGTTAGGGAAAGAGAGAGAGAGCGTGTCAGGGAGAGAAAGAGAGAGAGAGGGAGAAACTGTCAGGAGGTAGGCATTGTCAGGGAGACAGACAGTGTTAGGGAGAGGGAGAAAGAGATAGTGTCATAGAGAGGGAGAGAGAGACATACATACCGTGTTAGGGACAGAGAAACAGTGCCAGGGAGAGATATTTATACAACATCAGAGAGAGAGGGAGAGACAGTGTCACTGAGAGATAGAAAGATAGAGTTCCAGGGAGAGAGAGAAAGAGTGTTAGGAAGAGATTGGGGAGACAGTGTCAAAGAGATAGAGTGTGGGGAGGGGACAGAGACAGTGTCAGGGAGATAGAGAGAGATAGTGTCAGGGAGAGAGAAAGAGGGACAGAGAGAGAGAGTGAGAGGGAGCCAGCCGGACATACACTACCTGACTACAGTACAGGTATCTTATGGGGGCGGGTACTTCACAGCATTAGGCTCCACCCCCTAAATGCCCATCGTGAGCCGGCCAGGCAGGTAGGGCAAGGGCAGAGCAGGCTGGGTCAGGCTTGGTATCCCTCTCCCGCTACATCCTCCATAGCAGATGGGCAGTTTCCAAGCAAAGCCACTCGGAGGAGGGAGTGGAGCCACTGTGGTTGGGGCAGAGCCACTGTGGGGGAGGAGGTGGCACCATGGAGGAGGACTTTGGGACCACCTGATACCAGAGCCGGACCTGACAAATTTGACACACTAGGTACGATTCTCTCTGGTGGCCCCTGCCAGGAGACAGCTGGTGACAGGGAGATTGTGTGTGACAAGTAGAGGGTGACAGGGAGACAATGAGTGACCAGAGAAGGTGAAAGGGAGATAGTGGGTTACAGGGAGAGGGTGACAGGTAGATAGTGTGTGACATGGAGAGGATGACAGGGAGAGGCAGTGGATGACAGTGAGATAGAGAGTGACAGGGAGATACTGGAGGGAGAGGTGGGGGATGGTGGGTAGCTTCCAGGTGGTCAGTGCGCACATTATGGGGGAAAGGGGGTTTGTTGGGACCAGTCTGCCGGTGTGCACATCACAGGTGGGTTGTTGCACCACATACAATGCTCCAGCACATATACATGCTCCACCACATATACAATGCTCCACCTGTAGCAGAGCCCAATGTATAAAATTATACCAATTTATTTTTAATAGCACATTTAAAAGAAGAGGTTAGTTGGGGACTAGATTGTCTGTCATTGTGTGTAGTCGTATGGGGATGGGAGGGAGGAGGGGCGCCACCGGAGCTCAGTGTGTGTAGTGTGGGGATAGCAGGGACTGGGGCTGCCTAGGGATGGTCATCGAACCCCGATGATTCAAAACCATCGATGGTTTATGGCCGATGTAGAATACTTTTGCCATCGATGGTGGAGAACCAGATGGTTTCCCTCCATCGATGGAAAGGTATAACCAAATCCTTTTTTTTTATGTGGTGCTGGGACACGGAGCATAGCTCCACCACCTGACACCCGCTAAGCCCCGCCCCTGGTTTTTCATTGGTCCGCGGACCAGCCTGCACCTATCAGTAGTGGCCATTGAGTGGTGCAAACCATCGATGGTTCACCATAGATGGTTTGTGTACCATCGATGGTTATATTCGATGGTATCATCGGTGGCAACCATTGATGGACACCCCACGATGGCCATCCATAGAGCTGCCACCTGAGCTCAGTGTGGGCATGGGAGGGACGGTGGTGGGGGGGGCGCACCTCCGGAGCTCAGTGTGGGGATAGGAGGGAAGGAGGGTGGGGATTGTCACCGGTGCTCTTGCAAGCTGGGCTGGCTGCACTACCCGTTGAAGAGCTTACCTTACATCTGCAGTCTGCCCGGCGGTAAATAGAGGCAGCGTGGAGCACTGCCTGCCCACAACTCACAGTGACAAAAAAAAAAAAGCTGAACAGTGCTATGGGGCTCCCTGAGCGGCCGGGTCCCATAGGAAGCATACTCCTTGCACACACTGCGCGGACCTGTCCAGATGCCCTAGGCAATTGCCTATTCTGCCTATGGGCTAGGGCCGGCTCTGCCGAGACACATGAGGAAGCGGGAGGAGCTGCTGCTGCACATTAGCTGTAAAGTGCGGCAGCCTGCAGCAGTATTTCTCCTGACCATCTGCCACTACTCTGCTATTGTAGATAGTCGCCTCTCTCATCTTTGCGGGGGCAAGCTGCCACCTTGCCCCCCCCCCATTCCGACACCCCTGCCTCGTATGTGAGAGACCTGTAGCAAGGGCCAGTGTACTCGTGCGGTCACTGGCCCTGCTACTAGCCTGCACCTCCCTCCTTACCTGGGATGGCTCGGCGCCATCCCATGGGGCTGGAGGTCGCACTGGCTCCGGGCAGCGCTGGGGACCGGACCTGGTCCGGTCTCCACCTGCCCAGCTGAATGCAGAGTTCGGCAGCAGGCGTGGGGGCGGCGGTGCATATCCACCGCCGCTCCACGCGGGTGATGGCGGCGGGCCTGCATCCTCCGGGACGCAGAGCCCGCCAATTGCCACGCGGCATATTGAATTTGGCGCCAGCCGTGAGCCAATCACGGCTCGCGAACTGGTGGCCAATCAGGAGTGGCGGCGGCGAGCCAATCCCGGCTCGCCACGTCATAGCCCCGCCCCCTGGCACTGGTTTGTATTAGCCAGCGCCGGGCGCGAGGGCTCGGTTTTGTCGGCCGGGAGGGAGCAGAGAAGAGCTCCCGAAGACGGAACCAAGAAGACGGCGCCGGAAGTCCTGGAGGGCGGCGGCACGTGCGAAAGAGCTGCTACACGCCGCCACCCGCCGGGTGAAGACGTCGGAAGCCCTGGGCCAGCGCTGTGCAACGCAAAAGAGCTTGCACAGGCCACCGCTGCACAGGTGAAGTCTCCAGGAAGCCCGGAGGTGGTGGGAGCCATCCCGCCTCCGGCGAAGACGGGTAAGTGCAGGTGGTGCCACCCTTCCCCCTAGACCACCAGGGATTTAGGCACTAGGCCCGTGGGGCATGGCAGGCACTAGGCCTGAGGTGCATTAGGCGGGCGCTAGGCCCGGGGGACCAAAGGGGGCATTAGGCCCACCAGGCCTGAGGGGCATTAGGCGGGCACTAGGCCCGTGGGGGGGGGTAGTTCTAGGTAGTAGCCCCTCTTTCCCCCTAAACCACCAGGGATTCGGGCACTAGGCCCGTGGGGCAAATAAAACAGGCACTAGGCCTGAGCAGCAAAGGGCGTTAGGCCCCCATTTTCCCCCTCACAGTTAGGCAGGCCCACGGCCTGAGTACCAAAGGGCGTTAGGCCCCCATTATCCCCCCACAGTTAGGCAGACATAGGCAAGGGGCATCCAGGGCAAGGAGCCCAACGCTATGGTGTGTACAGTAAGTCGGCGCTAGGCCGCAGGTTGCTGAAGTCGGCATTACGCCGCAGGTTGCTGAAGTCGGCGCTACGCCGCAGGTTGCTGAAGTTGGCGTTACGCCGTAGGTTGCTGAAGTCGGCGATACGCCGCAGGTTGCTGAAGTCGGCGATACGCCGCAGGTTGCTGAAGTCGGCAATACGCCGCAGGTTGCTGAAGTCGGCGTTACGCCGCAGGTTGCTGAAGTCGGCGTTACGCCGCAGGTTGCTGAAGTCGGCGATACGCCGCAGGTTGCTGAATTCGGCATTACGCCGCAGGCTGCTGAAGTCGGCGTTACGCCGCAGGTTGATGAAGTCGGCGTTACCCCGCAGGTTGCTGAAGTCGGCGCTACGCCGCAGGTTGCTGAAGTCGGCGCTATGCCGCAGGTTTCTTAAGGCGGGCGCTAGGCTGCGGTTCGCATAAGTTGGCGCTACGCCGCATGTGTGATGAGTTCTCAGTCTTCCCCACAGCCAGGCCCCAATGAAAGGTAGGCTGTCGGAAGTACGCGTTGGTGAGTACCACAAGGTTGAAACAGTATCACGGTGTCGTGCTATAACCTCTGTATAAGTGTCTCTCCGTCATAAAGCGTAAGCAGCGCCACGTCCTGTGGGCTGTGTTGTGTGTTCTGTTACAGGAGCAAAGAAGAAGGGCCAGTCGTCTGGCGGAAGCCGAGTATATAGCTGGTGAGCATAAAGGTGTTTCGTGTGTGTTCGTGGTGTATGTTGCCCCTCCCCCACCTCCCCTTTGGGCGTTTTCGTTCAGGGTCACCCCTGGTGCTCCGCACCACTACGGGGACACCCAGTCTGAGGCCACAAGTGCCAATGATGACCCTTCACTGAGCCCAGTGTAGGCCACCCCTGCGTAGTGTCCCCCCCCCCATTCTTTTCAGCTGACCCAGGAAGTTCTTCTCCGTGTCTGGACGTGTGCCAGTATCGTCTAAGCTACCTCGACGGACTGAAGGTGGAGGACGGGAGGCGTGAGGTACGTAGGCCTGGTAAGTGAGCGCGCCGAATTCTGTTCCCCAGGGCCCCACCCCCGTGCCTCTTACAGACCCTCCCCTTACTGTATCGCAGGTCTGTCTGCAAATGTGACTGTCAGTGGTCCCAAGACTACTGAATGATGTCTCCCACCTTAAAGTGGGAAGTGAGGAGCAGAGAGGGGAAGGATTGATCAGCCCGGGGCTGATCTGTGTCACTCATCTGATTGAGTGGCTGGTACCAGGTGAGGGACCAAACTCCATGGAGCGATCCAATCATGCCAAGGGAGGGGAGGGGACCGCTCCTCCTCTCCTCCAGACAGACCACCTTCTCACAGTGACAGCTTAGTATAATGAGTCAATCTGACTCATTATAGTACCTTGCCGTCCTGTATGATGCCTCCGGCCGTGGGTCCCTTCCATGCGGCGGGCACTGGTGCATCGCATCAGCTGCACCGCCACTGGTTCCACCCCTGCATATAAGTATTTAAATATCTAGACACAACATTGCTTGCTATCTCACCTGGTTTATCTTGTACAGTGCACTGACTTGTGCAAAACTCCTCTTTGTTTCTGCATTTGTCTTAATATAACCCCAAAATATATAGTTTTGTGTTAAAATAAATAACATCAATATATATATACAAAATTGCATGCAATATGCTAAATACTTTAAAGATGAACAGTGGAGAACCATGTTTCTGTATTATAGAAATGTACATAAAAATGTAAAACTGTTAATGGTCACGTAAACCACTTGCCTGGCATAAACGTATGGCAGTGCCGTAACTAGACATTTTAGCGCTGTGTGCAAGATAGGGCATCGGCGCCCCCCCTCCCTATGTAAAAAAAGGGACAGTGCGCGCCGTAGGCGCGCGCAAAAAATATAGGGGCGTGGCTTTGTGGGGAAGGGGTGTGGCAACAAAATAATACCAATTCACATTACATATTATAGTAGTCTCCATTATTCAAATTACGCCGCACAGTATCGCCACTACACCAGGTACAGCCCCTCTTACACATTACGGCAGACAGATTCCCCTTTTTACACATTACGGCAGACAGCGTCCCCCTTTTTACACATTAAGGCAGACAGCGTCCCCTTTTTAAACATTACGGCAGACAGCGTCTGTCATCCCCCCAGTCCCTATACACACCACTGGCGTCTCTATAATGGGTGCAGTGTGTGCGGTGCTCACGGGCCCCTAAGTCCAGAGGGGGCCCCCACCGCACACGCTGCACCCATTTTCGGAATACTCACCCCTCCGTAGTCCCGCGGCGACGTCCACGTGTTAAAACTCCATGAAAATGACCCAGCGGCCATTTTCACGGAGTTCTGCGCATGCGCAGTAGAGAAATCTCAGGGAAAATAGCCGTCGCGCCATTTTCCCAGGGATCTGCGCATGCTCAGTAGAGTCTGAGCGCTCTAGTGATCAGACTCTTCCCGCTGCCGGCAGAGAGGAGGGGGCCCGAATGGAGGAGGCTGCACCCGGGCCTCCTCCTCTCTTAAAACGCCCCTGATACACACGCACACACTCTGTCCCCTGTAGTCACCACACACACTTTACCTCCATGGTGAATGACTGCAGGAGTAACTAGTCAGAATGTGAGAGAGCACTGAGCAGGTAGGGCTGCACACAATTTGCCAAGGCTAAGTCGGGGGCGTGGCCTAATCGCGGACCCCCGTGGCCACGCCCCCTTTAAAAATCCCCGAACCATAGAGCACGCACCTCCAGCTGCTGACCTGGCCGGGAGAGCAGGAGATCTGGGAATGCAGGCAAGGCCAGCAGCACATCAGTTCACCTGCCCCTCTCAAGCTGAGCTGGCGTGGGGGCGTGACCAACAAGTATTGCTGGGCGGGGTCTCCGCCTTGCTTTCTCGGGGTCTGCAGGCTTCAAAGTCCCCCTCCCTTCTCCTCCTCCCCTCGCTCCGGTGACCGCGCACATCACAGGGCACAGGCGGCTTGTAATGAGTCAGTCTGACTCATTACAATGCTGCACACTTTGTGCCCCTTGAACGGGTATGCGGGCAGTGGGATCGCAGGGGAAATATGCGCTCTAACTAGGTGTGCGCTGTGGGCAACGCCCCTTCTGCACACACCTAGTTACGGCACTGACGTATGGGATATGACTGCAGCCGGGAGTGCATTACCTGTCCAGGTTGTATACCATACATCTGTGCTGCCCCGCTGGGAGTAATATTGCAGTGTGTAACCACCAACAGCACCCCCCAAAATTGCGCCCCAGTATGCTGTGCAAGAGGCACACTGGAATGTATGCACCAGAACTAAAAATGTTAGGAGGGGAACATCGTTCCCGAGGACTGATGATCAATCCCCTCTAACCCACACTCCGCTGCACTCTGCAATAATGTGAGGGGGTCGGGCTATGACAGGGAAGTAGAGTAATAGGGTGTTCATCTTTTGGCACTGGGGGTGGGTAAGGGGGTGTGCATGCTGTCCTACAGAAAGTTTTCTGGCTTGGGGAGGAATACATTTAAAATAAATAATTACATATATAGTGACACATGGGGAGGGGGCAATAAGAGTGGGGACCAATAGACACTGGGGTTGAGGGTGGGGGATCTGCAACAGGGATCTATTACCACTAGGGGGATGGGGTTGTTAATGCTGGGGATCATTTGCCACTGGGAGGGGGGGTTGATGGGGGTGGGGGGCAGTAATTTTACAATGGGGGCCTGTGGATACAAGGGGAATGGGAGGTATATTTTTTCAAATAAAATATTTATATTATTAATGTAACCCTCGCTATAAGGATGGATATCTACCTATGGAGAGAACCAGGACGACTAACTGATCATTATTGCCAGTGCCTCCACCCAAGTTAATGAAGTGAATTGATAAGGTGTTGGAGTGGGCTAGCTTGGGAGAACCCACGTTATATATATGTGTCTAAGAATAATTATACCGAAGGGACAGAAATCCCTTATTTGACGTACCTTTGTTTATGTTGCAGGATTTACCGGGTCTCCAACTTTCCACGGATCACAATAAAGGTAAGTAATAACAATGTATTTTTCTATTTATATTTCACTGGGTTACCATAAACAATACCATAAGATAATAGTTAATTAATATTAATACTGTCACTCTATCCCTTATCTTATATACCCCCTAATAATAACCTATACATAACCAAGTGCATGCAGATACAAAAATATATGTACCTTGGTACCATAGTAAAATTATTGAGCTCATAAGTCATTACCGTAAACACCCGGGTATTGTATTACACTTGGGTACACTGCAAAATTACTATAGTTCAATGGTTGCAACCGTTCCGGTATCACCAATAATGGCTCATCTCTCTGCAAATTACGGGAGCGTCTGCGGGTACTGAGTGACCTCTATTCTCACTCAGGTGGAGAACATGGGGGATGATATTCCTGGCAAACTCTCAAATCCAGATCGGATCAGGGGCCATAATCCTGATGACTGTACTCGCTAATCCGTAAAACATTTATTACGAGTAGTAGTCCCCAAAACAACAGGAGAACGAAGACTAGTAGGTTCCTAAGGAGAACTATTCACTTTGGTCACTGCTATTACTTGTCTCTGTGTCGGAACTCAACTTATGACTTATTATTTATACTTGGCCCTAGTGTCTCATAATAGTATAGATGGCAGGACCCTAATTCTTCCCAGCTACTGAATCACTTTAGTCCTCTTCCTTAGAGTTCAAGGAGGCTATAACAGCAGCTGGATCTACATGGATAAACCAGCGTATAGCTATCCCAAGGACAGCGCAGCATACTCCTATGAATATTCCTTAGAACAGTCTTTGTGGGCGTCACAAATAAACACTAGACCTGCGGATACATACAGGTTTTGTTGGTTGCTAGGACTGTGCCGGCGATTGGGGCAGACAAGAGCTCTTACAGGTACGGGTCCTACTGAGCAGGTCTGTCGTGATGCTCCCCTTCCATTTCTAACTCCCTGTCTGCTGCGCTTCTACAACATAACCGGATAGACCGGAGGGGCCAAGTATCCATAGACGTTACATAATTCTCTCTGATTACCCGTCTAACTTGGAAATAGGGATGAGCAGTGTAAATCAAGCTTCATCAGCCTGGATACTTTCTTTGATACAGGACTGTGGGCAGCTAGAGATTTAGCGGTCTATTCATGAAGCAGTAAAAAGTGTGAAGTGAGCCAGTGGAGAAGTTGCCCAATGGCAACAAATCAACATTGAAGTAACATTTATAATTTGCATACTATACAATTGTACGGAGCAGCTGATTGGTTGCCATGGGCAACTTCTCCACAGGATCACTTCTCCACACTTTTCACTGCTTCATGAATAGACCCCTTTGTGAGCAGGGCGGCTATTAGTGTCATCAGTATAGGGATGAGCAGGGCAAATCATACTTCATCAGCCTGGATACTTTCTTTGATACAGGACTATGGGCAGCTTAGGGTTTAGTGAGCAGGGCGGCTATTAGTGTCATCAGTCCCGCCCTCATCAGCACAGCGCCACCGCCCCGCACCTGTGTCTCCTGCTGCGGTACCTTTCGCTGACTCTTCACAGCTGGCACTCCTACCACAAAGGGACTCCGGACACAGTCACCTCTCGCTATGCTGTGATACTCCTGCCCCTTCTGTCAGCGCTGCTCCGTCCAGCCGCCTGATCTGTCTCCATCCCTTCTCTCAGCGGTAAGCCTCCACTCTGGTCCCGCCTGTCAGCGCTGCTCCGTCCCTACTCTCCGCTCTCTCCGCTCCTGCTCCCCTAACTCCTGCACCACCAACCTCCTCTTCTCCCACGCGCCCCTGCCCGCTCGCAGTCCCCCAGTCTCCTTATCACCGGTCCTCACGCTCCGCTCCCCCATGAGCAGGGCTTAGCCAGCCACCTCCCGCGGGCACAATCCGGGCAATTACAATACACGCAATGACATAGTACTGCAATCACTTAAATTATATATTTAAATGAACTAATAATACCAATGAATACCCAGAGTACTAGTACTAGCATCCTAATTAAAACCCATAGAGCCTCTTACATTAATAAACATCATTAAAACATTTTTTAAAGTGAACATTTCTGAGCAGTTTTGTGTAAAAAAAAAATCTTAATGGTTAATTACATAACATAGGGTCGTATTTACCAATTATTTGGTTTTAGAACCAATAATTATAATTTGTTATTGCCACTATTCACAGCAATTATGGATTGGCCAAATGTATTGCAACCTGAGAGAAGCCTGTCCCTGCAATGTGTAAGAAATTAAATAATCGCTAATGTGATTATTTCACATTGGGACCCCGCAGGACTACTGAGAATTCAAAATCTGCAGACTGAGAATGTGTATCGCCTATTGCCGGGTAATGAATCCTACAGAAAAGGGGGTCATCGTAGGCTGCTTCATGTCATGTTTCCAAGGTGATGCTGGGCTGGTATACAGAAAATGTGGTAACCCGGATGGACTGGCCAGCTTAGAGTCCAGATCTTAACATCAAAGAGATCCTCAGGGATGAATTGGAGTGATGAGTGCATTCTAGATCGACTCCATCCTTCTTCATTGTCGTAGTTGGTCACTGTGCTTAAGGTGGAATGGCAAAATATTCCACCTGCTGTTGTCCAGGAACTTGTGAACAGTTTGCCAAGAAGGCAGTCTGCTGTTTTCAAAAAAGGAGACGCAGCCTAAGGAGGAGGAAGCCGAGAAGCTATGAACGGGGCGCGTTATTTTTCTTGAACATCTTCTTCCATGCCAACTCCAACCTGGGTATGCATCCGTCCTAGCTATTTGCTAATTGTCTTTTCAAGTTTTTATGACTGTTATAAATAAAGAGGTCTTTATACAAACCCGCTCCAAACTGCCTTTCTTATTTGGAGGCATCTGCTAAAGAGGAAGGAGAAAAGGGAAGGAAAACCTTGGTTTTATGAAGTTAAAGACCCACCTGATATGCACACCATACAAGTTTGTGAGAGTTATGCAGAGAGGAGCTTACCTGAAATTTATTTCCACTGGTGAAGGTGACAGCTGATCACTGGTTTTAATATTGAAAGGCCGTAAAATACTTTCTCTGTGAGTGCTTTGGTGAGGGGGCATCCCCATCATATGAATCACCAGTACATTTGTTACCCCAAATTGTATAATTATCTAAAACGGTATCACACAAGGAATTTGTTCTATGTTTTTCTTTTCACATGTGTCATCCTCCATTTATGAGAAAAGATTAATCTGGGGAGACTTTTAATTTGTTATAATTTTTATGTATTATGGGGATAATTCAGGTTGGATTGCAAATTGTGATCCAACCGGAATTATTACGATTGCCCCACGGGCGCATGGGCATCATACTGTAATTAGTTAGTCTGACTCATTATTAGTACTGCTGTTAATGCCACCATGGCCCCATTATTGTGGTGGGCTCCGGTGCCCTGCATCGGCTGCACCACATCTAGTTTCGTCACAGGTGCTGCTGCTTCGTTTAAATTGCCACGTGCTCGCTCCCCCTTTCCTGGATCTGCCAGTGAGTGTTTGCGTGTAGGTCAGTATATGGATAGCTAATTGGGACATTTTCATAGAGCAAACTGCTTGTATACTGCTTGTATTTAATACATTTCATATTTAGTTTGTATATACGACACATTCCTAATGTATGAAAACTAAGTAAATAAATTATACGGCATGAACGAATCAGAGGAGGAGGGTCCCAAAGCAGTATCTTGCCTAGGCCCAGTGGGATCTTAATCCAGTCCTGCTCAATAGTAAAAAAAAAGACAGTTAATAGGTTGACCACAAATGGTCTACATTTAAAAGGTCGACACGGTCAACTTGGAAACAGACGACCGTAGAAAATATTGACAGGGTCAAAGGGTCAACACAAAAATGGTCCACACAAGGGTTCATTTTGTATGTTTCACCATATCTGAGCCAAAGTAGTAGAAACATGTACCCCAACAGTGCGCTTTGCTCGCCACGCATCAGGCACAGGTTACTATTACCAGCCGAACTCCGTGTAGATGGTAAGTAATGAAAAAGTAAAAAAAAAAAAAAATCTACATACGTGTGTCGTCCCTATGCTGTCATTTCCTGTTTGCATTTATTTGTGATCAATTATATCTTAGATTATCATACTCGGTCCTCAGGACATCAAGCAGTTCATGTTTTCCATATCTCATCACAGAATCACAAGGACCGAGTTTGAGAAACACTGAATTATAGCATAGGTTCTCATACTCGGTTCTTAGGACCCCAAACAGTTCATGTTTTCCATGTCTCTTCGCAGAATCACAAGTGAAATAATTATCTACACCTGTGGATCTTTTACAATGTGTCAGTGAGTAATGAATACACCTGTGCACCTGCTAGATGACCTGGAAAACATGAATTGTTTTGGGAACCACAAAATGATATCATGAAATGGGTTTTGACCATTCCACTACATTGCTACGCAGTTAGTGTTTAAAGTTCCATATCGGACTTTACCCTAATCCTGACTACATCTCTTTGGGATGTAGGTGAAGGGGACATTTACAGGTCATCCTCCATGCATGCCCCTTTAATGGTTTTATTGTTATCTGGCAGCCTAGATTCTTTTTGAAAAAGAAAACAACTTTAACAAAAGCTGCTTACACTATTCTCAAGAGAAGCAGAAACAGTTTTACACAAAGATGTCAATAAATATAGATCCTAACCACTGCTAGACAAACAATTCTTCCAGGATGGATTATTAAGAAAAATGGCTTAAAGTTTAAAAAAGATAGCTCTGTAAAAGTGTTTTTATTGACCAATTTAGGATATTAAATGTATTAAATAAGTAAGGACTCCTAGAAAAATAGTGAAGCAGCGAGACTGACAGGAATATAGTTTTACACAGGGGTGCAAGTATGCGGGTACGCTCGAGTACTGAGTACCCTTAAGAATTTGACAGTGGGTACGCAGTACCACCTGCCACACACATTTCCATTACCACAATTATAGTGCGCCACAAAGCAACAAGACCATGGTGCTTGGCAGCATGGTGGCTCCTCCTACTTTGTCAGGGTTACTGGGAGTGCGACAGTGGCTTTTTTTCCTGTTATAATGGGGGCATTACTATATATTGTTATTAAATTGGGGACATTACTATATATTTCTATTATACTGGAGGTAGAACTATGTATTTCTATTATACTGGTGGCATTACTATATATTTTTAGCCTTGCCTCCAGATTCCCCTCCAAAAAAGGGGCTGTCGTGTGGCCAAGCCACTAGTGTAATGTAGCCACTCCCACTAGCACCATGTGGCCACGTCCCCTCACAACACATGGTCATGCCCATTTTTCATCACTCAATACCATTTAGAAAATATTTCTACTTGCACCACTGGTTTTACAGCACATGGAACCCAAAATTGCAAATAATTCCTATGAGATTTAATGCAAAAAGGCTGCTTCCGGTAAAACATATTGTTGGTGACTTCCGTTAACCTTGAGGATCAGTATTAAAACATTCTTCAGCTGACTTGCTTCTGTACAAATGTAATAGGTCAAAGCCTGGAGATAACAGACACAGAAGTAAATAGATCAAGACAGAAAACAATAAGTAGGAGAACAGGCAATTTAGATAGGATGTTGGAGGTGATACAAGCTTGATGGCATGTTATTTTAACACCTTGTACATACTCAACAGAGGAATCAATCATTTCTAAAAAAAAAAAAAAAAAATCACTTTCTATTCTTTCAGTTTTGTTGCTACATCAGTGTTATGCCATATATATAGGCTTACCATACCATCATTGCTGCTTTAAAAATATGTCAGAGATCGGCCATCCCGCACCTCTGGCAAACTCGGACCCTATTACCTATTCCTCATAATGTAAATTATCTGGGTATTCTCTTATTAGGAGGGACAGGGCAAGCAAAAGAGGAGGAGGTGTATGCCTTTATGTTAAACCATCTCTTCAACCATACTTAAAGGAGGTTATTTATGAGGGAACTGGCGATAATGTGGAGTCACTATGGGTTGAATTCTCAAGTGGGGGTATTGATGCAAAAAAATTAGTTATAGGCACTTGCTACAAACAGCCAGATATTAGCATACATGAGGAAGAACAACTCTTGCAGCAAGTCGAAACGGCTGCGGGATTGGGGGACATCCTAGTTATTGGGGATTTTAACTATCCTGATATTAATTGGAGTAACGATTCATGTGTTAAAGCTAGGGGCAACAGGTTCTTAAATATGTTAAAGGATCACTACTTGTCTCAATTAGTCAAGGACCCAACTAAGGGTAAAACTACTCTAGATCTAGTAAATACTAGTAATGTGGACATCACTAAGGCTAACTTCAGTATGCTGAGATATGTATTAAACGACATTGAGTGGGAAATTTTGTTTCATGGTAAGAACACTTCAGAAATGTGGGATGCTTTAAAAGGGTTGCTAGATAGCAATATTCTCAAATTTATTCCCATGTGCAGTAAGCGCAGGAGTACCAAACTCAAACCGATGTGGATTAACAGGAAGGTCAAGGCCAAAATCGATAAAAAGAAGCGTGCTTTCAAAGCATTTAACTCTAATGGAAAAGAGGATTCATTCCAGTACTACAAGGAATGCAATAAAAGATGCAAAAATGCAATAAGAGCAGCTAAAATTGAAAACGAAAAGCAAATTGCTATGGAGAGTAAAACCAATCCTACATTTATTTTTAAATACATAAGCAGTAAAAGGTTAAAAAAGGACAAGATAGGTCCAATAAAAGATGAATTTGGAGTATTGTTAAATGATGACGAATCAAAAGCAGAAATACTGAACACATATTTTTTCATCAGTGTTCACCAGTGAAGAACTGACGATGGGAGTAGTACATAGCGATAGTAACAGTAAGGATTCGTGCTTAGATACTTGTTTAAGTGAAGAAGTAGTCACAGAGAGATTACGCAAAATAAAGATTAATAAATCACCTGGCCCCGACAGACTTCATCCGAGGGTTCTTATGGAGCTTAGGTCACAACTAGCAAGACCCCTATACTTGATTTTCAATAGTTTAATTAGATCTGGCCTGGTACTGTAGGATTGGCGTATAGCAGAGGTAGTGCTATTATTTAAAAAGGGATCCAAAAATCATCCGGGTAACTACAGACTGGTTAGTTTGACATCTATTGTGGGGAAAATATTGGAAGGAATTCTAAGGGATAGCATACAGGAGTATCTGCAGAACAATAAGATTATTAGCAAGAACCAGCATGGGTTTGTGAGGGACAGATCATGTCAAACTAACTTAGTTAACTTCTACGAGGAAGTGAGTGACAATTTTGACCAAGGAAAAGCAGTGGATTTGGTCTACTTAGATTTTGCAAAAGCCTTCAATACAGTGCCTCACAGGAGACTAATCATCAAATTAAAAGAGCTTGGCCTAGGAAAAACTGTTTGTACATGGATGAGTAACTGGCTGGACAACAGGGTACAGCAAGTAGTGGTCAACGGGAAGTCCTCAAGCTGGACACCAGTAGTCAGCGGAATACTACTGGGTTCCATACTCGGGCCACTACTGTTCAACATATTTATCAATGACCTAGAAATAGGCCTGGAAAGCACAGTGTCAATCTTTGCAGATGATACTAAACTGTGTAGGGTAATTAATTCAGAAATAGATGTGGAGTCTCTGAGAATGACTTATCTAAACTAGAAATCTGGGCATCTAAATGGAGAATGAGGTTTAATATAGAAAAATGCAAGGTTATGCATTTTGGGACTAAAAATAAACTTGCATCCTACATATTAAATGGGGAAAGTCTAGGGGTAACAGTTTTGGAAAAAGATTTGGGGGTACTCATTTATAATAAGCTTAATAACCGTATACAATGTCAAAGTGCAGTAAAGAAGGCAAGTAAGGTGCTAGCGTGCATAAAATGGGGAATTGAGACAAGGGACGAGGATGTAATCCTGCCGCTGTACAAATCATTGGTACGTCCGCACCTGGAATATTGTGTTCAGTTTTGGGCACCACTGTATAAAAAAGATATCAGTGAACTCGAAAAGGTTCAAAGGTGAGCTACTAAATTGATTAAAGGGCTAGAGGGACTGGATTATGAGGAAAGGCTTACTAGGTTGAATATGTATACACTGGAAAAGAGGCGTCTAAGAGGAGACACTAATAATGTCTTCAAATATGTAAAGGAGCACTACAAAGAGTTATCAGAGGAATTATTTATTAAAAGAACAATCTTTAGGACACGTGGTCTACTCGCTGAGGCTGGAGGAGAGATAAAGGAGATTTATGGTAAGAACTTACCTTTGTTAAATATCTTTCTGCGAGGTACACTGGATTCCACAGGGAATAACATCGGGGTGTAGAGTAGGATCTTGATCCGAGGCACCAACAGGCTAAAAGCTTTGACTGTTCCCAAGATGCTCAGCGCCGCCTCCTCTATAACCCCGCCTCAGTGCACAGGAGCTCAGTTTTATTAACCAGTCCAATGCAGTAGCAGGTAAAAGAGACGACAACAGTTAGTAGCCACAGACACCACAATCTCACAACAGGAGAAGGTATCAGCGGCTAATGCCATACCAACCCAAAGAAGCTAAGTGCGTTAGGGTGGGCGCCCTGTGGAATCCAGTGTACCTCACAGAAAGAGATTTAACAAAGGTAAGTTCTTACCATAAATCTCCTTTTCTGCAGCGGTGTACACTGGTGTTCCACAGGGAATAACATCGGGGATGTCCTAAAGCAGTTCCTTATGGGAGGGGACGCACTGTAGCGGGCACAAGGCGGAAGTATCGAAGGCATAGAACCTTATGAACATGTTCATTGAGGACCACGTAGCCGCCTTGCACAATTGTTCAAGGGTCGCACCACGGTGGGCCGCCCAAGAAGGTCCAACAGACTGAGTAGAATGGGCTTTGATGGTAGCAGGAGCTGGAAGCCCAGCCTGTACATAAGCATGTGCAATCACCATTCTAATCCATCTGGCCAAGGTCTGCTTGTAAGCAGGTCAGCCACATTTGTGAAAACCAAACAGTACAAAGAGAGAATCAGACTTCCTAATGGGGGCTGTCCTCTTCACATAGATACGAGAGCCCGTACCACATCCAAAGACCGCTCATTGGTGGATAAATCCGGAGAGACAAAGGCCGGAACCACAAGCTCCTGTTAAAGGTGGAAAGAAGACACCACCTTAGGTAGATAACCAGGGCACGTCCGAAGAACCGCCCGGTCACTGTGAAAAATCAGATAGGGGGACCTACAAGACAAGGCACCCAAATCTGATACCGTCTAGCAGAGGCAATAGCCAGCAGAAACAAGACCTTGAGGGAAGCCACTTAAGGTCCGCAGATTCAAGAAGTTCAAACAGAGACTCTTGCAAAGCCTCCAGAACCACCGACAAATCTCAAGGAGCCACAGGTGGGACATAGGGAGGTTGAATCCATAAAACACCCTGAGTGAATGTATGAACATCAGGCAGAGTCGCAATTTTTCTCTGAAACCATACCGACAAGGCAGAAATATAGACCTTGAGGGAGGCCATGCGAAGGCCCAAGTCCAGGCCCTGTTGTAGGAAGGCCAAAAGTTTAGCCGTACTAAACTTGTAAACGTCATGATTGTTAGATGCGCACCAAGCAAAGTAAGAATTCCAGACCCTATGGTAAATCCGAGCAGGAGCCGGCTTACGGGCCTTCAACATGGTTTGAATGACTGCCTCAGAAAATCCTTTGGCCCTCAGTACGGAAGCTTCAAGAGCCACGCCGTCAAAGCCAGTTGGGCCAAATCCTGGTAAACACAAGGGCCCTGAATGAGGAGGTCTGGTCATTGCGGAAGCAGAAGAGGACGCTGTAGCAAGATACCCTGTAGGTCTGTGAACCAATGCCGTCTGGGCAACGCTGGAGCTATTAGAAGGAGGATTCCTCCTTCTTACTTGAACTTCCTCACTACTCTGGGCAGGAGTGACATCGGAGGCACCGGGTGGTCTTCAGGTTGCCGGCGGCTGGGCTCCCGGCGACAACCATACTGGCGCCGGAATCTTGACCGCCGGCATACTGACATCTTTTCTCCCTCTTGGGGGTCCACGACCCCCCTGGAGGTAGAATAGATAGCGTGGCACGCTAAGCGCACCACTGTGGCCGCAGCGTGGAGAGCGCAGCGAGCCCGCAAGGGTCTCATTTGCACTCGCCCAGCTGTTGGTATACCGGCGGTTGGGATTCTGGCGCCGTTATGCTGGTCGCCGGGACCCCGACCGCCGGCAAACCATACTACACCCGGAGGCAACACATAGGGCAGCCGAAAGTTCCATGGAATTATCAGTGCATCCACAAACGCCACTTGAGGATCTCTTGTTCTTGCTCCGAAGACCGGAACCTTGTGATTGTGTCGAGACGCCATCAGGTCTACATCTGGTAGGCCCCACTTGTCCACGAGGAGTTGAAATACTTCTGGATGAAGGCTCCACTCTCCGGCGTGTACGTTCTGACGACTGAGGAAGGCCGCTTCCCAGTTGAGGACCCCCGGAAATTTACACTGCCGATATGGCTGGCAGATGGCATTCCGCCCATTGAAGAATCTTTGACACTTCCATCATTGTGATGCGGCTTCGAGTTGCACCTTGATGATTTATGTACGCCACCGTGGTGGCGTTGTCTGACAGTACTGAAACAGGCCTGTTCAGTACCAGATGCTGGGCCAGTTTCAGAGTATTGAACACTGCCCGCAATTCCAGAATGTTTATCGGGAGGAGAGACTCCTCCCTGGTCCACCGACCCTGAAGAGAGTGTTGCTCCAACACCGCACCCCAACCCCTCAGACTGGCATCCATCTTCAGAAGGACCCAGTTGGAGATCCAGAAGGGACGACTCCTGCTCAATCGTTGGTCCTGCAGCCACCAGGTCAGTGACAGACGGACCTCCGGAGACAAGGAGATCATTTGAGACCTGATCCGGTGAGGAAGGCCATCCCACTTGGCAAGAATTACTTTCTGCAGAGGGCGGAAATTAAATTGAGCGTACTCCACCCTGTCGAAAGCCGACACCATGAGGCCTAGTACGTGCATCGCCGAGTGTATCTACACATGCGGATGAGAGAGGAAGCAACGTATCTTGTCCTGAAGCTTCAGGACTTTCTCCTGTGACAAAAACAACCTCTGGTTGTGTCTGTCCAACAACTCTCCCAGATGCACCATGCTCTGGGCAGGGACCAGGGATGATTTCTTCCAGTTAATGAGCCACCCGTGGGCTTGTAGAAACTGAACCGTCAGATCCAAATGATGGAGGAGAACTTCTGGGGAATTGGCCAGGATCAGCAGGTTGTCCAATGGAGATTGCCAATAGCAATCCGCAGGTATTGCTGATGTGACATGGCAATAGGGATATGCAGGTATGGTTCCAAAGCCAGGACAATAGAGCGAAAGGTCTCCATACGAAACTTGGAGACCCTCACAAACTTGTTCAAAGATTTGAGGTTGAGAATGGGCCGGGAGGAACCATTCGGTTTGGGGACTAGGAACAGCATTGAAAAGTACCCCCTGCCCCTCTGAGCCAGAAGCACCGGCACTACCACTTCGGTGTCCAGGAGGGATTGTACCACTATATGGAGAGTTGTTGCCTTCACCTGATCCAAAGGGAAGTTCGTCAGGCAACAGCGAGGGGAACGTGTCTTGAAGGAGATAGCGTATTCATGAGTGACGACTTCCCATACCCAAGCGTCTGAAGTGGTCCTCAAACATACCTGGGTGAACTGTAGGAGTCGACCTCCCACCCTGGGATCCCCCAGGGGGAGGCCCGCCCCATCATGCCGCAGGCTTGTCAGATTTGGAAGCAGGCTGACGGGCATCCCAGGCACGTTTAGGCTTGGGCTTGGTGGTTTTGGAAGTGCAAGACTGTTTCGGGTACGCCTGACCATTTGCTTTACCTGGAGGGCGAAAGGAATGAAAGGAAGTATTCTTAGCCTTCGGGGCCGAAGGAGTAGTACTAGGTAGACATGCAGTCTTAGCAGATGCCAAGTCAGCGACAATCTTGTTGAGATCCTCACCAAAGAGGATGTTTCCTTTAAACAGGAGCACCTCCAGGGTTCTCTTAGAGTCCAAGTCCACTGACCAGGACCGTAACCAGAGAATACGGCGAGCCAAAATGGATGTCGTAGCAGCCTTGGCTGCCAGAACACCGGCATCTGAAGCTGCTTCTTTAATGTAATGAGATGCCGTAACAATATAAGAGAGACATTGTCTGGCATGTTCAGGAAAATCGGATGGAAACTCAGCCTCTGTTTCCTGAGCCCACGCCTCAATAGCTTCTGCGGCCCAAGTAGCCGCAATGGTGGGCCTATGTGCATCCCCTGCAAGGGTATATATAGCTTTTAAGCAGCCCTCCACATGTGATCCGTCAGCTCCTTGAGAGAAGTGATGGTAGTGAAAGGCAGAGCAGATGACACCACCAGCCGAGCAATTTGCGAGTCCACCGGCAGTGGCGTTTCCCAATTTTTACTCAATTCTGCCGCAAGGGGCTAGCGGGCTAGCATCTTCTTGTGCGGTGTGAATTTCTTTCCTGGGTTCTCCCAGGATTCCTGACTTATGTCAACCAAGTGGTCAGAATGAGGTAAAACCAATTTAGTAACCTTCTGATGTTTGAACCTGTCTGGTTTCTTAGATGTAGCAGCAGGCTCAGGATCATCATCAATCTGAAGAATGAGCCTGATAGCCTCTAAGAGATCAGGAACATCCACCTGTGAAACAGATTCCCCATCAGAAACATCATGATCAGAGTCTGTTGGGTCAGTATACACGCCATCTTCATCGAAAGAGATATCCGGAACATGTGTGGATTGAGAGGAAGTAACAGCCCGCTTAGATGACTTCTTAGGTTTAGTCTTAGGCAGGCGAGGGTCAGGAATACGTTTATCCAAAGAGTTATTCAAGTGCTGTAACTGAGTGGACAGAGCATCTATCCATGGCGGATTAACCGCAGGGACTATATAAGGCTGATAAGGCAGTCTAGTTACCAGCATAGTCAGTCATTTAGAAAAGGCAGACCAAGGTGGGCCCTGATGTGCCCCTGTTGTTACAAACTGACTGGGGGGTACAGAACCCCCAAAATCTGAACCCTCCGCAGACATGTTATCCTCAAATGCATCTGGGACATCATAACCACGCATGGCGGAATCAGTCCCAGACCCATCGCCCCCTGTAGCTGACATAATGTGAAAGCATAAACCACGGGCGGCACAGTACAATGTCAGGAGATAGAATACCTAACACAAACCCCCCATGCAGTGTGACAGCACAAACACAGGATTTCTGAGGTAAAATGTGACTGAAAAACACAGAGAAAAATACAAAATACGTATAACCTGTGAAATACCTTTATTATCTAATAACCCTGACGCAGGAGTGAAATACACAGAGTAGAGATCACTCAGCAGCTATATGCACACACACACACACACACACACACACACACACACACACACACACACACACACACACACACACACACACAATGCAGGAATTATGACAAATAATAAAACTGCACTGGACTAGCAATACTATTACTGAGTAAGGCTATGTATATAAACAGATATATTAATGCACAGTAAAAACTGGATGAATATCACAGGGTATTTGTACTAAATAACCCTGAAGTATGCACTTGTTCTTAACTAACACTGTCTAAACGACATGTAGAATACTTCAGTGTCCTGAAAATGCACAGCACTGATGATGCAGGCGGCTTTACAGAGGAGGCATCACCCAGCAGTCCCAAAATCAGCGCAGCTGTGTGTAATGGCGCCCAAACGCTAACAGGGAGTGAGGGAGACAGAGAGATGCAGCTCCAGGGCGGGAACATTTACTCTAAATGGCGCCCAGGGGCTGGGGGAGGGGCTACAGGCCAGAGCCTTATCCCCTTGCTGGACTTCACCACCGGGTGCTGCGGGCCTTATTAAAATGGATTATAGGCTAATCCGACCTGTACCCTTGCCCTGGTGGTCTAGTGGGGTCGTACAGCCACAGTGCCCACGCCAGCGCGCGCGGGCCGCCTCCTAATGGCTGCACCGGATCGTGATTTCCAGTGGGTCCCGCCTGGGGGACCCTCTTACCTCCTCCCTGAGTGCGGCCACACGATCCCGGGGAACTTCGGTTAGTGTGTGTGCCCTGGGTGAGAAACCGGAGCCCCCGCTGTAAGTTCCCGGCAACCAGGGATGCGGGAGTATACAGCGCTGCTGGAGGAGGTGATGGAGCTGCAACAGGAGATATCAGAATGATATCTAGCACTAGAGTGCCTCTGCTGCAGCCCTTGAAGTCTTCTATCTTATTTAAAATAGCTCTTCTTAGGGTTGCTGGAGCAGCCCTGCCTGTTAGATGCCTGCACTGCAGGCACCAACTTACAAACTGAGCTCCTGTGCACGGAGGTGGGGTTATAGAGGAGGTGGTGCTGAGCATCTTGGGAACAGTCAAAGCTTTTAGCCTGTTGGTGCCTCGGATCAAGATCCTACTCTACACCCTGATGTTATTCCCTGTGGAATACCAGTCTACCCTGCTGCAGAAATTCCGTACGCAACGGAGGAAAGGGTTCTTCACTGTTAGGACAATAAGGATTTGGAATTCCTTGCCATGGAAGGTGGTAGTGGTGGACTCTGCAAAGGCATTTAAAAGGGAATTGGATGAATTTCTGATTGAAAAGGATATCCAAGGTTACAACATTTAAAATATTGACGTTGTTAATCCAGGTGTAACATGATTTGTAGTAGTTAACTAGTTATAAAATATTCTTCAGTAGGTACAGTAAAATCAACTCAACTTAATACAAAATACAGGTTGAACACGATGGGAATTTTGCCTCTTTTCAACCTCAATTACTATGTTACTATCCCAGTCACTAAAATAGGGAGTAAATACTGTAGCTGGAAGAGAGAGAGTGACACTGCTGGATTACAATGGTAGAATTTTGCAGCAGTATAATAGCAGTTTCAAGCTACAGTATAGGGCCTTTGATACATATATTTTTATGGTATGTAGCCATCAGGATGTCAACATATTCTTAAATTTGCTCATTGTGGCTACATTTCAGTGCGATTGTGCATGTCTGGGGTGTGCACGGACCCCATTTGCATGAATGGAAGCAACTAAATATACGGCTTGGCGAGTATAGGTGCGGGTGCGCCTAGCTGCACTGAGAGTGCTTGTTTGCCACAGATGTAGCCACGGTGAGCGTAGCTACATCTGTACCAGTGACTCTACAAAGTGCTGTACCTGTGTCTCTTCACTCAACCTGTATCTGCAAACTACCTGTGTCTCTAAAAAGCACCTGTGTCTCTGCACTTTACCCGATTCTACACACTACCCATCGGAGGCTAGAGAGTTGTTGGTGTCCCCCAACCCCTCCCCACTCCCTGACATTCACTTCCAACACCCGAGCAGCACCCACTGGGAAAACACAGGCTCATACAAAAATGTCCCACCATGCCGGGCAGTCGGTAAACAACATCATTGATGACAGCCAGTATACAGTAATCTATCAGTTCTTTGCAGAAGCACTTGAACTGGTAAAACACTTCTGGCACAGGGCATTAATGACCAAGCTGAATGTGGAGTCTGCCTTCCAGGCTATTGCCGCTGCACCCCTCCTCTTTTCAGTTCATGGGTTTCAAGTTACAAATAAGTTACTCACAGTTAATTCCTTAGCTCCTGCCATGTACCTGTTAGTGCCAGGAGGTGTGCGTTCCAGCCGTTGCCTAGGAGCCAGGACTCAGCACCTCCAGCTGAACCCCGCCAGATTCCTAGCAATGGGGATGCCGCAGGCTGACGGCATTCTCTGTTGCTTAGGAGATAGATATACGTGCAGCAGGGCAGCTGCACTTACTTAGTCATTAGGATCCTGATTGGGGGTAGCCTGTATTTATGCACTTCCTGCTGACTCCCAAATCGCTGGTGATAGTTCCTGCTTGAGTGTGAACCTGTCAGCTCCTGTGAGAACCTGTCTAGCCTGTGATTCCGAGACCCTGCTTGACTGACTTCCTGATGTTGTCCAGCGAGCCTTGTATTCAGGTTTTGGTGTGGAGTTTTCACACAGGCCCAGACTTTCCTGCATTTCTTTACCATAACATCTTTGGGTATTGTTGCTTTAATATTTGTTAAGTTGCTTACTACATCTTATGCATTGTTGCATGTGTATAGTGATTTATATTGTTTATATTCCAACCTGTGCATTGTTGCATGTACATGCATATCTCGTATATCCCTCAGTTTGAGTCATAGCACAGTAGTAAGGTTGTGTCAGGTGACGTCTCACCGTACTGCATTTACCCCTGCCCAGCCTCCGATAGTCAACTTGTATATACATAAAACCTGGGGGCATCTGAGTACGGGGAGGACCTAATCCACCCTGGAAAGGCGGCTGCTATAGGTGAAGTCTTTGGCTGCAGGAGACTAAAAGACTGCAGGGCAGTAGGTAACTGCGTGAGCATCATATGGCATTACCTGTACACCTACGGAACTGAGTGTCAACATAACAGTACCGCAATAATAATACAGCTTGAAAAGCATAGCTGCAGTTTCTAGAGGCTAAAACAGCAGACAGGCTCGCCTCTCTTATATTACATCTGGTCAAGTTACAGATCAGCACAAGGATAAAGTATCTGCACACTCAAATTATTATATTGTGAGTGTAAGTAATTATATTCATCCACTTATAGGCCCCTCTTAGTATTTTGGATATGCTTTATCAGTACAGGGGGTGCTGTCAACTACAGTACATAATACAACTGACAATTTTTGGGAGAAAGAATCTGTATTGTTGACACACAAGGAGAAAGAAAATTTGTTTATTATTAAAATATAACTTTTATTATTAAGATAATGTGATTACAGCTCACATATTAATCCAAGACTACAGTGAAACATAGAGGTTAAAATCACAAAACTGACAAACATGTGAATAAAGAGAAAAATAAAGATAGTGAATTGAAGATTTAAAATCGTATCCACGTGTTGTTATTAATTAAATGGTAAGTTATGCTTGTAATAACACTCACATCCACTTGGTCACTATATATAATGTAATACTCTTTGTTATGGGGCCATCAATATTGTCCATGTCCTATAATACTATTTCTGAACTCCCTGGATGTAATAAATCTATGTCCAGATTTATCTTATATAGCTTCCGTGTATACAGTGATGTCACCAAATTGCTACTCGCTAATGAATACATCAAAGGAATGCTCCTTATTCTTTAGAGCAGGCCTGGCCAACCTGTGGCTCTCCAGATGTTTTGAAATTACACATTCTAGCATGCCCTGCCACAGTTTTAGCATTCCCTAATAGCAAAACTGTGGCAAGGCATGATGGGACTTGTAGTTTTACAACAGCTGGAGAGCCACAGGTTGGCCAGGTCTGCTTTAGAGGCTATGAGCACAAATTACTGTGACTTCAGATTATGATTCTAATTAGGAGACCACCACGGATATGGGTACAAATTTTGATTCTGAACATCCTATGTATAAAAGGTCCATGTCCAAAATTTTCTTCTATCTAGAGCAGGGGTGGGCAATTATTTCAGCTGGGGGGCCGCTTAACACTTCCAGTGAATATTTGAGGGCCACACACAAGGGCGGGGACTAATATGAATGACAAATATTTGTAGGAGTAAGTCCTGGGCTGCGCAGAGACTACACAAAGTAGATTTTTGCAGCTCTGCGTACACATACGATCGTACACTTGCACGGGTGAATTTACACTCCTCCTGGGGGCGGCGACTACCCGAACGCAGGACAGCAAAATTTGCAGCACAGTGATCAGGTCTGAATCAGCCCCTTAGTCAGCAGTTGCTGCAAAATGAGACCCGTTAAAGGGCCCAATTCAGACCCGGTCGCTGCTGTGTATTTTCGCACAGCGGGTGATCGGGTCTGAACTGCGCATGCATTGCAGTGCGCAGGCACATCAGTCCGCCGCACTGGGGAGCATCAGGCAGTGATGGGATGGTGCGAACAAAGCGATCGCACAGGTGATCGCAAGGTGATTAACAGGAAGAGGCCGTTTGTGGGTGGCAACTGACCGGTTTAGAGGAGTGCACGGAAAAATGCAGGAGGGACGAGGCGTTTGGAGGGAGGGTTTCTGACGTCAGCTCCGGCCCCGATCATCGCACTGGAAGAGTAAGTCCTGGGCTGAGCAGAGACTGCACAAACTTCTGTTTCTGCAGCTCTCCTGCACATGCGATCGCTCCCCTGCACAGTGATTACCCCCTCCCCCTGTAGGCGGTGACTACCTGATCGTAGCAGTGCAAAAATCACACCCTAGCGATCAGGTCTGAATTAGGCCCATAGTTATATATATATATATATATATATATATAGAAAAAATCTCTGAGAAAAGGGCACTCAATCAATCATATAATTAAACTTTTATTATCACCCACATTTGGGCATAGCGGTGAATGAACAATAAATCACGGTGGCTCAGGCATTAAAAATCAAAAAAACAGTTCCAGAAAGTGTGGCATCGTCAATGCCTACATGATATTTCCATAGTAATGTATCTCAAAAAACAAAATTAGATGACTTAGCTGTCCGTCGACCTCGGTCACTAAATGACCGTTCAAGACCATCACATCATGTCACTGTCACCGTGTTTAGTGTAGAGCCATCTGTGCATGAAAGCCTCACCATCCAACTTAAATACATTTACTTATTATCAAATACTTACAGGTGCGTTGGCCGTCCGTCCCACATCACCCAGCGTGCGTATCACCACTCTGCGCCTGCGCTGCTATGCGCTCATCGCCTTCCATACCACATGACCCGTTTGCGTTTCACTGGACTAGTTACTTCCTGATCGTGCGCCTCAATACACGCTACGTCACTTCCGGTGACGTGCGCTGGGCGCACACATGACAGGAACTAAAGCTCAGTTATCTCCATGACAACGGGGCGCCGTGAGCATCAGGTTTTAACCTGTGCATCACTGCCCCGCGTTACATGTCATCAACTGGGTATCTTATAATATATCGAGAATAAGAATGCTTGTATGTTCTCCAGTGGAATATCAACTGTGCTAAAGCATACTTATAGAGTCATGCAGGAAAATCACATGCAGCGCAGACATGGTTCACAGCAGCCTTAGGGTCATCAGGGGCTTACTATGCCAATCATAGATGCACTAAATTATTGATGAACGGGGCGGTGTCCATGCACAGAGGGTCACACTATCACTGTTCATCACCAGTTACCCACCGCAATCATGACAAACAATTATATTTTAGTTCACACAGTTACCTATACAAAAACCTGTTAAGGCCATACTAGAAAAACTTTTTTTTTAAAAACACTAAACAGCCCACATACTAGAGCGCTATATTACTAACCAACATATATCAAGACAAACTCAGACAGACAAACATGAGAACATATGCCGGATGTCAATTAATCAATATACATCCAGTTTGTTCTTAGATAAAACACTTCATATTAATATTCTCATTTAGACCCCTGGGCACCTTGGTGCCAAGTTTATATATCCATCTGGATTCACTTTGAAGAAGTTTCCTACCACGGTCACCACCCCTCGTCAATTTCGGAACATGATCTATGATCATACATTTAAGTGTTGCCAGTTGGTGACCTTTGGTCAAAAAATGCAGAGCCACCGGCTTGTCACTTTGTTTATTAATGAATGCTTGTCGAATCGAGAGTCTATGATTTGCCATTCTTTCCCTGAACGTGGTGATGGTCTTTCCAACATAATAGTAATAATAATATAATAATAATAGTTATAATATAATATAAACATAATAGTAACATAATGCAAGGACACATCAAAATGTAGATCACATGGTCTGAGGTACACGTGACATGATGTTTAATAGCAATCTTCTGGCCAGTGTGAGGATGAGAAAACGCTTTGCCAATGAGCATACTATTGCAAGTTGTACACCCTAGGCAACGAAAACAACCAAGTCTATTGGGCCTAAGCCAATTGGTCTTAGATTTATTTTTCGCATCAAAATTCTTCATTGGTTGCATCAAAAGCTGCTTCAGATTCGGGCCACGTGCAAATGATATTAGTGGCTTCTTTATTATATTCTTGAACGTAGTATCTGTAGCGATAATTGGCCAATGTTTTCTCACCGAGCTTGCAAATGACGGGGCTTTCACATCATACTGTGTGGTAATGACCATTCTCTCATTCTTCCGTGTTTTAGGTTTACTGTCCTCATGGGAAAAAATGTATCTGGCCCTTTTTAAAGCCTTCTTCACCAGAGACTATAGCCTCTCTCATCAAATCTGGACGCCATTTCAACAAGTTGTTGTTCTCTTAACCTTTCTTCTGAATTATTGCGCATTACGCAGAGAAACTGTGAGATGGGTAGTCCATTTTTTAGTGCCCTGGGGTGGTGACATGAGTTTTTTCAAAAAATCTCCGGTATCACGTATATAGCTTCTGCTACTCACTACTACCGGCTGCAACAGAAAATCAATATATTTGGCTAAAGGTTGTAGAACCGATTTCTCAGCTGACACAATTGGACGACCTGGGGGTCTGTCAAGGGACTTGTGGATCTTGGGTATACAGTATAGTATTGGACAGACTGGGTGATCAACAGTCAAAATTTTTACCAAACGTTCATCCAACAAGCCTCCTGACAGACCCCGGTCCAATAACTGATCAGGAGGCTTGTTGGATGAACGTTTGGTAAAAATTTTTGAAAAAACTCATGTCTATTGATTCATTACCAACAGATTATTTATTTGCCACTATGGATGTATCATCTTTATATACAGTAATACCTCATGATCAGGGTATTTCGGCAGTACGATTGGCATTGTCCAATTTTGATTTTGTGGGACCCCCGATTGACTTTGTATGCGAGTTGATTGAGATTATCTTGACTCAGAACCATTTTCGTTACTCTGATGCCTATTATGTGCAGAATGCTGGGACCGCGATGGGATCTAATTTGGCGCCTATTTATGCCAATATTTTTATGACGCAATATGAAAACGAGAACATTTATCCTAGATATGGTCCCAGCATTCTGCACTATTATAGGTTTATCGATGATGTATTTATTGTTTGGGGCAATACCCGTGATAGCTTTGTGCAGATGGTAGCGGAATTGAATGGGCTGGACAGCCCGATCCGCTTCACACACAACATTCAGACCGACCAAATAGAATTTTTAGATGTATGTGTATTTAAAAAGGAGGGCTTATTGGGAACCACCCTGTATCGAAAGAAGACTGACAGGAACACTTTTTTACACTCTACTAGTCACCACCCCAGGGCACTAAAAAATGGACTACCCATCTCACAGTTTCTCCGCGTAATGCGCAATAATTCAGAAGAAAGGTTAAGAGAACAACAACTTGTTGAAATGGCGTCCAGATTTGATGAGAGAGGCTATGGTAAGTCTCTGGTGAAGAAGGCTTTAAAAAGGGCCAGATACATTTTTTCCCATGAGGACAGTAAACCTAAAACACGGAAGAATGAGAGAATGGTCATTACCACACAGTATGATGTGAAAGCCCCGTCATTTGCAAGCTCGGTGAGAAAACATTGGCCAATTATCGCTACAGATACTACGTTCAAGAATATAATAAAGAAGCCACTAATATCATTTGCACGTGGCCCGAATCTGAAGCAGCTTTTGATGCAACCAATGAAGAATTTTGATGCGAAAAATAAATCTAAGACCAATTGGCTTAGGCCCAATAGACTTGGTTGTTTTCGTTGCCTAGGGTGTACAACTTGCAATAGTATGCTCATTGGCAAAGCGTTTTCTCATCCTCACACTGGCCAGAAGATTGCTATTAAACATCATGTCACGTGTACCTCAGACCATGTGATCTACATTTTGATGTGTCCTTGCGGACTCTATTATGTTGGAAAGACCATCACCACGTTCAGGGAAAGAATGGCAAATCATAGACTCTCGATTCGACAAGCATTCATTAATAAACAAAGTGACAAGCCGGTGGCTCGGCATTTTTTGACCAAAGGTCACCAACTGGCAACACTTAAATGTATGATCATAGATCATGTTCCGAAATTGACGAGGGGTGGTGACCGTGGTAGGAAACTTCTTCAAAGTGAATCCAGATGGATATATAAACTTGGCACCAAGGTGCCCAGGGGTCTAAATGAGAATATTAATATGAAGTGTTTTATCTAAGAACAAACTGGATGTATATTGATTAATTGACATCCGGCATATGTTCTCATGTTTGTCTGTCTGAGTTTGTCTTGATATATGTTGGTTAGTAATATAGCGCTCTAGTATGTGGGCTGTTTAGTGTTTTAAAAAAAAAAGTTTTTCTAGTATGGCCTTAACAGGTTTTTGTATAGGTAACTGTGTGAACTAAAATATAATTGTTTGTCATGATTGCGGTGGGTAACTGGTGATGAACAGTGATAGTGTGACCCTCTGTGCATGGACACCGCCCCGTTCATCAATAATTTAGTGCATCTATGATTGGCATAGTAAGCCCCTGATGACCCTAAGGCTGCTGTGAACCATGTCTGCGCTGCATGTGATTTTCCTGCATGACTCTATAAGTATGCTTTAGCACAGTTGATATTCCACTGGAGAACATACAAGCATTCTTATTCTCGATATATTATAAGATACCCAGTTGATGACATGTAACGCGGGGCAGTGATGCACAGGTTAAAACCTGATGCTCACGGCGCCCCGTTGTCATGGAGATAACTGAGCTTTAGTTCCTGTCATGTGTGCGCCCAGCGCACGTCACCGGAAGTGACGTAGCGTGTATTGAGGCGCACGATCAGGAAGTAACTAGTCCAGTGAAACGCAAACGGGTCATGTGGTATGGAAGGCGATGAGCGCATAGCAGCGCAGGCGCAGAGTGGTAATACGCACGCTGGGTGATGTGGGACGGACGGCGAATATGGATCAATAAACGGACCGCTTTTTTCACTCTATTTGAGTCTGCTTGAGTGCCGCCTGTCTCCATCCATTATATATATATATATATATATATATATATATATAACTATAAAAACATAGTATTATATACAGATATATATATATATATATATATAAAAACACACACACCATGTGTGTATTCCCCTCAGCGATAGCGATGCGCGGCCCCGCACATCGCTATCGCTGCTGCTAGACAGGCCAATCTAGCGGGTCGCCCCCCCCGTCTCCCCCCGCACGGTCAGCACAGATCGCGCTGTGCTGAGCGGCAGGAGAGATGTGTGCTGAGCGGTTCGCTCAGCACACATCTCTCCCAAATCGCCCCGTGGGTACTGGGCTTAAAAAACACATCCAGTAATAAAGAAATAAAAATAAAAAAACTGCTGAAAACAAACAAACAAACAGCATCCTGTGTAATGCTGTTATCAATCGTATTCACAGCTGGTTACTAGCTCCCCCCACCCGCTTCCCTGAACCCACATAGCAGTCTCAAACCTCCCCTCTCCCTTAAACCCATATAGTAGTCTCTACCCCCCTTCCCCCACCCCTGAACCCATATAGCAGTCACTACCCCTCTTCACCCCCTCCCCTGAACCTATACAGCAGTCTCTACCCCCCTCCTCTCCTCCCTCCCTCCTCTCCCCCCCCCCCCCCCCCCCCCGGACCCATATAGCAGCTTTACCTTAGATGTGGATATCTGGTTTTCACCTGACTGCGCTCATCCCCTACAGTTTGAGTACTCGTGAAATGATGCAAATGGATGCTTATATAAAGGTGTGTTTTACTTTCACATGTATCAAATATGACACTCAATATAATGAAACAGTGCAGATAAATATTGTGGAACATGAAAAAGGTGGTAATCACAATGTGTGCTCCACGGGGAGCACCTGTTTAACTCAGTCCTTTAATCACTCAAATTGGTGATTAAATCCTTTAGGTTCTTGGCGTGTGTGCAGGGCCGTCTTTTCGTATGGGCTCAATGGGCTCTTGCCCAAGGGCCCCAGGAGTAAAAGGGCCCTAGGCTGATAGCTGAGGGTCCCCTCTTTCCAGGGGTACCAGATTTTTGAAAATCGGCTCTGGGGAACCGGAGATATCCGACTTCAAAGCAGTGGTCCCCATCCAAGCCTGTTAATTGCTCTTACTAGACAGATATCTCTGGTTCTGTCTGACTTAGAGTTTTTATGAGGGTATACTCCAAAAGCTGTGACTCTCCCCTTTCAGTGGACACTGGCAGCTTGTCTCTACTATGCCCAGAACCAGAGATATCAGCCTTCCAGCAGCTGATCCCTGCACCAGCTCCACACGCCTAATATGCAGTTTTATATTTTTGTTGGTGGATTGCTCTGGCTCCTGAAGTCTGATCCCAAAGTACCCAGTTTCCGCTGAAAGGGGGGACTCTCTAGTTTTTTTTATCCCATTAAAGCTAAGAAATCTATTTCCAGGAACTGGAGATATCTGCAGTAAAGCAAGCTGCCCTCCCTCCAGAAAATGATGAATATTAAGCCCACTCTGCTATCCACTCCTCCCCTGTGTATTAAACACCCCCGACCACCCTGGAAGTCATGTACCAGGGCCCCTTCATTCAGCACAATGTCCCCTTCTACAGTTTAGTGTTCTCCCTCCCACACCATCTGTGCAGTAAAGGAGTAATTAATTAGCAGAAATAATTTCTCCAGGTCCTTAATGCTGTGCGGAAGATAGAATACCCCCTACCACCCGCGGGACATCAAAGCTGCCACTGATAGCACCCCCCACCCCTACCGCTGATGGGTGGGTAGGGGCCCCAGTGCATTGCTGTGCCCAGGGGCCTACACCGCTGTTAAGACGGCTCTGCGTGTGTGTTCTGACACAAAGGCCAATGGGCTGGAAAAAAAATATATAAATGTAATGATTAAATCTGGCTGTGTTGCTTTAAAAGTCTAATATAGATTTTCCAGTGGAAATGTCTCTAGTCCTGACCAGACTGTGTGGGCTTTAAAAATCTGTCTTTAGTAATTAGATTCATATAGTTGCAGAGGACGGCGTCCCGTACCTCTGCGTGTGGAAGTCAGGTGTTCGTGCACTATCGTTGCGGCCGTACTTGTAAGATGTACAGGTGCGGGGGGCAGCGGGAACCTCCTGGCAGCTCCAGACAGACTCGTCCCTCAGCTCGCGCACCCGCTCTCCGGTTCGTCCTGTTAGGGATCTCCCCGTGTGCCTGCGCCGCTCGCTGGGTTGGTCGTGTTCGCGTGGGGGGGAGCTCAGCCGCAGGATCTAAACAGAGCCTGTGGCAGTGTTGCACCTCCCCACAACGGAGTACTCACCTGTGTGGTCCTCCTGCTGCCCGTCCGTCTGTACTGCTTACCGATGTCTGCGCCGTAGGTCCGAGGGTCTCACAGCACTCTCCTGTCCTCCAATGGTTTGATGTCTCTTAGTCGTCTCCTCCAACGCGTTTCAACCGGATCGGTCTTCCTCTGGGAGTCTTTGCAGTGTTCTGATAGTGGTGGATGTTAAAATGGCTTGCGGGCGGGACCAGCATCAGTTCCTCCTTTGTTCCACTGATTTGATTGGTGGTTGAGGTTGTCAGTATTGGATGTTAAATTGGCTTGCGGGCGGGACCAGCATCAGTTCCTCCTTTGTTCCACTGATTTGATTGGTGGTTGAGGTTGTCAGTATTGCAGGGGGCAGATCACATGTTCCTGCAATCTGTCCCATTTGTAAGTTTCAGAAACAGGGAAAGTATGAAAACATGGCAATGCAAATGAAATTCCTTTTTTTTTTTTTTTTTTTTGGTGGTTGAGGTTGTTAGTATTGCAGGGGGCAGATCACATGTTCCTGCAATCTGTCCCATTTGTGAGTTTCAGAAACAGGGAAAGTCTGAAAACATGGCAATGCAAATGAAGTTCCTTTTTTTTTTTTTTTTTTTTGATTGGTGGTTGAGGTTGTTAGTATTGCAGGGGGCAGATCACATGTTCCTGCAATCTGTCCCATTTGTGAGTTTCAGAAACAGGGAAAGTCTGAAAACATGGCAATGCAAATGAAGTTCCCTTTTTTTTTATTGGTGGTTGAGGTTGTTAGTATTGAAGGGGGCAGATCACATGTTCCTGCAATCTGTCCCATTTGTGAGTTTCAGAAACAGGGAAAGTCTGAAAACATGGCAATGCAAATGAAGTTCCTTTTTTTTTATGTGGCAATGGTATGTGGCGTGTTAGTATGCTATCTGATCACGGAGCTTTTAAAAAATTCAAGATGTTTCTTGTGTGTCAACAATTATGGTAAAGTGGATTCTTTGGTATTGTTATGAAATATTTGGGATATATATAACTTTCCTACTTTGGAGTGGTTTATAATCCTATGTTCCCTGTGGGCTTTTTCTGGGTATTGGATATCTGTATACTAAATGATTGGTTCTACTTGCAGATGATAGACCTTATTTCATTATCAATGTTTAACCCTTTTGGTGCTAGTGTGCCAAAGGAGATTATTAAACGTAACTCTTCTTTATTTATTTTTTGTATGTAATCCCCTGGATTACATACAAAAAATAAATAAAGAAGAGTTACGTTTAATAATCTCCTTTGGCACACTAGCACCAAAAGGGTTAAACATTGATAATGAAATAAGGTCTATCATCTGCAAGTAGAACCAATCATTTAGTATACAGATATCCAATACCCAGAAAAAGCCCACAGGGAACATAGGATTATAAACCACTCCAAAGTAGGAAAGTTATATATATCCCAAATATTTCATAACAATACCAAAGAATCCACTTTACCATAATTGTTGACACACAAGAAACATCTTGAATTTTTTAAACGCTCCGTGATCAGATAGCATACTAACAAGCCACATACCATTGCCACATAAAAAATAAAAAAAAGGAACTTCATTTGCATTGCCATGTTTTCAGACTTTCCCTGTTTCTGAAACTCACAAATGGGACAGATTGCAGGAACATGTGATCTGCCCCCTTCAATACTAACAACCTCAACCACCAATAAAGAAAAAAAAAAAAAAAAGGGAACTTCATTTGCATTGCCATGTTTTCAGACTTTCCCTGTTTCTGAAACTCACAAATGGGACAGATTGCAGGAACATGTGATCTGCCCCCTGCAATACTAACAACCTCAACCACCAATCAAAAAAAAAAAAAAAAAAGGAATTTCATTTGCATTGCCATGTTTTCATACTTTCCCTGTTTCTGAAACTTACAAATGGGACAGATTGCAGGAACATGTGATCTGCCCCCTGCAATACTGACAACCTCAACCACCAATCAAATCAGTGGAACAAAGGAGGAACTGATGCTGGTCCCGCCCGCAAGCCAATTTAACATCCAATACTGACAACCTCAACCACCAATCAAATCAGTGGAACAAAGGAGGAACTGATGCTGGTCCCGCCCGCAAGCCATTTTAACATCCACCACTATCAGAACACTGCAAAGACTCCCAGAGGAAGACCGATCCGGTTGAAACGCGTTGGAGGAGACGACTAAGAGACATCAAACCATTGGAGGACAGGAGAGTGCTGTGAGACCCTCGGACCTACGGCGCAGACATCGGTAAGCAGTACAGACGGACGGGCAGCAGGAGGACCACACAGGTGAGTACTCCGTTGTGGGGAGGTGCAACACTGCCACAGGCTCTGTTTAGATCCTGCGGCTGAGCTCCCCCCCACGCGAACACGACCAACCCAGCGAGCGGCGCAGGCACACGGGGAGTTCTCTAACAGGACGAACCGGAGAGCGGGTGCGCGAGCTGAGGGACGAGTCTGTCTGGAGCTGCCAGGAGGTTCCCGCTGCCCCCCGCACCTGTACATCTTACAAGTACGGCCGCAACGATAGTGCACGAACACCTGACTTCCACACGCAGAGGTACGGGACGCCGTCCTCTGCAACTATATGAATCTAATTACTAAAGACAGATTTTTAAAGCCCACACAGTCCGGTCAGGACTAGAAACATTTCCACTGGAAAATCTATATTAGACTTTTAAAGCAACACAGACAGATTTAATCATTACATTTATATATTTTTTTCCAGCCCATTGGCCTTTGTGTCAGAACACACACGCCAAGAACCTAAAGGATTTAATCACCAATTTGAGTGATTAAAGGACTGAGTTAAACAGGTGCTCCCCATGGAGCACACATTGTGATTACCACCTTTTTCATGTTCCACAATATTTATCTGCACTGTTTCATTATATTGAGTGTCATAGTTGATACATGTGAAAGTAAAACACACCTTTATATAAGTATCCATTTGCATCATTTCACGAGTACTCAAACTGTAGGGGATGAGCGCAGTCAGGTGAAAACCAGATATCCATATTGAACCAAAGGGCAAGGACACCCTTTTGACTAGCAGCACATCCCATACAGTAAAACCACCCCAGTGCGCAGATTACCTCCCTTTTTGTTAATTACCTTAGATGTGTGCTGCCCAGATTATCCACCGATCCGCTGCGCTGCGCAGAGCCGCTGCTGCTACCCGCTGCCCTCTCCTGCCGTGGCTCCGCCCCCTATGCCGCCCAGCGCCTGATGTCACAGAGGAAATCCCGGTCAGCAGACCGGGTATTTCCTCAGCGGCGCCGCATCTCGGAGCTTCGGAGCGCATTGACAAGCGGCTCAGCCGGGCCGCTTGTCATTGCACAGTGGTATGGGACAGCGGGCCAGGCAGAATCGGTTCGCGGGCCGCATCCGGCCCGCGGGCCGCATGTTGCCCACCCCTAATCTAGAGTGAAATGCTTCTAATAGTTATTATTTCACATCAGGAATAACTTCCATATATATAGTAATCCCACCAATCTCCTACTCGCTGTTAAACTAAAGGAATGCTCCTTATTAATGGGCTATGAGCAAAGGATGTCTGGTTGAAAGCATATAGAAACTCCTGCTCTTTTTGTCGAGGAAGCTGACACATGAAAATGGTGGGTGGTCTTCTGTATACCGGCGGTCGGGCTCCCGGCGCTCAGTATACCGGCGCCGGCATACCGACCGCCGGCATACCGACACTTATTTTCCCTCGTGGGGGTCCACGACCCCCATAGAGGGAGAATAAAATAGTGTGGCGCGCGTAGCGCGCCACCGTGCCCGTAGCGTGGCGAGCGCAGCGAGCCCGCAAGGGGCTCATTTGCGCTCGCCACACTGTCGGTCAGCCGGCGGTCGGGCTCCCGGCGCCGGTATGCTGGGCGCCGGGAGCCCGACCGCCGGCCAGCCGTAGTGAACCCAAAATGGTACATAATCACCATAACCAGACATAAGTGATGGACTCTCGGACCAAGATACGTATTGTATATATATATATATATATATATATATATATATATCTCCAATGCGAACGGGTGGCAGTCAACGAGGACTTAAAAAGCGGAAAGAATCACAGAGACTCTGCTCTAGTTACGGTAACGTTTCAGTTATGTATTAACTTTCGTCAGACCAACATAAACAATACATTCACATACCTTTATACCTCACCAAACCCTAGCGTGCAGCATCCCCCTCGGCCCGGTGCGCTGGCGGGGGTGGATGACGTCATTGCCTAGCACCCATGCAACGTGCTCTCATTCCCCGCTGCGTGCCGGTTACTTTGGAGATAAACAAGAATTACATAACTTGACAATACAGCATGTGTGATATGTGTATCAATTTCATCAGACAGTGTGATCAATGCATCAGTATTAAACATATTCCTGTAATGATAGCCTCTAAAGGTACATATATGTATATAATATTAATACAGAATAGCAATATATGAATCAACAAAACTATTCACTGAGACATTAGGAAAAGCAATTCAGTGACAGTTGTTCATTAAGACCACCTGGGGCTATTGTATTGAGACGATGGATCCATCTTGCCTCACACTGTAACAGCAATTTATTTCTGTTACCACCACAGATGTTTTCAGGTTGCTGATCTATAATTTTATATTTTAAACTTGACAAATTGTGTTTAAATCTCGCGAAATGGCGTGCCACTGGTTGTGCTTGACTTTCTCCTCCCAATGCCGCCCTAATAGAAGAGCTATGCATGGCCATTCTTTCGCGGAATTGTCGTGTCGTCTTTCCGACGTAATACAACCCACAGGGGCAACGTATATAGTAAATGACATGAGTGCTAGTACATGTCAATATTTTATCTATTTTCACAAACTTCCCTGAGTGTGGATGTGAGAAGCAGGGTCCTACTTCCATATAGCTACACGTAGTGCAGCCTATGCATCTGTAGCAACCTGGCTTCTTAGTTAAAAATGTCTTAATGGGACTTGATTTAAATTTAGAGATGTCATTGTGAACTAGATAATCTTTAAGATTTCTGTTTCTAGTATAGCTTGGCAACAAAGTTTTATCATTCAATATCCTCAAATCCTTATCAGTAGAATCGACCGGCCAGGTGTCCCTAGCGTATTTCTTAATGTCCTTACTGACTACAGACCATCTCTGTACAAATGGAATTTTGTTATGCATAGTTTTTACATTTCTCTCTGAATTTTGCATTAACTTATTCCTATCAATGTTTAATACTTTCATTTTTGTCTGCATTAATTCATCTCAGTCATAACCCCTCGCCTTGAACCTCAGGGCCATATCATTGATCTCAGACTCAGTATGCACTGGATCATCCGAGATCCTATGTACCCTGAGGAACTGGCAGTAAGGGAGACTGTACTTAATGGAGGGTGGGTGGAAACTTGCCGCATGTAAAAGGGTGTTTTTATCGGTGGGCTTTTTATACAACCCAGTATGAATATAGCCCTCATTGATGGAAATAATCACATCCAAATAGTTTACCCTTCTCTTACTGCTGTTAGCCGTAAATTTAATGTTTACATCAGATTCATTAATGACTTGTAGAGTGTCATTAAATTCTTCCTCCGTACCCGACCATATCAAAAACAAGTCGTCTATATAGCGAACAAAAAAATAAGATCTTATCTGCAATCTCTGGGTTTGTAAAAAACAACTCTCTACCTCGAACATGAAGCAGTTGGCAAAAGCATGGGAGACACAACTGCCCATAGCACACCCCTGCTTCTGCTCAAACCACCCATTATCGAACAAAAAATAGTTATGCACAAGGGTAAGTTTTAGGAGATCTAAAAAGAAACCAGGATTAGGACCTTTATATAATGTACTTGTGGACAACAGACGTCTGGCAGCCTCCACACCCCTGTCGTGTGGGATATTGGTGTAGAGGCTCACCACGTCCAATGTACATAACAGGCAACTGTCAGTAAACCTAGGTAATTCTGCCAGCTTATTTATCAAAGATGTAGCATCCCTCAAATAAGTCAATTGAGACTGTATAACTGGCTGAAAATAGTGATCAAGGTACTGTGAGACCTTGTAATAGATAGAGTCCCTGGCTGATATTATAGGACGACCCGGTGGCATTTCGGCATCCTTGTGGATTGTCGGGGTTCACTATGGTATGCCGGCGGTCGGGCTCCTGGCGACCAGCATACCGGCGCCGGGAGCCCGACCGCCGGCTTACCGACAGTGTGGCGAGTGCAAATGAGCCCCTTGCAGGCTCGCTGCGCTCGCCATGCTGCGCGTACAGTGGCGCGCTACACACTATTTTATTCTCCCTCCAGGGGGGTCGTGGACCCCCACGAGGGAGAATAAGTGTCGGTATGCCGGCTGTCGGGAGCCCGGCGCCGGTATACTGTGCGCCGGGATCCCGTCAGTCGACATACTGAAGACCACCCGGATTTTCGGTATGGTATAGAATACCGGTGCCACCGGGTGATCATGAAACAATGCCTCATACACAGTAGAGGTAATAATTTTATCCTCTACCGCCTGTAATAACATTTGCTTTAACTCATCATTATATTTATTGGTAGGATCTGTATCCAAACGGCTATATACAGAGATCTCATTTAATTGCCTATAGGCCTCTGTTTAGTACTGCTGTAGATCCTGTACAATAATCCCCCCTCCTTTATCAGCGGGGCGTATTACAATTTGTGTATCCTTACTGAGTGTATTCAGAGCGTCCCGCTCCCCCCTGGTCAAATTATTACTACAATGCCTTTATGTATTAACTGATTCCATCGTTTTGGAATCCAATACCCTGGCAAAACATTTTAGAGAAGGATTGTTACTCTGGGGGTCAAAATTAGACCTCGGCCTTAATTTAGGTGGTACGTCCGTCTCCATATTGGAACTAATTTGATGAGCAAAATGTTCCTTCAATCTCAATCGCCTATGGACATTGTATGAGTCCACTTTCCACTGGAATTCATCAAATGAAGTAGTAGGGATAAAAGAGAGGCCCTTATTCAACACTGAAAGTTCAGCTGATGTCAAAGAACGTCCTGATAAGTTAAACACTATGTTGTTTTCTTCTTGGATTTGGGAACTTTTTTTGTAGATCCTTTGCCATTGCTTGCCCCGCCTGGTGTAATGTCTTTTTTTGGGCCCAACATAGCCCGTGTATTCACCCCTAAAGGGGGCCTGCCACCTTGAGCACCTCCCGACACCTCATTCTCACTCTGCGAGGTCCCCTCACCACTTGAGGTCTCAGTAAATTGGCCACGACGTGCTCTATATCTATTATAACGTTTGGGCTATGATCTCCCCTCCGGGTTATTCACCCAGCTGTAGACATGGCCAACCTGATAGTCCTTCTGGACTGTAATGAGCTTTAATCGTTTGAATTTGACCAAATCTTGTTTATAGGTCTCTATTTGTGTCGCCAATTTCTCCATCCATTTATTGTCAATGTCAGCATTTAGGATGGAAACATATTTGGCCTCAAAAGTGGAAGTCATATCTTTCAACAAATTCATCTCCCTCGTCAATTCCTCTATGACCAAGAGGATTAGATCTAAACTACATTTGTTTAGGAAACCGACCCACTTACGGCAAAATTCACTGTTATATTTGCCTATGGTCGAGATATTCCGGACCCTAAATCCACGTGGTATCTGTCGATTGCGATGATAATCGGATAAAGTGACTCCATGCATATAAAAGTCTATCTGTTTCTTATGGAGACGTAATAGTTTGGCAAATAGTAAATCATTGCTATCTGTGCCTCCCGCGGTGGCTAGATCCTCCTTGAATCTGATGCTTTCTGCATCTGAAAAAGACCACGTCTCACACGCCGCGACATCAATGTGCCGATATCCACTCGTGTCGGCATTCTCACCAACACGTGACATATCTCCAGTGTGTTAATCAACACCCAACAGATATCAGAAAATGCAAAGCAGTTCTTGGTTGAAGGTATAGACAGAAAGATTACTTGTGGATTGTGGTGCCTTGTTAATTCCGTGACCAAAGCTCTCACTTAAAGTGTCAGCTGAGGTTTCACAGACATATGTATTTGCAGCATTACCGGCACTCACATAGATTCTTCATCTGCCACGGTGCCGTCCCATGCTATATGCAAATATATCCAATGCGAATGGGTGGCACTCAACGAGGACTTAACAAGCGGAAAGAATCACAGAGACTCTGCTCTAGTTACGGTAACGTTTCAGTTATGTATTAACTTTCGTCCGACCAACATAAACAATACATTCACATACCACCGATAAAAACACCCTTTTACATGCGGCAAGTTTCCACCCACCCTCCACTAAGTATAATCTCCCTTACTTCCAGTTCCTCAGGGTACATAGGATCTCGGATGATCCAGTGCATACTGAGTCTGAGATCAATGATATGGTCCTGAGGTTCAAGGTGAGGGGTTATGACTGAGATGAATTAATGCAGACAAAAATGAAAGTATTAAACATTGATAGGAATAAGTTATTACCCCCTGTGGGTTGTTTTACGTCGGAAAGACGACATGACAATTCCGCGAAAGAATGGCCATGCATAGCTCTTCTATTAGGGCGGCATTGGGAGGAGAAAGTCAAGCACAAGCAGTGGCACGCCATTTCGCGAGATTTAAACACAATTTGTCAAGTTTAAAATATAAAATTATAGATCAGCAACCTGAAAACATCCGTGGTGGTAACAGAAATAAATTGCTGTTACAGCATGAGGCAAGATGGCTCCATCGCCTCAATACAATAGCCCCAGGTGGTCTTAATGAACAACTGTCACTGAATTACTTTTCCTAATGTCTCAGTGAATAGTTTTGTTGATTCATATATTGCTATTCTGTATTAATATTATATACATATATGTACCTTTAGAGGCTATCATTATAGGAATATGTTTAATATTGATGCATTGATCACACTGTCTGATGAAATTGATGCACACATCACACATGCTGTATTGTCAAGTTATGTTATTATTGTTTGTTTATCTCCAAGGTAACCGGCACGCAGCGGGGAATGAGAGCGCGTTGCATGGGCGCAAGGCAATGACGTCATCCACCCCCGCCAGCGCACCGGGCCGAGGGGGACGCTGCACGCTAGGGTTTGGTGAGGTATAAAGGTATGTGAATGTATTGTTTATGTTGGTCTGACAAAAGTTAATAGATAACTGAAACGTTACCGTAACTAGAGCAGAGTCTCTGTGATTCTTTCCGCTTGTTAAGTCCTCGTTGAGTGCCACCCATTCGCATTGGATATATTTGCATATAGCAAGGGACGGCACCGGGGTAGATGAAGAATCTATGGGAGTGCTGGTTATGCTGCAAATATATATATATATATATATATATATATATATATGAAATGAAATAGAGGAGATGGCGCCAAGGGAGTTATATCAACGCCCTACCTAAAAACGGACCCTCACAGTACTCTCCGGATAAATTACGTCAGATAACAAATACTAACATAAAAATTTATTAAAACAACATATAAACCCGACACAAATGTTCATAAGTATACAGAGTTGATACATTTACATTTCTCGCACAATTTGAACAATCAGTTTGTAGTGATGAGGAAAAAGCGTAGATATATCACTACGATTTCCTCCTTCTCCTTATTGTAGATTCGGAGGTAACATCAGATAATAGATAGATAAATAACCCAACGCGTTTCGTCTTGTTCCAAGACTTCATCAGGGGTAAAATCTCTTCATTTCAGAACATATTGTCAGCACATAAAAGGTCATTCAAAGATGTATGAACAACGTTTCAATATTTCAATGGGACTTGATTGATACAGCGAGGACCATACCTCATATATCATCAGCTTGAGTCTGACATTCAGATATTCGAATATGGGGAAGATTCATATGTGTATAGAATCTAACTGGTTCGCAAGCATAGGGAACCTCGTCGGTCAGCAGCTTGAACCTGACACTCAGAGACTCAGGAGTGAAGGCAATTCAAATGGGTATAATGTCTAACCAATTTAGAACACGTGGTAGACCCTCCAGTGGTGCAGTGCTGACAGCCAAGTCTCTGTATAATATATATAAAATACTGCTCAAAAAAATAAAGGGTACACTTAAACAACACAATGTAACTCCAAGTCAATCACACTTCTGTGAAATCAAACTGTCCACTTAGGAAGCAACACTGATTGACAATCAATTTCGCATGCTATTGTGCAAATGGAATAGATAACAGCTGGAAATTATAGGCAATTAGCAAGACACCCCCAATAAAGGAGTTCTTCTGCAGGTGGTGACCACAGACCACTTCTCAGCTCCTATGCTTTCTGGCTGATGTTTTGGTCACTTTTGTAAGCTGGCGGTGCTTTCACTCTAGTGGTAGAATGATACGGAGTCTACAACCCACACAAGTGGCTCAGGTAGTGCAGCTCATCCAGGATGGCACATCAATGCGAGCTGTGGCAAGAAGGTTTGCTGTGTTTGTCAGCGTAGTGTCCAGAGCATGGAGGCGCTACCAGGAGACAGGCCAGTACATCAGGAGACGTGGAGGAGGCCGTAGGAGGGCAACAACCCAGCAGCAGGACCGCTACCTCCGCCTTTGTGCAAGGAGGAACAGGAGGCGCACTGCCAGAGCCCTGCAAAATGACCTCCAGCAAGCCACAAATGTGCATGTGTCTACTCAAATGATCAGAAACAGACTCCATGAGGGTGGTATGAGGGCCCGACGTCCACAGGTGGGGGTTGTGCTTACAGCCCAACACCGTGCAGGATGTTTGGCATTTGCCAGAGAACACCAGGATTGGCAAATTCGCCACTGGCGCCCTGTGCTCTTCACAGATGAAAGCAGGTTCTCACTGAGCACATGTGACAGACATGACAGAGTCTGGAGACGCCAAGGAGAACGTTCTGCTGCCTGCAACATCCTCCAGCATGACCGGTTTGGCAGTGGGTCAGTAATAGTGTGGGGTGGCATTTTTTTGGGGGTCCGCATAGCCCTCCATGTGCTCACCAGAGGTAGCTTGACTGCCATTAGGTGCCGAGATGAGATCCCCAGACCCCTTGTGAGACCATATGCTGGTGTGGTTGGCCCTGGGTTCCTCCTAATGCAAGACAATGCTAGACCTCATGTGGCTGGAGTGTGTCAGCAGTTCCTGCAAAACGAAGGCATTGATGCTATGGACTGGCCTGTCCATTCCCCAGACCTGAATCCAATTGAGCACATCTGGGACATCATGTCTCGCTCCATCCACCAACGCCACATTGCACCAGACTGTCCATGAGTTGGCAGATGCTTTAGTCCAGGTCTGGGAGGAGATCCCTCAGGAGACCATCCACCACCTCATCAGGAGCATGCCTAGGCGTTGTAGAGAGGTCATACAGGCACGTGGAGGCCACACACACTACTGAGCCTCATTTTGACTTGTTTTAAGGACAATACATCAAAGTTGGATCAGCCTGTAGTGTGTTTTTCCCCTTTAATTTTGAGTGTGACTCCAAATCTAGACCTCCATGGGTTAATAAATTTGATTTCCATTGATAATTTTTGTGTGATTTTGTTGTCAGCACATTCAACTATGTAGAGAACAAAGTATTTAATAATAAGAATTTACTTACCGATAATTCTATTTCTCGGAGTCCGTAGTGGATGCTGGGGTTCCTGAAAGGACCATGGGGAATAGCGGCTCCGCAGGAGACAGGGCACAAAAGTAAAGCTTTCCGATCAGGTGGTGTGCACTGGCTCCTCCCCCTATGACCCTCCTCCAAGCCAGTTAGGTACTGTGCCCGGACGAGCGTACACAATAAGGGAGGAATTTTGAATCCCGGGTAAGACTCATACCAGCCACACCAATCACACCGTACAACTTGTGATCTAAACCCAGTTAACAGTATGATAACAGCGGAGCCTCTGAAAAGATGGCTCACAACAATAATAACCCGATTTTTGTAACTATGTACAAGTATTGCAGATAATCCGCACTTGGGATGGGCGCCCAGCATCCACTACGGACTCCGAGAAATAGAATTATCGGTAAGTAAATTCTTATTTTCTCTATCGTCCTAGTGGATGCTGGGGTTCCTGAAAGGACCATGGGGATTATACCAAAGCTCCCAAACGGGCGGGAGAGTGCGGATGACTCTGCAGCACCGAATGAGAGAACTCCAGGTCCTCCTTAGCCAGGGTATCAAATTTGTAGAATTTAGCAAACGTGTTTGCCCCTGACCAAGTAGCTGCTCGGCAAAGTTGTAAAGCCGAGACCCCTCGGGCAGCCGCCCAAGATGAGCCCACCTTCCTTGTGGAATGGGCATTTACATATTTTGGCTGTGGCAGGCCTGCCACAGAATGTGCAAGCTGAATTGTATTACACATCCAACTAGCAATAGTCTGCTTAGAAGCAAGAGCACCCAGTTTGTTGGGTGCATACAGGATAACAGCAAGTCAGTTTTCCTGACTCCAGCCGTCCTGGAACATATTTTCAGGGCCCTGACAACATCTAGCAACTTGGAGTCCTCCAAGTCCCTAGTAGGTGCAAGGCACCATAATAAGCTGGTTCAGGTGAAACACTGACACCACCTTAGGGAGAAAACTGGGGACAAGTCCGCAGCTCTGCCCTGTCCGAATGGACAAACAGATATGGGCTTTTTTGAGAAAAAACCACCAATTTTACACTCGCCTGGTCCAGGCCAGGGCCAAGAGCATGGTCACTTTTCATGTGAGATGCTTCAAATCCACAGATTTGACTGGTTTTAAACCAATGTGATTTGAGGAATCCCAGAACTACGTTGAGATCCCACAGTGCCACTGGAGGCACAAAAGGGGGTTGTATATGCAATACTCCCTTGACAAACTTCTGGACTTCAGGAACTGAAGCCAATTCTTTCTGGAAGAAAATCGACAGGGCCGAAATTTGAACCTTAATGGACCCCAATTTGATGGCCCATAGACACTCCTGTTTGCAGGAAATGCAGGAAACGACCGAGTTGAAATTTCTTTGTGGGGCCTTCCTGGCCTCACACCACGCAACATATTTTCGCCACATGTGGTGATAATGTTGTGCGGTCACCTCCTTTCTGGCTTTGACCAGGGTAGGAATGACCTCTTCCGGAATGCCTTTTTCCCTTAGGATCCGGCTTTCCACCGCCATGCCGACAAAACGCAGCTGCGGTAAGTCTTGGAACAGACATGGTACTTGCTGAAGCAAGTCCCTTCTTAGCGGCAGAGGCCATAAGACCTCTGTAAGCATCTCTTGAAGTTCCGGGTACCAAGTCCTTCTTGGCCAATCCGGAGCCATGAGTATAGTTCTTACTCCTCTACGTCTTATAATTCTCAGCACCTTAGGTATGAGAAGCAGAGGAGGGAACACATACACCGACTGGTACACCCACGGTGTTACCAGAACGTCCACAGCTATTGCCTGAGGGTCTCTTGACCTGGCGCAATACCTGTCCCGTTTTTTTGTTCAGACGGGACGCCATCATGTCCACCTTTGGTATTTCCCAACGGTTTACAATCATGTGGAAAAAACTTCCAGATGAAGTTTCCACTCTCCCGGGTGGAGGTCGTGCCTGCTGAGGAAGTCAGCTTCCCAGTTTCCATTCCCGGGATGAAACACTGCTGACAGTGCTATCACATGATTTTCCGCCCAGCGAAAAGTCCTTGCAGTTTTTGCCATTGCCCTCCTGCTTCTTGTGTCGCCCTGTCTGTTTACGTGGGCGACTGCCGTGATGTTTTTCCCACTGGATCAATACCGGCTGACCTTGAAGCAGAGGTCTTGCTAAGCTTAGAGCATTATAAATTTACCCTTAGCTCCAGTATATTTATGTGGAGAAAAGTCTCCAGACTTGATCACACTCCCTGGAAATTTTTTTCCTTGTGTGACTGCTCCCCAGCCTCTCGGGCTGGGCTCCGTGGTCACCAGCATCCAATCCTGAATGCCGAATCTGCGGCCCTCTAGAAGATGAGCACTCTATAACCACCACAGGAGAGACACCCTTGTCCTTGGATATAGGGTTATCCGCTGATGCATCTGAAGATGCGATCCGGACCATTTGTCCAGCAGATCCCACTGAAAAGTTCTTGCGTGAAATCTGCCGAATGGAATTGCTTCGTAGGAAGCCACCATTTTTACCAGGACCCTTGTGCAATGATGCACTGTTTTTAGGAGGTTCCTGACTAGCTCGGATAACTCCCTGGCTTTCTCCTCCGGGAGAAACACCTTTTTCTGGACTGTGTCCAGAATCATCCCTAGGCACAGCAGACGTGTCGTCGGGATCAGCTGCGATTTTGGAATATTTAGAATCCACCCGTGCTGTTGTAGCAGTATCCTAGATAGTGCTACTCCGACCTCCAACTGTTCCCTGGACTATGCCCTTATCAGGAGATCGTCCAAGTAAGGGATAATTAAGACGCCTTTTCTTCGAAGAAGAATCATCATTTCGGCCATTACCTTGGTAAAGACCCGGGGTGCCGTGGACAATCCAAACGGCAGCGTCTGAAACTGATAGTGACAGTTCTGCACCACGAACCTGAGGTACCCTTAGTGAGAAGGGCAAATTTGGGACATAGAGGTAAGCATCCCTGATGTCCCGGGACACTATATAGTCCCCTTCTTCCTGGTTCGTTATCACTGCTCTGAGTGACTCCATCTTGATTTGAACCTTTTTAAGTGTTCAAAAAATTTTTTAGAATAAGTCTCACCTAGCCTTCTGGCTTCAGTACCACAATATAGTGTGGAATAATACCCCTTTTCTTGTAGTAGGAGGGGTAATTTAATTATCACCTGCTGGGAATACAGCTTGTGAATTTTTTCCCATACTGCCTCCTTGTCGGAGGGAGACCTTGGTAAAGCAGACTTCAGGAGCCTGCGAAGGGGAAACGTCTCGACATTCCAATCTGTACCCCTGGGATACTACTTGTAGGATCCAGGGGTCCTGTACGGTCTCAGCGCCATGCTGAGAACTTGTCAGAAGCGGTGGAACGCTTCTGTTCCTGGGAATGGGCTGCCTGCTGCAGTCTTCTTCCCTTTCCTCTATCCCTGGGCAGATATGATCTTATAGGGACGAAAGGACTGAGGCTGAAAAGACGGTGTCTTTTTCTGCAGAGATGTGACTTAGGGTAAAAACGGTGGATTTTCCAGCAGTTGCCGTGGCCACCAGATCCGATGGACCGACCCCAAATAACTCCTCTTCCTTTATACGGCAATACACCTTTGTGCCGTTTGGAATCTGCATCACCTGACCACTGTCGTGTCCATAACATCTTCTGGCAGTTATGGACATCGCATTTACTCTTGATGCCAGAGTGCAAATATCTCTCTGTGCATCTCGCATATATAGAAATGCATCCTTTAAATGCTCTATAGTCAATAAAATACTGTCCCTGTCAAGGGTATCAATATTTTTAGTCAGGGAATCCGACCAAGCCACCCCAGCTCTGCACATCCAGGCTGAGGCGATCGCTGGTCGCAGTATAACACCAGTATGTGTGTATATACTTTTTATGATATTTTCCAGCCTCCTGTCAGCTGGTCCTTGAGGACGGCCCTATCTATAGACGGTACCGCCACTTGTTTTGATAAGCGTGTGAGCGCCTTATCCACCCTAAGGGGTGTTTCCCAACGCGCCCTAACTTCTGGCGGGAAAGGGTATACCGCCAATAATTTTCTATCGGGGGGAACCCACGCATCATCACACACTTTATTTAATTTATCTGATTCAGGAAAAACTATGGTAGTTTTTTCACATCCCACATAATACCCTCTTTTGTGGTACTTGTAGTATCAGAAATATGTAACACCTCCTTCATTGCCTTTAACGTGTGGCCCTAATAAGGAATACGTTTGTTTATTCACCGTCGACACTGGATTCAGTGTCCCTGTCTGTGTCTGTGTCGACCGACTAAAGTAAACGGGCGTTTTAAAAACCCCTGACGGTGTTTTTGAGACGTCAGGACCGGTACTAATTGTTTGTCGGCCGTCTCATGTCGTCAACCGACCTTGCAGCGTGTTGACATTATCACGTAATTTCCTAAATAAGCCATCCATTCCGGTGTCGACTCCCTAGAGAGTGACATCACCATTACAGGCAATTGCTCCGCCTCCTCACCAACATCGTCCTCCTACATGTCGACACACACGTACCGACACACAGCACACACACAGGGAATGCTCTGATAGAGGACAGGACCCACTAGCCCTTTGGAGAGACAGAGGGAGAGTTTGCCAGCACACACCAAAAACGCTATAATTATATAGGGACAACCTTATATAAGTGTTTTCCCTTATAGCATTTTTTATATATTTCTAACGCCAAATTAGTGCCCCCCCTCTCTGTTTTAACCCTGTTTCTGTAGTGCAGTGCAGGGGAGAGACTGGGAGCCTTCCCTCCAGCCTTTCTGTGAGGGAAAATGGCGCTGTGTGCTGAGGAGATAGGCCCCGCCCCTTTTTCGGCGGCCTCGTCTCCCGCTCTTAACGGATTCTGGCAGGGGTTAAATATCTCCATATAGCCTCCGGAGGCTATATGTGAGGTATTTTTAGCCAAAATAGGTATTCATTTGCCTCCCAGGGCGCCCCCCTCCCAGCGCCCTGCACCCTCAGTGACTGCCGTGTGAAGTGTGCTGAGAGGAAAATGGCGCACAGCTGCAGTGCTGTGCGCTACCTTTAGAAGACTGAGGAGTCTTCTGCCGCCGATTCTGGACCTCTTCTTACTTCAGCATCTGCAAGGGGGCCGGCGGCAAGGCTCCGGTGACCATCCAGGCTGTACCTGTGATCGTCCCTCTGGAGCTGATGTCCAGTAGCCAAGAAGCCAATCCATCCTGCACGCAGGTGAGTTCACTTCTTCTCCCCTAAGTCCCTCGTTGCAGTGATCCTGTTGCCAGCAGGACTCACTGTAAAGTAAAAAACCTAAGCTAAACTTTTCTAAGCAGCTCTTTAGGAGAGCCACCTAGATTGCACCCTTCTCGGCCGGGCACAAAAATCTAACCGGCTTGGAGGAGGGTCATAGGGGGAGGAGCCAGTGCACACCACCTGATCGGAAAGCTTTACTTTTGTGCCCTGTCTCCTGCGGAGCCGCTATTCCCCATGGTCCTTTCAGGAACCCCAGCATCCACTAGGACGATAGAGAAAAGAATAATTCATTCATTCAGATCTAGGATGTGTTATTTTAGTGTTCCCATTATTTTTTTGAGCAGTGTATATATCCTATTATGAGTGTCAGTAAAATTGCTGTTAGATCAAAGTGGATCTCTGCCTTTAATGAGTTAAATAGGCGAAAACATACCATATATTATTTCATCAAAGACTGTCAGTCAAAGATTTTAATTGTAGCAAATTCTAAATCTTTGGTTATTTCATATCTTACTCCATAACAATATGGTATAATATTGATATATTGCTCATTTTATTCAAATAAAACAAGAATCTAAAGTGGTAAACTAATAAAAGAAAAAATTAATACTATCAACCAAGTATAGGAATCGATATACTCCATATGGTTCTGTTGGGATCGATGTGAGCAGTGGGAATATAACCATTGAAAAATTCAAATGAGTTTAATGTAACCACTAAGTAGGGAATATGAGTGTTATTTCCGTGATGGAATAAGATATGAAATAACCAAAGAGATCCACTTTGGTGTAACAGCAATTTTACTGAGACTCATAATAGGATATATATATGATATTATGTATATAAAATACTTATTTTGGTCCGAGAGTCCATCACTTGTCTGGTTATGGTGATTAATGTAGTATTTTCATGTGTCAACTTCCTCGACAAAAAGAGCTGGAGTTTCTATATGCTTTCAACCAGACCAACCTTTGCTCATAGCTCATTAATAAGGAGCATTCCTTTAGGGTAACAGCGAGTAGGAGGTTGGTGGGATTACTATATATATAGAAGTTATTCCTGACGTGAAATAACTTTTTGAAGCATTTCACTCGAGATAGAGGAACATTTTGGACATGGACCTTTTATACATAGGATATTCAGAATCAAAATGTGTACCAATATCTGTGGTGGTCTCCTAATCGGAGTCATAATCTGAAGTCACAGTAATTTGTTCTAGTAGCCTCTAAAGAATAAGGAGCATTCCTTTGAGGTATTCATTAGCGAGTAGCAATTTGGTGACACCACTGTATACATGGAAGCTATATAAGATAAATCTGGACATAGATTTATTACATCCAGGGTGTTCAGAAATAGTATTATAGGGCACGGACAATTTTGATGGCCCCGTAACAAAGAGTATTACATTATATATAGTGACCAAGTGGATGTGAGAGTTATTACAAGCATAAGTTACCATTTCATTAATAACAACACGTGGACATGATTTTAAATCTTTAACTCACTGTCTTTATTTTTCTCTTTACTCACGGGTTTATCAGTTTTGTGATTTTAACCTCTATTGGGTAAATTTACTAAGATGGGAGTTCTATTAAAGATGGGACGTTACCTATAGTAACCAATGAAATTCTACTTCTCATTTATCTAGCACCTTTTAGAAGATAATACCTAGAATCTGATTGATTGCTATAGGCAACATCCCATCTTAAATAAAACTCCCATCTTAGTAATTTTACCCCTATGTTTCACTGTAGTCTTGGATTAATATGTGAGCTGCAATCACATTATCTTAATTAAGGTAATAATAACAGTTATATTTTAATAATAAACACATTTTCTTTCTCCTTGTTTCTCCCAAAAAATTGCAAGTTACAGATCGGGCGTTCCAAAGCATCCATGGCAGTGCGCTAGCAGGTATTTACTTTTTTCTAGAGATGAGCAGTTCGGATTACTTGGAATCTGAGCCAACTCAAACTTCTGGGATCAGGGTCGTTCCGAGACGCAGCTCAAGTGATCCCGTCAGACTCAGATACCAGGTCAAGGCAAAACGTCGTGCTCCTGGCATCTGATTCTTGCGGGTTTTGGATTCAACATAAGAGGGCCACGGCCCAGACTCAGCAACATTTCACTCTAGTCATGCGGTTGCATGCGGCGCTCTACTATGTGGTATTCATCCAAGTAGCTGTGCAGAATACAAGTGCTGTCACTGTCTCCTTAAGGGGGCTATGCTGCTGTCATGTGTCCATCCGAGGTGCTGTGCTGCTGTCACTGTGTCCATAAGGGGCTATGTTGCTGTCACTGTGTCCATCTAAGGGGCTGTGCTGTCACTGTGTCCATCTAAGTGGCTCTACTGTGCTGTGTCCATCCACAGCTGTATCCCAGAGCATGTGTGTTAAAGCAGTGTGAGCCAAGCTGCCAGGTAAATCTGAATCAAAAAAATATATTGTTGTATAATTTGTTTGTACTGTTCTGTGCACTGCAGCCCAATATGCTGTACCCCAGTGCGAGTCTAGATTAGAAGAGGTGTAAAAAAAAAAATGAAAACCACTAGAACAAACTGTGTGTTTTGTGAAGGACAGATCCTGTCAAACCAACTTGCTTGGCTTTTACAAAACAGTAAGTGCAAACCTCAATCAGGGTAAGGAGGTGGATGTAATCTTTTTAGACTTTGCCAAATCTTTCGACACAGTACCACACATGCGAATTATCTCTAAGCTACAAGAAATAGGGCTAGGGAGCACAATATGCACTTGGGTCAAAAATTGGTTAGATAATAGGTGTCACAACTGAGGGCCTGAGCTGACGGGAGGCAGCCTCAGTTGTAGGGGCTGAGATGTAACGGAACCTGGGAGGTTGTATCAGACCCCTAGACATGTAAGTAACATGTAGAATAACTGCCCGAAGGCGTGACCACGACAACCAGGATAAAAGTCAATGATGTTTATTATGACAAACTCCGTAACACAGCAGCAGTAAAGGAAACATAAAAGTCAACAGAGGATAAATACAATTCCTGGGTACTACAGGGTGGCAAGGGCCACAGGCACTGGTAGAGTGAGACAGTTCTTATAATCTTCTAGTTGGAAAGTTCTTACCAGACCTGACTGTAGCAATGGAGAGAACCCAGGATCGTACCAGCTGGTGTTCCAGGAAAGGCTGGGTTGCTGAAGATAAAACGGCTGCTGTGGATACTGGCTGGAACCAGACTGTTGTTGGTACGGAGTGGATACTGGCTGGAACCAGTTAAATAATAAACGAACTTGAGAGCGATGAAATAATAATGAAGTTTGGAGTTTAAGAGCGGTGAAATAATAATACCGGTGGAGAGTGGTAAACTGCAGAAAGGACACCGGCCCTTTAAGAGAAGCTGTACACTGCTGGAAGCTGGGCTGGAAGCAGGTGATTGATGAAGTTTGGAGTTTGAGAGCGGTGAAATAATAATACCGGTGGAGAGTGGTAAACTGCAGAAAGGACACCGGCCCTTTAAGAGAAGCTGTACACTGCTGGAAGCTGGGCTGGAAGCAGGTGATTGTTGTAACTGGAAACAGGTGAGTCCAGAATGGATCGGAGAGTCAGGCTACACCGCAGATGGAATGCTGGTGCGGGTCTCTATCGCAGAAGTCTGGAGACAGGAGCTGGAACCTGGAAGACAACCACAGGAGAGAGACAAACTGGAACTAGGTTAGACAACCAAAGCACTGACGCCTTCCTTGCTCAGGCACAGCTTACTTATACCTGCAGCAAGGAAGGGGTTGGCTAGGCAATTATGCAAATCAACAATACAGACAGCAGATTGGTGGAAATGCTCAGATGACAAAATCCAAGATGGCTGCGCCCATGCAGACACTTGGAGGGAAGTTTGGTTTGTAATCCATGTGAGAATTGAAACAGTAATGGCGACGCCGGCCACAGGAGACGCCAGACTGACAAGCGCACATTTAACCACGCGGGCACAGCGGAGGCCGCGGCTGATGAAATCACCACTCTGACATTCTGCATGTGGAAACTCAGGAACAGCGGGATCCGGTCCTGGAACGCTGAGCCAGCCTTAGGAGGCATCTGAAGAGTAAGTAATGGCGTCCAGATACCCAGATCGTGACAGCACCCCCCCTTTAGGAGTGGCCCCAGGACACTTCTTAGTCTTTAAAGGAAACTTTGCGTGGAAATTTCGGACCAAGGCAGGAGCATGGACGTCTGAGGCATTGGTCCAAGAGCGTTCTTCAGGACCATAGCCCTTCCAGTCAATGAGGTATTGTAACTGACCGTAACGGAAACGTGAGTCCAAAATCTTGGCCACCTCGTACTCGACTCCCCGTTGAGTCTGAACTTTGGGAGCTGGAGGAAGTGCGGAATGAAACCGATTCAGGATCAGCGGTTTCAATAAAGAAACATGAAATGTCCTGGGTATTTTCAAGAAGGATGGTAACTGTAACCTGTAGGCAACAGGATTGATGACTTGTTCAATCTTGAAGGGTCCGATGTAGCGAGGTGCAAATTTCATGCTGGGAACTCTCAACCTCAATTTCTTCGTGGACAGCCACACACGATCACCCACCTTGAGAGCAGGAACCGCTCTACGCTTTCTATCGGCAAACTTCTTATACCTGAATGAGGCTTTAAGCAGGGCTGCGCGGACGTTCCTCCAGTTATTTGAAAACTGACGCAAGGTGACATCCACTGCTGGAACAGAAGTTGCGGGAAGCGGTTGGAATTCTGGGACTTTAGGGTGGAATCCATAATTAATGAAGAATGGTGTAGAAGAAGATGAGGAATGGTATTGATTGTTGTGGCTGAACTCGGCCCAAGGAAGGAGTTGAACCCAGTCATCTTGAGAGGAAGACACATATATACGGAGGAAGGCCTCCAAGTCCTGATTCACCCTCTCGGTTTGACCATTGGTCTGAGGATGGTAAGCCGTGGAAAACTTTAACTTGACTTGGAGGGCTTGACACAAACTTCGCCAAAATTTGGCTACAAATTGTACTCCACGATCCGAGATGATCTCTTCAGGAAGACCGTGAAGTCGGAAGATCTCTTGTATAAACACTTGAGCCAACTTGGAAGCTGACGGAAGACCGGTGAGAGGGATGAAATGTGCCATCTTGGTGAACCGGTCAACTACCACCCAGATGGTATTAAACTTGTTGCAGATAGGTAGATCGGAAACAAAGTCCATCGACAAATGGGTCCAAGGTCGACGGGGAACAGATAATGGAACCAGTTGCCCCGCAGGCGACTGGCGGGAGACTTTGTGTTGGGCACACTTTGGGCAGGAGGCAATAAATTCCATAACGTCCTTCTTCAGAGTTGGCCACCAGTAGGACCTAGAAATAAATTCAAGGGTTTTCTGAATGCCTGTATGTCCAGCAAAACGGGAAGCATGGGCCCAATGCATGAGCTTCTTCCTTAGAACTGGCTTAACAAAACTTTTCCCTGGTGGAGGCGTAGAGTCCATCCCTACCGTGGAGAATGCCAACGGATTAATAATAGGATGCTTGTCTGCAGACTCGGACTCATTTTCTTGCTCCCATGAGCGGGAAAGGGCATCGGCCTTACGATTCTGAGAACCCGGACAGAACTGGAGTTTAAAGTCAAACCTAGAGAAGAAAAGTGCCCATCTGGCCTGACGAGGATTCAGACATTGTGCGCCTTTGAGATATAAAAGATTTTTGTGGTCGGTAAGAATGGTGATTGAGTGGGAAGCTCCCTCCAACAGGTATCTCCACTCCTCCAGAGCGAGCTTGATGGCTAGCAACTCCTGATCGCCAATGGCATAGTTGCGCTCAGCTGGGGAGAACTTCCGGGAGAAGAAACTGCAAGGATGTAGATGTCCATCTTTGGCCCTCTGGGATAACACTGCTCCTACTCCAACGGAGGAGGCATCTACCTCTAAGATAAAAGGAGAGTCGGTGTCGGGCTGTTTCAGAACTGGTGCAGAGATGAACCGTTGCTTCAGAAGGTGAAAGGCCTGTGTAGCTTCCTCGGACCACTTGGACGGATTAGCACCTTTCTTGGTTAATGCAGTGATAGGCGCCACAATGGTGGAAAAGTCTCGTATACATTTTCTATAATAATTGGCGAACCCTAAGAACCTCTGGACCCCTTTGAGGCTTAAGGGTATAGGCCAATTCTGGATTGCTTGGAGTTTCTCAGGATCCATCTCTAGTCTGGAACCGGACACAATGTAACCTAGAAACGGAATGGTTTTAACTTCAAACACACACTTCTCCAATTTACAATAGAGGTGATTGACACGGAGACGGGAAAGAACCTCTTTTACCCAGAAACGATGATCTTCGAGATTATTAGCAAAGATGAGGATGTCGTCTAGATAAACCACGACATGGCGGTACAAGATGTCCCTGAAAATCTCATTCACGAAGTGCTGGAAGACTGCTGGAGCATTGCTCAATCCGAAGGGCATGACGAGGTACTCATAATGTCCGTCACGGGTGTTAAAGGCGGTCTTCCACTCGTCACCCTCACGGATTCGGATGAGATTGTAGGCACCCCTCAAGTCCAGCTTTGTGAAAATAGTTGCACCACTGACTCTATCAAAGAGCTCGGTAATCAGGGGTAAAGGGTATCGGTTCTTGACGGTAATGTCGTTCAGACCTCTGTAGTCGATGCACGGACGCAGACCACCGTCTTTCTTCTTAACGAAGAAGAAGCCTGCGCCGGCTGGAGAAGAAGATGGTCGGATGAAACCCTTCGCCAGGTTCTCTTTGATGTACTCTTCCATGGAGTGTGTCTCAGGCAGAGACAACGGATAAGTTCGGCCTCGCGGTGGAACCTTCCCTGGAATGAGGTCGATTGGGCAGTCCCATTCTCTGTGAGGAGGAAGGATATCAGCAGAGGCTTTACTGAACACGTCCGTGAAGTCTTGATATGGAGGAGGCGGAACATCAGATGACCTGGGGAAGGAAGAACAAACAGGAAGAACTTTGGCTAAACAAGTCTCAGCACAGGAGGGACCCCATGCCAGTATTTGCGTAGTCGTCCAGTCAATTGATGGGTTGTGGAGACGGAGCCATGGAAGGCCTAAAACCACTGGATGTGTGGCTCTTGGAATCACTAAAAAAGAAATATACTCAGAATGAAGAACTCCCACTCTCAGACGAACTGGAAGAGTCCTTAAGGAAATGACTGCGTCAAAAATCTTGCTGCCATCCACGGCAGTCAAAGAGATGGACGAGGACAGTCTCTCGGTGGGTAGGGACCACCGTTTAACATAAGCTTCGGTTATGAAATTCCCAGCTGCTCCGGAATCAAGGAGGGCAATGACGTTCCTGTAACGTTGAGCAATTTGGAGCGACACTGGGAGGTTACAGTCATGAGGAGATGGAGAGGAGATCATTACTCCTAGCCGGCCCTCTCCTTGGCGAGCTAGGAACTGGAGTTTCCCGGACGTTTGGGACAGGCATTGATAGTGTGCGACGGAGCTGCACAGTAGAGACAGAGAGACTCAGAGAGACGTCTTCGGCGCTCAGCGGGAGATAGACGAGAACGACTAATTTGCATAGGCTCATCCTTGGATGGAGATGGTTGACGAGGAGGAGGAGCAGAAGATTTAGGAGTAGATGATCTTCCTCGCTCAGTTGCTCTCTCTCTGAAACGTAGATCAACCTTCGTGCAAAGAGAAATTAGCTCATCCAACTTAGAGGGCAAGTCTCTGGTAGCTAACTCATCCTTGATGCGTTCTGATAAGCCATGCCAGAATGCAGCATACAGGGCCTCGTCGTTCCATGCCAGTTCGGATGCCAGGATTTTAAACTGTATAAGATACTGTCCCACAGTACGTGTTCCCTGGCGTAAACGGAGAATCTCAGATGAAGCAGATGTTATCCGGCCTGGCTCGTCGAAGATGCGCCTGAATGTAGCTACAAAGTCAGTATAGGAGGATAGCAGGGGATCAGACTTCTCCCATAAAGGTGATGCCCAGTCAAGGGCTGAGCCACTGAGTAGGGAGATGATATAGGCAATTTTGGTACGGTCACTGAAGAAATTGCCAGGTAGAAGCTCAAAGTGGATTTCACATTGATTGAGAAATCCCCTGCAGAACCTTGGAGATCCATCAAATTTTGCTGGCGTTGGAAGATGAAGATGTGGACTGGAAATGGGTAAGGTGGGTGGGGTTACAGCTGGTGTCACTGTAGTGGACGCACCGGACGTGCCAGGTCCACGGAGGGTCGTTTGAATCCCATCCAGCCGTGTAGAGAGATCCTGGAGACAGCGGATGATGTGGCCCTGTGCAGCCTCCTGATGTTCAAGTCGGGCTGCCAGTTCTTGCATTGGCCTGGCCGCTTGATCCTGGTCTCCGGCTGGATTCATTAGGTCAGTGCTTACTGTCACAACTGAGGGCCTGAGCTGACGGGAGGCAGCCTCAGTTGTAGGGGCTGAGATGTAACGGAACCTGGGAGGTTGTATCAGACCCCTAGACATGTAAGTAACATGTAGAATAACTGCCCGAAGGCGTGACCACGACAACCAGGATAAAAGTCAATGATGTTTATTATGACAAACTCCGTAACACAGCAGCAGTAAAGGAAACATAAAAGTCAACAGAGGATAAATACAATTCCTGGGTACTACAGGGTGGCAAGGGCCACAGGCACTGGTAGAGTGAGACAGTTTTTATAATCTTCTAGTTGGAAAGTTCTTACCAGACCTGACTGTAGCAATGGAGAGAACCCAGGATCGTACCAGCTGGTGTTCCAGGAAAGGCTGGGTTGCTGAAGATAAAATGGCTGCTGTGGATACTGGCTGGAACCAGACTGTTGTTGGTACGGAGTGGATACTGGCTGGAACCAGTTAAATAATAAACGAACTTAAGAGCGATGAAATAATAATGAAGTTTGGAGTTTAAGAGCGGTGAAATAATAATACCGGTGGAGAGTGGTAAACTGCAGAAAGGACACCGGCCCTTTAAGAGAAGCTGTACACTGCTGGAAGCTGGGCTGGAAGCAGGTGATTGATGAAGTTTGGAGTTTGAGAGCGGTGAAATAATAATACCGGTGGAGAGTGGTAAACTGCAGAAAGGACACCGGCCCTTTAAGAGAAGCTGTACACTGCTGGAAGCTGGGCTGGAAGCAGGTGATTGTTGTAACTGGAAACAGGTGAGTCCAGAATGGATCGGAGAGTCAGGCTACACCGCAGATGGAATGCTGGTGCGGGTCTCTATCGCAGAAGTCTGGAGACAGGAGCTGGAACCTGGAAGACAACCACAGGAGAGAGACAAACTGGAACTAGGTTAGACAACCAAAGCACTGACGCCTTCCTTGCTCAGGCACAGCTTACTTATACCTGCAGCAAGGAAGGGGTTGGCTAGGCAATTATGCAAATCAACAATACAGACAGCAGATTGGTGGAAATGCTCAGATGACAAAATCCAAGATGGCTGCGCCCATGCAGACACTTGGAGGGAAGTTTGGTTTGTAATCCATGTGAGAATTGAAACAGTAATGGCGACGCCGGCCACAGGAGACAGGAGACGCCAGACTGACAAGCGCACATTTAACCACGCGGGCACAGCGGAGGCCGCGGCTGATGAAATCACCACTCTGACATTCTGCATGTGGAAACTCAGGAACAGCGGGATCCGGTCCTGGAACGCTGAGCCAGCCTTAGGAGGCATCTGAAGGGTAAGTAATGGCGTCCAGATACCCGGATCGTGACAATAGGGAGCAGCACATTGTGGTTAATGGGTCCTTTTCAAATTGGACTAAAGTACTAAGTGGTGTGCCTCAAGGCTCGGTAATAGGACCGCTATTGTTCAACATTTTCATTACCGACCTAACAGAAGGTCTAGAGAGCACAGTGTCAATTTTTGCAGATGATACCAAATTGTGTAAAGCTATAAATACGGAGGAGGATGCCGAGTCTCTTCAGAACAACTTAGTTAAATTAGAAGCATGGGCAGCCAAATGGAGAATGCGCTTCCATACAGACAAGTGTAAGATAATGCACTGTGGTAGCAAGAACAAAAATAACACCTACATACTAAATGGGGTAAAATTAGAGGATTCTGTACTGGAAAAGGACTTAGGTGTTCTAATATATAGCAAACTAAGCAGCAGTACCCAATGTAGGATTGCAGCAAATAAGGATAATAAGATATTAGCATGCATAAAACAGGGAATTGATGCAAGGGACAATAGTGTTATACTCCCGTTACATAAATCACTAGTGAGGCCACACCTTGAATACTGTTGTGAATTTCAGATTATTTCTGATAAATATTTAAAATGCCAGCGATAATATATGTTGCGGGCGCAAGGCGCATATTATTACCATATACGATAAAAGTGCGCTGTACGTCGCAAACACTACATCCCTTAAGAGAAAACAAGCACTCGCACACATTGTCTGAGTTCCAATGCTCAGTGATGTATATATTTGATATTAAAAGGATATGCATACAATATAACACATGTACAGTATATATTTTTGGTTACAGATTTACAATTACACATGAAGCAGTTGTTACAAAAGAATCCATTACAGTTACAGTCAGCATACTTCACCATATTTGCTCAATGCACACTCCGCTCCATCTCTCTCTCTCTCTCTCTCTCTCTCTCTCTCTCTCTCTCTCTCTCAGAAAACAAAACAGCAACTGGAATAGCAAAAGCAAAACAGCAAACAGAAATTCTTGTGACTGGAATCACCTATACATTGTGTATATTGGGGGAGTACAGGTCTGGGACTGAGTCTTCTGTTATTGGTCCAGGGGAGGGAACTTTCTCATTCATGATGTGTTATTGGTCATTGGTCAGTTCATATGCAAGCAACGTCCAGCATTGAAGATGACATCATAAGGGTTGGCCACTGTTTCCTGCCCACACATGCTTTCCTTGGAATGTTCTTTGTTGTCATTAGAATTGTGGCTTCATATTCCTACATTTAATCATAACTAATCGTTGCAATGTGCTACAATCTAACCACAGGTATCAAACCAACACACTCATTCCTTTGATTATTTTGACAGCAAGCATGATATGTTTATCTTGTTCCGTTCCAGTAATACCTATACATGATGTTATACTCCATTATATAATTTAAAACATTATAATGTCTGGTGCTTGACATGTGTAATTTATGTGTGGTATGAAATATGTGTTGAATATATCTTTGTGGCTTGTCTGTGTGAATGCGTATGCTACCATATATCACTGTGCACGCTGCATGTATTAACACGCACAGCGACTCATCAATATGGAGTTTGTAAGTTTTCTGTATGTAATATTTTTTGACTTCGACAGTCCGCCCTTTGGCAGTAAACAATAACTGCCATAAATTATTAACAGAAGAAAAATATTTCAAACACATAATCGGTGACCTAGACACACGTATGTATTCATTTTGCAAATCAGACATTTGACTGTATTTTGGGGGAAGACAGGGAGGAGGACGAGACATCCTCTATATGCACTCGGTGGTCACGGGACCACTGGTTGGGTGTGGGACAACATTCAACCTATAGAGTATGCTGGGACAGTGCTATAGCCTTTGATGTCTGATTTGAACGAACGTTTCACACAAACATGTACCTACGTCTTTGCACACTGATCGGATTCGATAGAGGTTTTGCTGGGTAGAGGGAGAAAACACAAACAAACAGTGAAAGAGACAAATAAAATTTTCATGGTGTATATTCCTATCACTCCCTGAACATTGTTTCCATTTCTGGATCGTATACTAGGTCTGTTTCATCAATGAACAAGGGTTATTAGTAGTGTCCTTCCTAGATAACATGAACCTTCTGAGTTCGGGGAGAGCCATTCATAAACCTTTCATCCACATATATTAATGAGCTCTTTATCTGCTAGGTGTGAATATCCATTGTCTGATTGTTCCTGATTACCTCCCAATTTCCGGTTTCCTGAAATTGGTGAGATTTAAGCATACCAGGGATTTATCTATGGTAATGGTGGATCTTAAGACTAGGGGGTCTAGTTATATTATATTCCTTGTCTACCGGTTTCCCCCCTCTTTCCGTGTTATTCAAGTACCTCAGCTAACTCTAAAGAATATGGCACTAATCCTGCATTATTTGGTCTTAGATGTACCTGTGAGCACATCCAACATTCCGTTTGGTTTAAGACCTGACCCACTAATGAGTGGTAATCACTCAAGGGATGTCTGTCAAATGCTGCCTTATTGCTAGATTTACATCTCTGGATGCACTCATCTTCAATTATAGGGTCCCAATAACTACAAAAATACAGTATTCCTCAGACAATAGCCTATCACGTTACCTCCAAACTCCGTAACTACTAGACCTTTGCTTTTCTCTGGCTTTAACAAAGTGATAGGCTGATCCTGGGATCCTATAAAGACATCACTCCTTTCTCCAGAACCAGTTCCAGTCCCACAGTCGACTCCTCATGAAAACCTCACAAAAATAGAATGTCCTGAAAAAAAACTGTTTGTCAACGGGAAAAAAGAAAGATGGAACAAAACAAATCTTGTCCATAGCAAATCAATTACAACGACTGGTCTTTCTGTACTCCTTTAGTACGCTCACGTAGTGTTCAACAGTACCGCCTCTCAGTCTTCACGGAACAGACTCTCGGGTGATACTTCTGAGATTTCACTCCATTTACGAGTTCCTTCCGGACTACCGACTTTCCTGCGATGGGAATCGTGGTCCCAAGTCTCTCTCTCGGCTACTTTCACTGGGATCATGCTGTCAACAAAACTTGGTATGGTCCTTCCCACCTGTCTATTAGGCAACCTGAGCGTAAGAACAATCACACAGTCTCTTGGTTCACAATCAAGACAGTTAGTAGTTGGCATATCAGGAATCAACAGTTTCAAGTTCTTTTGTCAAGTTCTCAAATGCTGTCTCATCTCGATAAGGTACTGTACTGTCACCTCATTGGTGTATTTCTGATCATTGTGTGGATTGATCATGACATGAGGTAGTCTTCCAAAAAAAATTTTTTTTTTAAAGAGGGTGATTCATTAAATGGGGATCTGGGAGTGGTTCCGATGCTACACAACACTAGTGGCAGTGTCTATGACCACAATAGTCCAGTTTCAAGCTATCACTTTGCTCCTACTCCTAAGGATACCATATCTACACACAAATTTCTGCACAATTTTCTTTGCGGTAAACACATCCGTGGCGGCAGGAAATGCCTCTACCCAGTTTAAATAAACCTCAGTGCAAACCAATACATAATTCAAATTTCTACAGGGTGTTAACTGTACGAAGTCCTTCTGCAGGAGTATGGGATGGCTCTGTTGGTACTACCTTACCAATATTCTTCCTCAAGCAAGATAGACATGTTGTTGCTTTCCTGCTTGCCTGAGAAGAGAACCCTAGTGCATGCCAGTAAGCTCTTACCAATTTGCACATACCTTCCTTACCCTAGGTGAGTCAGACCATGTGCCTCCTCAGCTAGGCTTGGGAGATACGTCCTGCGGGCCACTGGCTTACCTTGTCCATCTCTTCAGAGTCCTGAGGACTCCTGATGATACCCCTTCGCCTTCCAGACCTCCTTTTCCTGTAGGGAACACAAATTTGCATCTCAATTTAATTGTAGTGTGTTTGCAATGTAGAATACCATAAGCATCACTCAAAAAAAAGAAAAAAAAAACATCTCTAGAGGAAAAAAAGAAGTAGAAAATATCAGGTCTGCATTCAACAACGGGCTGTCACTTATGTCTGGTCTCGTAGTAAAGGTCTGATTCAGATATTCCATACCATCATGCATATAAGTGTCTATACAAAATTTCCCTTCACCAGTATTCTCATCCTCCACCCTTTGTGCATGACAAGGCACACTGCAGTAATATACTGGTGCCATCGTGCTGATGAGACATACCGGGTTCGGGCAGAACTTTGAAGGACCAATACGGCATGTGGTGTATGAACTGTCAAATCATGTACCAGTACTACATCCAAGGTATTTGACCCTTGTCCTACACAACTGTAGTTTATCCCTTAAGACATGGTGTCCTGTCTGGAAAAGACGAAACAGAAACTGTTTCGTATCTGCCAGGGACGACTCAAATGAATCAGTGCACAACAACAAGTCATCAACATATTGTATCAGCAACAACCTATTCTCAGGCTGAAAGGACTGTAAACAGTCATGTAGGGCTTGGGAGACAATACTCAGGCTGTCACTTGTAACCTTGGGAGAATCGGGTCCATGTATTGTACCCCCCTTGTGAACGAAAAGATGAAGAGGAAACTGTGAAGAAAAAAAAGAATAGAGGTTGGTGACAGATAAGTTTGTAGAGGTGGAGAGGATTTTATTAAAATGACAACTAGATTGGGCACTACGGGGAATTGATTAACTACTTGGTCTACCCCCCTTAAAGCTTGTGCTTGCTGTGTCACTACTGGGACTACCTCAGCCATCAATCCAGTGTCCTGTCCATCCTAAGTTCATAGGGAACCTGGTATCTGTGATATAATTTCCTCTACCTGTGATGGACATGAATCTAGAACAGTGGAATGCAACATTAGTCTTTGAGGGTTATCTAACATACCTTGTAGTTCCTGAGCGGGAGTACAATATATGTATTTCACATTTCAATTTACATAAAATCTCTGTCGATTAATTTAGTCAGGGGCCACTGCTGCTAGGAAAAAAAAAGGAAAGGGTTTAGCTTCATAGAGGCCCAATCGTAACTTCAGCAGGTTTTGTCAAAGGGTAATGTTGCACTTCTCTCGTTCCTCCCATTTGCCGAATTAGTGTTTACCAGTGATCTTATCCTGATGAAGAATTTTCTAGTACTTAAAAAAAAAAAAAAAAAAACAACAACAAGCTTCTAAGTCATGCAAAGTATTAATTCAATCCTTCTTATCCCGTATTAAGGGTCTGTACATGGTCCAACAAACATTTCCGAGCTTGTCTTGACTAGGGGCATTACTAGAAATGGATACCTCTTATGTGGTAATTTAAAAGAAATACCCGGGGGTTACCCTATCTCTGTCCACTTTCCTACTGGTAAATACTAATGTGCGGATAGGATATTCTCCATTTATGATGTTACTTTCTTGGTTTTTATTTAATTTTTTTTTTTACTATATATGTACTTGAATGGCTCCATACTTAACGGTTTCACTGGCCTCAGCCACTTCCCCTGCAGGCTACTGCTCCTCTTTTACCGGTTGGATACTCCTCTGAGTGCATGAGAAATGGCTGAAACCAGTCAGGTTGCCTTCTCCTCCTAAATAAAACTTTGACATTCATTAGTACAAATATAGGTTACATTCATATTTTCATATTTTTATTTTTATTATTTTCTATAGTTTGTATGCTGGCTGTAACTGCTTCCACATCCACATATGGCGGTGAACTTGCTTTCTCTTTTTTTCTACTTATTTATTGTTGCTACAAGTTCAAACAGTTCTTGTTTTCGTTCTTGTCTTATATGACTTTGGTTAAGCATACTACCTGCAATACCTCAGGATCAAAACCACCAACTCTAGGAAATGATGCCCCATAATCCACTGTCATTCGCACCTATACATCACAAATAGCCTCTCCGTGTGGACCATACTTTCCACACATTATCCTCCGCACGTTTTCACACAGTACGTGCCTAAATCCTCAACTCTCCAGCCTGAACCCTGGCTGCCAAACATTTCTCGCTTGTGCGCTTGGCTCCCATCGCGGACTTTTGACACGATCCCCAAATGCACAATACGAGCAAACGGTAAGTCCTTACCGAGCGCTTTTCACCCGCTCCTGCCTCCGCTGGCCAGTACCACGGCTCACTCCAATAGTGACCCCCGCGTACCCAGACTAGGCCCCTCCAGACCCCTCAGCACTGAAATTACTTAAGTATTAACAGAATCAATACAACACCTTTTCCAGTGCAGGTTAAAAGTCTGTTGGAATGTTTTCCTGAGAGAGAGTCAGCAAAACTTCCTTTTACCTTACACAAATCACGTTTGCATATGCTCTACACAGCGTGTATGATGACGCAATTTGCGCAAAAGAACGCAAATGGTATCACGTTGCGCTGCGTATTGCACACACAGACGTGCGGTCCAATCGCATGGCCTATAGATACTTGTTATCTATATGCCCTACGATCACAGCAGTCGAATTCACAAGCTGCGCTCCACAGCCGGAGCGTAACACTAAAAAAAACTTAAATCAAATCCTTTACATGTTTTAGTACGTGCCTACTTCACAATCTATCATGCTCCTCTACATGTTTTAGTACGTGCCTACTTCACAATCTATCATGCTCCTCTACATGTTTTAGTACGTGCCTACTTCGTCAATACGTAAGGTTGCGAACCTTCACGCCGCTGAGCCTCTGCTAACTCAGCGTCCCCCATGGGATCCCGGTTTCTCCAAGGTTCAATACATCCACACCTACTTTCAACTCACACTAACACACAAGGTTTTCTGTACAGAAAAATCACTCCCTTTGATTGATAGCTTGTCCCAGAGGTAGTACACTTTAAACAAAGTATTATAGTAATCTGCTTTTAATATCTGATATTGCTATTGTATAAATGTGTCTTCTATCCCGCCTTTAAATTTATTCCTATTGTGTGGTTAAACTTGCGCTCACTACTTCCCGCAACCTTGCGTAAGCACGCAACCATGTGCATTCCCATACGCTTGCCTCACATACTTTTGTACACCATGCGGTCGCACCTCAATATTCCACACTTATCACGATCAATGTAAGCAAAATTCTACTACTCACTACACAATACACCTTTGTTCCTGACACCCGCTGGAAGTCGCCCACACGGGTAATCCTCCTTTGAGTGCTTACTTAAACATTTAGGCCAGAACTGCATTTTGTGTGTGTTTTAAAATTTACCCACTTAAACAAATATGTATAACAAAAATGTATAACAAATAAACGTATCCGATTCTATGCAGATCTATAAGGAGCATTGACTATAATTTAAATGCTATGATTCAGATTGGATAGCTATCTTGCAGAACATACGCTGATATCAATATATACAGTTTATATAATAATATATATACACACCACTTGACTCTACACTTCTATGAAACCCCTCACCCCTTCAGTGCCTCTAATTTGCATATCAACAGAGGTTCATATGTTTGTACTAAAGTGGCTGAACAGGTTTCAATTAACATTTCAATGCCTATCTTGTAGCAGACAGAGAGTTAACAAATCCTAGGAAAGAAAAGAATAAAAAACTTATTTTTTTCTGTATGCAATTCTTACACCAAGCCAAGCATTTATCTCACCATTTCTCTCTCACCAGGCCCAACTGAACTATTTGTAATTGACTATGGCATGGGTTTGTTAAATTCATTGGTAGCTTTTAAATGGTGTTGGATTTGTACATATATATATTGTTTATTTGTGACAAAGGAAACTGATTGTTTTAAACACACTGAAAGTCAGCTGTTAGCTAGGTGGATAGAGTGACCTTCCTAAAATGGCCACTGCTCCTCCCCCTTTTCCATGCCATGTGCATGGACAAAATGGAGGACAGAGCATGCGGCTAGCTCTTTTGTCATAAATAAATCATAATTTATACAAGCACCGGAAGTTTGTTACTTTTAGGCCTGCGCATGAGCATGCTAACACAGCTATATCATACCTATATCATACCTATGCACCTACTTTTAAATGCTCTTTTAATTTACTTAACGGATTAACAATCCAATCTGAATCAAACACAATATGACTTATTTGAACTTTGTTTTGCAACAATAAAAATATGCTGTAGCATTTCCAATATTGTGAGAAATATATTGTCCCTTCAATTTCATATCAGCGCGTTACTGATAACGCAAAAAAAACAAACGGCATGTGGTTCAGCAGCATATAGATGCATCCATCGTTAGCTGGTAGACCACAGCGGCGTCTGTACAGTGCATCATTAAGAACGTGATATCCCTGACGAAGACCCAACTGTGAATTTCAGATTATTTCTGATAAATATGTAAAATGGCAGCGATAATATATGTTGCGGGTGCAAGGCGCATCTTATTACCATATATGATAAAAGTGCGCTGTACGTCGCAAACACTACATCCCTTAAGAGAAAACAAGCACTCGCACACATTGTCTGAGTTCCAACGCTCAGTGATGTATATATTTGATATTAAAAGGATATGCATACACTATAACACATGTATATATATATGGTTACAGATTTACAATTACACAGGAAGCAGTTGTTACAAAAGAATCCATTACAGTTACAGTCAGCATACTTCACCATATTTGCTCAATGCACACTCCGCTCCATCTCTCTCTCTCTGAATACAAAACAGCAACTGGAACAGCAAAAGCAAAACAGCAAACAGAACTTCTTGTGACTGGAATCACCTATACATTGTGTATATTGGGGGAGTACAGGTCTGGGACTGAGTCTTCTGTTATTGGTCCAGGGGAGGGAACTTTCTCATTCATGGTGTTTTATTGGTCAGTTCATATGCAAGCAACGTCCAGCCTTGAAGATGACATCATAGGGGTTGGCCACTGGTTTCCTGCCCACACATGCTTTCCTTGGAATGTTCTTTGTTGTCATTAGAATTGTGGCTTCATATTCCTACATTTAATCATAACTAATCATTGCAATGTGCTACAATCAAACCATAGGTATCAAACCAACACAATCATTCATCTGATTATTTTGACACCAAGCATGACATGTTTATCTTGTTCCGTTCCATTAATACCTATACATGATGTTATACTCCATTATATAATTTAAAACATTATAATGTCTGGTGATTGACATGTTTAATTCATGTGTGGTATGAAATATGTGTTGAATATATCTTTGTGGCTTGTCTGTGTGAATGCATATGCTACCATATATCGCTGTGCACGCTGCATGTATTCGCACGCACAGTGGCTCATCAGTGTGGAGTTTGTATGTTTTCTGTATATAATTTTTTTTACTTCAACACTGTGTACAATTATGGGCACCATACTACAAAAAATAAGATTTTACTTACCGATAAATCTATTTCTCGTAGTCCGTAGTGGATGCTGGGGACTCCGTCAGGACCATGGGGATTAGCGGCTCCGCAGGAGACAGGGCACAAAAATAAAGCTTTAGGATCAGGTGGTGTGCACTGGCTCCTCCCCCTATGACCCTCCTCCAAGACTCAGTTAGGATACTGTGCCCGGACGAGCGTACACAATAAGGAAGGATTTTGAATCCCGGGTAAGACTCATACCAGCCACACCAATCACACCGTACAACTTGTGATCTGAACCCAGTTAACAGTATGACAAACGTAGGAGCCTCTGAACAGACGGCTCACAACAATAACAACCCGATTTTTTTTTTGTAACAATAACTATGTACAAGTATTGCAGACAATCCGCACTTGGGATGGGCGCCCAGCATCCACTACGGACTACGAGAAATAGATTTATCGGTAAGTAAAATCTTATTTTCTCTGACGTCCTAGTGGATGCTGGGGACTCCGTCAGGACCATGGGGATTATACCAAAGCTCCCAAATGGGCGGGAGAGTGCGGATGACTCTGCAGCACCGAATGAGAGAACTCCAGGTCCTCTTTAGCCAGGGTATCAAATTTGTAGAATTTTACAAACGTGTTCTCCCCCGACCACGTAGCTGCTCGGCAGAGTTGTAATGCCGAGACCCCTCGGGCAGCCGCCCAGGATGAGCCCACCTTCCTTGTGGAATGGGCCTTGACAGATTTAGGCTGTGGCAGGCCTGCCACAGAATGTGCAAGTTGAATTGTGCTACAAATCCAACGAGCAATCGTCTGCTTAGAAGCAGGAGCACCCAGCTTGTTGGGTGCATACAGTATAAACAGCGAGTCAGATTTTCTGACTCCAGCCGTCCTCGAAATATATATTTTCAATGCCCTGACAACGTCCAGCAACTTGGAATCCTCCAAATCGCTAGTAGCCGCAGGCACCACAATAGGCTGGTTCAGGTGAAACGCTGACACCACCTTAGGCAGAAACTGAGGACGCGTCCGCAGTTCTGCCCTGTCCGAATGGAAAATCAGATATGGGCTTTTATACGATAAAGCCGCCAATTCTGACACTCTCCTGGCTGAAGCCAGGGCCAGTAGCATGGTTACTTTCCATGTAAGATATTTCAAATCCACCGATTTGAGTGGCTCAAACCAATGAGATTTGAGAAAATCCAAAACTACATTAAGGTCCCACGGAGCCACTGAGGGCACAACCGGGGGCTGTATATGTAGTACTCCTTTTACAAAAGTCTGGACTTCAGGAACTGAAGCCAATTCTTTCTGGAAGAAAATCGACAGGGCCGAAATTTGAACCTTAATGGACCCCAATTTGAGGCCCATAGACAATCCTGTTTGCAGGAAATGTAGGAATCGACCCAATTGAAATTCCTCCGTGGGGGCCTTCCTGGCCTCACACCACGCAACATATTTTCTCCAAATGCGGTGATAATGTTGTGCAGTCACCTCCTTCCTGGCTTTTACCAGTGTAGGAATGACCTCTTCCGGAATGCCTTTTTCCCTTAGAATTCGGCGTTCAACCGCCATGCCGTCAAACGCAGCCGCGGTAAGTCTTGGAATAGACACGGTCCCTGCTGAAGCAGGTCCCGTCTTAGAGGTAGAGGCCACGGATCTTCCGTGAGCATCTCCTGAAGTTCCGGGTACCAAGTTCTTCTTGGCCAATCCGGAGCCACGAGTATCGTTCTTACTCCCCTTTGCCGTATAATTCTCAGTACTTTTGGTATGAGAGGCAGAGGAGGAAACACATACACTGACTGGAACACCCACGGTGTTACCAGAGCGTCCACAGCTATTGCCTGAGGGTCTCTTGACCTGGCGCAATACCTGTCCAGTTTTTTGTTGAGGCGAGACGCCATCATATCCACCTTTGGTTTTTCCCAACGGTTCACAATCATGTGGAAGACTTCTGGATGAAGTCCCCACTCTCCCGGGTGTAGATCGTGTCTGCTGAGGAAGTCTGCTTCCCAGTTGTCCACTCCCGGAATGAACACTGCTGACAGTGCTATCACATGATCTTCCGCCCAGCGAAGAATCCTTGCAGCTTCTGCCATTGCTCTCCTGCTTCTTGTGCCGCCCTGTCTGTTTACGTGGGCGACTGCCGTGATGTTGTCCGACTGGATCAACACCGGCTGACCCTGAAGCAGGGGTTTTGCCAGGCTTAGAGCATTGTAAATCGCTCTTAGCTCCAGTATATTTATGTGAAGAGACATCTCCAGGCTTGACCATACTCCCTGGAAGTTTCTTCCCTGTGTGACCGCTCCCCAGCCTCTCAGACTGGCATCCGTGGTCACCAGGACCCAGTCCTGTATGCCGAATCTGCGGCCCTCTAACAGATGAGCACTCTGCAACCACCACAGAAGAGACACCCTTGTCCGTGGCGATAAGGTTATCCGCTGATGCATCTGCAGATGCGATCCGGACCATTTGTCCAGCAGATCCCACTGAAAAGTTCGTGCGTGGAATCTGCCGAATGGAATCGCTTCGTAAGAAGCCACCATCTTTCCCAGGACTCTTGTGCATTGATGCACAGACACTTTCCCTGGTTTTAGGAGGTTCCTGACAAGTTCGGATAACTCCCTGGCTTTCTCCTCCGGAAGAAACACCTTTTTCTGAACCGTGTCCAGAATCATTCCCAGGAACAGCAGACGTGTCGTCGGGGTCAATTGAGATTTTGGAAAATTCAGAATCCACCCGTGCTGTTGCAGCACTACTTGGGTTAGTGCTACTACGTCCCCCAGCTGTTCCCTGGACCTTGCCCTTATCAGGAGATCGTCCAAGTAAGGGATAATTAATACGCCTTTTCTTCGCAGAAGAAACATCATTTCGGCCATTACCTTGGTAAAGACCCGAGGTGCCGTGGACAATCCAAACGGCAGCGTCTGAAACTGATAATGACAGTTTTGCACCACGAACCTGAGGTACCCTTGATGTGAAGGGCAAATTGGGACATGCAGGTAAGCATCCTTGATGTCCAGGGACACCATAAAGTCCCCTTCTTCCAGATTCGCTATCACTGCTCTGAGTGACTCCATCTTGAACTTGAATTTTTGTATGTACAGGTTCAAAGATTTCAGATTTAGAATAGGTCTTACCGAGCCGTCCGGCTTCGGTACCACAAATAGTGTGGAATAATACCCCTTTCCCTGTTGTAGGAGGGGTACCTTGACTGTCACCTGCTGAGAATACAGCTTGTGAATGGCTTCCAATACCGTCGCCCTGTCTGAGGGAGACGTTGGCAGAGCAGACTTTAGGAACCGGCGAGGGGGAGACTTCTCAAATTCCAACCTGTAACCCTGAGATACTATCTGCAGGATCCAGGGGTCCACCTGTGAGTGAGCCCACTGTGCGCTGAAATTCTTGAGTCGACCCCCCACCGCCCCTGAGTCCGCTTGTAAAGCCCCAACGTCATGCTGAGGGCTTTGCAGAAGCCGGGGGGGGGCTTCTGCTCCTGGGAAGAAGCTGCTTGGTGCACTCTCTTACCCTTTCCTTTGCCTCGGGGCAAATATGACTGTCCTTTCGCCCGCTTGTTCCTATAGGAACGAAAGGACTGCGGCTGAAAAGACGGTGTCTTTTTCTGTTGGGAGGGGACCTGAGGTAAAAAGGTGGATTTCCCGGCTGTTGCCGTGGCCACCAAATCCGATAGACCGACCCCAAATAATTCCTCCCCCTTATACGGCAATACTTCCATATGCCGTTTGGAATCCGCATCACCTGACCATTGTCGCGTCCATAAACTTCTTCTGGCAGATATGGACATCGCACTTACTCTCGATGCCAGAGTGCAAATATCCCTCTGAGCATCTCGCATATAAAGAAAAGCATCCTTTAATTGCTCTAAAGTCAATAAAATACTGTCCCTATCCAGGGTATCAATATTTTCAGTCCGGGAATCCGACCAAACCACCCCAGCACTGCACATCCATGCAGAGGCGATGGCTGGTCGCAGTATAACACCAGTATGAGTGTATATACTTTTCAGGGTAGTTTCCAGCCTCCTATCCGCTGGATCCTTGAGGGCGGCCGTTTCAGGAGACGGTAACGCCACTTGTTTTGATAAGCGTGTGAGCGCCTTATCCACCCTAGGGGGTGTTTCCCAGCGCGCCCTAACCTCTGGCGGGAAAGGATATAATGCCAATAACTTTTTTGAAATTAGCAGTTTTCTATCGGGGTTAACCCACGCTTCATCACACACTTCATTTAATTCGTCTGATTCAGGAAAAACTACAGGTAGTTTTTTCAGACCCCACATAATACCCCTTTTTGTAGTACATGCAGTATCAGAGATATGCAAAGCCTCCTTCATTGCCGTGATCATATAACGTGTGGCCCTACTGGAAAATACGTTTGTTTCTTCACCGTCGACACTAGATTCGGTGTCCGTGTCTGTGTCGACCGACTGAGGTAAAGGGCGGTTTACAGCCCCTGACGGTGTCTGAGACGCCTGTACAGGTACTAACTGGTTTGCCGGCCGTCTCATGTCGTCAACTGATTTTTGTAATGTGCTGACATTATCACGTAATTCCATAAACAAAGCCATCCATTCCGGTGTCGACTCCCTAGGGGGTGACATCACCATTACCGGCAATTGCTCCGCCTCCACACCAACATCGTCCTCATACATGTCGACACACACGTACCGACACACAGCAGACACACAGGGAATGCTCTTATCGAAGACAGGACCCCACTAGCCCTTTGGGGAGACAGAGGGAGAGTTTGCCAGCACACACCCAAGCGCTATAAATATATAGGAACAACCCTATAGAAGTGTTGTCTCCCTTATAGCAGCTTAATATATCAAAAAACGCCAAAAAAGTGCCCCCCCCTCTCTGTTTTACCCTGTTTCTGTAGTGCAGTGCAGGGGAGAGTCCTGGGAGCCTTCCTCGCAGCGGAGCTGAGCAGGAAAATGGCGCTGTGTGCTGAGGAGATAGGCCCCGCCCCCTATTTCGGCGGGCTATTCTCCGGTGTTTGTGAGACCTGGCAGGGGTTAAATACATCCATATAGCCCCAGGGGCTATATGTGATGTATTTTTTAGCCAGAACAAGGTATTCTCATTGCTGCCCAGGGCGCCCCCCGCAGCGCCCTGCACCCTCCGTGACCGCTGGTGTGAAGTGTGTGACAACAATGGCGCACAGCTGCAGTGCTGTGCGCTACCTCATGAAGACTGAAAAGTCTTCTGCCGCCGGTTTCTGGACCTCTTCACTTTTCGGCATCTGCAAGGGGGTCGGCTGCGCGGCTCCGGGACCGGACTCCATGGCTGGGCCTGTGTTCGATCCCTCTGGAGCTAATGGTGTCCAGTAGCCTAAGAAGCCAATCCATCCTGCACGCAGGTGAGTTCACTTCTTCTCCCCTAAGTCCCTCGTTGCAGTGAGCCTGTTGCCAGCAGGACTCACTGTAAAATAAAAAAACCTAAAAACTTTTTCTAAGCAGCTCTTTAGGAGAGCCACCTAGATTGCACCCTGCTCGGACGGGCACAAAAACCTAACTGAGGCTTGGAGGAGGGTCATAGGGGGAGGAGCCAGTGCACACCACCTGATCCTAAAGCTTTATTTTTGTGCCCTGTCTCCTGCGGAGCCGCTAATCCCCATGGTCCTGACGGAGTCCCCAGCATCCACTAGGACGTCAGAGAAAGGATATCATGGAGCTTGGAAAGGTTCAGAGGAGGGCGACCAAACTAATTAAGGGCATGGAGATGCTGGAATATGAGGAAAGGCTTGCAAGGCTAGGCATGTTTACACTGGAAAAGAGGAGACTGAAAGGGGACATGATCAACATCTACAAAGATATAAGGGGACAATACACAGAGCTGGCGCGGGACCTGTTTTTGGTTAGATCAACATAGAGGACTCGGGGACACTCAGGTTAGAGGAGAGGAGATTCCGCACATCACGGCGGAAAGGCTTTTTCACGGTAAGGACAATACGTGTTTGGAACTCCCTGCCTGAGGTAGTTGTAATGGCAGACTCAGTCAACACCTTTAAGAATGGGTTAGATAAATTCCTAAAGGATAAGGATATCCAGGGTTATGGTGCATAGTCACGCACTGTAGATACTACAAAAAGAGGGTACAACGCAACGGCTGACATCAGCATCAGTCAAAACTTTAGACCAAATAAACCTGCTCAGGAGATCACATATAGGTTGAACTCGATGGGCAAATTGTCTTTTTTCAACCTCAGATACTATGTAACTATGTAAGAAACATCACACATCCTTGAGGAGAGTCTAGGGGTGTCCACTTCATCTATGTGTGTGTCTGACATTTCTCACTCTATGGCAGATGTATTAAGCCTGGAGAAGTGATAAAAAAGTGATAAGTGAAAGGTGATAACACACCAGCCAGTCCGCTCTTAACTGTCATTTTTCAAATAAAGTAATGATTGGCCGGTGCGTTATCACCTTTCACTTACCCAGGCTCAGTACATCTGCCCCACTGTCCTCATAGAGATGCATCTTTCACCTCCTTCCTCAATTTCTGCAGAATCTGCACAAGTGGGGAGCAGTGCAAGTAAAAATGGTGATGTGGACATAATAGAAATGGAGGATGCTTGTGTGGAAGTGGAACAGGATAGAGGGGATATGTGTGTACTACTACTGAAGATGAGTATGTTGATGATGTTGTTTGTGTAAGTCAGACACCAGTGGCTGCAGTTCTTGCCAGTGATAAAAAAGAAAGCCATTGTGATGCCTGGGCAGAAAACCAAAAAAGGTATTTCTTGGGTGTGGAATTATTTTTACCCAAATCCCAATAACATTTGTGAAGGTATCTGCTCAACTTGTAAGGACAAAGGGCCTAATTCAGACCTGATCGCAGCAATACATTTGATAGCTAATGGGCAAAATCATGTGCACTGCAGGTGGGGCAGATAAAACATTTGCAGAGAGAGTTAGATTTGGATGGGTTATATTGTTTCTGTGCAGGGTAATTGCTGGATGCTTTATTTTTACACTGAAATTTAGATTTCAGTTTGAACACACCCCACCAAAATCTAACTCTCACTGCACATGTTATATCTGACCCCCCTGCAGTGCACCTGGTTTTGCCCATTAGCTAACAAATTTGCTACTGCGATCGGGTCTGAATTAGGCCCAAAGTTAGTAGAGGTAGGGATACTGGCCCTCATTCCGAGTTGTTCGCTCGTTGCCGAATTTCGCTATATTGCGATTAGTCGCTTACTGTGCATGCGCAATGTTCGCAGAGCGCATGCGCTTAGTTATTTTACTCAAAAGTTAGGTATTTTACTCACGGCATTACGAGGATTTTTCTTCGTTCTGGTGATCGGAGTGTGATTGACAGGAAGTGGGTGTTTCTGGGCGGAAACTGGCCGTTTTATGGGTGTGTGTGAAAAAACGCTGCCGTTTCTAGGAAAAACGCGGGAGTGGCTGGAGAAACGGGGGAGTGACTGGGCAAATGCTGGGTGTGTTTGTGATGTCAAACCAGGAACGAAACTGACTGAACTGATCGCAGTGGCAGAGTAAGTGTCAAGCTACTCAGAAACTGCTAAGAAATTTCTATTCGCAATTTTGCGAATCTTTCGTTCGCAATTCTGCTAAGCTAAGATACACTCCAAGAGGGCGGCGGCTTAGCGTGTGCAATGCTGCTAAAAGCAGCTAGCGAGCGAACAACTCGGAATGAGGGCCTCTGTATTAGCCATCTAGGCACCTCCTCCATGTTACGTCATTTGTGGCGAGTTCATGAAATTTATTTTACAACATTATAATATAATTATCACCCTCATCATCAACCTAGTTAGTGAACAGAGGTAGTCCTTCCAAAATATTGTTTTGTGGAGGCCCAAACAAACCAAGCCCTTCAGACATAAAAGTGTAAGTCCCCGTTGATGAAGTGCTTGGTTTGTTAAACTATGCATGTTTTTTTTAATATCGAAAATTAAAGTGGGTGGAAGTGACCAAAGACAGTTCCAGCTGTCCCACTTTTCTTTTCAAAATGAGCTGCAATTTTGGGTGCATTAGGGATATTTTATTGGTTATATCTATATTTTCATTATGGGCTGCATTTTTGGGGTTCAATGGTGACTGACTTATTCTTTTTTTGTCTTTTTGCTGCTAAGACTCACCTCACAGAGAATAGGGACCACACAGTTGCCTACCACAATCAATCATCTTTTTTGGGTCTTCTTTTATGGTCTTTTTGCTGCTAGGCCCCACAGAGAAAAGTTAACTCACATCAGTGTCTTCCCTAGTGGACTATACAGTTGCCAATGCTTACCACACCTTACTGTCACTTAGCTTACTCAGCCAGCTAACTTGGTGCAGTTGGTGCAGCCGTTTGACCTAAACTGGATGAAAACAAAATTGAGATGTGAGGTAGTTAAAACTGAGTGGAAATTGCTGGAAATTAGTGTTATTGAGGTTAATACTAACCAGAGAACAAAACAAAAAAGGGCAAATTTATGTGATTTTAACTTTTTTTTAAAATTTTTTGAAAAAAAATACAAAACCAAAATTAGTCACAACATTTCCCAAAACCAAAACCGGCCGATGAATTAGAGCCAAAACCAAAACCAGCAAAAATGGTCATGTGCACATCTCTTTTTTCTGAACTTTAAAAGACAGAAAAGATGCCACTAAAGGATTTGTTATCTCAAACTCCTTGAAGGGCAGTGGGAGATGCCAACCTGTAAGAGATGTAAGAAAACCTTTGGACTCACAAATGTTAGCATGCTTGATGGGGCAGCCTGTAATGTCGCTACCAGTCCCTTTGAGGTGGCACTTTTACAGGTGGCTTTTTCATTCGCCTACTTTGGGAATTTTTTTAGTAGGAAAGCTCTTCCAGGACATCAATCAACACAGGTTTGCTATACCCTAGTCATGTCTTGATCAGGGACTCTGGGTGCTATGTAAGATTCACGTAACTAAAACTGATCAGATGGGTAGAGGCCAGTGGATTTCCTTGTCACCGCTGGAGAATAAGCTTATATGCCCACTCCGGCTGGCAACTCATTCTGTATCTATAAGTCATGCGGGTCTGCCTGGTTATTGCAGCACAGCAGTGCTGTGGTAAAACGAGTTACAGAAAAATGAGGTAAAATGACACCTGAACAAATTTCAATTCTTAGATGTGTTCTGAAAATGAATTTCTGATTTAGGATGTTGTTCAATCTCACTTAGGATTGGAGAGGCAAACAGCGTGGCCACCTCAGGAATGGATATTGGTAACATAAAGGCTCTGGACAGGTGGAAGAGTGACAGTTACAAAACATTAGACCAGGGTAATAGGCCGAGGGATGCAGTCACACTCATCACAATTTCAGATGATTTAAAGGGACTTTCCTCATTTCTCTAAAAAATTACTCATTTATACAATTTGGAACAGACAAGGTGGCAACTCATTAGTTGAGATTAGATAGAACAAAAGATTTTCATCATTGTTAAATATTTTACTGATTTCTTCCCCTTATTTCAGATGCAGGCTGCATGGCCGGGGACACGTGGATTGTGGGCCATTTCTTTACTTTCTGGGCTGAGCAATATGCTATGGAGAGCGGTTTAGTTCACAATATGGACAGACCAGTGATGTGCAGTGAGGTGAGGCAGGTTATGCAGAGCCTTTCCTGTCATACCAACGTATTCGCCAGAGTTTTTACTATATAAAGTATGTGAAAAATACAAAGTATATATTAGAAATATCTTCTGTGTGTTACTCTAATCATTTTTATAGTCCACACATCTCTGATCAAAACTGACCAAATCTTCAGCAGTATATACTGGTGCAGTTATGTATAGTGCCCACATGCAGTGGCGACACAAGCCGGGTGTGGGGGGTGCGGCCCCCACCTGGGTGTCACCCTCGGAAGGGGTGACATCAAAGTGCCGGCTCTTCTGCAGTGACAGGAGCTGGGTGCTGCAGAGTGATATTCACCTGCAGCACTCGGCTCCTGTCACAAATGAAGAGCTGGAACTGCACTCAGCGCAGTCTCTAGGAGCAGCCAGTATCTCAGGGGATGCTGGACACGCCCCCAGAGTGAAGAAATGGATATCCCTGTGAGACCACGCCCCTTCTGTTAGGCCACGTCTCCTTTTCAGACTGATGCGCCTCTGGCGTGTGGGGATATAGTGCAGAGTGCGCACCAGGTGTCACGACAACTAGTGACGCCTCTGCCCACATGAACGCCTGGGCTCATATATTGTGTGTAACTCTGACTCTGGTAGTAGCCAGTGGCTCCTGAGCTATTTACCTCACCGCACTTCCCTGGGATAGACAGTTGCACAGGGTACATTGGTTTGGAAATAGAGGTATGAAAGGGCACATTAAGCAGAGCAGCTTAGCTTTATTGCATATACAATTGTTATCTTATTTCTACTTCAACTCGTATTTTATGTCTAAAGGCAATGAATTGGATCATCAACTCTTGGTGGCCTATAATCCTTTGATAGGATTATAGGCTTCCCACCTGTCTCCATTCCTCACCTCAAATGAAACTGCGTTTGTTACATGGAGTCCTGTCCTCATTTGCACAATCATACAAGTTGACCGATTTTTGCGCCCTACAAGTCCCGGCCTTATCTCCAATAATAGTTTGTGCTTAGAAAGCAGTGTACTACCCAGTTCATAATTGACTACATAAATATGTAGGAAATTAAGTATTAAATAGATGTTTTAACCTTTGTCAAATACACGTACAAATTATTCTAAGTGTGTCTCACATCAATTGTATTAGAGAAATATGCAGTATTAACAGTACCTTATAAGGTTATATGGCAGTATTTCTTTGTTCTAGTCCTCACCGCAGCTCATGTTTTCCAGATCTCTGTATGTGGAACCAGAAGAATAATCACTGAACTAGCCAAGTAAACGACTGTAAGTCAAATGTGCTTGATTAAAAAAATACTGAAAACATGATCTGTTGGGGTTACGTGAGTACTGGAATTAAAAAATTGCAGTAAATAAATAACACTGTTCTGTGAACTGCCAGATCTTATGATTATATCTTGTCCTGCTTAGCTACAGAAAAATGAGGTAAAATGATACCTTACATGCAGACTTGCCTACCCTCCCGCATCCTGCGGGAGACTCCCGGTTCTCAGTCTCCCGTTGCCCCGGAAAGTTAAATGACCCCCCCGGATTCCCCACTGTCCCGTCGGGCAGTGACAGGGGATGTGCGTGAAGAGAGGTTATTAAATTGTTCCACGATCATCACACTGACACCAGCCGTATGCCTTCTGCTTTCCCCACCCACCCCGTCACCACACCACCTTACCAGGAAGCATACGAGAGGAGAGGGTAGCCAGCAAATGATTTCTGGTGCTGCCGCAGCTCACGCCCGGTCAGTGTGCCGGCCATCTGTGTCCTAGGGCTACTGGAACTGTTGGCGGTGTAGAGTCTCCACTGCTTCTGCATCTTGTTCCAGTTGACTCAGACTGGCGTTCAATCTAAAGCATGCAGTGCTTCCTGGTGAGTGATTGTGGCTGTCCCACTGTGCGGGGTCAGTCACTGGAGAGAACACATCCACTCCCAGTAGCAAATGGTAGGCAGTGCTTTTCCATAGGACCCCATGGTTAGATGGATGCTCTATAAGGCAGAGGTAAGCAAACTACGGCCGGCTGCCATTTGCCATCTGCAGAGCATTCGGGATCGGCCCATTTGATGCTGCCCCGCCCCCGCGCTGTTAAACTCTACCATTGACGACATTGATCGGGGCGACAGTGATAAATTACAGGAGAGGAGTCAGCCCCTACTGTGCTGGGACTCGAGCTGAGCATTCAGGGCTGTCAGGGGGCGGAGCCAAGCTCCGGCAGCTGCATTCCTGAGGAGAGTGGCCGGAGAGGGGGATTCAGAATCAGACACCAGAGAGAGACCTTGATACTGCTGAGCAGGAGAGGAGACAGGGAGCATGTAAGTAAGGGCCAGACAGCAACACAGTATTAGGAAAAATGTCCTAGCACTGTGATAAAATGTATTATACGTTTAGGATACAGAACAAAGGCTGCATAAAGTGTGCCACATATAGCATGATGCAAAAATAAAAAATGCACATGCTTGGTATGCATATGGTTAATGAAAAACTTCACATGTAGGCACTATGCATACAAAACCCACACCCAACACACAAAGCCCAATGCCCAAGATAGCAGCCTAATGTTTACTACTTGCATTCCTATTTACTCCATATACATACCTCCCAACTGTCCCGATTTTCGCGGGACAGTCCCGTTTTTTGGGGACTGTCCCGCTGTCCCACCCGCGGGCCACAGTGTCCCGCGGTGGGGGGGTCAGTTGGGAGGCTTTGTCAATCGCTGCTCTGCTTAGCAGAGCAGCGGTGAATAGACGCTGTGCGCATGCGCACAGCGTCTATTCAGTGGAGTCAGAGGGAGAGGGAGCATGTCAGCGGCTCACAGAGCGCTGGGCATGCCCTCTCAGTGACGAAAACGGAGGCGTGGCTCGCGATCGCGGGTCCTCCCACGAAGCCACGCCCCCTTTTCATAGGCCACACACCCTTTTCGGGAGCGTCCCGCTCCGCAAAGAAGCAAAGTTGGGAGGTATGCATATAGGGTTCAGTTCACTGCTTAACAACTTAGGAGGTAATTCAGATACGATCACTGGGCTGCACTTTTTGCTATCCTGCGATCAGGTCGTTTCCACCTACAGTGGAAGTGTATATTCACTGTGCAAGTATGGGATGCTATGTGTACACCGTGCTGATAAAATTCTGTGTGTGCACAGCCCAGGACTTACTCCTCCAGTGTGATAGAATCAGGCTGATCGGGGCCGGAGCTCACGTCATTCTCCCTCCCTGAAAACGCTTGGACATGCCTGCGTTTTTGCAAACCCTCCCAGTAAACGGTCAGTTACCACCCACAAATGGCCTCTTCCTGTCAATCACCTTGCGAATGGATTTCTCACACCATCCCAGCGATACCCACTGTTGTTGTCCGACACGCGTGTGCATTGCGGTGCATGCGCTGTTATGACCTGATCGCCAGCTGTGCAAAAAGGCACAGCAGCGATCAGATCTGAATGACTCCCTTAATTCCCCACACATAATATCATAAACCTAGTTTATACAGTACATCCTCATACTCAATATACACTAACTACCTCATGGCAATCATATATAGGGGAGAGAGCTGTAATCGGAATCAGTATAATACTCTGGTGCACTGGATCCCGGCGGCCGTAATATCGATCCCAAAGTTGAAAAGCCCGACAGTGAGTAAAGTTCTCCCCTCTGCCTACCCCCCTAACTCTAATCCTCCGACCCGCAGCCTAACACTAACCTCTCCCATTAGTGCCTAACCCTAACCACTGTGTGAGGTGCTTAATCCTAAATCCTTTATATATACAGTATATATACATACGTGACCCTCAAGCGAGTCAGGTCCAGTCCAATGCATACAGTATGACTGACTCTCCATAGTTATCCAAAACCTGCCAAACAGCCGCCCAGCTGAAATAATTGTCCACCCCTACTCTAAGGCCATTCACAGCACTTATGCCTTAATAATATTTATTATTGATGCTATTGTTTTAGATAATGTACTTGCAATACTTCCTATTGTATTCACATTCAATTGATCAACATTTCTAAGAACTTTTGTCCTAGGAATCACGTATGCAATATTGTGCAACAACTGCTCTTTTGATTTTTAATTTAACTTCTTTGTACTGATGACATAATATACTGTACATGTTCCTTTATTATATATTTATGTATTGCCTAAAGGTTTCTGGATTGCGCCCCTTTTATATGCACACATCTTTTTGTCCCTCATACTCAAAGGAGATCTTTTGCAGAGCATCTGACATGACAGCTGTCAATCACTTACCTTATTACAGGCAGCAGAGTGACTGACAAATGTCATTGAAATAGTCAGATGAATGTAATGCATGTAGAGGAACAGGCATCTAGTGGTTATGCAACTATAGGTACCATTAAGAGCCCCGGTACTGTATATATTTGGTGGTTGGCAGTGCTTTCTAGGAGATGTAGTTCTGCCACAGTTGGCTGAAGATTTGTGTTACTTTTAATTTTTCCTGAAAATAGGCTTTGTGCACTCTACCAGAAATCCCTGAGTGGCAAAAGATGCGCCCATAGCTGGAGCTAGACACGCCCTTTGGGGCGGAGCTTGACTCTCCCCCTCAATAACCATAATCTCCCTGAAACTAGTTTTCAAAAGTAGGCAAGTATGCTTACATGTAAATATAGAATATTTTTTTTTCTGTTCTTATTTTGAGTCTCAGTTTGATTTACAGTATTTCAGTGCATTTTTTTGCTATGCATCTTAAAATACTGTTTCTCTTAAGTCCTAGAGGATGCTGGGGTCCACATTAGCACCATGGGGTATAGACGAGTCCACTAGGAGCCACTGGCACTTTAAGAGTTTGAGAGTGTGGGCTGGCCCCTCCCTCTATGACCCTCCCACCAGACTCAGTTTAGGAAAATGTGCCCGGAGGAGCTGGTCACAGCTAGGGGAGCTCCATAGGAGTTCTTTTAGTTTTATTATTTTGAATCGAGTTTAGGCACAGGGAGGCTGCTGGCAACAGCCTCCCTGCTTCGAGGGACTAAGGGGGAGTAGTGTCCGCCCTACGGAGTCTGAGCCACTATCTCCGCTGACAGCACACTGAGCTCCTGAGGGGATCGAACGTTCCCCACCACAGGGGATCGCTCACCCCAGCAACATGCCACCACCCCTTTACAGAGCCAGATTTGTGACAAGTTAGTCACCGGCCTCCCTGGCAAGCGGGGAGCTGATGTGAAGATGGCGGTAACAGGGTATGGAGCGTAGTACTAACTGCGCTCCGGGGCTAAGTGGTACACGGTGCGGCGCTGTGAGGGGCACCCTGAGCTAGCTCCTACACCCTACACTGACCTCTAAGCCTGTCAGGGTCCCAGGATCACTGCCAGCACAATTCCTCAGGCCAGTATAATCTTCAGAAGAGCGGGAAGACAGTGCCATTGAAGGGGGCGGAGCTTTTCCTCAGAGCAGACCCAGCAGCGTTCAGCGCCATTTTCCTGCCTGCAGAAGTGCTGTCATTGAGAGCTGTCACTCCAAATCAACTCCAGCTATCTTATACAGTACCAGGGGGTTGTAGAAGCGGGGGAAGGCTGTAAATATGTACTCTCTTGCCATTCTTAAGGGGGAAACTCTGTTTGCCCCCTTCCCTATGTGTGTGTGGAGTGTGTTTGGTCTCCATTAAGCTATGTCCAGGGACTCTGTGTCATATGCTGCAGAGGATATGTCCTCTCAGGATGATCCCATTCCATGTAATAAGGATTGCATTGTGTTAGCACAGGTCCCAGCAAGGGAGCCTGAGTGGTTAAAGTATGATTTCTCAGATTTTTACTAGGGTTGCACAAAATGAATCTGCAACTCAGGTTTTACAGAACTCTATGGCAGTTTGGTCCGGTTCTGTTACCTCAGGGGCCCCTACTGTATGCTCCCATAAACGTGCTCTTGCTCAGATTATGCAAGATGACATGGATACCGATTTTGATGTGGCAGACGGTGATGGGGATGTGCTGCGAGGGGCGGCATCTCTTGCAAAAGGGGTGCAGTTGATGATAGAGGCCATTAGAGATGTGTTGAATATTGCTGATACAACACCTGAGCAGGTTGAGGAGGCTTACTTCAATGACAATAAGAAAGCCTCGCTAACCTTCCCTGCGTCTAAGGAATTAAATGCTATATTTGAGAAAGCCTGGGAAAACCCAGAGAAAAAATTTCAGATCCCTAGAAAGGTTCTGGTTGCTTTCCCTCTCCCTGAGGAGGATAGGGAAAAAAATGGGAAAACCCACCCATAGTTGATGCGTCTGTATCAAGATTCTCAAAAAAGTGGTTTTACCTGTCCCCGGATCTACCGCGGTAAAAGAACCGGCTGATCGCAAAATTGACACTACGCTCAAATCCATATACACGGCTTCAGGGGCAATACTACGTCCTACTATTGCCTGTGCATGGATTTCCAAAGCTATAGTAAAGTGGTCAGGCACATTACTTGAGGATTTGGATACAATGAATAAAAGTGACGTTGAATTGTTTTAACGAAACATTCAGGATTCTGCAGGATTTATGGTGGAATCCATGAAAGGGTTCAATGGCTGCAGGGATATCTTCCATGTTTGTCTCAGCTCATCGAGTACTGTGGCTGTGCCAGTGGTCTGCCAACGCGGAATCCAGGTGAGGTGTGGAGACCCTACCCTACACAGGTCAGACTCTCTTTGGTTGGAAGTGTGGATTTCCATGGCTACAGCGGGTAAGTCACCTTTTCTTCCCTCAGCTGCACCTGCTCCGAAGAATCTTTTTCTTCAGCTGCCTCACTGTCCTTTCGGGCTGCTAAAACAAGAAAGGCCAAGCCGTCCAACACCTTCTTTAGAGGAGGTCGGACAAAATCCAAGAAACCTGCTGCAGCGGGTTCCCAGGAACAGAAGCCTTCTTCAGGTACGCCAAAGTCCTCAGCATGACGGTGAACAGCGCGGCCTGGAGGTGGGGCCGGTGGGGGCGAGACTCAGGCATTTCAGTCACGTCTGGGTGTCATCCAGCCTGGATCCCTGGGTGCAAGATATTGTGTCCCAGGGTACAGGAAGGACTTTCAAGATCTCCCTCATCACTGATTCTTCAAATCAGGCTTGCCAGAAATTTGTGGAGTCACAGTTCAATGTATCAGTTCCAACCCATTTACAAAACAAAGGTTACTATTCGAACCTTTTCGTGGTCCCGAAACCGCATGGTTCGGTCAGACCCATTTTGAACTTAAAGTCGCTAAACCCCTTCCTGAGGGAGTTCAAATTCAAGATGGAGTCTCCGAGGGCAGTGAGATCAGGTCTGGATATCAAGTATGCGTGCCTCCACATTCCGATATGGCCGCCGCATCAAGCTTTTCTCCGATTCGCACTGTTAGACAGTAATTTTTAGTTCCAGGTCCTGCCATTCGGCCTGTCCACAGCACCGAGGGTGTTCACCAAGGTGATGGTGGAGATGATGGTTCTCCTCCGCAGACAGGGGGTGAACATAATTCCGTATCTGGATGATCTGCTGACAAAAGCATTGTCCAAGGGGAAGCTGTTACAGTCTATTGTTCTCATGACCCACCTACTCAGGGAACACGGTTGGATCCTGAATCTTCCAAAATCACATTTGGAGCCAACCAGGCAGTTGTCATTTCTGGTAATGATCCTTGAGACGTAAGTGCAGAGGGTGTTTCTCCTGGAGGACAAAGCGTTGGTGATACAAGCAATGGTCTGGGATGTCCTGAAGCCAACCCGGGTGTCGGTTCATCAGTGCATTCGACTTCTGGGGAAGATGGTGGCCTCTTACGAGGCTCTGCAGTATGGGAGGTTTCATGCTCGACCCTTCCAGCTTGATCTCCTGGACAGATGGTCAGGATCTCATCTACACATGCACCAGAGGGTTTGTCTGTCGCCAGGGGCCAGGATTTCGCTTCCCTGGTGGCTACAATTACCTCACCTTCTGGAGGGCCGCAAGTCTCCGGGGTTGGGGCGCAGTCACCAGGGTTGGGGCGCAGTCACCGTCCTTGGAAGGACTTGACCACCGTCCTTCCAAGGACGGTGGTCAAGTCTGGAAGCCGGCCTACCTATAAACATTCTGGAACTAAGAGCCGTCTGCAACGGTCTTCTCCAAGTGGCTCATCTTCTGCGAAATCGAGCCATTCAAGTGCAGTCGGACAATGTAACGAAAGTGGCTTACATAAACCAACAGGGCGGAACGAAGAGCAGAGCTGCAATGTCAGAGGTAACGAGAAACATCTTCTGGGCAGAAAGACATGCGTTGGCGCTGTCGGCGGGATCCGTGAAGGTCCAGATTTCGTCCCTATCCATTTTCTTCCAGAAACAATTGGCTTCCCTCTCTGAGGTTCAGACTTTTCTGAAAGGGGGTCTGCACATCCAGCCTCCCTTTGTGCCGCCTACGGTGCCCTGGGATCTTAACGTGGTGTTACAGTTCCTCCAATCGGATTGGTTTGAGCCTCTACCGGTGGTTGAGGTCAAGTTTCTCACGTGGAAGGCTGTCACTTTGTTGGCCTTAGCTTCTGCTAGACGCTGGGGGATTTGTCTTGTAAAGGCCTCTACTTGATCTTCCATGAAGATAGAGCTGAGCTCCGGACATGTCAGCAGTTCCCTCCAAAGGTTGTATCGGCATTTCATATCAACCATCCCATTGTGGTGCTAGTTGCTACTGACTCCTCAATTTCATCAAAGTCCTTGGATGTTGTAAGGGCTCTGAAAATCTATGTGAAGAGGACTGCTCGTCACAGAAAATCGGACTCTGTTTGTCCTGTATGATCCCAAGAAACTTGGGTGTTCTGCTTCTAAGCAGACAGTCTCTCACTGGATCATGTTCACTATCCAGCATGCCTATTCTACGGCAAGATTGCCGTGTCCTACGTCTGTTAAGGCCCACTCTACTCGTAAGGTGTGTTCTTCCTGGTCGGCTGCCCGGGGTGTCTCGGCTTTACAGCTTTGCCGAGCAGCTACTTGGTCTGGGCCGAACATGTTTGCAAAGTTCTACAAGTTTGATACTTTGGCCTCTGAGGACCTGAAGTTTGGTCAATCAGTTCTGCAGGAGCCTCCGCGCTCTCCCTCCCATTCTGGGAGCTTTGGTACATCCCCATGGTACTAATGTGGACCTCAGCATCCTCTAGGATGTAAGAGAAAATAGGATTTTAATTACCAACCGGTAAATCCTTTTCTCGTAGTCCGTAGAGGATGCTGGATGCCCGCCCAGCTTCGTGATCCTGCAGTGGTTACTTGGTTCAGTACAGCTTAGGTCTTGGTTAAGTACTCTTTTGTTACTTGGTAAGTAATGTTGTTCAGCCGTTGCTGATGTTTCAAGCTAGTTACTTGGTTTGCCTTGTGTGTGAGCTGGTGTGAATCTCGCCACTATCTGTGTAATATCCTTCTCTCAAAGTTGTCCGTCTCCTCGGGCACAGTTTCTAGACTGAGTCTGGAGGGAGGGGCATAGAGGGAGGCGCCAGCCCACACTCTCAAACTCTTAAAGTGCCAGTGGCTCCTAGTGCACCTGTCTATACCCCATGATACTAATGTGGACCCCAGCATCCTCTACGGACTACGAACAAAAGGATTTACCAGTAGGTAATTAAAATCCTACTATTAAGCACAAGGTTTTATGTAAGAAGCATCATTTTCTGGTCTGTGAGCAGAATTGTACCAACGCTGACTTTCCTCTTTCATTTGGACTTCCTGTTCATTGTGACATCTGAAATGTCAACTTAGTGACAAGGGCAGCCTCATCCCTGACACCGAAAGTTGATCTTTAATCATCTATATAGGGATTTCACTAAATTAAAGGACTTTTCCACTCTGCATGTAGCGCATCGATTGTGCTGACCTTAATCTGTAAAAAAATAAAGGTACAGATGCTAATTTGGACACGCTGATTAGCGACAACGAACACTATCACTGTGCTAGACTAAAATTATATTTGTAAGTGTGTGTATGTGTATGTGAGAGCATCTATACATTACATTACATTCATTGGCATATAGGAATATATTATACATAACATAAGTATAGTAATATTTGACACACTTCTCATTTTTTGCTGATGCTTAGACTAGACTGGGCAAGTACATCTTATGAGAGGAATGTACAGTCTATAAGGGGTCATCCCTTCGCCATTTTCCCAGAGATTTCTCTATTGTACATGTGTATATCTCTGGGAAAATGGCGCTGGGTGCATGCTGCCCGCATTATAGCTACACCAATGTCACAGGGGCAAATATCAGATTTATGACAAATGCAAAATAACTTTAAGTACACTGTGAAACTGTGTATAAAAAACACAGCAGATGGGTGTTGTGTACAGGTTAGACATCCAGAGAGTCGACACAAGAAAATTGACATGGTCTGATAGTCAACAGTTAGAATGTCAACAGGGTCTCTATGCTGTCGTTTAACACGTCAGCCAAACCCTAACCTCAGCATAACACATACCTTACCACAGCCTAATTCTATCCACACCCTAACCTAACCAACAGCCTAACTCTAACCTTACCCACAGCCTAACCCTTAACTTACCACAGCCTAGCCCTGACCACAGCCTAGCCCTAACCACAGTCAAACCCTAATCCCAGCCTAACTCTTACCTGACCACAGACTAACCCTTACTGTAGCCAAACCCTAACACAGCCTATCCTAACCACAGCCCAATCCTAACCACAGCCAAACCCTACCCACAGCCTAACCCTAACCTTAATCACAGCCTAACCTAAACTACAGCTAAACCCTTACCACAGCCTAATCCTAACCACAGGAAACCCTACCCAAAGCCTAAACTTAACCACAGCCTAACCCTAACCGCACCCAAACACTAGCCACAGCCTAACTATAAACACAGCTCTAACTTTAACCACAGCCTAACCCTAACCACAGCCAAACCCTAGCACATCCTAACCTTTACCTTACCACAGCCTAACCCTAACCAAAGCCAAGCCCTGACCACAACCTAACCTTTACCTTACCACAGCCTAATTCTAATTACAGCCTAACTTTAATTGCAGCTAAATCCTAACCATAGCCTAACCCTAAGCACAGCCTAACCTTAACTGCAGCCAAACTCTAACCACAGCCTAACCCTTACCACAGCCTAATCTTAACCACAGACCAACCTTTACCGCATCCAACCCCTACCCACTGCCTAACTCTAACCTTAATCACAGCCTAACCCTTACCTTACGACAGCCTAAACCTGAGCACAGGCTAAACCTAATCACAATCAAACCCTAACTCCAGCCTAACCCTTACCTGACATCATCCTAATCCTAACTGCAGCCAAACCCTAACCACAACCTAATCCTAACCACAGCCAAACCCTACCCACAGCCTAACCCTAACCTTAACCACAGCCTAACCTAAACTACAACCAAACCATAACCACAGCCTAACCCTAACCATAGCCAAACTCTAGCCACAGCCTAACTCTAACCACAGCTCTAACTTTATCCACAGCCTAACCCTAACCACAGCCAAACCCTAACCACAGCCAAACCCTTACCTTACCACAGCCAAACCCTAACCACAGCCAAATCCTGACCACAACCTAACCTATACCTTACCACAGCTTAAGTATAATCACAGCCTAACCTTAATTGCAACTAAACCCTAACTACAGCCTAACCTTAATTGCAGCCAAACCCTAACCACAGCCTAACCATTACCACAGCCTAATCCTAACTACAGCCCAACCTTTACCACAGCCAGACCCTACCCACAGCCTAACTCTAACCTTAACCAGAGCCTAAGCCTTACCTTGCCACAGCCTAAACCTGACCACAGCCTAACCCTTATCACAGTCAAACCCTAACTCCAGCCTAACCCTTACCTGACATCCAGGGGTTAAAGTGAGCTGGAACGGGGCGGAACTGCGTTCTGTCAGTTCCATTTGGAGGCAGAACCAGTTCTGCCTCCTTCAGCTCACCTAACCCAGAATATGACCCGGGAGCCGCAGGGAAATTCCGGGTGCCTGCTGAGATTGTGTTACCAGTGGGCACCCGGCTCCCTATCCACAGTGGCAGCTGGAGGCAGGAGCTCACCCTTGAGCTCTGGCTTCCGGCTCTGGCAGTGTGCGGCGTGCTATGGGAGAGACGTCATGACATCTCTCCTATAGGTCCAAGGAGCGGGCACCAGAAGGACTGCATTGGGGCGAACGCAGGAGCTGGGCTTGGTGAGTATTGTGTTTATTTAATTTTTTTAATGTGTGAGTGTAAGCGGTGCTTCTACTGGGGGCTAACTACATGGGGGCCTTACTACTGGGGGCATAACTATATGGGGGCTAACAACTGAGGGCCTAACTACATGGGAGCTAACTACTGGGGGCATAACTATATGGGGGATAACTACTGGGGGCATAACTATATGCGGGCTCACAACTGGGGGCATAACTACATGGGGCTAACTACTGGGGGCATAAGTATATGGAGGCTAACTACTGGGGGCATAACTATATGGGGACTAACAACTGGGGGCATAACTGCATGGGGGCTAACTACTGGGGGCATAACTATATTGGGGCATAACTACATGGGGGCATTACTACTGGGGGCATAACTATATGGGGGCTAACTACTGGGGGCATAACTACATGGGGGCAAACTACTGGTGGCATAACTACATGGGGCAGACTACTTGGGGCATAACTACATGGGCGCTAACTACTGGGGGCATAGTTACTGGGGGCAATACTACATGGGGGCATAACTACAGGGCATTACTACTGGGGGCACTACTACACGGGGGAATACTTCAGGGGGCATTACTAATGGGGTCACTACTACTGAAAGAACTACTACAGGAGGCAATACGATAGAGGGGCATTACTACTGGGATCAATACTACACAGGGGCATTACTACTTGAGGCAATACTACACAGGGACATTACCACTAGGGGCATTACTAATGAGGGCATTGTATAGGGGCACTTCATAAGGGGCATACTATGAGCTTTATATAATGGGCACTACCACTGTGGGCACTACAAAGCAGTGGACATTGCATAAGGGGCACTACTACTGTGGGCATTGTATAAGGGGCACTACTGCTGTTGCCATTATGTGTATTAGGGGTGCTACTACTGTGGGCTTTGTGTATAAGGGGCACTATTGTGTGTCATAACATGAATAAGAACACTACTACTGTGGTAGAATGTGAATAAGATTGTGCTACTGTGTGGCATAATTTGAATTGGGGATACTATTGCGTGACCACGGATCTTTATTTTTTTACTCTGTTTTGTGGGGGGGGGGGGGGGCGGCAGTTCCACCCCCTCTCTATGGCCACTTTAAGCACTGCTGACATCAGCCTATCCCTAACTGCAGCCAAGCCCTAACCACAACCTAATCCTAACCACTGCCCAATTCTAACCACAGCCAAACCCTACCCATAGCCTAACCCTAACCTTAACCACAGTTTGACATTAACTGCAACCAACCCTAACCACAGCCTAATCCTAAACACAGCCCAACCCTAACCATAGCCAAAACCTACCCGAAGCCTAACCCTATCCTTTACCACAGTCTAACCCTAACCGCAGTCAAACCCTAACCACAGCCTATCTCTAACCATACCTCTAACTTTAACCACAGCTTTAACTTTAACCACAACCTAACACTAACCAAAGCCAAACCATAACCACAGCCTAACCCTTACCGTACCACAGCCTAATATTAACCACAGCCTAACCTTAACTGCAGCTAAACCCTAACAATAGCCTAACCCTAACTTAACCACAGCCTAACCCTAACCGCAGTCATACCCTAACCACAGCCTAACCCTAACGATGAAATGTTTATAACGTAGACATGCATAATGTTGCCATTTTTAACATAATGACATTCTGAATGTCGACATTCAAAACCATTCAACAGTACAGTTTCGACATCCTGAATGTGGACAATGTGACTGCATACCCAGCAGATAAACATGTTGGCTCTATAAGCCACCAAAACAACTCTGCAGAAGACCATTCATCGGCCAGACTTTGACAGTCATGAACTAACAAGAGATTGAACTGAGCATTTCCTTAGTATCTACATTACTGTCTTCAGTGGGCTGTGTGTCCTGGTTACTGTATAGGGCTTTGCCCATTGTACAGTATATTCTTTTAAATATATAAAAAGTTTTATATATATATATATATATATATATATATATATATGGCATTTTTTTACGTTTCACAAATGTAAATGCTGCCCTTGCTATATATAGCAACAGATGTGGTGCATTGTGATACTACTGCATTGAGTGGCACCGCTACCAGGGGCACAATGCACACATGCAACTTGGTGCAGGTTGATGGTACCGGGGACCCATCTTCCTACCCAAAGTTGCATGTGTGCATTGTGCCCCTGGCTGCAGTGCCACTCAATGGTGTAGTATGAAAATGCAACACATTTGTTGCTATATATAGCATTTTTTATATCATTTCATAAATGTAATGATGCACATGTGCTGCATCATGAAAACGTTATACTGTTTGCTAACGTTTAGCCCTGTTGGCCACATATGTAATACAATTATGACTTAAAATAAAAAGCACATATTTTTTCTACGCAATTTGAGTTTGAAAAATAAAACATTTTGTTACACGACAAGCAATGTATGGTGTCATTTTCTTACCTTGCAGTTTTTATACTGAAGCACTTTCATAATAGCCTTGCAGGTTTCAGGTATGATGTGAACAAAAGCCTGCGCAGAGATACGGGTCCCATACTTCAGCTCCTTAAACGACTGTCCAGTAGCAAGGAACCGCAGGGTAGCCATGAGCCTTTCCTCAGCAGGGATAGGAACCCGCCATTTGGTATCCCGCTTCTGTACGAGGGGGGTCACCCAGGTTGCTGTCCCTGATCTCATCCAGGATGGGCATGTAGGAGCGAGTAGGCCACTTAAGCAGCCACTCCTTGGACCAGCAAGATCTCTCCCTCTGCATTTGCTGGGCCCTCTCCCTGCCTCCCTTCATCTTCAGCACAGAGTAGCACAGAGAGACTGATAACGAGCAGAATCCATCTCTACACGCACACAGCAGTATAGAAATAGAAACACTTTGTAATGCAAGCAGAACAAAGCAGAGCACGGTAGCTAGCAATGTGGAACGAGTAGCAGGTAGAAACCAAACTTCTCTAGTCAGGGGCATCTCTAGAGTGGAGGGGACCCGTGTGCAGACTCCGTGTGTGGGCCCCCTCTTCTCTCGTAGCTGTCGCACCGCTGCTAGCACTCTAAGCGCTGTAGACTCTGGCACAGTGCCAGAGTCTACAGCGCATGCGCAGGACTCTGAAAAATGTCCGCTGCGCCATTTTTTCGGAGTCCTGCGCATGCACAGTAGACTCTGGCACTGTGCCAGAGTCTCTAGTGGTCAGTGCACTAGCAGCGGCGCGACGGCTACGGGAGAGGAGGTGGCCCACACACGGTCAGTGATGGACTCCAGGAAGGTAAGTATAGGAGACACTGCACCCGTTATAGAAATGCCAATGTCTCTAGTCACAGAGCAGACAGAAGTGCACAGACTTAAAATAGCTGCTTGTTTATATATCCCCCAGATAGGCCAGCCCTCTATTTAAATTTTTAGAAATCTTGCAGATACATCTGATGTGCTTTTGGTCAGCATGCGATGCGCTCGCATTCGATCATCCGATACCACCCGATTTCCGGTCGTAAGGCTCATGAGATAAATCGCAGAATTGTATGCGCATCGAATGCACAAAAAATGCACTTTCGATGCGATTTATCACAAGGTGAGCTTCAAGGGAAATCAGGCCCGATATCGCGTCAAAGACAATCGCACAAGTGTATGGGTATCATAAGGCTGGGCATACACTATACACAGTGCCAGATTAAGGTCCATATGGGCCTGGAGCTGAAATTTAGGAAGGGCCTATTGTGTGCCTCGGCAGGAGGTGTGACAAGCGCTGCGGTGGTGTGACTAGTGATGTGGGGGTGTGATCAGTGTGGTATGGGTGTGGTCTAAATAGGGGGTGTGGCCTATGCCATGTGAGTGACACAGTCACCACTTACTGACAGACACTACTTACTGACACACACAACACAAAGCTTACTGACACAATCACCACTTACTGACATACACTACTTACTAACACACACACGCACAACACAAAACTTACCGACACAGACACCACTTACTGATAGATATTACTGACTGACACACACGCAAACACAGAAAAACTTACTGACACAGACATTACTTACTGACACACACACAACACAATACTTATACCGCTCTCACATCACAATGCCGGGTCCCACCTGGAAATTGGAAATGGGTCCACTCCTGGGTGGGACCTGGCATTTGACCTTACACACCGCCAACCCGACCTGGCAATTTGCCAGTTCGGGTTGCCATCCGTGGGCAGAGACGGAGTCGGCATCAGGTGCAGAGGCGGCGCTGGGAGATGAGATCATCTCTGCACCGCCACTCCCTATGCAGTGAACGGGTCCCGGGTTGCACTGACCTGGGTGACCCGTTCACACTGCACCTGACCTGGTATTTAACCCGGGAATAACCCTTCTTTATTCCCGGGTTGAATTACTGGGTCAGGCAACCCGGAATTCGCCCATGACCCCTTTCACAATGCACATCGAAACGTGTCGACCCGGCAATATACCCAGTCTATACCAGGTTATTTTTGCGGTGTGAAAGGGGTATTACTGACACAGACACCACTTACTGACAGATACTACTTACTGACACACACAGCGCAAAACCTACTGACAGACACTACTTACTGACAGACACTACTTACTGACACACACACACACACACACACACACACACACACACACACACACACACACACACACAGTACAAAACCTACTGACAGACACTACTTACTGACACATACATAACACAAAACTAACTGACATAGACACCACTTACTGACAGACAGACACACACACACACACACACACACACACACACACAATGCAAAACATACTGACAAAAATACTGCTTACTGACACACATGCACAACACAAAACTTTTTTACACTGACACCACTTACTGACAGACTCTACTTACTGACACACAAACACAACACAAAACTTACTGACAGACACCACGCAAAATGTACTGACACAAACACTACTTACTGATAGTGCTGAGCGGGTTCGGTTCCTCGGAAACCGAACCCCCCCGAACTTCACCCATTTTACACGGGTCCGAGGCATACTCGGATTCTCCCGTATGGCTCGGTTAACCCGAGCGCTCCCGAACGTCATCATCCCGCTGTCGGATTCTCGCGAGATTCGGATTCTATATAAGGAGCCGCGCGTCGCCGCCATTTTCACTCGTGCATTGGAAATGTTAGGGAGAGGACGTGGCTGGCGTCTTCTCCGTTTATTAATGTTGATGCAAATATTTGTGCTTATTGCTTAATTGTGGGGACTGGGGAGCAGCTGTATTATATAGGAGGAGTACAGTGCAGAGTTTTGCTGATCAGTGACCACCAGTTTTATCCGTTCTCTGCCTGAAAAACGCTCCATATCTGTGCTCAGTGTGCTGCATATATCTGTGCTCACACTGCTTAATTGTGGGGACTGGGGAGCAGCAGTATTATATAGGAGGAGTACAGTGCAGAGTTTTGCTGACAGTGACCACCAGTATATATAGCAGTACGGTACGGAAGGCCACTGCTCTACCTACCTCTGTGTCGTCAAGTATACTATCCATCTAGATTCTATACCTGTGGTGCATTTTAGTTTTGCAGTTTGCTGACAGTGACCACCAGTATATATAGCAGTACGGTACGGAAGGCCACTGCTCTACCTACCTCTGTGTCGTCAAGTATACTATCCATCTAGATTCTATACCTGTTTTGCAGTTTGCTGACAGTGACCACCAGTATATATAGCAGTATGGTACGGAAGGCCACTGCTCTACCTACCTCTGTGTTGTCAAGTATACTATCCATCTAGATTCTATACCTGTGGTGCATTTTAGTTTTTCAGTTTGCTGACAGTGACCACCAGTATATATAGCAGTACGGTACGGAAGGCCACTGCTCTACCTACCTCTGTGTCGTCAAGTATACTATCCATCTAGATTCTATACCTGTGGTGCATTTTAGTTTTGCAGTTTGCTGACAGTGACCACCAGTATATATAGCAGTACGGTACGGAAGGCCACTGCTCTACCTACCTCTGTGTCGTCAAGTATACTATCCATCTAGATTCTATACCTGTGGTGCATTTTAGTTTTGCAGTTTGCTGACAGTGACCACCAGTATATATAGCAGTACGGTACGGAAGGCCACTGCTCTACCTACCTCTGTGTCGTCAAGTATACTATCCATCCATACCTGTGGTGCATTTCAGTTGTGCGCAGTATATATAGTAGTAGGCCATTGCTATTGATACTGGCATATAATTCCACACATTAAAAAATGGAGAACAAAAATGTGGAGGTTAAAATAGGGAAAGATCAAGATCCACTTCTACCTCGTGCTGAAGCTGCTGCCACTAGTCATGGCCGAGACGATGAAATGCCATCAACGTCGTCTGCCAAGGCCGATGCCCAATGTCATAGTAGAGAGCATGTAAAATCCAAAAAACAAAAAATCAGTAAAATGACCCAAAAATAAAAATTGAAAGCGTCTGATGAGAAGCGTAAACTTGCCAATATGCCATTTACGATACGGAGTGGCAAGGAGCGGCTGAGGCCCTGGCCTATGTTCATGGCTAGTGGTTCAGATTCACATGAGGATGGAAGCACTCATCCTCTCGCTAGAAAACTGCAGTGCCACTCCTAGATGGGCCAGGTGTTTGTGTCGGCCACTTGGGTCGCTTAGCTTAGTCACACAGCTACCTCATTGCGCCTCTTTTTTTCTTTGCATCATGTGCTGTTTGGGGACAATTTTTTTTGAAGTGCCATCCTGTCTGACACTGCAGTGCCACTCCTAGATGGGCCAGGTGTTTGTGTCGGCCACTTGTGTCGCTTAGCTTAGTCACACAGCGACCTTGGTGCGCCTCTTTTTTTCTTTGCATCATGTGCTGTTTGGGGACAATTTTTTTGAAGTGCCATCCTATCTGACACTGCAGTGCCACTCCTAGATGGGCCAGGTGTTTGTGTCGGCCACTTGTGTCGCTTAGCTTAGTCACACAGCGACCTTGGTGCACCTCTTTTTTTCTTTGCATCATGTGCTGTTTGGGGACTATTTTTTTGAAGTGCCATCCTGCCTGACACTGCAGTGCCACTCCTAGATGGGCCAGGTGTTTGTGTCGGCCACTTGTGTCGCTTAGCTTAGCCATCCAGCGACCTCGGTGCAAATTTTAGTACTAAAAATAATATTGTGAGGAGTGAGGTGTTCAGAATAGACTGAAAATGAGTGTAAATTATGGTTATTGAGGTTAATAATACTATGGGATCAAAATGACCCCCAAATTTTATGATTTAAGCTATTTTTGAGGTATTTTTGTAAAAAAAAACACCCGAATCCAAAACACACCTGAATCCGACAACAAATTTTCAGGGAGGTTTTGCCAAAACGCGTCCGAATCCAAAACACGGCCGCGGAACCGAATCCAAAACCAAAACACAAAACCCGAAAAATGTCCGGGTCATTTTGATCCCATAGTATTATTAACCTCAATAACCATAATTTCCACTCATTTCCAGTCTATTCTGAACACCTCACACCTCACAATATTATTTTTAGTCCTAAAATTTGCACCGAGGTCGCTGGATGACTAAGCTAAGCGACCCAAGTGGCCGACACAAACACCTGGCCCATCTAGGAGTGGCACTGCAGTGTCAGACAGGATGGCACTTCAAAAAAATAGTCCCCAAACAGCACATGATGCAAAGAAAAAAAGAGGCGCAATGAGGTAGCTGTGTGACTAAGCTAAGCGACCCAAGTGGCCGACACAAACACCTGGCCCATCTAGGAGTGGCACTGCAGTTTTCTAGCGAGAGGATGAGTGCTTCCATCCTCATGTGAAGCTGAACCACTAGCCATGAACATAGGCCAGGGCCTCAGCCGTTCCTTGCCACTCTGTGTCGTAAATGGCATATTGGCAAGTTTACGCTTCTCCTCAGACGCTTTTAATTTTGATTTTTGGGTCATTTTACTGAACTTTTGTTTTTTTTATTTTACATGCTCTGTACTATGACATTGGGCATCGGCCTTGGCAGACGACGTTGATGGCATTTCATCGTCTCGGCCATGACTAGTGGCAGCAGCTTCAGCACGAGGTGGAAGCAAATCTTGATCTTTCCCTATTTTACCCTCCACATTTTTGTTCTCCATTTTTTAATGTGTGGAATTATATGCCTGTATCAATAGCAATGGCCTACTACTATATATACTGCGCACAACTGAAATGCACCACAGGTATGGATGGATAGTATACTTGACGACACAGAGGTAGGTAGAGCAGTGGCCTTCTGTACCGTACTGCTATATATTATATACTGGTGGTCAGCAAACTGTGCAAAACTGAAATGCACCACAGGTATGGATGGATAGTATACTTGACGACACAGAGGTAGGTAGAGCAGTGGCCTACTGTACCGTACTGCTATATATTATATACTGGTGGTCAGAAAAATTATGCACTGTACTCCTACTATATACTACAATGCAGCACAGATATGGAGCGTTTTTCAGGCAGAGAACGTATAATACTGGTGGTCACTGGTCACTGGTCACTGGTCAGCAAAACTCTGCACTGTACTCCTCCTATATAATACTGCTGGTCCCCAGTCCCCACAATAAAGCAGTGTGAGCACAGATATATGCAGCACACTGAGCACAGATATGGAGCATTTTTCAGGCAGAGAACGTATAATACTGGTGGTCACTGGTCAGCAAAACTCTGCACTGTACTCCTCCTATATAATACTGCTGGTCCCCAGTCCCCACAATAAAGCAGTGTGAGCACAGATATATGCAGCAAACTGAGCACAGATATGGAGCGTTTTTCAGGCAGAGAACGTATAATACTGGTGGTCACTGGTCAGCAAAACTCTGCACTGTACTCCTCCTATATAATACTGCTGGTCCCCAGTCCCCACAATAAAGCAGTGTGAGCACAGATATATGCAGCACACTGAGCACAGATATGGAGCGTTTTTCAGGCAGAGAACGTATAATACTGGTGGTCACTGGTCAGCAAAACTCTGCACTGTACTCCTCCTATATAATACTGCTGGTCCCCAGTCCCTACAATAAAGCAGTGAGCACAGATATTTGCAGCCACCTGAATAAAACTGAGAGGACGCCAGCCACGTCCTCTCACTATCATTTCCAATGCACGAGTGAAAAATGGCGGCGACGCGCAGCTCCTTATATAGAATCCAAATCTCGCGAGAATCCGACAGCGGGATGATGACGTTCGGGTGCGCTCGGGTTAACCGAGCAAGGCGGGAAGATTCGAATCTGCCTCGGAACTGTGTAAAATGGGTGAAATTCGGGGGGGTTCGGATACCGACGAACCGAACCCGCTCATCACTAGTAAGCGCCACGCTATCCTCCCTCCAGGGGGTTCGTGGACCCCCAAGAGGGAGAAAAGGTGATGGTATGCCGGTTGTCGGATTTCCGGCGCCGGTATGCTGTGCGCCGGGATCCCAACAACTGGTATACTGAATACCACCCACACACCGCTGGCCCGGCATCCCACCGTCACTTTTTCTCTGCCAGTCTGCCAGGTGCGAGAGGGTGATGACATCACCTTCATGCTCGCAGCAGTCCTTTTCCTGGAAAAGGAAGAAGGTGCTAGCGGCGCCTCCGAGCAAGATCTAGGAGCTTGGTGGTGGTGTATTACAGTGTGGCAGGGGTATGGCGTACTGGCGGACACATTCTTAATGGTACGCCGTACCGGAGCATTCCACCAGGGCCGTAACTAGGTGTGTGCGGAGGGGGCCGCAAGGTAGGGGGCGCTGTTGGCGACACTTGTCAATTATGTGTTTTCATTACTTTCGCTTCCTCCCCTTTTTTGAATCCCAGCATCTCCTGACTGCCACATTCTCCTATCCCCACCCATTTTGTCACTAATAACTATACAGCATTCATGAACTCAACTTGAGATTTCTTTCTTATTCAGTCACACTGTCCTTTCTTACATTTCAAGATGCTGACATACCTGGAATTCGAACCCATTGCCTGTGGCATTGCAGTCAGACAATCTATTCATTGAGCTATCTGCCCTTGCATATAAAGGTAGAGAATTCTAAGCTAGAGAATTCTAACTATATGAAGCTTACCTTGTACTTTGTGAAAAAATGATCAGCATTGCGACTGAGCAGATCTATGTAGTGTGTGACTGGAAGGTATGGGATGTGTGGCTGAAAGCTACATAGATCTGCTCAATTGCAATGCTTATTTTTTTTTTTAACAAAGTACCAGTAGCTTCATATAGTGTTTATAGTTTTTATGCAGGATCAAATAGCTCAATGAGTAGGGTGTTTGTTTAATTTAACAGGTTGTAGGTTTGAATCCTGGGTATACAGTAGCAGTATATTGAAATGTGTTATTTAATAAAGGATAGTGTAACTGAATAACAATGAGCTCTCAAGTGAAGTGCATGAATGTGGTATAATGAGGATTTGTGTCCAAATCCATTTTCTTGCAGTGGTTCATAAATGTGTGTATATTATATTTATTACATATAATATATATATATACCTGTATATATATATATATATATATATATATAAACATATAAAGTGGGAAGGGGTATCATAACATGGGCTTTCTCTGGGATCAGTCTTGTCATTACCCTTCCCCACAAGGCATGCGCTTTCTGTCCCTATTGAAAAAAAATACGGGGCGCCAATTCTCTCTCCGGCACAGGGCGCCAAAAAGTCTAGTTACGGCACTGCGTTCCACCACACTTGCAGGACTGACTGACACACACACACACACACACACACACACACACACACACAAAACGCAAAACATACTGACACACACGGCACAACACAAAACTTAAATAGACACCACTTAATGACAGACACTACTTACTGACACACACACACACACACACACACACACACACACACACACACACACACACACACAATGCAAAACTTACTGACAGACACAATACAAAACTTACTGACACACACACAATGCAAAACCTACTGACACTACTTACTGACAGACACTACTTACTTTGTGACACACACACACACACACTCAAAACTTACTGACATAGACACCACTTACATAGGAGACCTCAGGGCCTGGTGTGGGCTGCTACTCGCTATGCCCCCTCAGCTCTGACATCCAGGGACCCAGCTCTACTAAAAGACAGCAGCCCCCTGCCAAGACCCTTCCCCTCTTTCATGAGGCATGTTATTGTCGGGAAGCTGCAGCAGGAATGGTGTGCTGCAGCAAAAAAATTTATGTTTTGATGGACAAGGGGCGGGGCTTCGGATGGGAATGGGGGCGGAGCCTCAGAGATATGCATGCCCACCTGTGCAGCTTTCCAACTAGTCATGGGCAAAGTGATTCACTGAACTGAGGTGGTCATTCCGAGTTGTTCGCTCGCAAGCTGCTTTTAGCAGCTTTGCACACGCTAAGCCGCCGCCTACTGGGAGTGAGTCTTAGCTTATCAAAATTGCGAACTAAAGATTAGCAAAATTGCGAAAAGACACTTCTTAGCAGTTTCTGAGTAGATTTAAACTTACTCGGCATCTGCGATCAGTTCAGTGCTTGTCGTTCCTGGTTTGACGTCATAAACACACCCAGCGTTCGCCCAGACACTCCTCCGTTTCTCCAGCCACTCCCGCGTTTTTCCCAGAAACGGTAGCGTTTATTTCACACACTCCCATAAAACGGCCTGTTTCCTCCCAGAAACACCCACTTCCTGTCAACCACACTACGATCACCAGAACGAAGAAAAAACCTCGTAATGCCGTGAGTAAAATACCTAACTGCATAGCAAATTTACTTGGCGCAGTCGCAGTGCGAACATTGCGCATGCGCAGTTAGCGGAAAATCGCTGCGATGCGAAGAAAAATACAGAGCGAACAACTCGGAATGACCACCTGAGTTGAGACACATGACTCAGTTCACTGAAGTGTCTCGAGTCAGTGTCTCGGCACATGAGTCATGACTCATTTGTACTGGAATGTATTGCAGAGACTGCACATGAATCAGTGAGTTGCCAGTGCTGGCAGATCAGTGTTGGACTCATGGAGTTATTCAGCTGCAGTGATTGTGCAGTGTATCTGGGGGAGGCAGCTGCTTATGCACTGATTGCTAATAATATATTAACATAGATTCACTGTTATGTTGATATATTAATAACCACTTATTGCATACTAGTTACAGAATATGCACATTACTTCTGGCTGAGGAGAGAAAGCTTAACAGCCATGGAACACATCATTCAGTCTGTAACTAAACCAAATAAAAATAAGATTTTACTCACCGGTAAATCTATTTCTCGTAGTCCGTAGTGGATGCTGGGGACTCCGTAAGGACCATGGGGAATAGACAGGCTCCGCAGGAGACTGGGCACTCTAAAGAAAGATTTAGGACTATCTGGTGTGCACTGGCACCTCCCCCTATGACCCTCCTACAAGCCTCAGTTAGGAACTGTGCCCGGAAGAGCTGACACAATAAGGAAGGATTTTGAATCCCGGGTAAGACTCATACCAGCCACACCAATCACACCATATAACACGTGATAGGAACCCCGGTTAACAGTATGATAACAATTGGAGCCTCTGAAGAGATGGTTCACAACAAAACCCGATTTTTGTAACAATAACTATGTACAAGTATTGCAGACAATCTGCACTTGGGATGGGCGCCCAGCATCCACTACAGACTACGAGAAATAGATTTACCGGTGAGTAAAATCTTATTTTCTCTGACGTCCTAGTGGATGCTGGGGACTCCGTAAGGACCATGGGGATTATACCAAAGCTCCCAAACGGGCGGGAGAGTGCGGATGACTCTGCAGCACCGAATGAGAGAACTCCAGGTCCTCCTCAGCCAGGGAATCAAATTTGTAGAATTTAGCAAACGTGTTTGCCCCTGACCAAGTAGCTGCTCGGCAAAGTTGTAAAGCCGAGACCCCTCGGGCAGCCGCCCAAGATGAGCCCACCTTCCTTGTGAAATGGGCTTTTATTGATTTAGGCTGCGGTAATCCTACCGCAGAATGCGCCAGCTGAATAGTGCTACAAATCCAGCGTGCAATAGACTGCTTAGAAGCAGGAGCACCCAGCTTGTTGGGTGCATACAGGATAAACAGCGAGTCAGTTTTTCAGGGCCCTGACTACGTCCAGCATCTTGGAATCCTCCAAGTCCCTAGTAGCCGCAGGCACCACAATAGGTTGGTTCAAGTGAAAAGCTGAGACCACCTTCGGGAGAAACTAAGGACAAGTCCTCAATTCTGCCCTATCCATCTGGAAAATCAGATAAGGGCTTTTTTAAGACAAAGCCGCCAATTCTGAAACCCGCCTGGCCGAAGCCAGGGCCAACAGTACGACCACTTTCCACGTGAGATATTTTAATTCCACAGTCTTAAGTGGTTCGAACCAATGTGATTTCAGGAATGCCAAAACCACATTGAGATCCCAAGGTGCCACTGGGGGCACAAAAGGAGGCTGAATATGCAGAACTCCTTTGACAAAAGTCTGAACTTCAGGCAGTGAAGCCAGTTCTTTCTGGAAAAAAATCGACAGAGCCGAAATCTGGACCTTGATGGACCCCAATTTGAGGCCCAACGTCACCCCTGCTTGCAGGAAGTGTAGGAATCGACCCAGTTGAAATTCCTCCTTCGGGGCCTTCATGGCCTCACACCAAGCAACATATTTCCGCCAAATGCGGTAATAATGTCTTGCGGTGACATCCTTCCTGGCTTTGATCAGGGTAGGGATGACTTCCTCCGGAATACCCTTTTCCTTTAGGATCCGGTGTTCAACCGCCATGCCGTCAAACGCAGCCGCGGTAAGTCTTGGAACAGACAGGGTCCCTGCTGCAGCAGGTCTTGTCTGAGCGGCAGAGGCCAAGGGTCCTCTGCCAGCATCTCTTGAAGTTCCGGGTACCAAGCTCTTCTTGGCCAATCCGGAACCACGAGTATGGTTTTCACTCCTCGCATTCTTATTATTCTCAGTACCTTGGGTATGAGAGGTAGAGGAGGAAACACATAAACCGACTGGTACACCCACGGTGTCACTAGAGCGTCCACAGCGATCGCCTGAGGGTCCCTTGACCTGGCGCAATATCTTTTCAACTGTTTGTTGAGGCGGGACGCCATCATGTCCACCCGTGGTCATTCCCAACGGTTTACCCGCATTTGGAAAACTTCTGGAAGAAGTCCCCATTCTCCCGGGTGTAGGTCGCCCATCGGAGAATCCTTGTGGCTTCTGCCATCGCCATCCTGCTTCTTGTGCCGCCCTGTCTGTTTACATGGGCGACCGCCGTGATATTATCTGATTGGATCAGTACCGGCTGGTTCTGAAGCAGGGGCCTTGCTTGGCATAGGGCATTGTAAATGGCCCTTAGCTCCAGAATATTTATGTGAAGCGAAATCTCCTTAGAAATTTCTTCCCTGTGTGACTGCACCCCAGCCCCGAAGGCTGGCCTCCGTGGTCACCAGGACCCAGTCCTGTATTCCAAATCTGCGGCCCTCTAGTAGATGAGCCCTCTGCAGCCACCACAGCAGCGACAACCTGTTTCTTGCCGACAGGGTTATCCGCTGTTGTATCTGTAAATGGGACCCGGACCATTTGTCCCACAGGTCCCACTGGAACGTCCTTACGTGGAACCTTCCGAATGGAATTATGCTTCGTACGAAGCTACCATTTTTTCCAGGACTCGTGTGCTTCCACTGGAAGAAACACTCTTTTCTGGTCTGTGTCCAGAATCATTCCCAGGAACAGAAGACGTGTCGTCGGGACCAGCTGTGACTTTGGAATATTGATAATCCAGTCGTGCTGTTGTAGCACTTCCCGAGAGAGTGCTACCCCCACTACCAACTGTTCTTTGGACCTCGCCTTTATCAGGAGATCGTCCAAGTACGGGATAATAAAAACTTCCTTCTTGCGAAGGAGTATCATAATTTCGGCCATTACCTTGGTAAAGACCTTCGGTGCCGTGGACAACTCCAACGGCAGCGTCTGGAACTGATAGTGACAGTCCTGTACCACACATCTGAGGTACTCCTGGTGAGGAGGGTACATGGGGACATGCAGGTACGCATCCTTGATGTCCAGGGAGACCCTGTAATCCCCCTCGTCCAGGCTCGTAATAACCGCCCTGAGCGATTCCATCTTGAACTTGAATCTTCTGATATAAAAGTTCAAGTATTTTAATTTTAAGATGGGTCTCACCGAACCGTTCTGTTTCGGTACCACAACCATTGTGGAATAGTAACCCCTTCCTTGCTGAAGGAGGGGCACCTTGACAATCACTTATTGTGATTATAGTGTTGAATAGCCACCAACACCGCCTCCCTGGCAGAGGGAGGTGCCGGTAAGGCAGATTTTAGGAAACGGCGGGGGGAAGAACGTCTCGAACTCCAGCCTGTACCCCTGAGATACTACTTGAAGGACCCAGGGATCCATGTGAGAGAGCACACTGGGCGCTGAAATTTCTGAGACGGGCCCCCACCGTACCCGGGTCCGCCTGAGCAGCCCCAGCGTCATGCTGTGGACTTACCGGACGCAGGGAGGACTTCTGCTCTTGGGAACTAGCTGTGTGCTGCAGCTTTTTCCTCTACCTTTGCCTCTCGGCAGAAAGGATGAGCCTCTAGCCCTCTTGCTTTTCTGGGGCCGAAAGGACTGTACTTGATGATACGGTGCTTTCTTTTGTTGTGGGGTAGCCTGTGGCAAAAAAGTCGATTTCCCAGCAGTAGCTGTGGAAACGAGGTCTGAAAGACCATCCCCAAACAGTTTTACCCCCTTATAGGGCAAAACTTCCATGTGCCGATTCGAGTCGGCATCGCCTGACCATTGCCGAGTCCATAACCCCCGTCTGGCGGCAATGGACCTAGCGCTTATTTTTGATGCCAGCCGGCAAATATCCCTCTGTGCATCACGCATGTATAAGACCACGTCTTTTATATGCTCTATTGTCAGCAAAATATTGTCCCTATCCATAGTAATTTTCCGACAGGAAATCTGACCACGCAGCGGGAGCACTGCACATCCATGCCGAAGCAATGGCTGGTCGCAATATAATGCCCGAGTGTGTGACTATATCTTTCAGGGTAACCCCCTGCTTTTTATCAGCAGGTTCCTTCAGGGCGGCCGTATCCGGAGACGGTAGTGCCACCTTTTCTGATAAGCGTGTAAGCACTGTATCTACCCTATGGGGTGTTTCCCAACGTGACCTATCCTCTGGCGGGAAAGGGTACGCTGCCAATTACCGTTTAGAAATTATCAATTTCTTACCGGGGGAAGACCACGCTTCCTCACACACCTCATTTAATTTCTCAGATGCAGGAAAAACTACTGGTAGTTTTCTCTCACCAAACATAATACCCTTTTATGTGGTACCTGGGGTATTATCATAAATGTGTAATACATTTTTCATTGCCTCAATCATGTAACGGGTGGACCTATTTGGAGGGTACACTAGTCTCATCGTCGTCGACACTGGAGTCGGTATCCGTGTCGACATCTGTTTCTGCCATCTGAGGTAGCGGGCGTTTTTAGAGCCCCCCATGACATTTGAGACGCTGGAACAGGCACAAGCTGAGTAGCCGGCTGTTCTGTGTCGTCGACCTTTTGTGTAAGGAGTTGACACTTTCACGTAATCCTTCCATAAGTCCAACCACACCGGTGTCGATCCCGCAGGGGGTGACATCACATTTACAGGCATTCGCTCCGCCTCCACATCATTATCCTCCTCATACATGTCGACACAGCCGTACCGACACACAGCACACACACAGGGAATGCTTTGACAGTGGACAGGACCCCACAAAGCCCTTTGGGGAGACAGAGGGAGAGTATGCCAGCACACACCAGGGCGCTATATATCACAGGGATATCACATATAAGAGTGTTTTCCCTTATAGCTGCCTATATATATTGTATACTGCGCCTAAATTGTGCCCCCCCTCTCTTTTTAACCCTTTCTGTAGTATTGACTGCAGGGGAGAGCCAGGGAGCTTCCCTCCAACGGAGCTGTGAGGGAAAAATGGCGCCAGTGTGCTGAAGGAGATAGCTCCGCCCCTTTTTCGCGGACTTTCTCCCGCATTTTTATGGATTCTGGCAGGGGTTATAAAGCACCTATATAGCCTCTGGGGCTATATATGGTGCCAGTTTGCCAGCCAAGGTGTCAGTATTGCTGCTCAGGGCGCCCCCCCCCAGCGCCCTGCACCCATCAGTGACCGAAGTGTGTGGTGTGCATGAGGAGCAATGGCGCACAGCTGCAGTGCTGTGCGCTACCTTGGAGAAGACAGAAGTCTTCAGCCGCCGATTTTCCGGACCACCTTCTTGCTTCTGGCTCTGTAAGGGGGACGGCGGCGCGGCTCCGGGAACGGACGACGAGGTCGGGTCCTGTGTTCGATCCCTCTGGAGCTAATGGTGTCCAGTAGCCTAAGAAGCCCAAGCTACCACCACTTAGGTAGGTTCGCTTCTTCTCCCCTTAGTCCCTCGATGCAGTGAGCCTGTTGCCAGCAGGTCTCACTGAAAATAAAAAACCTAACAAACACTTTCTTCCTAGGAGCTCAGGAGAGCCCCTAGTGTGCATCCAGCTCAGCCGGGCACAGAAATCTAACTGAGGCTTGGAGGAGGGTCATAGGGGGAGGAGCCAGTGCACACCAGATAGTCCTAAATCTTTCTTTAGAGTGCCCAGTCTCCTGCGGAGCCCGTCTATTCCCCATGGTCCTTACGGAGTCCCCAGCATCCACTAGGACGTCAGAGAAAATTGTTTTTATTTTATTTTGCATACTTTGCTAATTGGATGATTTTAGGTGGGCTTTTTTTTTAGGTGGACTTGGATTTATTATATTATCCACTATCTAGCCTCCAGGGAGTTTGCCACCCACAATCACACTGAGCAGGATCAGTGAGCACTGAGCTGAGAGCCCTGTACCACAGGGGCTCCACGTCCTGCAGGCTTATGCTGCATGAATCAGATCCATCCACTGAGTCACTGATACCCCTTTCACATCGCACAAATAACCCGGTACCGACACGGCATATTGCCGTGTCGAACTGGGTCAGTGTGCGATGTGAAAGCACACTGGCCGATTTAGCGGGTCGCCTGACCCGGTAAATCAACCCGGTAAAAAAGAAGGGTTTTACTCGGTTTGATTACCAGGTCAGGTGCGGTGTGAATGGGAGCCGTGTCGATGCGACACGGTTCCCATTCACAAGATAGGGAGAGGCGGCGCTGGAGATGAGCTCATCTCCCGACGCCGCCTCAACCCCTGCTGCTGCTGCGCGCTCCGTTGTTATGGCAACCGACCCGGTATATTGACGGGTCGGAAAGCCAGCAGCGGAGTGCAAATGCCGGATCCCACCCGGTAAGTACACGTTTGTCTTACCGGGTAGGATCCGGCATTTGCAGTCTGAATGCAGCATGAGTCTACACAGTGTACAACTGTCTCAACTCACTGGCAGACTCATGATGAATCATGATTCATGACATGACTCAGGCACAGCAGCACAGCACTCACTGACTGGTGAGTCGTGACTGCTCCCTCCCACTGGGTGTCACCTGGTATAGCCACTGGCCAATCACAGCTAAAGACACTCAGCAGAACACACTGACTGAACGACACACTGAGTTTCCTCCCTCTGGCTGAGAGGCTACTGCTGCAGCTGTCTCCACTCATTAAACAGTTCCTGATGATTCGAGTCACTGTGTTGAGACAGTGAGTCAGTAGCCATCTCTATTTCCAACAATAACATGCCTCATGGAAGAGGGGAAGGGTCTTGACAGGAGGCTGCTGTCTCAGAGCTATTTCCAAGGCTCCGCCCCCATGCCCTTCCGAAGCCCCGCCCCCTAGCAACACGAAGAGGTCGTGACAAAGGCTAACCAATTTGGGTGAATGGGCAGCCGGAGGAGAGTGAGTGAGCTGCTGTATGTGCTGACAGGAAATGTTTTTTTTCCTGTCAGCACTGGCCACTGCCTGCACTGCAGGGAGCTCAGTGGGCCTATTTTCAATGTGGGGCTTAGAGCTGCAGCTCCATCCGCCCCATTGTTAATCCGGCCATGACTATACAATTATCTGGCAGATGATCTGCCAGATCTGCTGTTTGGAGAGAAACTCTGTAATGGATGAGAACAAATGACAATTGAACATTTGCTCCTAATCACTGGCAAATAGACAAAATCTGTCGTGAAGACAAATTGGTGAAATCACAGATTTAACCAATTTGTATGAACAACGGTTTTTGTTTATTTTCCAGTGTTTGGGATCAAATGATCAATTGTCATTTGCTCTCATCCATTACAAGATTTTCATTCCAACTAGCCAGATTATCTGTCAGATAATCGTATAGTGTATGCCCAGCATAATTCTTGTCCACACCCCCTCTCTGATACTCAGCACTCTCCCTCTTGCTCCTCTCTCTCTCTCTCTCTGATACACTGCACCCCCTTCCTCTCTGACACACTCTCCTTTGCTCCTCTCACTCTCTCTCCGACACTCTATCTTGCCCCCTCTCTCTGACACTCTCCACTCTCTCTCTCTTTGTCCTCTCTCACTCTATTGCCCCCCCTCTCTCTGACACTCTCCACTCTCTCTTGCCCGCTCTCTGTCTAACACTCTTCTCTCTCTCTGACACTCTCTCTCACTCTGACACACTCTCTTGTGCCTCCTCTCCCTATGGCACTCTCCACTCTCTCTCTTGCCCCTCACTCTCTCATGTCCCCTCTCTTTCTCTCTGAAACTCTCCACTCTATGGCCCTCATTCCGAGTTGATTGCTTGCTGGCTAGTTTTAGCACCCGTGCAAACGCTATGCCGCCGCCCACTGGGGAGTGTATTTTAGCGAACGCATGTGCAGCCGAGCTCTGCAAAAACAGCTTGTGCAGTTTCTGAGTAGCTCTGAACCTACTCAGCGCTTGCGATCACTTCAGCCTACTCGTGTTCGGATTTAACGTCATACACCCGCCCAGCGAACGCCCAGCCACGCCTGCGTTTTTTCAGACACGCCTGCATTTGTGCAAACACTCCCTGAAAACGGTCAGTTGACACCCAGAAATGCCCCTTCCTGTCAATCTTCTTGCAGCCATCAGTGCGACTGAAAACTTCGCTAGAACCTGTGCACAACCACAACGGGCTTTGTACCCGTACGTCACGTGTGCGCATTGCAGCCCATGCGCATAGGCAGAAATGCAGATTTGTATCCTGAACGCCGTGCTGCGAAAAACGGCAGCTAGTGATCAACTCGGAATGACCCCCTATGTCTTGCTCCCTCTCTGACACACTCTCTCTTGCCCCTTCTCTCTCTGACATTCTCCACTCTATTGCTCCCTTCCCCCCTCTCTCTCTCTGACACTCTCTCTCTTGCCCCCCTCTCTCTGACACTCTCTCTCTTGCTCCCCTCTCTCTCTGTAGCCCTCCCTAACACCCTCTCTCTGTCCCGCTTGATCCACCTTGCCTTCTCTATCTTGCTACCCTCCCTGTTTCTCTCCCTCTTTTGCTCACTAACATACTCTCTCTCCCCCTCTTTCCTTGACAAGTCTCTCTCTTGCTCTCCTTTTTCTCTTCTTTCATCCTTCTCTCATCTCTTTCCCTTACACCTTGACACCCTCTCCCTCTCTCTCCCTGCCTGACACCCTCTTTCTTGCTCCCTCCATGGCCGGATTAACAATGGGGCGGATGGAGCTGCAGCTCCAAGCCCCCCATTGAAAATAGGCCCACTGAGCTCCCTGCAGTGCAGGCAGTGGCCAGTGCTGACAGGAAAAAAAACATTTCCTGTCAGCACATACAGCAGCTCACCAACTCTCCTCCGGCTGCCCATTCACCCCCACCCCAAATTGGTTAGCCTGTGTTAGTGATGGGTAATTCATGAATGATTAGTTCAAAATGAACTAATCTTCAAAGTGAACTAGTTCGTTCAGTTCACAGCTTTGGCAAAGATTAGTTCATCAGGAAGGAAGAGTCAGACACAGACAGAATAGAGCCAGCAGCTGCATTAGGCTACTCACTGTCTCATTCACTTCACTGGATTTTCACTTCCTGAATCTGATGCTGTAAAATGAAAGTTAAAAGTACAACACAGCCCAGCAATACAGATCTAATTAAAAAAAATAGCCTAGCCAAAGTCTATGTGTGTCTGTGAGTGAGCATGTGTGGTCATGCTGCTCACCTTTCTGTGATATAATCACTGTCCTATTAGTCCAGATGTCCAAACACTTGCTGCTACTTCTGGTACTACTGGCTTCTGTGCATACTGCTGTGCTTAATCTTCTGCTAGGTGTTGTGTAGGTGCAGCTGCAGCAGCACTGTTGTTATTCAGCTCTCACTCAGCAATACTCATGAGTCAGTACATCTCTGCTGCCACAGGGGTCACTGCTGTGCTCAGACATTGAGTGGACTCACTCTGTGGAGCTGATTGAGTTACATTGTCATAGGCGTGCGCACGTGGGGTGCCTGGTGCGCACAGGCACCCTCTAATGTCCGGCACCCCCCACACGCCACGCCTGCAGCACAGTTTCACTGCACATTCCTGTACCCCTCTCCTGCTGCCCGGTCTTATAAGTGACAGTGGAGTGTGCTTTCTTTCTTAGCCGGCAGCCGCACATGAATCACCCTCCCGGACTCGCCCCACGATGTGACATGATGATGTCACTCCGTCCGTGTATCCTCCCTCTCCGCCTGCCTGTGCTCTCTCCTCCCGCCGGCACTCTCTCCTCATGTGCCGCCTCCCCAATCAATGCCACAGCCTCCCGTGCCACAGGTCTGTAGCGGAGGTCAGTTTCTGCAGAGGAAAGAGAGGGGGCCAGGGGGATTTTTTTTTGGGGGGTGTAACATCGCAGCGGCACTCAGAAACAATATTCAGACAAGGCAAGTAAAATATATTTGATATTACACCTGCCTTGTCTGAATATTGTTTCTCAGTCCCACCGCAATGGAGCTATTTGGTGGACCTGTAGAGATACCTAGGAAGGTATCAGTAAAGTAATCCTTTTATTGAGAGTGCTGCTTCAATATATATATATATATATATATATATATATATATATATATATATATATATAAATATGTGTGTTTCCCAAGCAGCACTCCTCAAAAAATCAATATGATCATTACTTAGTTGCCCTCCGCATGCAAATCCAAATGGCTGCAGCATATATGTTTCTCCAACTGCACACAATAAGGGCAAGAGTCCGCTTTAGTGACCAGCATTTCAATGCAGTATTGTGAGCTGGTGAAACATGTTGTGTATATATATATATATATATATATATATAAATAATGTCTGTTTACTCATTATATAATAACAGTGATCATTACTGGGCACATTATGGGTATTTGGCACCGCTGAGGGCATTACCTGTATCTGGCATGGCAGGGGCATTATGTGTATCTTGCACTGCTGGGGCATTATATGTAACTGGCAGGGCTGGGGATATTATATGTGTCCGGCTCTACTGTGTGGCGTAATGTGAATTTTGGCTCATTCTGTGCGGTCTAATGTGAATTTTGGCTCATTCTGTGTGGTGTAATGTGAATTTCGGCTCATTCTGTGTGGTGTAATGTGAATTTTGGCTCATACTGTGTGGTGTAATGTGAATTTCGGCTCATATTGTGTGGTGTAATGTGAATTTCGGCTCATTCTGTGTGGTGTAATGTGAATTTTGGCTCATACTGTGTGGTGTAATGTGAATTTCGGGTCATACTGTGTGGTGTAATGTGAATTTCGGCTCATACTGTGTGGTGTAATGTGAATTTCGGCTCATACTGTGGGGTGTAATGTGAATTTCGGCTCATTCTGTGTGGTGTAATGTGAATTTTGGCTCATACTGTGTGGTGTAATGTGAATTTTGGGTCATACTGTGTGGTGTAATGTGAATTTCGGCTCATACTGTGTGGTGTAATGTGAATTTCGTCTCATACTGTGTGGTGTAATGTGAATTTCGTCTCATACTGTGTGGTGTAAGGTGAGTTTGTCTTATACTTTGCATCGTAATATGAGTTTTGCCATATACTGTGTGGCGTAGTGTGAATTTTGGCTCATATTGTGTGGTATAATGTGAATATTGTGTGGTATAATGTGAATAAGGGACACTACTGTAAGTAGCTGGTGAGCATGGGGACATGTGCGACAAATGCTGGTGTTCTGCAGAGGAGTCTGATGCCATAGAAAGAGGCAAATGGTGCTCCGATGGAACATGTGTAAATTATAAACTTACTTGTGTTCTATTAAAACTGAAATGTTCGTCTCCCTAAATCTCCCATACTTTTCAGAGTGGCCCACTCAAAAACAGGGTGTAGTGCAGGGGGTGCAAGGGGTGTGTGGGGAAGGGGTGTGCGGGGGTGGGTGGGGAGGAGAATACATATGCACCTAGGTCTACCACTGTCTAGTTCCACTGGGTCAGGGATAGGTTGGGGAAGTATAAGCAGCAATAGGGTGCAGCAGCATCTAGGACTCAGGGTTATGTTGTAGTAGACAGTCAGTACTGGCCGGTGATCACACCTTTATGTTTCATTTTATTTCTCTGGGGTATATGATATCTACTAGTACATTTATTATTAGGAACTAGGGAAAAATTAGATTAAGCCATGTGATTTTACTGAGAGAATGTAAAATAGTGCTAGACATGTTCCTGGGTGGTGCTAGACACACCCAAAAGGCGGTGCTAGACACGCCCAAAAGGCAGTGCTAGACACGCCCAAAAGGCAGTGCTAGACACGCCCCTCTGGTGGAGCACCCCCTAATAAAATTAGCTGCGCACGCCTATGTACATTGTCCTGACGACTCATGAGTCATTCTCCTTGCAAGTAGGGGGTAATTCCAAGTTGATCGTAGCAGGACATTTTTTAGCAGTTGGGCAAAACATGTGCACTGCAGGGGGAGCAGATATAACATTTGCAGAGAGTTAGATTTGGGTGGGTTATTTTGTTTCTGTGCAGGGTAAATACTGGTTGCTTTATTTTTACACTGCAATTTAGATTGCAGATTGAACTCACCACACCCAAATCTAACTCTCTCTGCACATGTTATATCTGCCCCCCCTGCAGTGCACATGGTTTTGCCCAACTGCTAAAAAATTTCCTGCTGCGATCAACTTGGAATTACCCCCGTAGTTCAGTAGTTCAGTGATTCATTACAGTTCACTGATCAGTTCACTGACTCAATGACTCATATAGCCATACGAGTCAGTGCAGTACTTCTAACCTACCATGTGTGGCACTGCTGTGCTCAGGCATATGCTATGGAGCTGATACTGAACTGCATATAGCCATCATTAATTCACCTAGCATATTAGGTGGTCACAAGGTACACTGTCACTCCCAATCAGCCAAAGACGCAGTTCTGAGTGCTGCATTCTATCCTGTAAGGTCTGATTACTCTACACAAGACATAGGGGGATATGTATGTTTGTCTGATGAACCTTCAGACTTGAAATAATGAAAATATGATGGTACATACACTTAGGTAGTTCTATAGAAGTGGAGATGTTGCCCATAGCAACCAATCAGTGTGTGTGTGTGTGTGTGTGTGTGTGTGTGTGTGTGTGTGTGTGAGAGAGAGAGAGAGAGAGAGAGAGAGAAAGTGAATACTCATGAGTCAGTTTACCTCAGCTGCCACAGGGGTCACTGCTATGCTCATGGAGTCAGTGGACTCCGTGAAGCTGATTGAACTGCATTGTCCTGATGACTCATGAGTCACTCTCCTTGCAAGTAGTTCAGTAGTTCAGTAGTTCAGTGATTCATTACAGATCACTGATCAAGTTCACTGACTCAATGACTCATACAGCCATACGAGTCAGTACAGTACTTCTAAGCTACCATGTGTGGCACTGCTGTGCACAGGCATATGCATTGTATGGAGCGGATACTGAACTGCATATAGCCATGATTTATTCCCCCAGTATATTAGGTGACAAGCTACACTCCCAATCAGCTAAAGACACAGTGCTGAGTGCTGCATGCTATCCTGTAGGGTAGGATTACTCCACAGAAGACACAGGAGGATATGTACTATGGCCCTCATTCCGAGTTGTTCGCTCGCAAGGCGAATGTAGCAGAGTTACACACGCTAAGCCGCCGCCTACTGGGAGTGAATCTTAGCTTCTTAAAATTGCGACCGACGTACGCGCAATATTGCGATTACAAACGAGTTAGCAGTTTCAGAGTAGCTCCAGACTTACTCTGCCTGTGCGATCATTTCAGTGCTTGTCGTTCCTGGTTGACGTCACAAACACACCCAGCGTTCGCCCAGGCACTCCCACCGTTTCCCCGGCCACTCCTGCGTTTTTTCCGGAAACGGTAGCGTTTTCAGCCACACGCCCCTGAAACGCCGTGTTTCCGCCCAGTAACACCCATTTCCTGTCAATCACATTACGATCGCCGGAGCGAAGAAAAAGCCGTGAGTAAAAATACTTTCTTCATAGTAAAGTTACTTGGCGCAGTCGCAGTGCGAACATTGCGCATGCGTACTAAGCGGATTTTCACTGCGATGCGATGAAAAATACCGAGCGAACAACTCGGAATGAGGGCCAATGAACCTTCAAGTGACATAGAGTAGAGCAGTTGCCCCTAGCAACCAATTAGCTTCTGTCACTTTATATACTGTTGAAGATAAATGTTGAAGATAAATGGTTACTTTACAACAGCTCCACTTTATCTCTCTCTAAGGTCTGTTACATTGGGGCAAAGGGACTTTTTTTTCTTTTAATTATTGTATTTTAAAAGCAGATAAAAAGTGACATGACATTACTTTGAATTTGGGTCTTTCACTTGCATATTATGAAGTAAAAAGGAGTACCAACAATGGGATTAATATTGCAGAGATACATATGTCACTATAAGGTTGCTATATAACTTATTGCTTTTCTTAAAAAAAAAAAAAATCTGACATTTTAAACATCTGATCATTTGAAAAAGATTATAACTCCTACAATGAGCTAGTATTAGAAATACCTACTCTATGTGTAATAGTCTAGACTAGTTCTAAATCTAATCACTCCTTTCAGTCTCAGAGTCAGTGAGTGAAATGATGAACTAAATGAACTACATGAACTAATCTTCTGAACTAATCTTTTGAGTGAACTAGATCATAATGAACTAATCACCAAAGTGAACTAGATTTCCCATCACTAGCCTGTGTCCCGACCTCTTCGTGTTGCTAGGGGGTGGGGCTTCGGACGGGCATGGGGGCGGAGCCTCGGAAATAGCTCCGAGACAGCAGCCTCCTGTCAAGACCCTTCCCCTCTTCCATGAGGCATGTTATTGTTGGAAAGGTGCAGCAGGTGGGCATGCATATCTCCGAGGCTCCGCCCCCATGCCCGTCCAAAGCCCCGCCCCCTTGTCCATGAAAACATAAATGTTTTTGCTGCAGCACACCATTCCTGCTGCAGCTTCCCAACAATAACATGCCTCATGAAAGAGGGGAAGGGTCTTGGCAGGAGGCTGCTGTCTTTTAGTAGATCTGGGTCCCTGGATGTCAGAGCTGAGGGGGCATACAAAACCATGTGAGTAGCAGCCCACACCAGGCCCTGAGGTCTCCTATGTAAGTGGTGTCTATGTCAGTAAGTTTTGAGGGTGTGTGTGTGTGAGTGTGTGTGTGTGTGTGTGTGTGTGTGTGTGTGTGTGTGTGTGTGTGTGTCACAAAGTAAGTAGTGTCTGTCAGTAAGTAGTGTTAGTAGGTTTTGCATTGTGTGTGTGTCAGTAAGTAGTGTCAGTAAGTTTTGTATTGTGTCTGTCAGTAAGTTTTGCATTGTGTGTGTGTGTATGTGTGTGTCAGTAAGTAGTGTCTGTCATTAAGTGGTGTTTGTGTAAGTTATGTGTTGTGCCGCGTGTGTCAGTATGTTTTGCGTTGTGTGTGTGTCAGTCAGTTCTGCAAGTGTGGTGGAACGCTCCGGTACGGCGTACCATTAAGAATGTGTCCGCCAGTACGCCATACCCCCGCCACACTGTAAAACACCACCACCAAGCTCCTAGATCTTGCTCTGAGGTGCCGCCAGCACCTTCTTCCTTTTCCAGGAAAAGGACTGCTGCGAGCATGAAGGTGATGTCATCACCCTCCCGCACCTGGCAGACTGGCAGAGAAAAAGTGACGGTGGGGTGCCGGGCCAGCGGTGTGTGGGTGGTATTCAGTATACCAGTTGTTGGGATCCCGGCGCACAGTATACCGGCGCCGGAAATCCGACAACCGGCATACCATCACCTTTTTTCCCTCTTGGGGGTCCACGAACCCCCTGGAGGGAGGATAGCGTGGCGCTTACGCGTGCCACTGTGCCCACAGCGTGGCGAGTGCAGCGAGCCTGCAAGGGGCTCATTTGTGCTCGCCCTGCTGTTGGGAAGCCGGCGGTCGGGAAGCTTTCCGCCGGGGACCCGGCCGCCGACAACTCATACTACACCCCGGTGAGTAACTCTAATGGTCGAGGACCCCTCCCCACAAGTACAATGAGGCGGAACTCCCGAGTTTTGCTGGTGCATTAAGACTTATTGATCCAGAATCTTACTAAATAAATCTTACTGCACCAGCAAGACTCGGGAGTGCAGCCTCATTGTACTCTGTCCACAGCTTGGAAAACTGAAGGAGGGCACTGAAGCAAATATTCACATTATAACAGGATGAGTGGTGTTTACACATCTTATATATAATATTTTTTATTCTATAACAAGTGTCACATCCTGCTGTCCTTGTCTCTGTAGTCCGCAGGGACAGGGGGTGTCTGTGCCATGGATTCACATAATATATAACCACTCCACCTAGTGTCACATGGTCACATCCCTTAATGACATGTGACCACGGCGCGCAGGCACAGTACAACTGTACCACTTCTTACTGACACTGGTGTTAGTAAGAAGTGTCTGTCAGTAAGTAGTGTTTGTGTCAGTACATTTTGCGTGGTGTCTGTCAGTAAGTTTTGTGTTGTGTTTGTGTGTCAATAAGTAGAGTCTGTCAGTAAGTGGTGTCAGTGTAAAAAAGTTTTGTGTTGTGAATGTGTGTCAGTAAGCAGTATTTTTGTCAGTATGTTTTGCATTGTGTGTGTGTGTGTGTGTGTGTGTGTGTGTGTGTGTGTGTGTGTCTGTCTGTCAGTAAATGGTGTCTATGTCAGTTAGTTTTGTGTTATGTATGTGTCAGTAAGTAGTGTCTGTTAGTAGGTTTTGTACTGTGTGTGTCAGTAAGTAGTGTCTGTCAGTAAGTAGTGTCTGTCAGTAGGTTTTGCGCTGTGTGTGTCAGTAAGTAGTGTCTGTCAGTGAGTGGTGTCTGTGTCAGTAATACCCCTTTCACACCGCAAAAATAACCTGGTATAGACTGGGTATATTGCCGGGTCGACACGTTTCGATGGTCGTTGTGAAAGGGGTCATGGGCGAATTCCGGGTTGCCTGACCCGGTAATTCAACCCGGAAATAAAGAAGGGTTATTCCCGGGTTAAATACCAGGTCAGGTGCAGCGTGAACGGGTCACCCAGGTCGATGCAACCCGGGACCCGTTCACTGCATAGGGAGTGGCGGCGCAGAGATGATCTCATCTCCCAGCGCCGCCTCCGCACCTGATGCCGACTCCGTCTCTGCCCACGGATGGCAACCCGAACCGGCAAATTGCCAGGTCGGGTTGGCGGTGTGTAGGGTCAAATGCCAGATACCACCAAGGAGTAGACCCATTTCCAATTCCCAGGTGGGACCCAGCATTGTGATCTGAGAGCGGTATAAGTATTGTGTTGTGTGTGTGTCAGTAAGTAATGTCTGTGTCAGTAAGTTTTTCTGTGTTTGCGTGTGTGTGTGTGTCAGTCAGTAATATCTATCAGTAAGTGGTGTCTGTGTCGGTAAGTTTTGTGTTGTGCGTGTGTGTTAGTAAGTAGTGTATGTCAGTAAGTGGTGATTGTGTCAGTAAGCTTTGTGTTGTGTGTGTCAGTAAGTAGTGTCTGTCAGTAAGTGGTGACTATGTCACTAACATGGCATAGGCCACACACCCTATTCAGACCACACCCACACCACACTGATCACACCCCCACATCACTAGTCACACCACCGCAGCGCTTGACCTATGGCAATTTAAAGGTACAATTCATTTTTTTTGTCTACCGTGCTTCTCTATCCACGCAGTTTGTCTGGAGAGTTTGCTGGGTCTTTCCAGATGGTGCAACTTCAACACAAACTCTCTTTGCCTAGAATTAGTAAGAATTATATTATGAATGAGATACTAGTGAGAGGTCATTAGGTTTTACATCAGATAGAAGACAGGCTATACAGTATGTATACTGTATAAAAAAATCAGAAAGAAAATTCTGTTATGCAATACCTGTATATAAGCTTACGTGCTGTTAGTGCAATGGTTGCGGTGAGGGCACGCAGTTCAGCTGGTGGGATCACTTGCTCCATTTTGGTTGCAAACTTGCGGTGATCCATAATGTTGGTAAAAATCTGGCGCGCATAGAACCTAAAGTAATGAATGTTAATGTAAGAATGACTGACTGATAGATCAGGGACAAAGGTAAATAAACTGTTTATTGCGTAGGTTAAAGTCCGCGCAAGCACCAAACAATCCCAGGTGTTTTAAATCAGCATGTAGTGCAGGTGCATCCACTCCAGCCAGGAGATAGAGAGTCTGAAAGTTTGCAAAATTGGAGAGCGCACTCGTGAATAAATTGATAAAATACTTTTACTGTTAAAAAATATCCACATACATGTAAGTTTGAAAAGGCACACTTAGCCAGCTCCACAAAAACAATTACTCAGGCACAGCTTTGTCTGAACAGTGATGTCCTCAGGAACGGAGCTCGCCGCCTGTCTGGTCACAGAGCGGTTCAGCAATCAGCCGTCTGTGAAGGTAAGCCACGCCCAACGTGTTTTGTCTTCAAGGGACTTGATCGTTTTTGTGGAGCTGGCTAAGTGTGCCTTTTCAAACTAACATGTATGTGGATATTTTTTAACAGTAAAAGTATTTTATCAATTTATTCACGAGTGCGCTCTCCAATTTTGCAAACTTTCAGAAACTGTTTATTGCATTAATACCAAATTGATGTGCACGAATATTGGTGTGCAGGTCCATCTTAATAGGTAGTTAGCCTGGTGTAAAATGTGTCAAAAACCCAAAGAGGATTGAGTTACAGAGGTGATAGGATTTTTGTACATTTGACTGACTCTGTAACTGTGACATTGTTGGATTGTGTTCAGCATCTGTATGGTGCAAATTACCTAGAAAGAGTTCATGCGGTAGTCACACCACTCACAGATTAAAATGTAAACCCTTTTCCTCTTATTAATGCAATTATTACATTTGGATACCATGGCGTTACCTATCTACTAGGAGAAAACGCTGCTACTATAGTCTGGGTGAGGTAGAAAAGATTCAGGTTCTTCAGATTTAAGAAATAAAGATGCAACTCTGGCTGATCCTTAGGGGAGGTTTAACCCTCCATATATTCCTGATTCCTGATTCCTGTTCTAGGCAGATTTTCTCTATATTCTCCTGTGTCTGGAGAGTGTGAGGGGTGAGGGTGGTCAAATGTGTGCATGTACTACCTCCAACCTAAGATATATAATGGCCTTTTTTATCATTTCTTTTCTAAGGTATTATGACGGCCATCAGGAGTAGAATCCCTCTCTTCATTTCGCCCATACCACCTCCAACCTCACAGTCATTATACAAATTGAGGTTACCTGGTGTCTTGTTGTCCATCGTGCACCAGCTTTACCAGGGTCTAGAGGAAAGTGTCTTTCCTCTCCATGGGTCCGGACAAAAGCTTGTGTGCACCAAGCTGTTCCACCACTGCCAGCAGATGTTTTGCCATGTGCTTTCTGATGGAGCTGTTGCGATGACTGCAGGGAGAATGGGAGAATGACACAGCATAACGGAACCTGAGCAAGCTGACAGCCACATTTCTTACTGTGTGTTCCTTGTGCTATATGCATTATGAAGCAAGCTATAAAAGGCTGTAACTTGCAAAGTGATGCGGCTGATGTTGCATGTTCTTTAAGAGCAATTGTCTATTGTTCTACATCTCTGCCCATCTGTGTGTACAATTAGAACAGGAAAACATGATAGTGGCAAAATGGCAAAATACCTATAAAAATTATATTAAATGTTCTTTAAAACTGTACCAGGATAAGAAAGGGCAGAATTTACTTTGTCTATTTGTTAGCTTCAAAGTAAAAAAAAAAAATCCATCTATGTTTATTCCATATACTGTATGAATCTCTGACCCCCCCACCCATGCCCAACAGAGACTGCTGAAACGCAAGCTGAACTAATGACAAGAATTACTGGCTGCGACATGTTACAGTCCATTTCTGCTCTCTGATCCAATAAAAGTCATTACCAGGTAATGGGCTTGATAAACTACTACATACCTACTGCCCACAGCAATTAGTGCTGACATGGCCTTGGCCGGGCTGACAAATGCCACCATAACTGAGAGACATTTGTCCGATTCTTCCTTTAGGAAGCTGTTGCAGCCACCGATCTTCTGCAGCAGAACCTGGGTGATATCTTCTACCTCTTGGTCCATGTCTCTCTTCAGGGCCCAGAAGAGGTCACGGAGTGTCTGAATGGCCTGGCAAGCAACTTTGGACCACAGATTGCTGTCCTGACAAGGAACAAAGCAGTATTTTCCATTGTGATTTTATAGTTTCACATCACTTAGAGGGACTTCAGTGAACTTTAGTTTATATTCTTCCATATGCCCAATTGCAACATTTATTACATTAGTTACATTTTTGTTATTGTTAGTTACCATCTGGTAATTATAGGGCTGGCATCATAACAGAGGGCAGTACTGTAACAGATCTATGCCAGGATACTCCCTACTACCTTTGTGGTCTAATTAGTTAATTTATAATTATTGAATACTCAAATGATCTCATTAAGAATGAATGTCCTGCGTGGTTTGTGGACATCCCTCCAGCCCAGGTATCTAGGAAGGGCAACCAGTCTATGTATAGGATGCACAGTATAAAGCCGGGCACACACCAGAGCGATCTTGGCTTGATATGTAATTTCCAGCTGAATGGGAGTGACATATCGGGTGGATCATTCTGTGTGTACTCCCAATCTGCACACTCCTGTGGCCACATGCGATATTGTCCTGTCAGCTGCGCTGTATCGCCAACTGGATGATATCGCATGCGGCGCAGTGCAAGATGGACGGAACGAGATGTTATGTTATCATAAGAAATTACTCTGGCCCAATGATTCAACCATCGACCATGTTCCGGAATCCATCAGAGGGGGGAACAGGTCACTTAAGTTACTACAATTGGAGTCCCGGTGGATCTTTAGGCTGGATAATACAATACGGCCAAAGGGCTCAATGAATCATTGGGCCTGAGTAATTTCTTATGATAATAGGGATCCCCTGTGACTTAATAAAAGACTAAGCTGGGAGTATGCAATAGATGGACCTGTGTACACTGATATATTTTTACAGGTTATTTCGTCAGGTTATTGTCTTCTGTGTAGAGTTTATATGTGCTTTTTATGTAGTCATTGTTTTAAGATTATTTATGTCACATGGTGTATAGTGAGAGATTATGTAGTCTGTGGACTAGAATATGTGTATCCATGGATGATTTTAAAATTAGGTAATATTAGCCATGCTGATAATTTTATTTATGTGGGGTCATTTAGATACACGGGTCACGGAACGCACAGCAACGGGGGGAAGTATGGCGGGTAGATACACATATGCATTTATTTATATATTTTTTCTTTTATATATTAGGAATGGGAGGTACTAGCCCATGTATCATGGGTATTCACATATTTTTCTCACATTTTTTATACATACGTTACACTGGATTGTAGAGATTTTTTTTAAAGTGGCACGTTTTTTGCACACATGACATGTTATGTCAATATAAGGGTTATTGTGTATGGGGAAGCGCTTGATTGCTAATTTTTTGAGGCTATACTGTATATGTTCCCTTTCTGCTGTGCGTCTGGGGGCCTGTGTTTAATCACGATGTTTTGTTTGCACAGCGTTACCGGGGCAACGCGGCCGGGAACCGCAACGTCACTACGCGACGTCACTTCCGGTGGAAGTGGTCACTCCGGGTGGGCGGATGACGGGACCGGACCGGCGCAGCCAGCGGCAGCCAGGCATGGGAAAGACGCCAGGGGGTGAGTGCACCTATATAAGGTGTTGTATTTGCATTGTATTTGCACTGTATTGTTATCCTGATGAAGGGGTTAAATACCCCGAAACATTGATTGTTTCACTGCAGTTTTTGCACTAAATTCGTTTGCTGCTTGAAGTCTCTGAGTGCCGCCTCGTTTTTGATGGAGGATATATATATATATATATATATATAGAAAATGGGGGGATAGGGATAGTGGCGACAAATGCGGCTAAAAAGTCAGTGTTTTTACGTGTTTTAAAAACGCCAAACAGATTATCAAATAAGATTAGGATACACAGTCCCCTTCTAATGTACATTTACACATCCTTATGCACCTGCTACATTTATGTATATATATATTTTTTAAATAGTCACGAGGCTCATTATCTAAATGAACCTGATGGTTACATTTTGCGTTACTATCACTAATAATTTAAGTCACCTATAGACTCACTGCTTATTGCACTGGCATACTGGTAAGGGTTAAATATATTACACCAGTTTATTTTGAGCCGTCAATATGAATAATATATTGATTCATATAAGCTGTTTATTTAAGCTTGTTTATTTAAGATGTTGCTATGGAAACTGTGCCTATAATATGCATATGTACCACTACTTTGAAATTACCACGTATTTCTATTATTCTATGTATATAACCTGCTGCCATGGAAACCGATGTGCCTGGATCCCAGGAATGTCTGCTGATCTACTCAAATATGGCCGCCGCAGCCTTATGAAAAAGCATCTCAAATATCCCACACAAGATGGACTCTGTTTGATGCAGCCTAAGATGTCAAAACACCTCCCCCTGTATAGGAGCAGCTCAGAACGGCCAAGGACGCATGCGCAATGGGACTCGTGAAGCTAGGAGCCGCCGTGGGCGCATGCGCAATCGCCACCGGAAGCGGGGCGGAAGTGACGAGCGGAGTCCTCCGTCACCGGAAGTGTGGCGGAAGTGACTCCCAATTACACTGTACAGGATTTTAAATGTTTTTAAACGCTTTTTACTATTGTAAACCACTCGTTTTTTTACACCAATAGGTATATTGGACTTGGTTCTTACTCCAGTTTTGCTGTAAAATAACCTTTTGTCAGCTTTTTACCATATAATGTATAATCACATCACATGACTGATTATGATGTCACAACCCTTTACCTAAGTGATATGGGTATAAATAGACATGCAGCTTCATTCTGTCCCTACCCCTTGAAGAAGTCTGCTGAGACGAAACGCGTTGGGCCTGTATTGACCACCCACTGCTTTTAAGTTAAGTTTGAATTCCTATCCTTTTATTACTTTTGTATGGTTTTACATAGAAACAATTTTCTTGTATTTTAAAAACCTTTTTTTTAAACTGTTTTTACTCTCATATATATTAAAACTTATTTTTATAATTTTATAACATCTTTTGGCGTTTTTAAAACACGTAAAAACGCTGTTTTTTTAGCCGCATTTGTCGCCACTATCCCTATCCCCCCATTTTCTATACTTTTTAACAATACTATACCAGTGTTGCATTTTTAGGGTAGGGCTGACACCATTTTATAAGGTTACGTGGGCTTTTAGTGTTTTTATTGAAATTTTATATTTCATTTACATAGATTTTACTGAGATTTTTCGCCTCACAAGTGGCGCTATACCATCTCTTTGCATATATATATATATATATATATATATATATATATATAGGTTAAACAGCCCTTCTACTCCCACCATGCTGTAGCACTGAGTGTTTTTATGTGCAGCTTTTTCTATTAAAATGTGTCTTATTCGCAAAAGTAAATTAATAGGACTCACAAGCAGATTAAGCGGCTTAAAATGATATTCAGCATGCCTATTTTCTGTGTGTGACCCCCGCTGTATCTGCTGACACACACATAATATAGGCATGCCACGGTCGGTATTCTGACTGCCGACATCCCACCTGCCGGCATTTCAACACCAACCCAAATAGTCCATTGAATGAGGTTACTAGATCCCAGTAAATGTTCCCCACAAAAAATGTGTCCCCATTGTGTGTTGGGGAGAAGTCACTGAGGTGTCATGTAAATAAATCAGTTAATTTAGCAGCACAGAAGCTCAGCACATGTCTATTCTATAAGAATATGATAAGGAGACTAAACATCAAGGGCGTAGCTACTAGTGATGAGCGGGTTCGGTTCCTCGGAAACCGAACCCCCCCGAACTTCACCCATTTTACACGGGTCCGAGGCATACACGGATTCTCCCGTATGGCTCGGTTAACCCGAGCGCGCCCGAACGTCATCATCCCGCTGTCGGGTTCTCGCGAGATTCGGATTCTATATAAGGAGACGCGCGTCACCGCCATTTTCACTCGTGCATTGGAAATGTTAGGGAGAGGACGTGGCTGGCGTCCTCTCCGTTTATTAATGTTGCTGCAAATATTTGTGCTTATTGCTTAATTGTGGGGACTGGGGAGCAGCTGTATTATATAGGAGGAGTACAGTGCAGAGTTTTGCTGATCAGTGACCACCAGTTTTATCCGTTGTCTGCCTGAAAAACGCTCCATATCTGTGCTCAGTGTGCTGCATATATCTGTGCTCACACTGCTTTATTGTGGGGACTGGGGACCAGCAGTATTATATAGGAGGAGTACAGTGCAGAGTTTTGCTGACCAGTGACCACCAGTATACGTTGTCTGCCTGAAAAATGCTCCATATCTGTGCTCAGTGTGCTGCATATATCTGTGCTCACACTGCTTTATTGTGGGTACTGGGACCACCAGTATATTATATAGGAGGAGTACAGTGCAGAGTTTTGCTGACCAGTGACCACCAGTATACGTTGTCTGCCTGAAAAACGCTCCATATCTGTGCTCAGTGTGCTGCATATATCTGTGCTCACACTGCTTTATTGTGGGTACTGGGGACCACCAGTATATTATATAGGAGGAGTACAGTGCAGAGTTTTGCTGACCGGTGACCACCAGTATATATAGCAGTACGGTACGGAAGGCCACTGCTCTACCTACCTCTGTGTCGTCAAGTATACTATCCATCTAGATTCTATACCTGTGGTGCATTTTAGTTTTGCAGTTTGCTGACAGTGACCACCAGTATATATAGCAGTACGGTACGGAAGGCCACTGCTCTACCTACCTCTGTGTCGTCAAGTATACTATCCATCTAGATTCTATACCTGTGGAGCATTTTAGTTTTGCAGTTTGCTGACAGTGACCACCAGTATATGTAGCAGTACGGTACGGAAGGCCACTGCTCTACCTACCTCTGTGTCGTCAAGTATACTATCCATCTAGATTCTATACCTGTGGTGCATTTTAGTTTTGCAGTTTGCTGACAGTGACCATGTGCATGTCCTGTTTATACAACATAAGGGTGGGTGGGAGGGTCCAAGGACAATTCCATCTTGCACCTCTTTTTTCTTTCATTTTTCTTTGCATCATGTGCTGTTTGGAGACTATTTTTTTAAGTGCCATCCTGTCTGACACTGCAGTGCCACTCCTAGATGGGCCAGGTGTTTGTGTCAGCCACTTGTGTCGATTAGCTTAGTCACACAGCGACCTTGGTGCGCCTCTTTTTTTCTTTGCATCATGTGCTGTTTGGGGACTATTTTTTTGAAGTGCCATCCTGTCTGACACTGCAGTGCCACTCCTAGATGGGCCAGGTGTTTGTGTCGGCCAGTTGTGTCGCTTAGCTTAGTCACACAGCGACCTTGGTGCGCCTCTTTTTTTCTTTGCATCATGTGCTGTTTAGGGACTATTTTTTTGAAGTGCCATCCTGCCTGACACTGCAGTGCCACTCCTAGATGGGCCAGGTGTTTATGTCGGCCACTTGTGTCGCTTAGCTTAGCCATCCAGCGACCTCGGTGCAAATTTTAGGACTAAAAATAATATTGTGAGGTGTGAGGTGTTCAGAATAGACTGAAAATGAGTGGAAATTATGGTTATTGAGGTTAATAATACTATGGGATCAAAATTACCCCCAAATTCTATGATTTAAGCTGTTTTTGAGGGTTTTTTGTAAAAAAAAACCCCGAATCCAAAACACACCCTAATCCGACAAAATATTTTCAGGGAGGTTTTCGCAAAACGCGTCCGAATCCAAAACACGGCCGCGGAACCGAATCCAAAACCAAAACACAAAACCCGAAAAATTTCCGGTGCACATCTCTAGTAGCTACCATAGGTGCAGGTAGTGCAGCTGCTATGGGGCCCAGAACTGTGAGGGGCCCACCTTCCCTGTCACTGTTACACGTGTTATATACATTTTTAACTATTGGTAGATACATGGGGTGCTTACAAACTTATATCATAGAAATAAATATAAGTATAACTAGTTATGCCCCTCGACCTGTTCATTGTATTGTTGTATAAAATTAACTGGATGGCATTGTAATGTTACATAACATGAAGTGGGGCACTGTTATATGGCACCATATGAACTGGGGACACTGTATGTAATAATGTGAATTCGGGGTACTGTGTTGGATAATGTGTCCTGGTAGCCCTACAATGTGACATAATGTGAACTAGGGCACTACTATGGTTCAGAAAATGAACTAGGGCACTATTATTGAGAATACAATTCACAACTGCTATGGGGAGGGGTCTTTCTATAAACAATTGGACATGGGCCCCTACAAAATGTTGCTATGGGGCCCACAAAGTTCTGGCTATGTCCCTTCTAAACATCATATAATATATGAGACCGTTCACCAGTCCTTGTGATTAAGGCACTTCAGAGCCTCTATCATCCCTTGTTCTGGATTGAGCATAGGATGAGATCCTGGGCTGCCATTCCAGGGGCAAACGCAGGATTTTTAGGGGGGGGTTTCCAGATAGATATATAGAGAGGCATGTGGAGAGAGCGAGAGAAGCATTGGGAGGTAAAGAGAGGGGGGCAAGGGGAGAGAGAAGGGGGTAGGAGCATGGGGAGAGAGAGAGGCGCATGGAGAGAGAGGGAGAGAGGCATGGGGCCATATGTAATGATGCCCAAGTTGGGCGGCCGTGTGGGATGCTAGCTGGACTCTGACTTTTTTTAAAGGGGTAATCACTTACAACGCATGGTTGCGCCTTGTAAGTGATTGCTCCTTTAAAAAGAAACGTCTGAGTTCTGTCAGCATCCCGCACAGCTGCCAAACTTGGGCGTCATTATGTCTGGCCCTAGGAAAGAGAGAACGTCATAGATCAATTCCGCAAAAAAACATTTTCAGTCCATCTTTTAAAATTCAGATAATTACTTTAAATACAAGAATAAGTGACAAAAAGATAGCAAAGACTATTCCTACAACATAATAAATTGAGAGACAAACAACCATTAAGCCACTAACTGGTCCTACTGGTAAACTACTCACTACCATAACTTGAGTAAGAAACAGAATTTATAAATTGAAAATGACAGCAGATTCCCCAGCTAAACCAGATTCCAGCCCCTGAACTCTTTCATAGCACATAATCTGTACACAGTCCATGCAGCACCCAAATCAAAACAAATGTAATTTATTACAAGATGCAGGCTGGATAGCTTGACTAAATGATGTAACAGAGTTCAATAATGCCTGGAAATAATAAATAACAAACCTTCCAACTCAGCCAGTTCGTATTGCAGAAGCCAGCAGGTAGCAGTCTCCCTGGACTACATTTCCCATGATGCACACACAGGGGGAATCAAGGGTAGAGCATTATGGGAAATGTAGTCCACAAACAAACAACTAGAAGGGAGACCAAGTGCCGAGGAGATAACAGTGGAAGACAGTGAGCGGAGCGTGCCCACCGGAAGGTACTGCTCACCTGACACCCCCGTCAATAACCCCCTGCATGCGTGACACACACTCGCTGGGTCCATAAGCACAGTCACTACTGCTAATTGCCTTCCTAGCAGAGAAACACAGCATGATCTCCCCCATTAAAAAATAAATATATATATCAGTCAGCTGCGCCGATAAATCGGCGGGTAGGGGGGGTTTCCAGGTACTCAGAAACCCCCCCTGCGTGCGCGTATGCATTCCATAGGTTTGAGTCCCCTTCAGAGCATTCCAGAAAGGTAACAGGCATGGGACATGCTGTACATAAAGCAGACACAATGATGCAGTCGTAATTTCCCAAACTCCTTGCATTAAACGTGCACCACACAGCGAGAGCATGATTACATGTGTATCTTCATCAATTCAAATCTTTGATATGGGATCTACCTGAGGGGTGATGAAAGCTAGTAGTATCCTGGGTCACAGTCTGGATGCCGGGGAGAGTAAGGTGGCACGCTGGTTTGTTTAGGTCAGCACTTGTTTCCAAGCTGATTGGCTGATTCCAAGCTGAGAAGAAAAAATAGTATAAAAAATCCAGCATCATTTATGCCCAGCATATCTCTCACTTTGCAAAGCTCTATGTATTTCCTTTCCATGCTAGATGGAGACACTGGGAACAAGTTGAGGAGCATGGGTAATTTAAATCTTGTCTGTTCTCCTTCCCGCCATAACGTCATGCCTGCTGAGAGCTACTATGGTCTTGTTAAAGCACCTTGGCAGTGCAGATTCAAGGGTGGCTCATTTCTGTCACTGTTGGGGCCTCCCTTAGGTATAGCATATTATCCACATGGGTGATCAGAGCTGTGGGATGCAAGTATATGAAACTGGCTGCATTATATGCACACCACACTGTGATGCTGTGATAGGAAGGAGGGGGGGGGGGGGTGTTGGAGATGAAATGCTGGCATTCAGGATGCTGTTAGTCAAAATCAGTGTTGAACCTTGTGAGTGGTGGGCCCAGGTGCAAAAATATAATTTGGGCCTCCGTCCTCCACCCCAACCCAACCCCAGTTCACTATATGCTACACAGCAATGGGTGGCAGGGAGAGACAGAGGGTGACAGCATAAGGCAGGGGGAAGGCAGAGGTTAACATAGGGAAGCAGAGGGTGACAGTGGAAGGCAGGGGGAGGCAGTGGTTAGCACAGAGAAGCAGAGGGTGACAGTGGAAGGCAGGGGGAGGCAGAGGGTGACGGGTATGGCTGTGATTATCAGTGCTGATAGATGGCAAGACTCCTCTATCAGTCCGGCACACACAAGGTCAGCCCTGCCTCCTAAGGTAAGGGGCAGATCTCTCAGGCAGTGGGGCCCACCCTGCTCTCTGCACTGGACCATTTATCCAACAATGCTCAAAAAGGTCTGCAAGGGGGCCAGAGGAAAGCTCATTGCTAATCTGGGCAGCAGTGGGTCCCTTAGTCCTCAGGGGCCCCAGTGCAATGCACCTGCTGCACCAATGGTAGTTCCGCCTCTGGTCAGAATACTGACTGCAGCATGCCAATGGTTAGAATTTCAACAGGTATCGATTAACCCTCCTTCCCTAGCCTTTATCCCTAACCCTCCCTTCCTGCAGCCTAAACCTAACCCTCGCCGGTGGTGGCATTGAGCAATATCGGGATTCAGGCATCGGTATTTAGACTGCTGGGATCCCAGCATCGGTATTTAGACTGCTGGGATCTCGGCATCCGTATTTAGACTGCCGGGAACCCGACCATCAAGATCCTGATCTGATTCCATAAATTGCTCACTTCTAAGCATTGACATGGGACCTACCTGAGGCATGGTGAAAGTCAGCAGGGGCCGGATGCACAGTACGGATGCTGGGCAGAGCAGGCCGACTCATCTGTGTTTTTAGGCCGATCTCCACTCCAGCAACCCCTTTATCTGCCCTGACTGGCCCCGTGTTCAGACCCAAAGTAGTCATAGCTGCTGGCACTATGAAACAAATCAAATAAATACATTAAAGCAAAATATGAGTCTAATTTTTGCTGCATCAATAGAAAACATGGTTTTCTAAAGGTGCATACACACTTGCTGAGAAGGTCGCTCATTTTCACTTTTCCTGAGTGACGATGTTTACTATATTGGCCAGTGTATATGCCGCCACACTGCCCAATTTTCTTTCTAAAGTGATCCCTGTTATCGCACAAATAGCGCCCATAGTAATCAGGTTTAGCTGCGTAAAGGGTTGGGCGCCCTCACTACTTGCGGGGGCAGCAAGCTGAAATGATTATACCACATCCGTCAGCAGAAACAGAACAGGTGTGGAAGAGGGTGAAAAGAATTGAATAGCGTCCATAGAGCGCCACAGAGCAGGAATAAAAAGAGAGCCCAAGGGGCATGTGCCACAGTCCTCCCTCTCCCAGGCCCAACCCAGAGTCCCGTCCCAGGCTAGGGATGGATTTCCAGCAAGAAATCCGCAGCAATGTACATAAAAGCGTTGGGGCACAGGCTGGAGTACATGTATGAATGTGTGCTGCTGGGGTGTTGGTAGTGAAATCTAATAAGGGGGGGGGGGCACCATAAGTATCTCTCCTCTGGACTCCTGGCATGAAGTTATGCCCCTGAATGGGTAGAAAGTACTGGTACACTGACATACATTAATACATGCTCTGAAGGATTTTATGTATGCCCCATGAAATAACATCAGAAACTGAGTGTGTCTGTCTGTAAATCAAAGGGTAAGGATAATTTATTAATAGCAAACGGTATTTATTTAAGCTACTTGCCTCTTGTTTAATGTACTGTACATGCATTACCCACAAGGCTGTCTGTCCTCTGTATTGACATGAATGCTGGGAAATGCTTCATCAGGTGGTGCCCAATATTTTTTTTCTTGAGCTAAGGAGGAAATGAGGCTTTAAGTATTTGCATCTGCTATAGATAGACATGAGGGGTGTGGTTTGGCTGACCAATGGTCTCCTGACCGTCGGTCAGCATACCGACGCCGGGATACCGGCAGCATACCGACGCCGGGATCCTGGCAGCATACCGACGCCGGGATCCTGGCGGGGAGGGGCTCTCTGAGTGTCGTGGACACCCACGAGTGGAAATAGTCCCTGTTGGTCGGCATGCCGACCATCGGGTTAGTGAAGGGGTGGGATTTTGGGGGAGGTCATGTGACCGTCGGTCAGCTGACCGCCAGTCACATGAATACCACCTGAACAGGAGCACTGCTAGAATATGCTATGCAGGCCCACATTTTCGCTGTTATGTTGGACACAATTGGTTTACGCAGAATTGCAAAATATGGCCCATATGTAATTGCCTGCGAGTTGCAGGAAACTGGCTCATATTGCCTATTATATTTTACCACACCCGGGACTTCTACATTGGTCCTTCCCGGGTGTGACCCGCTTGGGACCCCTTTCAGACTGGTGGATGAGCCTGGCAAATTGCTGGGTTGGTGACGTGTGTGCAGGCGGCGCCTGGAGATCAGATCTTCTCCCAGCGCCGCCTGGTCCTACAGCGCCGCCACTCTCCTGTGAACAGGGTCCTGGGTCGTATCGCCCGGCAACCTGTTCACACTGCACTTCAGCCCGGGAATAACTATGCTTTATTCCCGGATTGAAATACCGGGTCAGACGACCAGGGAAATAGGAACATACCCATTTCACACCGCACCGCGACCTGCATCGATCCAGCAATATACTGGGTTATTTGTGCGATGTGAAATGAGTATTATTAACACTTTCAATTTATGGAATCTGGCCAATACCTGCAACTCCTTGCAGGGCTGCTGAGACAAATTGTGGGCCCAGGAGAGACGGGGCATGACCAAATTGTGGGAGAAGTGGTTATGCCCCTTCAGGAGAAAAAAAAGGAAAATTCTTTACGCACCCTGCATTGTGCTGCAGATGAGGACATTTTTCCCCCTCAGACAATGCTGGGTCCAGGTACTTAGCATCTCCCTAACTCTCAGAATATTACATAAGGGCCTGTGTGTATTTTTTCTTAATTTCATGTTGATTTGAAGTGACTTAACATCATGTACTTTGCAGGATCAAGTTAAGATTAGAGATGAGCGCCTGAAATTTTTCGGGTTTTGTGTTTTGGTTTTGGGTTCGGTTCCGCGGCCGTGTTTTGGGTTCGACCGCGTTTTGGCAAAACCTCACCGAATTTTTTTTGTCGGATTCGGGTGTGTTTTGGATTCGAGTGTTTTTTTTAAAAAACACTAAAAAACAGCTTAAATCATAGAATTTGGGGGTCATTTTGATCCCATATTATTATTAACCTCAAAAACCATAATTTCCACTCATTTTCAGTCTATTCTGAATACCTCACACCTCACAATATTATTTTTAGTCCTAAAATTTGCACCAAGGTCGCTGGATGACTAAGCTAAGCGACACTAGTGGCCGACACAAACACCTGGCCCATCTAGGAGTGGCACTGCAGTGTCACGCAGGATGTCCCTTCCAAAAAACCCTCCCCAATCAGCACATGACGCAAAGAAAAAAAGAGGCGCAATGAGGTAGCTGACTGTATGAGTAAGATAAGCGACCCTAGTGGCCGACACAAACACCGGGCCCATTTAGGAGTGGCACTGCAGTGTCACGCAGGATATCCCTTCCAAAAAACCCTCCCCAATCAGCACATGACGCAAAGAAAAAAAGAGGCGCAATGAGGTAGCTGACTGTGTGAGTAAGATTAGCGACCCTAGTGGCCGACACAAACACCGGGCCCATTTAGGAGTGGCACTGCAGTGTCACGCAGGATGTCCCTTCCAAAAAACCCTCCCCAATCAGCACATGACGCAAAGAAAAAAAGAGGCGCAATGAGGTAGCTGACTGTGTGAGTAAGATTAGCGACCCTAGTGGCCGACACAAACACCGGGCCCATTTAGGAGTGGCACTGCAGTGTCACGCAGGATGTCCCTTCCAAAAAACCCTCCCCAATCAGCACATGACGCAAAGAAAAAAAGAGGCGCAATGAGGTAGCTGACTGTGTGAGTAAGATTAGCGACCCTAGTGGCCGACACAAACACCGGGCCCATTTAGGAGTGGCACTGCAGTGTCACGCAGGATGTCCCTTCCAAAAAACCCTCCCCAATCAGCACATGACGCAAAGAAAAAAAGAGGCGCAATGAGGTAGCTGACTGTGTGAGTAAGATTAGCGACCCTAGTGGCCGACACAAACACCGGGCCCATTTAGGAGTGGCACTGCAGTGTCACGCAGGATGTCCCTTCCAAAAAACCCTCCCCAATCAGCACATGACGCAAAGAAAAAAAGAGGCGCAATGAGGTAGCTGACTGTGTGAGTAAGATTAGCGACCCTAGTGGCCGACACAAACACCGGGCCCATTTAGGAGTGGCACTGCAGTGTCACGCAGGATGTCCCTTCCAAAAAACCCTCCCCAAACAGCACATGACGCAAAGAAAAATAAAAGAAAAAAGAGGTGCAAGATGGAATTGTCCTTGGGCCCTCCCACCCACCCTTATGTTGTATAAACAAAACAGGACATGCACACTTTAACCAACCCATCATTTCAGTGACAGGGTCTGCCACACGACTGTGACTGATATGACGGGTTGGTTTGGACCCCCCCCAAAAAAGAAGCAATTAATCTCTCCTTGCACAAACTGGCTCTACAGAGGCAAGATGTCCACCTCATCATCACCCTCCGATATATCACCGTGTACATCCCCCTCCTCACAGATTATCAATTCGTCCCCACTGGAATCCACCATCTCAGCTCCCTGTGTACTTTGTGGAGGCAATTGCTGCTGGTCAATGTCTCCGCGGAGGAATTGATTATAATTCATTTTAATGAACATCATCTTCTCCACATTTTCTGGATGTAACCTCGTACGCCGATTGCTGACAAGGTGAGCGGCGGCACTAAACACTCTTTCGGAGTACACACTTGTGGGAGGGCAACTTAGGTAGAATAAAGCCAGTTTGTGCAATGGCCTCCAAATTGCCTCTTTTTCCTGCCAGTATAAGTATGGACTGTGTGACGTGCCTACTTGGATGCGGTCACTCATATAATCCTCCACCATTCTTTCAATGGTGAGAGAATCATATGCAGTGACAGTAGACGACATGTCCGTAATCGTTGTCAGGTCCTTCAGTCCGGACCAGATGTCAGCATCAGCAGTCGCTCCAGACTGCCCTGCATCACCGCCAGCGGGTGGGCTCGGAATTCTGAGCCTTTTCCTCGCACCCCCAGTTGCGGGAGAATGTGAAGGAGGAGATGTTGACAGGTCGCGTTCCGCTTGACTTGACAATTTTCTCACCAGCAGGTCTTTCAACCCCAGCAGACTTGTGTCTGCCGGAAAGAGAGATCCAAGGTAGGCTTTAAATCTAGGATCGAGCACGGTGGCCAAAATGTAGTGCTCTGATTTCAACAGATTGACCACCCGTGAATCCTTGTTAAGCGAATTAAGGGCTCCATCCACAAGTCCCACATGCCTAGCGGAATCGCTCCGTGTTAGCTCCTCCTTCAATGTCTCCAGCTTCTTCTGCAAAAGCCTGATGAGGGGAATGACCTGACTCAGGCTGGCAGTGTCTGAACTGACTTCACGTGTGGCAAGTTCAAAGGGCATCAGAACCTTGCACAATGTTGAAATCATTCTCCACTGCGCTTGAGACAGGTGCATTCCACCTCCTATATCGTGCTCAATTGTATAGGCTTGAATGGCCTTTTGCTGCTCCTCCAACCTCTGAAGCATATAGAGGGTTGAATTCCACCTCGTTACCACTTCTTGCTTCAGATGATGGCAGGGCAGGTTCAGTAGTTTTTGGTGGTGCTCCAGTCTTCTGTACGTGGTGCCTGTACGCCGAAAGTGTCCCGCAATTTTTCTGGCCACCGACAGTATCTCTTGCACGCCCCTGTCGTTTTTTAAATAATTCTGCACCACCAAATTCAAGGTATGTGCAAAACATGGGACGTGCTGGAATTTGCCCATATTTAATGCACACACAATATTGCTGGCGTTGTCCGATGCCACAAATCCACAGGAGAGTCCAATTGGGGTAAGCCATTCCGCGATGATCTTCCTCAGTTGCCGTAAGAGGTTTTCAGCTGTGTGCGTATTCTGGAAACCGGTGATACAAAGCGTAGCCTGCCTAGGAAAGAGTTGGCGTTTGCGAGATGCTGCTACTGGTGCCGCCGCTGCTGTTCTTGCAGCGGGAGTCCATACATCTACCCAGTGGGCTGTCACAGTCATATAGTCCTGACCCTGCCCTGCTCCACTTGTCCACATGTCCGTGGTTAAGTGGACATTGGGTACAACTGCATTTTTTAGGACACTGGTGAGTCTTTTTCTGACGTCCGTGTACATTCTCGGTATCGCCTGCCTAGAGAAGTGGAACCTAGATGGTATTTGGTAACGGGGGCACACTGCCTCAATAAATTGTCTAGTTCCCTGTGAACTAACGGCGGATACCGGACGCACGTCTAACACCAACATAGTTGTCAAGGCCTCAGTTATCCGCTTTGCAGCAGGATGACTGCTGTGATATTTCATCTTCCTCGCAAAGGACTGTTGAACAGTCAATTGCTTACTGGAAGTAGTACAAGTGGGCTTACGACTTCCCCTCTGGGATGACCATCGACTCCCAGCAGCAACAACAGCAGCGCCAGCAGCAGTAGGCGTTACACGCAAGGATGCATCGGAGGAATCCCAGGCAGGAGAGGACTCGTCAGAATTGCCAGTGACATTGCCTGCAGGACTATTGGCATTCCTGGGGAAGGAGGAAATTGACACTGAGGGAGTTGGTGGGGTGGTTTGCGTGAGCTTGGTTACAAGAGGAAGGGATTTACTGGTCAGTGGACTGCTTCCGCTGTCACCCAAAGTTTTTGAACTTGTCACTGACTTATTATGAATGCGCTGCAGGTGACGTATAAGGGAGGATGTTCCGAGGTGGTTAACGTCCTTACCCCTACTTATTACAGCTTGACAAAGGGAACACACGGCTTGACACCTGTTGTCCGCATTTCTGTTGAAATAGTTCCACACCGAAGAGCTGATTTTTTTGGTATTTTCACCAGGCATGTCAACGGCCATATTCCTCCCACGGACAACAGGTGTCTCCCCGGGTGCCTGACTTAAACAAACCACCTCACCATCAGAATCCTCCTGGTCAATTTCCTCCCCAGCGCCAGCAACACCCATATCCTCCTCATCCTGGTGTACTTCAACACTGACATCTTCAATCTGACTATCAGGAACTGGACTGCGGCTGCTCCTTCCAGCACTTGCAGGGGGCGTGCAAATGGTGGAAGGCGCATGCTCTTCATGTCCAGTGTTGGGAAGGTCAGGCATCGCAACCGACACAATTGGACTCTCCTTGTGGATTTGGGATTTCGAAGAACGCACAGTTCTTTGCGGTGCTACTGCTTTTGCCAGCTTGAGTCTTTTCATTTTTCTAGCGAGAGGCTGAGTGCCTCCATCCTCATGTGAAGCTGAACCACTAGCCATGAACATAGGCCAGGGCCTCAGCCGTTCCTTGCCACTCCGTGTGGTAAATGGCATATTGGCAAGTTTACGCTTCTCCTCCGACAATTTTATTTTAGGTTTTGGAGTCCTTTTTTTACTGATATTTGGTGTTTTGGATTTGACATGCTCTGTACTATGACATTGGGCATCGGCCTTGGCAGATGACGTTGCTGGCATTTCATCGTCTCGGCCATGACTAGTGGCAGCAGCTTCAGCACGAGGTGGAAGTGGATCTTGATCTTTCCCTAATTTTGGAACCTCAACATTTTTGTTCTCCATATTTTAATAGGCACAACTAAAAGGCACCTCAGGTAAACAATGGAGATGGATGGATACTAGTATACAATTATGGACGGACTGCCGAGTGCCGACACAGAGGTAGCTACAGCCGTGAACTACCGTACTGTGTCTGCTGCTAATATAGACTGGTTGATAAAGAGATGTCGTAGTATGTATGTATGAAGAAGAAAGAAAAAAAAACCACGGTTAGGTGGTATACAATTATGGACGGACTGCCGAGTGCCGACACAGAGGTAGCCACAGCCGTGAACTACCGTACTGTACTGTGTCTGCTGCTAATATAGACTGGTTGATAAAGAGATGTCGTAGTATGTATGTATGAAGAAGAAAGAAAAAAAAACCACGGGTAGGTGGTATACAATTATGGACGGACTGCCGAGTGCCGACACAGAGGTAGCCACAGCCGTGAACTACCGTACTGTACTGTGTCTGCTGCTAATATAGACTGGTTGATAAAGAGATGTCGTAGTATGTATGTATGAAGAAGAAAGAAAAAAAAACCACGGTTAGGTGGTATACAATTATGGACGGACTGCCAAGTGCCGACACAGAGGTAGCCACAGCCGTGAACTACCGTACTGTACTGTGTCTGCTGCTAATATAGACTGGTTGATAAAGAGATGTCGTAGTATGTATGTATAAAGAAGAAAGAAAAAAAAACCACGGTTAGGTGGTATACAATTATGGACGGACTGCCGAGTGCCGACACAGAGGTAGCCACAGCCGTGAACTACCGTACTGTACTGTGTCTGCTGCTAATATAGACTGGTTGATAAAGAGATGTCGTAGTATGTATGTATGAAGAAGAAAGAAAAAAAAACCACGGTTAGGTGGTATACAATTATGGACGGACTGCCGAGTGCCGACACAGAGGTAGCCACAGCCGTGAACTACCGTACTGTACTGTGTCTGCTGCTAATATAGACTGGTTGATAAAGAGATGTCGTAGTATGTATGTATAAAGAAGAAAGAAAAAAAAACCACGGTTAGGTGGTATACAATTATGGACGGACTGCCGAGTGCCGACACAGAGGTAGCCACAGCCGTGAACTACCGTACTGTACTGTGTCTGCTGCTAATATAGACTGGTTGATAAAGAGATGTCGTAGTATGTATGTATGAAGAAGAAAGAAAAAAAAACCACGGTTAGGTGGTATACAATTATGGACGGACTGCCGAGTGCCGACACAGAGGTAGCCACAGCCGTGAACTACCGTACTGTACTGTGTCTGCTGCTAATATAGACTGGTTGATAAAGAGATGTCGTAGTATGTATGTATAAAGAAGAAAGAAAAAAAAACCACGGTTAGGTGGTATACAATTATGGACGGACTGCCGAGTGCCGACACAGAGGTAGCCACAGCCGTGAACTACCGTACTGTACTGTGTCTGCTGCTAATATAGACTGGTTGATAAAGAGATGTAGTAGTATGTATGTATAAAGAAGAAAGAAAAAAAAACCACGGGTAGGTGGTATACAATTATGGATGGACTGCCGAGTGCCGACACAGAGGTAGCTACAGCCGTGAACTACCGTACTGTGTCTGCTGTGACTGGATGATAAATAATGATATAAAATATATATATATATATATCACTACTGCAGCCGGACAGGTATATATATTATATAATGACGGACCTGCTGGACACTGTCTGTCAGCAGAATGAGTTTTTTATAGAATAAAAAAAAAAACACCACACAAGTGAAGTCACACGACGAGTGTTTAACTTTTTCAGGCAATCACAATATAGTATACTACTAACTATACTGGTGGTCAGTGTGGTCAGGTCACTGGTCAGTCACACTGGCAGTGGCACTCCTGCAGCAAAAGTGTGCACTGTTTAATTTTAATATAATATGTACTCCTGGCTCCTGCTATATCCTATAACTGGCACTGCAGTGCTCCCCAGTCTCCCCCACAATTATAAGCTGTGTGAGCTGAGCACAGTCAGATATATAATATATACATAGATGATGCAGCACACTGGGCTGAGCAGTGCACACAGATATGGTATGTGACTGTCTTGTACTCCTGGCTCCTGCTATAACCTATAACTGGCACTGCAGTGCTCCCCAGTCTCCCCCACAATTATAAGCTGTGTGAGCTGAGCACAGTCAGATATATAATATATACATAGATGATGCAGGCATGCAGCACACTGGGCTGAGCAGTGCACACAGATATGGTATGTGACTGAGTCACTGTGTGTACCGTTTTTTTCAGGCAGAGAACGGATATATTAAATAAAACAACTGCACTGCTGGTGGTCACTGTGGTCAGTCACTAAACTCTGCACTCTCTTCTACAGTATCAGCCTCAGGTCAATCTCTCTCTCTCTCTCCTAATCTAAATGGAGAGGACGCCAGCCACGTCCTCTCCCTATCAATCTCAATGCACGTGTGAAAATGGCGGCGACGCGCGGCTCCTTATTTAGAATCCGAGTCTCGCGAGAATCCGACAGCGTCATGATGACGTTCGGGCGCGCTCGGGTTAACCGAGCAAGGCGGGAAGATCCGAGTCGCTCGGACCCGTGAAAAAAAACATGAAGTTCGTGCGGGTTCGGATTCAGAGAAACCGAACCCGCTCATCTCTAGTTAAGATATGCAGTTCTTTTCTGCATTCTGGTACGCAGGCAGTTATTATTTGCACATGGTTAATACGTATATGAATTTATCAGTGTTATACTATCACTTTTTCTGTTTCTTGTCGTTCCGGTTCTGTGGAATACATCCTGGGAGCTGTTGAATATAGATCTTTTGAAGCACAATTATTTGCTGCACTTGGTGCCTAATTCTTGTTTGCATGCAAAAGGCATGTCATAGTTGTTCAGGGCATGTATCTGAGACAAAGTTAGTAGAGAAACATGTCAGCAATGTCGCTAGTGCCACGGTCAGTCTGCACAGCCATCAGGCTAGCTTAACAGTCAATGGGGGTCATTCTGACCCATTCGCACGCTGCGGTCCGTCACTGGGCAGCGACAAGAAGAACGCAGAAAGCGATCTCTGCCGCGATCGCAAGAAGAGTGACAGGAGGAAGGCGTTCTGGGGCGTCAACTGACCATTTTCTGGGAGTGGAGCAGCGAACGCAGGTGAGTCCAGGCATTTGGAGGGCGGATGTCTGGCGTAAATTTCGGGACCTTCATCGCTGGATCCATTGCACCGGGTAAGTAACTGCAGGGCTAGTTGTTTTACACAAAACATTTTTAGCATAGCAGGGCTGCACAAGCGATCGCAGCCTTGCTATGCTAAAATACACTCCCCCATAGGCGGCGTCTAGTTGATTGCATGAGCACCAAAAAGTTGCTACGGGCGATCGACTCGGAATGACCCTCCATGTTCCTCATTCTTGCGTATGATTGTTTATGCAGTTGCAAATGAGTTTGCAATGGCTCCGGTGGGAGTCTTATCTTCTGGGTGGCAAATTTATTTGCTAAGATTAGCAGTTCTGAAACCTTAAAAATATGCAGTGGCATATGAATTGAGCCCTTGGCACAAAGGCATATATATATATATATATATATATATATATATAGATATATATTAGAGATGAGAGGGTTTGGTTCGTTGAGATCCGAACCCCCCCGAACTTCACCTATTTTACACGGGTCCGAGGCAGCCTCGGATCTTCCTGCCTTGCTCGATTAACCCAAATGAGGCCGAACGTCATCATCCCGCTGTCGGATTCTCGCGAGATTCGTATTCCATATAAAGAGCCGTGCGTCGCCGCCATTTTCACTCGTGCATTGGAGATTGAATGGAGAGGACGTGGCTACGTTCTCTGCCTGAAAAGCTCCATATCTGTGCTCAGTGTGCTGCAAATATCTGTGCTCAGTGTGCTGCAAATATCTACATTCTCTGCCTGAAAAGCTCCATATCTGTACTCAGTGTGCTGCAAATATCTACGTTCTCTGCCTGAAAAGCTCCATATCTGTGCTCAGTGTGCTGCAAATATCTATGTTCTCTGCCTGAAAAGCTCCTTATCTGTGCTCAGTGTACTGCAAATATCTGTGCTCAGTGTGCTGCATTGTGGGGACCACCAGTATATAATTGTAGTAGTACAGTACAGTAGGCCATTGCTGTATCTTGCAGCTCCGTGTCAGACTCAGTTCTAGACAGTATCCTGATCATCAGTGCTCAATATCTGCTGCATTGTTGTGTGACCAGTATATACTACATATATTATATATAGTAGTACAGTGCAGCATTTTGGTGACCACCAGTATAGTAGTACAGTACAGTAGTCCATTGCTGTATCTTGCAGCTCTGTGTCACTTCAAGTATCCATATCTGTGCTGCATTGTTTGTGAGCAGTATAGTACAGTGCAGTGCAGCATTTTGGGGACCAACAGTATATAGTTGTACAGTACAGTAGTCCATTGCTGTATCTTGCAGCTCCATGTCACTTCAAGTATCCATATCTGTGCTGCATTGTTTGTGAGCAGTATAGTAGTACAGTGCAGTGCAGCATTTTGGGGACCAACAGTATATAGTTGTACAGTACAGTAGTCCATTGCTGTATCTTGCAGCTCCGTGTCACTTCAAGTATCCATATCTGTGCTGCAGGGTTTGTGAGCAGTATAGTAGTACAGTGCAGCATTTTGGGGACCTCCAGTATATACACTGCTCAAAAAAATAAAGGGAACACTTAAACAACACAATGTAACTCCAAGTCAATCACACTTCTGAGAAATCAAACTGTCCACTTAGGAAGCAACACTGATTGACAATCAATTTCACATGCTGTTGTGCAAATGGAATAGACAACAGGTGGGAATTATAGGCAATTAGCAAGACACCCCCAATAAAGGAGTTGTATTGCAGGTGGTGACCACAGACCACTTCTCAGCTCCTATGCTTTCTGGCTGATGTTTTGGTCACTTTTGAAAGCTGGCAGTGCTTTCACTCTAGTGGTAGCGTGAGACGGAGTTTACAACCCACACAAGTGGCTCAGGTAGTGCAGCTCATCCAGGATGGCACATCAATGCGAGCTGTGGCAAGAAGTTTTGCTGTGTCTGTCAGTGTAGTGTCCAGAGCATGGAGGCGCTACCAGGAGACAGGCCAGTACATCAGGAGACGTGGAGGAGGCTGTAGGAGGACAACAACCCAGCAGCAGGACTGCTACCTCCGCCTTTGTGCAAGGAGGAACAGGAGGAGCACTGCCAGAGCCCTGCAAAATGACCTCCAGCAAGCCACAAATGTGCATGTGTCTACTCAAACGATCAGAAACAGACCCCAACACCGTGCAGGACGTTTGGCATTTGCAAGAGAACACCAAGATTGGCAAATTCGCCACTGGCGCCCTGTGCTCTTCACAGATGAAAGCAGGTTCTCACTGAGCACATGTGACAGACGTGACAGAGTCTGGAGACGCAAAGGAGAACGTTCTGCTGCCTGCAACATCCTCCAGCATGACCGGTTTGGCAGTGGGTCAGTAATGGTGTGGGGTGGCATTTCTTTGGGGGGCCGCACAGCCCTCCATGTGCTCGCCAGAGGTAGCCTGACTGCCATTAGGTACCGAGATGAGATCCTCAGACCCCTTGTGAGACCATATGCTGGTGCGGTTGGCCCTGGGTTCCTCCTAATGCAAGACAATGCTAGACCTCATGTGGCTGGAGTGTGTCAGCAGTTCCTGCAAGACGAAGGCATTGATGCTATGAACTGGCCCGCCCATTCCCCAGACCTAAATCCAATTGAGCACATCTGGGGCATCATGTCTCGCTCCATCCACCACCGCCACGTTGCACCACAGACTGTCCAGGAGTTGGCGGATGCTTTAGTCCAGGTCTGGGAGGAGATCCCTCTGGAGACCATCCGCCACCTAATCAGGAGCATGCCCAGGCATTGTACGGAGGTCATACAGGCACGTGGAGGCCACACACACTACTGAACCTCATTTTGACTTGTTTTAAGGACATTACATCAAAGTTGGATCAGCCTGTAGTGTGTTTTTCCACTTTAATTTTGAGTGTGACTCCAAATCCAGACCTCCATGGGTTAATAAATTTGATTTCCATTGATCATTTTTGTGTGATTTTGTTGTCAGCACATTCAATTATGTAAAGAACAAACTATTTAATAAGAATATTTCATTCATTCAGATCTAGGATGTGTTATTTTTGTATTCCCTTTATTTTTTTGAGCAGTGTATATAGTAGTAGTACAGTACAGTAGGCCATTGCTGTATCTTGCAGCTCCGTGTCACTTCAAGTATCCATATCTGTGCTGCATTGTTTGTGAGCAGTATAGTAGTACAGTGCAGCATTTCGGGGACCACCAGTATATATATATATAGTAGTACAGTACAGTAGGCCATTGCTGTATCTTGCAGCTCCGTGTCACTTCAAGTATTCTGATCAGTGCTTAATATCTGTGCTCAGTGTCAGTGCTGCATTGTGGTGACCAGTATACTACAGTACAATAGTCCAGTGCTGTTCTCGCTGCTCAGTGTCAGTTCTCCGTAGTATCGTCAGTGCTCAGTAAAATCAGTGCTCAGTATAATCAGTGATCAGTATAATCAGTGATCAGTATAATCAGTGCGCTGTTAGACGTGCACCCGTTTTCCGCCATTAGTGCATTGGGATTTAGACAATTGATGAAGTTATTGTGTCCCCGGTACAAAATCCCATCTAGATTCCACTTCACTAGGCAGGCGATAGCGAGATTTTAACAATTAATATTTATTATTTATTATTTATTATTATTTATTTATTAACAGTTTCTTATATAGCGCAGCATATTCCGTTGCGCTTTACAATTAGAACAATAGTAATAGAACAAAACTTGGTAAAAACAGACAGACAGAGGTAGGAAGGCCCTGCTCGCAAGCTTACAATCTATAGGATCAGTGATTTATAATTAATTATTAATTACAGTGATCTTGCCGAATGATTCCAGTGATTTTGTCATTTTCTTCCAGTGATTTGGACCAATAATACCATTGATTAGAACAAATAATTCCAGTGATTTTGTCATTTTCTTCCAGTGATTTGGACCAAAAATACCATTGATTAGAACGAATAGTTCCAGTGATTTTGTCATTTTCTTCCAGTGATTTGGACCAATAATACCATTGATTAGAATGAATAATTCCAGTGATTTTGTAATTTTCTTCCAGTGATTTTTACCAATAATACCATTGATTAGAATGAATAATTCCTGTGATATTGAGGTGTTTGTGTCGCTTAGCTTAGCCGTCCAGCGACCGCAGTGCACCTCTTTTTCTCTTTTCTTTGCATCATGTGCTGTTTGGGGACTATTTTTTTAAGTGCCATCTTGTCTGACACTTCCGTATATGTCCAGTGGTACTGCCATTTGATATAATTCCAGACATTACTGCCATTTAATTACAGTGATTTTGTCATTTTCTTCCAGTGATTTGGACCAATAATACCATTGATTAGAACGAATAATTCCAGTGATTTTGTCATTTTCTTCCAGTGATTTGGACCAATAATACCATTGATTAGAACGAATAATTCCTGTGATATTGAGGTGTTTGTGTCACTTAGCTTAGCCGTCCAGCGACCACAGTGCACCTCTTTTTCTCTTTTCTTTGCATCATGTGCTGTTTGGGGCCAATTTTTTTAAGTGCCATCCTGTCTGCCACTGCAGTGCCACTCCTAGATGGGCCAGGTGTTTGTGCCGCACTCTTGGGTCGCTTAGTTTAGTCATCCAGCGACCTCGGTGCAAAATTTAGGACTAAAAATAATATTGTGAGGTGTGAGGTGTTCAGAATAGACTGGAAATTAGTGGAAATTATGGTTATTGAGGTTAATAATACTATAGGATCAAAATTACCCCCAAATTCTATGATTTAAGCTGTTTTTGAGGGGTTTTTGAAAAAAAACACCTGAATCCAAAACACACCTGAATCCGACAAAAAAATTTCAGGGAGGTTTTGCCAAAACGCATCCGAATCCAAAACATGGCCGCGGAGCCGAATCCAAAACCAAAACACAAAACCCAAAAAATTTCCGGTGCACATCTCTAATATATACAAACAAATATAAAACCACAGCACTCACCACCCCAGAAGCGGGGTGCAGTGTCTGCACTCACCACTCATAGGGTGGGGTGCATGTAGCCCATGGCCACCTACTTAAAAATATACAAACAGAAAGTTCAGCACTCATTAAAGCAAGCTCACTTATTTTCACAACATCAATAAATAAATAAATGATGGGGGTTTAGTTAGTGAATTGGCCAATGCACGGAAGCCTGCAAACCGCTCGCCAAGGTACCCCATCTTCATGCAGGTCCTACACTATCACAGAGTCTCAAAAATTAAAACCTAGCAACTGTATCACACATAATATAACCACTGTAACACTGTAAGGGTACAAGGTGCCGTTTCCTGGGGTAAATGGCCGCACGCAGCAGCTGAGGAACCACACAAGTCCAGTTTCTGGTACAACTGGCCCCAGCCAGTTTTATTATACAGAAAATAAAACAAACACCAAAAGAAGATACCTTGCCTGTCCGGCACTAACTAAACACAAGATGTTCCTAACTATCACTAAACATAAACACCGAGTTCTCCAGTAAACACTGTATAGCTCACTTGTATCAGGAAGCGTGTTTCTCTCACAGAGATCCTGCAGTCTTCCCAGGCAGTCTGCACACATTAATCAGGCTAGAAGCCCTATAAGACTCTTGCACAGCTGAAAGCCCTGATTAGCCCTCTGTGAGGCCAAAGATCCGAACTGGGCCCAATGTCTGGAACTCACCCTATCTCTCTCTCAGGGCCGTTATCCAGCTTTTCCAGCAAACTGAAATGGTTCTAACAAAACAAAAGCATTTTCCTAGAAGTTTTCATTTTCTAAAACATGTAAGACAAGAACCTGGGACAAACATACCTGCCCTCAAACACTATCCCAGTGTTCTTATCACATATCCCCCTCCCCTGTTTCGACCTAGGGGCCGGAACACTTGTAGCCCCCAAACAGAAGATGCGGGACAATGCATCTGCGTTGGCCAACTGTGTACCCGGTCTATGTTCGACAGTAAACTTAAAATCCTGCAACGCTAGAAACCATCTAGTTACACGAGCATTCTTGCCTCTATTTACATACATCCATTTTAAAGGGGCATGATCTGTCACTAGTCTGAATTGTCTACCCAAGAGGTAATATCTCAAGGTATCTAGTGCCCACTTAATGGCCAAAGCCTCCTTTTCCACAATGGCATACCTTTTTTCATGCTCATTGAGTTTCCTACTCAAATAAATGATAGGGTGTTCGTCCCCATCTCTGGTTTGGGACAGCACAGCGCCTATTCCTACCTCTGAGGCATCTGTCTGTACCACAAATTCTTTTGAAAAATCTGGTGTTATCAATACCGGTTGTGAACACAAAGCCACTTTTAACGCTTGGAACGCTTTTTCTGCATCAGGGTTCCATTTCACCATATTTGACTGTTTCCCTTTGGTAAGGTCTGACAACGGCACCGCTGTGGTTGCAAAATTGGGAATAAACCGTCTATAGTACCCAGTTATTCCCAAAAAAGCCCTTACCTGTTTTTTTATTCACTGGACGAGGCCAGTTTTAAATAGCATCAATTTTATTCAATTGGGGCCTAATTAGACCTCTGCCTATGGTGAAGCCCAAGTATTTGACCTCCTCCATTGCGAGGCAGCACTTCTTTGGGTTAGCAGTTAACCCTGCCTCTCTGATTGAGTTCAGTACTGCTTGTACTTTAACCAAATGGGACCCCCAGTCTGTACTGTGAATTACCACATCATCCAAATAGGCAGCTGCATATTTTCTATGGGGCCTCAAAATGTTATCCATCGCCCGTTGAAAGGTTGCTGGAGCCCCATGCACCCATAGGGTAACATCTTATACTGGTACAGCCCCTCCGGAACCGAAAAGGTTGTTTTTTCTTTTGCGCTATCAGATAAAGGTATTTGCCAGTAACCTTTGGTCAGGTCCAACGTGGTGAGAAACCTGGTTGTTCCCAGCCTTTCTATAAGCTCATCCACACGGGGCATGGGGTACGCGTCAAACTTGGACACCTCATTTAACTTACGAAAGTCATTACAGAAGCGTATGCTACTGTCGGGCTTCGGGATGAGAACTATGGGACTGGACCACTCACTGTTAGATTCCTCTATGACTCCAAGTTCTAACATGGTTTTAACTTCTTTAGAAACTGCTTCTCGCTGAGCTTCAGGAACCCTATATGGCTTTAAATGAACCCTGACCCCTGGTTCTGTGACAATGTCATGTTTTATTATGGTCGTTCAGCCAGGCAGCTCTGAAAATATCTCCCTATTTTGGATGAGAAATTCTTTAACCTGATTGTTCTGATCAGCTGATAATGTCTCTGACACCTTTACTGCGGGAAGCAACCGAGGTGAAGACACCGAAGGGCAAGGCTCCGCTGACAGAGACAACCTATCTTTCCAGGGTTTGATTAAGTTAACATGGTAGATTTGTTCGGGTTTTCTCTTTCCCGGCTGGTATACTTTGTAATTAACCTCATTCACTTTTTCCCTAATCTCAAATGGACCCTGCTATTTAGCTAGGAATTTGCTTTCCACAGTGGGTACCAAAACAAGAACTCTATCTCCAGGAGCAAATTCCCGTTTCTTGGCACTCCGGTTATATACCCTCTGTTGAGCACTTTGGGCCTGTTCCATGTGCTCTCTGACAATAGGTACCACGGCTGCAATCCTATCCTGCATTTGTGTTACATGTTCAATAACGCTTCTATAAGGAGTGGGCTGTCCTTCCCACGTCTCTTTGGCAATGTCCAACAGCCCTCTGGGGTGTCCACCATACAACAAATCAAATGGAGAAAACCCCGTAGAGGACTGAGGAACTTCTCTGATGGCCATTAACAAGTAGGGCAACAAACAATCCCAGTTTTTCCCATCTCTCTCAACAACCGTTTTTAACATACTTTTTAATGTTTTATTAAACCTTTCCACCAACCCGTCAGTTTGGGGATGGTAGATGGACGTCCTGAGGTGAGTGACCTTAAATAATTTGCACAATTCTTTCATGATCCTTGACATAAATGGAGTACCTTGGTCTGTCAAAATTTCTTTTGGTATTCCCACTCTACTAAAAACCTGCACCAGCTCCCTAGCTATCGCCTTGGTTGTGATAGTGCGTAAAGGGACAGCCTCAGGATATCGAGTGGCATAGTCCATAATTACCAGGATATACTGATGGCCCCGAGCAGACTTTAACAAGGGCCCCACGAGATCCATGGCTATTCTGTCAAACGGGACCTCTATAATAGGCATGGGAACTAGTGGGCACCTGAAATGTGGTCTAGGGGCATGATACCGGCATTCAGGACAGGAAGAACAATATTCAGACACTTCTTTATAAACCCCTGGCCAAAAGAACCTTTAAAAAACTCTATCAGTGGTTTTTTCTGCCCCTAAATGTCCTGCGGTAACGTGACTATGAGCTAAATCTAGTACCGTTCTCCGATAAGGCTGGGGAACTACCAGCTGTTCCACCACATCCTCACCCCTTTTGACAATGTGGTACAAGAGCTCATTACAGATGGCCATGTGGGGATACGTAACCCTGTTACCTGGTACCACACGTTCCCCATTAACAACCTTAACATTCTCTCTAGCCTTTATTAAGGTAGGATCCTTTAACTGTTCAGACGCAAACAGACTCTTCTTTACCTCCAGGTCAGGCACGCTTTCAGTTCTAACTACTATGTCTCTGTTCCCAGCAAGAGGGTCCTCACTGGACTCCCCATCTGTCACTTCCCCAGCCAAACTAGCAAAAGGCAACGGGTCAGAAAGTTCCGAAGACACACGTACATCCATAAAATCACCGGTATTATCAACTGGCTCTTTACTTCTCACATCTGTTGATAACCGTGATTCCCACAGTTTCCAAAAATGAGGAAAATCCCTCCCTATTATGGCCTCATGCACCAAGGTGGGGACCAGTCCTACTTTAACAATTGCTGACCCACAACAAGTTTCTATATTCACTTCAGCAGTGACATAATGTTGGGTATCCCCATGTATGCAAGTTACCCCAATAGGTATTTGCTGGACCTTTAAGGGGTTCACTAACCCAGCTTTCACGAGGGTAACTAAACTTCCTGAATCTAGCAAGGCCTCTACCCGGTTACCCTCTAAGAACACATCACACATTTGTTTTTCCAGCTCAGGTGAAGGTACCACAGTACAGGCTAACCTAGCAAAGAAAGACATTCTGCGACATTCAAAGGCAGCATCACATTGCATGGGTTCTTGCGTGACTGGGCAATTGGCAATAACATGACCTGGCATACCACACCTAAAACATTTAACCACACGATTATCAACCCGTTTGGGCAGCATAGGCCGTTCTAGCCCCATTGGCCTGTCTCCAGGGCCAGTGTTTACAGTCTCTCCAGCCTTGCGTTCTCTTAACCGCCCAGCAACGTTTTCCCACGGAACAGTCTTACCAGTCTTTACTGAAGGGCGCTGTCGAGGATCTACGGGTTGCTGGGTGGTCATCAGTAGTTCCTCTGCTGCCAAATACCTCTCTACCATGTCCACTAATTGGTCAGCAGTACCCGGGTTTCCATGGCTCACCCACTTGCGCAGGACCATGGGCACAGATCTCAAGTAGCGGTCCATGACGACTCTTTCAACCATCTGGGGACCTGTTAATGTCTCTGGCTGTAACCATTTTTTTGTTAGCTGAATAAGGTCGTGCATCTTGGAGCGAGGAGGCTTCTCCATGGTGTACACCCAACGGTGCACCCGTTGTGCTCGTACTGACAGCGTGACTCCCAGGTGGGTCAGGATCTCAGTCTTGAGTTTATCATAGTCCCGAGCCTCAGCAGGGCTTAAATCAAAGTACGCTTTTTGGGGCTCACCTGACAGAAAAGGTGCCAGCAGACCGGCCCACTGTGCTTTCGGCCAGTTCTCACGCTCGGCAGTCCTTTCAAACGTGGTCAGGTAGGCCTCCACATCATCAGCCTCTGTCATTTTCTGCAGGAAGTGACTGGCCCATATAGAACTAGAGCTGGTCGGAGCACTGACGGCCATATCTCCAATCCGGGCTGCAAGGCTCTGCACCACTTCTGTTAAGGCCTCTCGCTGTAGTCTCCAATTTTCCTCCATTGCCACCTGCTGCTGTCTTTTGGCCTCCTGCTGAGCCGCTGTAGCTTGCAGCAAGGCTTTGAGCAGTTCCTCCATGTCGACAGACTTTTCAGGCGGCTTTGTAGCTGCTTTCACCCAGGACATATATCATATCCTCAGGGCGAGTCTCAGTAACTTCACACTGGGCTGTATCTGCATAAATCACCGTTTTCTGCAGGCCTCACAAAGCTGCTGCTTTCACTTATGCGCAGAACGGCATGCTCGCATTCTCCACCAAGTTGTAACACTGTAAGGGTGCAAGGTGCCGTTTCCTAGGGTAAATGGCAGCACGCAGCAGCTGAGGAACCACACAAGTCCAGTTTCTGGTACAACTGGCCCCAGCCAGTTTTATTATACAGAAAATAAAACAAACACCAAAAGAAAATACCTTGCCTGTCCGGCACTAACTAAACCAGGGGTGGGGAACCTTTTTTCTACCGAGGGCCATTTGGATATTTATAAAATCCTTCGGGGGCCATACAAAAATTCTCAACTTAAAAAATGACCCTGCCCCCCAGTAGGTCTGCCCCTTAGAGGTACTGTGTGTGCGCGCCGGATGCGCGCACGCGCCAAAAAAATGGGTGTGGCCAGTTAAAATGGGACGTGATACACATATGCCCCCAATAGTGCGGTGCCAGATCCACAATTGCCCCCACAGTGCCAGGTATACAAATGCCCCCACAGTGCCAGGTATACAAATGCCCCTCACAGTGCCAGGTATACAAATGCCCCTCACAGTGCCAGGTATACAGATTTCCCCACAGTGCCAGGTATACAGATGCCCCCACAGTGCCAGGTATAGAAATGCCCCTCACAGTGCCAGGTATACAGATGTCCCCACAGTGCCAGGTATACAGATGCCCCCACAGTGCCAGGTATACAGATGCCCCCACAGTGCCAGGTATACAAATGCCCCCCACAGTGCCAGGTATACAAATGCCCCTCACAGTGCCAGGTATACAAATGCCCCTCACAGTGCCAGGTATACAAATGTCCCCACAGTGCCAGGTATACAGATGCCCCCACAGTGCCAGGTATACAAATGCCCCCACAGTGCCAGGTATACAAATGCCCCTCACAGTGCCAGGTATACAAATGTCCCCACAGTGCCAGCTATACAGATGCCCTCCCCCCTCCCCTCCGTGCTGCTTACCGTGGGACACGGAGGAGAGCGCGGCTGTCGGGTGGGACTGGAGCGGCGGCGTGTAGTACTTCAAACCAGCCGCCGGTTCGAGAGCCAATCAGAGCTCGCGGACCGGCAGCCGCGGCTCCTGATTGGCTGCCGGTCCGCGAGCTCTGATTGGCTCACGGACCGGCGGCTGGTTTGAAGTACTACACGCCGCAGCTCCCACTCAACAGCTGCGCTCTCCTCCGTCTCCCTGTTCTGACAGCTGAGACACGCTGCCGCCGGACTTAGCGGCAGCGTGTCTCACTGACACAAGGTGGTGGGCCGGACCAAACCCCTGAACTAAACACAAGATGTTCCTAACTATCACTAAACATAAACACTGAGTTCTCCAGTAAACACTGTATAGCTCACTTGTATCAGGAAGCGTGTTTCTCTCACAGAGATCCTGCAGTCTTCCCAGGCAGTCTGCACACATTAAGCAGGCTAGAAGCCCTATAAGACTCTTGCACAGCTGAAAGCCCTCTGTGAGGCCAAAGATCCGAACTGGGCCCAATGTCTGGAACTCACCCTATCTCTCTCTCAGGGCCCTTATCCAGCTTTTCCAGCAAACTGAAAAGGTTCTAACAAAACAAAAGCATTTTCCTAGAAGTTTTCATTTTCTAAAACATGTAAGACAAGAACCTGGGACAAACATACCTGCCCTCAAACACTATCCCAGTGTTCTTGTCACACTACAAATATGCATACTTGGTTTAATGTGTATCTGCCAAATACTCCATGGCTTTTAAAGGTACACTAGTCACCTGACACTGGCTGATAAATTACTAAAGAACAGCTGACCCAGGTTTAAGATAATTGGGCTTGCATAGGGGTGCATGAACAAAGCTTGTGGCCACAGTTATTCACATTGATGTTGTGAAAATAAGAGAGCTTGCTTTGGTGAGTGCTGAACTTTCTGTTTGTATATTTTTAAATAGGTGGCCATGGGCTACATGCACTCCACCATATGAGTGGTGAGTGCAGACACTGCACCTCGCTTCTGGGGTGGTGAGTGCTGTGGTTTTATATTTGTTGGTATATTGTAGGGTTAATCTTTGGTTAACTCATATTAACTGTGGCCACAAGGACTATTTGTTAGACCAGTGCCGTTTCCTCCGTTGCTTGCCGTGGATGAGCCGTGCAACCACACGGCCCCTTACTGCCTTCCCTCATCCCTCCTCTTCCCGAGTACTCTTGGGGGGATGGAGTTTCATCACGATGCAACCATGTCATTCCGTGAAACTCCGCCCTTCTGAATAGAATACTAGGAAGGAGGTGGAGAGTGATATAAATGCGCCCGCCAGTGACTTCCTTGGCAACGAGCATTCCCCTTAGCAACGAGCATTCCCCTTGGCAAAGAGCATTCCCCCTGGCAAAGAGCATGAATCCCAGAGCATGAAACCCCTGGCCATGAGCATGACAGTCACATCGTGAAACCCCTGGCAACAAGCATAACACCCAGCGCATGATACCCCTGGCAACTAGCATAACACCCAGCGCATGAAACTCCAGGCAACGAGCATGACACCCAGCGCATGATACCCCTGACAATGAGCATGACCCTAGTGCATGAAACCCCTGGCAACGAGCATGACACCCAGCGCATGAAACCCTTGACAATGAGCATGACACCCAGCGTATGAAACCTCTGGCAACGAGCATGACACCCAGCGCGTGAAACCCCTGGCAATGAACAGGTAAGTTAAAAGTAATTAGAAGCTTTACTGTAGGGCATTCCCATTTAAAATGAGACCACACCCATTTAGTGAGGCCTTGCCCCTTCGGCGAGCGCAAAACAGGTTTTTTTATGTCTGTGGGGGTATGCGCATTTTGAATCTCTATGGGGTGGTGCATTTTTTACTGTTTGCATCGGGAGCCAAATTGTCTAGAAACGTCACTGTGTTTGGCTTTGGTTTTAGGACAGCTACATAATATTGGCGCCACCCACTATTATTGGCAATATCCCCTGAAGAAGTCCCAGGTACTAAATAAGGATGAAACACGTTGGGTGGTGTTTGAAACCTTGCTTCTTGATGTACATTATATACCAGACACGCTTTAATTTGTCCTTTTTTAATGTACGGGACTAATATGACGTTTTCTATGTAGAGTAAATGATGTGTTTTGTACATACTACACCACTAGGCTATGTTTTGTTGTTTCAGTTTTTAGAAGCAGCTCAAAGGCCAGGAGATTGGATATTACTACAACTAATATGATTTATATACAGTAAGTACAGCATTGGTATGGAGATATCTTCAATTGTGGAATTTGTATCTTCTGTTCTAACACGGGGCCTGATTCAGAGATGGATGGTTTTGCGCAGCAGTTGCGTCTTTGGAGGCCACGCCCCTCACAGAAAATGTGAAAGTTGCCCAGTGCTGTCCCCACCCCGCCCC